>NC_048537.1:4901959-6120290 GCF_902806685.2 Maniola hyperantus | reverse complement strand
CATCGAGATGTCACATTTCGTGTGACGTTCTTCAATAATTGAAGAACATCACACGACACTTGCCCAGGGCCCACGATTGATTGGGGCCCAGTAGTGCCTGCCAGATCACCAATTCTGGCATTTATCTATATCGTAATACAATATTGCTGACATTTATCTTTTCTTTTTTGTAAATAATGTCATAAATTTTGCGCTCGCTTCGCTCGCACGTTCTGTTCATTACGATTCAAAATCCCTTCCGAGATGCAAGCTATCACTGAGTAGTACCTACCTACCTACATTTGGCCGTGAAAAAATACCTAACAAGATGATAGACAGACAGAAAATTTCGCGCTCGCTTCGCTCGCGCTTTTGCTCTGTATTAGTTGTTGCCCGCCCGCAACCTTGTCCGCATTGATTTAGGTTTTCAAAAAACCGTAGGAACTCTTTGATTTTCCTCATAAAAAGTGTATGCAGGTTTCCGGGATGAAAGCTTTCTCTGTGTAGTACCTGGTCAAAAAGATAGACCGTCAAATGGTAACAGATAAGTAGATAGACACGCTTTCGCATTTATAATATTAGTAGCTACCTTATGATTTTTTCGTAAATATATGAAAAATTTCGCGCTCGCTTCGCTCGCGTTTTTACTTTATATTGGTTGATGCCCGCAACTTCGTCCACATAGATTTAGTTTTTAAAAATTTCCGTGAGAACCCTTTAATTTTCCGGGATAAAAAGCCGTTTCCGAGTGTAAACTATCTCTGAATAGTACCAAATTTTGCAAGCATTTAATTAAGCATTTATAATACGTCTAGAACGTGACTTAGCTGCTTTCTTTGCCTATTCCAAGAAAATAGTACCTACTCTGTCAAAATCATAGGGGCCCCGTTATTCTAATGTGCCCAGGGCCTCCAATAGGTTAAAGACGGCCCTGCATGCGGGTGTGCGGGGTGTGCGGGGCGTGTCCCCCCCCCCCCCCCCCCCCAACCCCCGCTCGTCATACCCCGATTACCAACTCGACCTGTCGCAAGAGGTCGAGATGTTGTGACTTGACCACGACTATGTGACCCCCCCTGGCACCAAAGCTATAAGATTTTACGTATCACCAAACGTTGCTAGAATTCGAGATTCGAAACACAATAACGTCAAAAAATTCGAAGTCAAAAATTCAATGCCACTGATTTTGATTTCGCAATGTTTCCGCTTGGAGCGCTGGCTGTAGATGTGTAGACAAACTTGAGCTTTAAAACAAGGTTTTTAAGATCCAGTTTACTAGTGTTTGGTGAGACGTAAAATCTTGTACTACGGGTACGGATTGCTCCAGTTAGCCGAGCTCCAATACTTCATGTCGATTGAGGTTGAGAGGACTAGAAAAAATAAAGTAAGTAGCTGTTATGATGATTGTTATTACAAATATCTGCAGACATAGCAAATATGCTAAATATAGTGCATTTTGGTACCAAGTACCACCCATTTTTTTCTAATATTTATTTATCTGTGGTTCCACACAAAAGTTTTTTCTTTCTTCCTACCTAGTCTGATACAAAAGTACTTATAAAAGAAGAATCATTAAACTATCGCACTGAAACTAATATTTTAGCAATTAAGATAAATGACAGAAATAGAGTAATTAAAGAGCTATTTGTTGCTGAGCTATTTTAAAAGCTTCGAGAGCAGATTTAATATTTTTATACTTATTTCTTAAAAATGTCACAGGCAGATTTCACTTGGTAATCTCAATTTACATTTTATTCTCGTGATTTTTAAAAACCCGCAATTACGCCCTCTTTACCAACCGCTTTTTGCAATTACCGAACTTATTTACTTTAAAGTTTAATGTCGAAAAACATTAAAACATTTTAGGGTTCCATAATGATATTATTCCACCAATTTTAAAGTTCCATGCCAATACTTGTGGCCGCACGTATATTAAGTATTTAACTAGTTGTTAGCAGAACTTTTCTGACTGGAATACGGTATTTTACAGCAAGCGAGAAAAAATCTAAAAATGTATTTGTATTATAAATGTGAATTTCAGTCTAGTCAGACTCCTGGCATAGTCTGCAGATATTTGTGCCCTAGAGCTTAGGGTTGTACATGTATCATAATATGTATGAGTTCACAATGGGTCGGTAAAGCTCGCACTAAGATGCATAGGGGTTTCTACTAAGCTAAATCGGAGTTGCTAAGCAGAATTATTTTTTGGTAGGTATACGTCCGACGTCGACACTAAAAAAGATTTTATTCTAGTCACGGGAATGTGGTAGTGATAATAAATTGTCTTGGAAAAGCAAATATTATTCTTTACATTTATTTTTTAAATCTCATAAAAAATTCGCCCCTCTCAAATTACTTATTCATGTAAATGATGAAAAATTAAAACTGGCTGCCATTGCCGGCCCGTGCTGCATTTATTATTCATACTCTGTAGTCAGGGCGTGTAAATCACAAACATTTAATACTTTAAACTACCTATTCTGAATATTTTATAGCTAATAGGTAACTATCGTAATCCCTGAATAAATTCTGATAATTTTAATTTTACTAAATTATGCACACGACTGTGGACATCACGATGTGACTGATACATGTGGAAGAAAAAAGAGGAGAGGACGACCAAAGAAAAGGTGGATAGATTGCGTGAAATAGGATATGCGTGTAAGAGGTGGATGCGTTGACGGATGACAGAAGTGAGTGGAAGAAAAAGACAAGTTGTGCCGCCCCACGTAGCGTGGGAGAAGGTACGGAAGAAGAAGATGCCCACGACTACATCCGCGTGGATTTAGATTTAAAAAAATACCTACCTGTGTGAATTGTTCAATTTTCCGGTATAAAACTAGCTTACACACATAGACCTTCACTATCTATCATTACCACTTTCCAGATCAAAAATTACGTCATTCCGTTGCTTCATTGTGACGTGATTACTGTAATGTTGTGTTAATAATCCAGATGTATTGCGTGATTCCCGCACAGACTGACATCAAGAAAAATACTATTTCGACATAATAATATATAAGTAGGTATAGGTAATATTGCTTAAATTCTTTGATTAAAATCTTCAAAATATATTTAACTATCTGACCCTCCCTGGCTTCGCTTGAGTGGAAGGTCTAAAACTCGGCGATGGGGGCAATATCAAAAAAAAAATTTTTTTTTGAAAAAATTTTGTTTTTCTCTTCTACGTTAAAATGTTGAAACAAGTCAGGCGTGCACCAAATGAGACGTGTTCTCTGAAACTTCACCCCCGAACAGTGAAAGTCAATTGAAACTGGTCCAAGTTTTAAAAAGCGCTTGAATTGCTCCCCTTACTTTGGTGATCAAAATAACGCAAAATGGGTTTATAAAAAGCTTCCACTTCCCTACTTTCATCCATTTTTATATTACGTAATATTGTACGATTAACTGTTAAGTCCAATTGAAAACCAAAGATTTGACAGGTAAAACTACAATGTAGGTATATTTCTTGCATTTCACGAAGGCCACCGACTCATGCTTGTGTTTAAGTCGTATCAGTATACGTAAGGTACACTATGTGTGCGCTTGACAGCGCTTGCTCGCGACTGATTGATTCGACATGCACGCACACTTACGCAATGACCGTGTAAACGACGTTACCACAAGTAAAGTTCAGTAGCCTTCGTGAATTGCAAGAACTGTATCTAATAATAGCACAGCCTAATGCAACACACACGACACCGCAAAAATCTTCCGCATCCTCAAGAGATGTAAACTTTACATTGCACAATAATAATTATTGTACAATGGAAGAGCAGGAGCACTCTCATTTTGCCTGACCAAAATACTTTTATCCTGCTATTTATATTTTTTACTTGTCCGCGAATATCCTTTCAAAATCGTTTTACCAGTTTCGAAGATTTGACTGGACAAACAGACAAACAAAAATTTCATTAATAAGTGTTTGGAGCCTAAAAGGTAGTTATTTCGAAATCATAGACATACTTTATTTATTTGGATAAGCAGTACTAACGTTCTCCGTCTATAATATTCAATCTATCTTAGCTACATTGTTATTATCAAGAATGGTTTAATTTTTAACAAATTAGAACTTTGCTATCTCTTATATAGCTTTGCTAGCTTATATCTACAGATTTCTGATAGATTGAATATTGAAAACGGACTCATTTATTAATTTAGGTTAGATTTGTTGATGAAACAATTTTCAGGTGAAAGAAAACGTGCAACATCAAGTGAGTTTAATTATCGAAGCTAGGCTGGAAGCGACGGTGTATTAGCATAACGATTTTGCGGCTTCACCTAACTTAATTGGAACAGTTTGTTTGATACATTTTAGAACTGGAGTTTATAACGTAACATCGCGTGTTTAGTTTTTTTAAGTTAAACATTTTGTAATTAATTTCTGGGTTTTTATACATGCCGTATCAGCCGCCAAGACGAGCCAAACTGAAAGACGGGGTGGGGTAGCTTTCTCTGGGACACAATGATAAATAAGGAAGAGTACCTAAGTCCCATAGGTACATCAGACACTAAATTAAAACCGGTCAAGTGCGAGTCGGACTCGCACACAGAAGGTTTCATACCATCTTATTTACTTGTACTTTTTGTACACTATGTACTTATTATTAGTGTTTACATTTTGAATTTTTTATTATTAGTGGCAATAGAATTAATACTTACACTCTGTGAAAATTTCAACTCTACAATTCATGGGATACAGACCGCTGAGAGACGGATGGATAGACGGACGGACAGCGGAGCTTTAGTAATAGGGTCGCTTCAGGTACGTGACCTTAAAAACACTCCATCATAAAATTACATAAATATAAATCTGGATCTAATAATTATGTTCGACTAAGTTTTTGATTCTTGAAACATTACAGCAAGAGCTAAATGTATATACATACTAATATTATAAATGCGAAAGTTAGCTAGGAAATAATAATGCTGTACCTGCTCGTAATTCTAACAGCGTAGCCAGCACAGCGGAAAATAGCTCTCGCCTTTATCTTATACGCTTTCTGATTTCTGAGATAGACTTAGCAGTAGCTTGATAATAACAATACATACCTACTAATATTATAAATGCGAAAGTTAGCTAAGTTATAATAATGCTGTACCACTTTTATCTATGTGCTGTACCTACCTACTCGTAATTCTAATAGCGTAGCCAGCATAGCAGAAAATAGCTCTTGCCTTTATCTTGTACGCTTTCTGATTTCTGAGATAGACTTACCAGTAGCTTGATAATAAAAATATGCTTAGCTCCAATTAAGTCTTATGAATTTGTTTGATGAAATTTGTCTTATTCTGTGTTTCAGCAAAGGTAACCTTTGTATAAAGTTTTAGGTTCTTTGGTCCAAGGGAGGGGTTGGCCGTTGATGAGCCAGTGAGAGAGATAGACAAGACTTTAAAAAAAATATTGATTCCACATTGCTTAAATGCACAATTAAGGATCCTTAAATCAGGTAAAAACTTGTATTTCAAGACAACATTTTATATGTATATATAATCCGTGACAGGTCTGAGATAGCAATCGGGGTATGAGGCGGGGGACGCCCCGTACCCCCGCATGTCACCCGCGCCCGCCCGCAACGGATTAGCGTGGGGGTTGTGCGTATGTGCGGTGCGGTCCCTCCCCGATTGCCATCTCGAACTGTCGCGTACTATAAGTATGTAGTAATGTAGTCATCAAGTATCCCAATAAATCTTAAGACTATCAAGTTACAAGTTATAATAATTTGCCTAGCATTATTATATGTACCAACAATGCCCACAACGTTATACTTAGTTTATGTCAGCAAGGTTTAAAAGCTGTCGTGGTCACGCTCCGTTCAGCCAATGCGAATTGAGTTTGTAAGTTAGTCGGAAGTTGTGACACAAATGCAGTGAAGTCATTACGACTTGTGAGTAGTTGCTCTCTACTTGGGCTTGGAAAGGGGATTGTGTGGCTTAAACGGACGGTTTTGACAAGCTTTGTACATAGACACGTGATACCACTACTAATCCTCGTAGCAAGTCGTAATTCATTTACAAACTTAAGTCGCCGCCGTCCTAATAAAATGCGATTATGCGAGTTCGCGCGAATTTTGGTCGTACAAACCCGTGATCGAATATAGGTAGGTATTTCATGTCAAATGGGAGGCGACCATCGCAACGTGTATTCGCGAAGACGCTAAGTAGGTACGTCGGGCATAAAGTCCTAAAAAGTCTATATTTTTTCAAAAGTCTCGTCGTCGTAGGTATATGTTTCAAGATCCATCCATGATATAGACATCCATTGCTGGGAATGGCATCTTGTTTGCTCAAAACCACAGTGGTTCAAATCGCGCCCGTTGCACTATTGTCGCACCTACTCCTAGCACAAGCTTTACGCTTAATTTCAGGGGAAACGGGAATATTAGTCAGTAAATTGGCTAATATTCTTTAAAAAAAAGATTGAACTAAAGAGTAAAACACGTTAGTTGAATTTTGTACATTTAACAAATCAAACGAGTAGATACACTGTAGCTGATGAGACAAATCACTCAAACAAACACGAGAATCTTGCTTCTAGTGCGACAATCAATAGATGGACGGAAATTGGATTTGCTTACTCGGCCCGGATCATCAGACGTGATTGTTTGAAGTCTGTTACTATACTGAATAAAACATAGGCATGGAGCAGCGTTTTTCAAATTAAAAGGTAGGTAGATAAAATAGAATGGATTTGTACCTTACACAAATTAAAACTCTATTCAACTAAATTGCTAGATCTAGGTACCTACATGTAGAACTATGCTTTTTACAATGTTTTCGGCGGAAAAGGATAGTAGGTACTCTTTTATAGAACACAAAGTTGTGGGAACTATGATTCTAAGCTTATTTCCTGGTTTAACGACATATTTTAATGTTTAAAATCGACAAATAACAAAAATTAATTGTGGTATGTACCCGTTATATACATTAAAATATGGTGTGGGAAGTCAGCCAATCTGCACTTTGCCAGCGAGATAGACTGCGGTCAAACCCTTCTCATTCGGAGAGGAGACCCATGCTCAGTAGTGAGCCAGCACCGGACTGATGATTATGTTTTAATAGTAAATGATTCTGTGTGGTAATGCAGGCCCAAATAAGACAAGACTGTTGCTTCAGTGCGTGCTTTAATAATAATCCCTTAATTCTACCGTGCGTTACATTATAAGTGCTTGTATTGTGCAAGTGCCTTGGGTCACACATTACACCTCCCAGGGCACTTGAAAAAAAAAATTAAAACTAAGTACAATTTTTTTTCTAAACGATGAAAATACACAAAGTAAAACATAAAGTTAAAAAAATACACAGTAAAAAAATCAAAAAAACAATTAAAGTCAAGTCCGGGTAGAAGTCATTTTTAATTCATTTAATTGTGTTAAATGCTGGCCAGCTATTTAATAAGTCACATCATTTTTTTTTTCTTCCTAGGTCTGTCATCATCCGAGTTCGTGTGCGCGCGCTATTATATTATTACCTACACAAGTCATATTTGTATTAATTTCATTATATTATTATAACCATAATTATGGCATAACCTTTTTCATTCATATTATTATTATTTTATTCATAACCGCTTCGTTATGTAACTTTTTAATATTTTCATTTAATACTCATTTATACTCCTATGCACAATTACTCTCACGAAGACAACTACTGTACATCATGATCGAGATAAAAGGCGAGTATACATTCAGAAGCACAACAACTTATATAAAAAATAGTTGCATCGATTATTAACTATGCCATAATGTTCGGGTGATCAGTCCGTCCACCAATGATAAAGTTAAAATCGATAAACTTATTAACACTTTCCCATTCCTATTTCAAAGAAAAAAATATATCTTGCCATGTGTTATCTAGTAACACAACCTATCTTCAATAGTTTTCATTCCATATCCTTTCACAAATATTTCATACCTTTACCAAATCCTTTCCAATTCCATAATACCATTCCCAAAATGCCATTATTTCATTCATCATATTATATTATTTTCATTACTTTTGTACCTTTTGCTCCAGTCTTTCACGCAGACGAACTAGCGTACAACATAAAGATGGGCGTTATTGGCTATTTACGGCAACGGTTAATCAACAGTTACTTAGTTTCAATACCGATATTGTTAACCGTTGCCGAATATCGGTATCAGAGTTGTGTTTCAACTAATTTAATATGCGCAACGCGCAGCGGTTTCCGTAGTAGTAACTAAGCTAGCTGCCGTATCAATACCGTCTGTATAGCTAGCGCGCGCATATTCACTAAAATAAAACCAATTTTACTTTCATGAATATCGTGAAGTAATCACAACCTTAAGTTCATAGCAGTAAAGTTTAATTTGATCATTGACATAGGTCAAACTATAGTGGACGCCTGCACGAATAGTTTGCCACAGTCCAGTTAACCAAAAACATTTCATAAAGATTGATAAACCAAAGAGGACCTTATCTCTATTACTCTAAGGCTAACTGTATTTAGAATGATAGATCAAAGTGTAATGGACAAGTAGTACTTGTACAGTTAAGCCTTAGCGTAATAGAGATAAGGTCGGCTTTGGTTTACCAAGTTCTTAGTTACTAAGCCGGTAGCCAATAACCGCTCCTTCTCAGCTTTCAGTGAAAGAAAGAAAGAGAAGGCATAATTATTGCGTTTCTAGTTACCCAAAAACCAAACAATGCATTGTCGGTTGCCAGTTGGCAGTGTTGCGTTGTCAGGTGGTTCGTCATAGATGATAACTGAAAACCGTTGCTAGCTACGACAATAACGCTATGGTACGCTATAGGCACGGCAGCGGTTTTCAGTTAAGTTAAGCTATAGCGGACACATGTCTAGTACAACATGATCAAGAGATGGGCCGGTAACTTACAATATTTATCATCCTCACATTTATATTAATACTTTGCAATCTCTTTCCAACTGCGTATGCATACCAAACCAAACCTTACATTCTCTTTAAATAAAACAAACCCCAACGTCTTCTGCTAAAAAAAATACATTCTCATCATTCAACTCCTAACCAAATCATTACACTCTTTCAATTCACTTCATATTCAAAACAAACCCCAACGTCTTCTGCAAAAAAAAAATTAACCATTCTCATCATTCAAATTCCGGAAAAAATCATTAATTACATTCATTTAATACACCTCGCATCCATTATGCGGAAATTTTCTACGTAAAATCCACATGAACTCCTAAATCGTGTTCAAGTACTCATTAGCCTATAAAACGTCATATATTCTGCTACCATTCATCATCAACGATATTCAATACGTCACATATTTACATTTGCCAAAACTTTTTATATTATAAATCAAAATAAGAAGATACTGAATAAAGTTGCTAAGTTATCAAATTAAACAAATCTGAAAACAATTAAGTTGCTTAGTTATCAATTAGATATAATATTTTATCATTGTCCGAGTACCTATTGTTCTCTAATTCAATAGCAATTATTGTATTGTGATACAAATCGCAAAGGTTCGTATCAGCGTTTCTTTTGTGTTTCATATGACCTGTTTACTTTGGTCATCGGCAAAAAGTTGCAACACAAAGTTCTTGATACCTAATATCATACCTAAAGAATGATTTCTATGTTAAAAAATGCTTTTAATAAAATCTAAAATCCAAGTTATAAATCTATTCCGTAAACTTATCTGAACTTTTACTGCTATAAAATAGTACTTTCCTACTAATAATTTTGTAAAATAAATGAAAACTATTAACCACTATTAAGTTTAAAAGTTAGACAAACTGTAAATGAGAGTAAATTTAATAACTGAAATCTATAATTTCTAAAAATTGACTCGTAACGAAAATCACCGATTTTCGAAAATCTTTTCAAATAAATAATTACTTAATTGAACTCTAGAAATAAATTAATAACTATCGCAAATTCTTAAAGCATCGCTTTAAGTTAAAAGATACCTACCTAAAATCAATTAATTAATATGGAAAAATAAAACAAAATTCAGAGTCAAAATTACATACCTAAATTACTGCTTACACTGGACCAAGATTTCATTACAGCATGTATTTTGTAAAAAAAAATTAAGCTGAAAAAACACATTTTAATATAAAACCATGCGAAGTCACTGTGCGAAGTAAAGTCAACAGTCAGGTCAAATAATGCAGTCAATACAAGAAAAAATAGTTGTGTTACAAAATAAATTAACCAAATTTATATCTGGACACCGTTAAAAAAATTACATTTAGTGTTATGTCTAAAACACCTTAATTTTTACCAGTCTCTAATTATTTAAATTGTTCACTCATGTGTACGGTCTAAAACTTGTCTGCACATAAAAAAACACAATTTTAGAAAAACTTCGGAAAACACTTTACACTTTTTAATATCTTCTATGATTCCATATTTATAGTTATGACGCCCCATTTTTCGCCGCCTGTAATCTTCTTCAGGAATTATATAAAATTTTATTTAAGTGACGTTTTATGACGAATTTTTTTTCCTTCTTTTATATATCATGTCCATATTTTTCCATAGCCTGGTATTATTTATATTATTTATTCCATAGTTCTCATTCTCATACAGTGGATCATTTAAAAAAAACATTCAATTTTAAATTCTCCATTTTCAAATTTTTATATTTCTAATTTCGGTGCCCAGCCGGTGCACGCGCATGGTGGCGTCGCGCGCACACCGACTGGCAGGGTCGCCATGTGGTAATGCAGGCCCAAATAAGACAAGACTGTTGCTTCAGTGCGTGCTTAATTCTACCGTGCGTTACATTATAAGTGCTTGTATTGTGCAAGTGCCTTGGGTCACACATTACATCTGCAATATTCCCATCGCTCACGTGAACATTGTACGCAAATGATGTCAGTATAATTAAAGTAAACTTCGAAAATTGTCCCTGTGCTTACCCGAAATGTTTGCCTAAACACGAGCAAATCGATCGTTATGCAGCAGAATTACCATAAAATATTTGCTTTCGAATTATCCTGTGCCTAAACTGAGTAGGTACTACCTCCTATGCAGGAGGATGAAAGATGTTTATATCATTTTTAAAGCAGGTCGATTGTAGTGATTGCCTGAATTTGTGCGATTCTTGTTGCAGCAATGCATTGTGGCCAATAGTGAGCGAGCATTAACCAATCAGAGATGATTGCGATCGTGACATTGTAGCTGTCAAACAACCGCGGTAGGGCCACAGTTCACACTTTCTGTCAGCCCGATCCGTCTGAGCTGTGCGTTGATAGATCAGCCAGTCAGCTTTTCCTTTTGGATTTTTTAGTTAAATTATTTTTCTATCAATGAAAATCTAACGAATAACGAAAGCTATACAGGCGTGGAAACAATCAAGTCCGTTAATCCTGCAATGTAATGTAAATCTGGGCTTTGCGTATAACGATTGATTGTCGGCTCTCTGTTCAGGTGACGTGATTGGTCCACCGCCGGTTTGTTGTGTCCAGTTGATTACACATTAGGCTCATAGCGGCAAGAGCTGCATGCAACTGCATTGGGAGGCTTGGATGGTACAAAGTGGCTACCGCACGCAAGGATGTAACCTGAACGCACGCGTAGGTGCGCAATGTGCGTGAATGATATGTACAAAGAACCGTATGAATAATATTGCACTGAGGGTGTATTGCAGCTCTTGCTGTAATCCGCGAACAGGTTTATTCCAGATCTATTCCTGCTATGAATTGTGATACCTGCCCACAAAGAGACTTGCCATTATATGACTAACAGATTCATCAACGTTGTGCTATACCTATTGATACAACTCCTGAATGGAATAAAAATAGCATGTTACTCGTGAAATAATAACTCTTCGCCTGCCGACTGTTTGACTATCGATAAAGTCACACCGCCAAGAGATTGAGCGTTCCGTATGATGATGATTAGAAACCTAATCGGTTTAACCTAATTGGTGTATTGATTTAATAAACTACCAAGTTAGCGCGCTACCGTCTAGACTGCATCATGCCAAATTTCAGCCCGATCCATCTAGTAGTTTGAGCTGTGCGTTGATAGATCAGTCAGTCAGTCAGTCAGTCACCTTTTCGTTTTGAATATTTAGATAGATTATTCTTAATGCTATAGGTACCTACCTCGTGATACTTTTTAACTATAGCTATTTATCCAACTATACAATTCGCAATAAAATAAATGTCGAGACAGTACACAAGAGTATTATTGTACAATCTTTATGTATTCAGGTCTCAATAAAGCCACTCCTGGAATACCAAGGCTCCGTTGTTATTTGCCTTGCTTCGATAAACAGGAATCAATGGAAGCAGTCGCTCGGGGAACGTAAACTTAATCATTGAAAACCAACAGCGCAGTATAAACTACAACGGCGGCCATTTCCCGTCGGCAAGAGTTTAACTTGTAAGATATTCAATGGCGCTACCGGCTGTGAGAACTTTTATCGAGTCTCAGTTGAGTTCGATTGTCTGTTCTTTTTTAAATTCTCTCTCTCCCTTGACGGTGACGATGTAGTCTCTACGGCCAAAATTATCAGCAGGAAGTAATCAATCTATCTCTAATCAGCCGCTGTGATCGCTAACTAGCGACATTGTTATTTGTCAAAAAACTAGTAGGTAACTTATCGATAGATTTCAGATAGATTGGTTATTAAGTTGGTTAAATTTCAAAAACACGGGATAAATACCTACCTACCTAGTCTAGTAGACAGTGAAATAGAAGGTTGATAGTGTCGTGTCTGTCCAAGATAACGCACAAAATTAATCAAACGGATGGGTCGTGAAAACTTAGCGGACCGACCAAACCGACAGATAGACACACTTTCGTATTTATAATATTACCTCCTAGAATGGCCTAATTTACGTGTCTATCGTCTATGTAAAGTTTAAGCAGTCTCCTCTCACAAAGTACAGCGCATACCAATCGGCTTTTTATGGAAACCATAAAACTTCAGAATTAACTCTATTAAATCTGAAAAATTTCATAAAAATCAAGAGAAAAAAAAATATTAAAGGAAAAATATGTGACATAAGCTACACCTTAAAAATATAAATCAGTTAGTTGCTAGATAAAATATGATTTATATTCCATAAACATAAGGTTTATTTTCGAGTGTAGGAGGTGAAGTTAATAGTAGCAATTATCGTGGTAACACGGGCCTCTGAGGGCGAGTTAATGCTTCGTTTTCACGCGAGCGGGAAAGTGGTCGGACGCACCAATGAAAAAAACCTAATTAAAACTTCATCTTGTAGCGTAATGCAAATGAGGTTGAAATTGACGCTCAAAATTCATAAGCTTTATACAGTTTCGCAACATAATTAAAAATGAGAGAGTTGTTCAATGTGTTATCCGTATAAAAAGCTTTTCTTAAGATCTACTGCTAGGCGTGGTTTTGAGTTCCTTTATGACCAAAATTAAATCTATCCGTAACCGGTCGTTAGCAACGTTGTTATATTTGTCAAAAAATGTACGGTCGTATTGCCAAATAACAACATTCCAGTCGACATCGACATATTACAGATAGATTATTGTTATAAATTTTGGTTGTTGGCGCATACCTATTTATACTCGTATAGTCTTTAGTAGAGCATAATATAAACAGCTATAGCTAATAAGGGATGGCTTTGCAAAGCATATGTATGTATAATATTGTACACTAGATGATGAACTCATTGAGTTTTCGATATAACAAGTAGCATATGTCTGTCTCCATGTTTTCGTCAAAATCGATACAGATGGGCCGTGAAAGGCTAGCAGACACACATTTTCACATTTATAATGTTACCTTACCTTGTATAGATCTATGAATTAAGTTAGGTATCTTACCATAGAGTCATCAGTCAAGCATCAGGCAAAAAGTTTCCCTCTAAAAATAATATAAGTCCAGTGCCAGTTTGCTACAGGACAAAAAGTTCTGCTTAAATCAAGGCAATTTTGTAGAGGATTGCCACTGATATAATGTAGTAATTCTCTTTGCCTCTACTGGCAATAAAACTGGCAGAAGTCAAATTTAGCAAGTCACTTGCACTGTGTAGGTAAATATTCGCAGCAAGTTTTTCCAGTGGAAATTAATTTCCGTAATTTATTGCAGACTGACTTCTGCAAGTTTTATTGATAGTGGACACGTTTTACTAAGCTCTCAAAATTCAAATCAAGAATCCAAACAACAAAATGATAAATTATACAGAAATAAGTATTCAAAAACAAAGCTGTTATTTAAGTTTTAATTGTTTCGTACGAAATTTGAACGGGGTGAATCGGTGTTTCAAATTGTATAATTTGTTTATTTTCTTTGTTGACAAACAAAGGATAAAATAAATGACCGCGCCGTTCATTATCAAGGCGACACTCGCAATAAAAGATCATAAAAACGTTTCCTTTTGTAAGCAAAACGAATTATTCTAATCTAAGTTTTCTTCCCCCTTCATCTCTGCAAAGATAAGTTCGAGTTAGATGGATCGTGATAATTTTATATTAAGTAATTAGTGCGTTGTCTTTTATATTTTCTGGCATAGCATATTCATTAGAAACAACTGAGTATTTTATACAAGTTCACGCATCTTTATACTTAAAGGTATCATTAGGTGAAAGGTGAATTTCCCTAATTCGCTAGAGAAGCATATTGTTATAATTTAACTATTGCTAGGTGGACATCAAACGAGTGGCAGCACCACCTAAAATCCCTCCGATTTAGATTTCAGGCGACGCAAGATCATGGCAAGTGGAAGTCCCTGCAAGAGAACTATGATATCCAGTTCTAGACGTCTATCAGTTCATGACGACAACGATTATAGCTTATAGATCACATTGCAACACAAGATAAATATTTTCCAAAAAAGATTTCTTAATTTTACGTTAGTAACTTTGCGACATAAATTATTCAGCATGATCTACCTAATAGTAATTTCCATGGCGGGTGAAAAATATCGCCCGCGGGACGCGCGTCTCTCGCCCATCTATCTTCTTTGATGTGAAGTTCTGTACGCCTTTTTGGATGACAAATTTTTGCTATTTATTATCCTTTTGCTTTTATATACCCGTAACTATAGGCAGTGTGCACATTGCAGCAGCACAGCTATTGTCTGACTCCAATTTGGACGTGTGGGCTCTTATACCTTTTTTTCAATAGACGAATTAATTTTTAATACGTTTTTAAGAAAACCCTTTAGAAGGCCAATGATGATACCTTTCTCGATTGGGGTCTTATCAGAATTACTAAGTAGATTTGTTTAGTGAAATTAATTAATCAATAGGTATTCACCTTCTTTCGGGATATCGTGATATCCCTAGGGCGAAATCTCTGACATACTCATTTCCCGTGTCATATAATATTATGTTGATTGCGAATGTATTGAGCAATAAACCCTGTAGGTGTGTGGAAATGCTATTATTGAATGATTAAGTATTTGGTGACAACTGCGTATTCATATTTAGGCTCACAATTTATTACCTTCACGCAATTTAGGCAGTTATACGCTGTTATTTATTTCTAATAACGTAGTTGTTTGTTAATCGATTTCGCAGTTAGACGGGCAGTAACCCTGCAGCATCAGGTTTGAGGAGTTGGATGCAGAATTTTTTATGGGACCACCACCGAAACAGCCTCTGTTGATTAAAAAAAATTACAAATCGGTCCAGAAACCTGGAAAAAATCGATGTACATACATAAAAAATGTCGAAAAAAACGGGCTGAATTGAGAACCACCTCCATTTTGGAAGTCGGTTAAAAATAGAAATAATGTAAAGTACATCCCAAATAAAACGTATAAATCATTGATCAATAGACTCCGTGCAATGAGGCTGCATGTAGGTAAATCACTCAATGTCGTAAACACGTCCACACATTGAATAAGGATTTGGTGACGATGTCATGACAACTCAGTATTTCTATTTTACGCTCACAATTTATCACCTTTGTGCAAATTGAATCGGATATTGGCTGTTTGTTTCAACAGTGAGTGGTAATGGGGAGTTCCGCGTATTTTAGCCGTTTTATTTCCGTTTCGCTGTTATGTCTATTCACATTATTCAAAAAAAACTGGTGTTGTGTAGCTCGAAAATGATGTACGTTTTATTCGAACTGTTATTTAATTCATAACAAAGATTTTAGAAGGTTACACAAAACAATTTTTTAAAATTCAATAATGTTTACCTATATGCAATTAGCACAGGGTATTAATTTTTTGCTTAGAGCTCTGTTAGTCAAACAAAACGAACTCAAATGATCATTTTTAGGGTTTCGTAGTAAGCAAGGAACCCTTATAGTTTCGCCATGTCAGTCCGTCCGTCCGTCCTCGGTTAATCTCAGATACTTTTAGTGCTAGAAATCTGTAGCTTGGCATTAGTATAAATATTAATCACGCCGACAAAGTGGTGAAATAAAATTGTGATAAATATTTTTTTAGGGTAGCTCCCCTATATGTAAACGGCAAACAAACAGGCGAAACATAAATAACAAAATACTAGTAGGTAATAATTAGGTAATTCCCAAGGCAATCGAATTTTGCTTAATAACTTATTTAACAAGAACTTAATTATATTTTAACTCTAGTATTTTAAAAATAGATACAATAAAGATCCATTAGTACTCATTTTATTTTATTTTTTAAACTAGTAACCACCCACACATTCACTCCAGTGGGAATTTCAGCCTAAAGTCTAAGTACATTATAAAATAAACCTCTGCGCAATTGAAAAGTTCTGTGTGTGAAAATTTCGTTTTTCTAGGTCCACGGGTTGGGCTGGGCGTTCATGAGACACACAGTGAGTCAGGAACTTTTTATATTATATTAATATCAGGTTACCCGCCCCGGCTTCGCTCGTGTAGAATTTTCTAAAATCGATGAGGGGGTGGAATTTCCAAAAATCCTTAAACACGTGCTTCTCCATTTGTGCACGATAGCCCAAATACCAATTTTATAGATATAACTTGAAAATTACAGACTTTTATACGAACTTTCATTCCCTGTTTAACCCCCTTTTAGCAGTTTTTAGGGGTTTATTTGAAAATTTCATTCATTTCTCGTTACCAAAAGTTAAAGAGAGCGACCGCAATCACCGATTCACCGGCAGAGAACAACAACTTGCTACCCCACTCCAATCATGCCTTCACAACTTGCGAATAACTTAGAAATTCAATTTATAGTTCTGCGGCGCAGCAATCGTGCCACTCTGGCGCTACCTACTCGTAGATTGGGCACAAATTTAAAAATCAACAGTGTTACTTTCCAAAGTACTTTTTGTGTACACTGCACTGGGACCAGAAGTATTGAATATCGAGCATTGAAATAAAGTCATCGATATTTTCGATAATTTAAATTTTAAATAATGGGTATAATAAAAATTTGGTGACAAAAAAATTTGGTTTCATAACTATTCTCTTAAAACTTACGTATAGTTAACGTTAACATGAGAAGTTTTACTCAGGTTGTACCATCACAGTTACACTAACTATTAATGCATAAAGAAGCAATACTCTCTTACCTGCGAATTTATCGTCACCTGCAACGTAATGGCACGGCTAATGGCACTGCCTCGCAGGCATTGTCCTTTTCCTTGCCTTGCTCCGTTGACTTTACTCAGGCCTCGGCATTACCATTACACACACGCACACACACACGTACACACACACACGCACGCACACACACACACACACACACACACACACACACACGCACGCACACACACTCTCTCACACACACGCACACACACACACGCACACACACACACGCACACACACACACACGCAAATCGTGTGCGGACAGGTTGGTGTTCAGGTAGTAGTAATAAGAAATTGAATCAGTTGCTTGTATGAAGTGTCGGGGGTGTGGTTTCAGAGATGTGTGGTTTCAGAGATATGTTATAGCGTTCGCTGGAGATGAATCATATATGTATATCTATAGGTACCACTACGATTATGCTACTTTCTGACATAAAAAAAATTTTTCCTGAACTTCTAAATATCAGTGACATTCACGTTTCGTTACAAATAATCAAATGCATCTCGATCTGCCAGGTTTCCAAGTGCAACCAGCAAGTTATAGAACAACAAGTCACAACGACCTTACTGCAATCATGACTTCACAACTTGCGAATAACTTTGAAATTCAATTTGTAGTTGTTGAGCGGCGATGTGACCTGAAGACGGGGGCTTAAGTGCTTTTACAGATAAAGTGATCTTGATGTTTTTTTACCGCCTTCTTTTTGTATACTTATGAGTGCTCTCGCTTCAAGTCGAGCGTGAGAGCATGCTTTTGCAATCACCATTTACGGGCGGGAAATACTCACGAGCAAGATGCGTCATGTGTTTAATTAATCAACGCTAATCAACGTTTCGTATTACATTAATTTCTTGCAAATTTATAAATATATAGTTTCTTACATAGTTTACTCACGCGCGAAGCTGGCTCATAATTTGGCTTAAAATAGAAATGCTTCAAGCGTAAAATAAATTATTAAATATATATTAAAATAAACACCGTGCGCCTTACAAATTGAATGACAAAAATATTATTAATGGGCTACGATTTTAATTATGTGTATTCCATGACAATAATTATTATTATACTCAATTTTCGTTTCAATGCATATGACGTGATTCAGTTTAATACTGACATGTAGTTTTGATAGTATTAATAAAATAATTTAAAATACAATATTAATTTGTATTGCAGAAGAGATAATATTATTATAATCATTGATAATAATACTAGTATTGTGGGTCTATACAATATTGCGTGTAGTGCATGACGCAGCGCAGTGGGAAGCCACCACTGGCATAATAATAATTATATTTATTTTGGGTGTCTACATGAAAGGTATTTATGCTGATCATATTTTACACTAGGTAGTGTAAAACATGATCAGCATATTTTTATCCATAAGTATACATAATTGTTATAAATGCGAAAGTGTGCCTGTCTGTCTGCTATTTTTTCACGGTCCATAAATTTATTAGATTTTGAAATTAGTATCTACGTGCATACCTAGGAAGGAAATATCAAAGTTACCACAAGGGTTTTGAAAACCTAAATCCACACCCAATAAATCGCAGGCGTCATCCATTTGGTACAGAGATAGCTTGCTTGGATTATAGGTTATTTTTCATGCCGGAAAATCCAAGAGTTCCAACGGGATTTTAAAAACCGATATTTACGCGGATGAACTCGCGGGCACTAAGTAGTATCAAATATTTAAATATTGTTTATTTATTCAGTAGATACCTCCATTACTATATTTCAACGGAAACATGATGAGATATTTTTCAATTAGCGTTTTTCCGAAATGTTCATTCGATGTTCTATGTTTAATTCGCAATAAATCTCCTGGTGTTAAATAATTGCCAGCAGGTACCTATATTAAGGTGTAATTATAACATTAGGTGGGCTCTTAATAGCTGTAACGGGATCAGTGTTAGACCAACTATCGCCATAAATTGTGTAAGCAGCGTAGCGAGCAGTTTTTCCTACCATCTTCCGAGACGTAGAGAAATGCTCAAGTGGCAATTTCTTGTGCGAATTATGTGTAAGATATCGTGAGCACTGTGAAGCTATGTTGCTAGAATTTGGAGCAAGATATATAAACATATCTCATACCATAATTTAGATTATTATTATTAAAGACTAGATGAGGTCGCTCGTGACTTCGTATGTGTGCATTTTTAGGTCTTTAAAATAATCTTAGGTATTTAGTAAGTAAGTAACCCATGTTTGTCTCCAAGATATTTCTTCTATCGTTTGTAATTTTTTAATCGTTATTTTGTCGTAGAACGTGTAGGTATGTGGTTCCCGATTGAAAGAAAATTTGTACAGTTCTTTAGCTATTTTTTCTTTCATAACAAACAAATAGTTAACCATAGATATTGTACAAAAAGAAGCTTACACAAAAGTTATCTTTAGGATTAATTAATTAGGGAGACAGATAAAACGAGAGGGCATTGTTAAAAAGTCAAACGATTCATTAAATTAAGTGGATTTGCTTGTTAACAGCGAAGCCATTGAGACTCATTTCTAGACTTGAGAAGACATTTACTAATTGTTTTCGTTTCGTTTTTTGTTTCGATGTTATGTTAATAAAAATATAATTACAGCCTCAACGACCTTTATGCATTAAGTACTTTTTTTTAAATTGCGTATGGGCTTGCGTTTGACGACGATCATGCTTAAAAAAGCAATGATGAGATCTAGATTGGAGCACGTTTGCTTAAAGAAGAGGCCTATTCACTCTCGCTTTGAAAGTATAATTATATTATATGTGTACAATTTCTGCACTATTCGGATAACAAAACTCAAATTATTTTAATTTTTGGAATAAGAGTTATAACCATTTCCATGCTCTTTTTCAAATAAGCAAGTTTTATTTAAAACTACAACTTGTAAAAGTACCAACTGACTTCACTATGACATAGATAAAGTAATAATATAATACCTATACCTACATAAGCCGTAGCTCATCTCTATGGCGTAGCTCGCTCCAGTGCTACGACCGCGCGGCAGTGCTGGCGTCAAGGCTTCCCTTAATCGAATAAAATGAATAAACCCCACGGATTTACGACCAAAAAGGGGAATACCAATTGCAATACCGAGGTATTAGTGAAAGAACGTACATAGCTTTATTGGTGGTTTAGTACTTAAATGATAAAAGTTTTATGAAATACCTATTTGAAAAAAGAATAATCAATACTGGTTTGGTTTGGTAAATTTTAGTTTAAGTTACCTACTACTCCTACCCTACTGCAACAGCTACTGCTACTAGCTACTTGTTTAAGCAGTACTAAAAATTGCTATTTGGCATCTGATTCATCCTGAAGGATTGATTTTGTTTTTCCCTGAAATAATGATTATAAAAAGAATGATTATAAATTATTAGCTGATAAATAGAAAAAGGTCACGGTGCTCAGGAATGAGAATACGTCACAGAGAATGAACACAACTGTAATAATATAAGTAACAAAAGAAACTTCAGTAATTCTACATCCCGTCATTCACATTGAGATCCTAATAAATCTCAAGCAATGAAATGGCCGTAGCAACGGTTTCAGCTGGTAATAACTTTGTTGAATATTCAGAACAGCGGCAGAGGCCGGTCGGTACGTAGTCTAAACTGTCACTCGCCTACGTTACTGTGATTAGTTTATTAGCTAGCTCGGACACGATGAAGTTTAACCTCAATTAGAAAACCACTGCTGCACTTCTAGAATGAACTATCACTAATAAACTTTGGTAAGTACCTATAAATAAACAGAAAAGTGGTGACAGCCTATTGGTTAATAAAACGTCGGTCTTCTGTCCGGGGTCGAAGAGGTGCGTGCGCTTTGGACCTCCACCACCAAATTTTCGGAGTTACGTACGTTTTAAGCAATTAAATTGTCATGGCTACTTTATTTAAAAAATCAGTCAAGTGCGATTCAGGTTCGCAAACGAAGGTTCTTAAACTTATTATTACAAGCACCTGACAACATATTGTGACAAGTACTTTGTAGTCTCTAGTGCAAATACGTTATAATAGATCCATTTCCCACACCCATGGTCTAGTGTTTAGTTTAATAATAATAAGTTTCTTTATTTAAGGGAAAACCCAAAGCACCCAAGTTTAAGTGATAGAGTCTTGACTTAATATCATGAGTGGCACAATATGCTGTCCTACGTGATTCATTTCATTTAAGTACAGTACCAGCCTTATCTAAACTGAAGATTAAAAATAACTTTAGAAAAAGAGGTAATGCATTGCTCGTTTTGCTCTTCCCCAAGCCACGAAGAGCAACATACGATCACGTGATTAATTAAAAGACTGACAATGCGCTATTATTATCTTCGACTTCTCCAACTTGTTCAATATAAGATGTCTTCACAGCTTCTCGCAATTGAACAAAGAAACGACTCGTTCATTAAGTAACATGAAACAATTCTCATACATATTTTTTATATACATTTATACACATTTCTATACTTATTGATAAAAACCAGTCAAGTGTAAGTCGGATGTGCACACGTAGGGTTCCGTATACCATCGTGCAAGGAATAACACTTTTAAAAAAAAAAAATCATGGCGGCTATTTTGATTTTTTTCTCTACTATTATCGTTCTCGAGATACAGCCCGCTGACAGACACGCGGACGGACAGCGTCTCAGTAATAGGATCCCGTTGCTATCCTTCAGGTACGGAACATGAATTCTATTTGCACGCACGACCACTTGACTGCCAGAGCGACCGCCTGTCCGCCCGCCCGCCCATATACCCACCCGATTAACTGAGTGACTGTCTCTCTTGAGGATGCATATAGTCTACTGTGGCCCACCGACTTTACCCATTGCAGTTGTACAACATAATATTACAGACCATATGTATATACCCATCTGGAATAATGTACCTTCTAAATGGTGAAAGAATTTTTCAAAGACATATTGGTGCAGTGGTTCGGGAGAATTGGGTATTTTACGATATAATAGTATATTTTGGAGTCAAATACCCAATTACCCTACCAAAATTCGCTCATTTTCTTTATAATATTGAGTATATGAATATTTCAATGTGTTTATAATAAGTTGTGCCAGAGTTTTATTCTTTGGTCCTTTACAGTAGGTACAATAAAATGGCGCACCTCGACTGGAACCTATTTTTTTGTCGTACGCCCTTCCCTTGCGACGATATCCGGTGCAGTTCAATTTCCTGTACCGTGGAAATCATTTAGATTTTATTTGTTTGATTTCTCCTTTTATTAAGCTTTGACATTTCCCTTTTACAATGCCTATTCAAAAAAAAGAAATTGAGCTGTCCATGACTTTGAAATTAATGTCTTTTCTGAAACTAATTTTGATTTCCACGTTAATTGCTTTATAAGTCTACGCTACGCTATAAGTAACATCTTGCCTTTTAATTAATTTTTCAATAGTTTTTATTTTAGTTTTACGATAGGGGTTGTAATTGTGGAACTCTCAATTAATATGTAGGTGCTGAGAACTTATTCGCAGAGAAAACTGAAAACTGGAGCGACGCCAGCTAGGAATGATTGCGTCGTTTTGTCTTCATTAAACCTACGTCCTTCTACCCTTTGTTCCTTTTCAATTGCATGAAAGTCTATATTATGCTTTAAAATAATACGTCCGTGGAAATCTTCTTAGATGCGTATAGAAAACTACGTAGAGCTAAAACATATTATACTGAAAGACTGCACCACTTAGATACGTTTTATAAGTCCCGCAAATTGCTATTGCGCTGGAACCATGTCTCATTAACATCGAAATGACGTCATTTTCACGTCAGCCGAAATAAAAATAGACCATCAGCAAAAAAATTTGTACAGGTTGCTCGAAACTTCAGTCTAGTGCTGACGTCACTAAAATGGTGGCCACGCTCATTAGTAATTTTCGGGTGTTATACGGTTTGATATCATTAAACTTATTGATCTGATACCGGTCAGTCACAAAAAATTTCTGTAGCTTGGCAAGCTTATAAGTATAGGTTGCGCAGACAGAAGATGTGTCATTTAGTATAGACAGGAGAGGGACAGAAACTTTTTCCGTGTGTTTTCCACCCATACTAAACAAAATGACACCTTAAATAAAGCTAAAAAATGTTAGGTCTTGTTGAAAGGTTGCACCACTTAGGGCCGGTTGTTTCAAACCATTGGTCTTCGTAAGATACGTTCGTTAAAATTTAACAGACGTAGACAAATTTTAACATCTGTTAATTTAAGAGCGTTGCTTCGTTGTACAAAAAACTGTTCGTCATTGTTATTCTGGTTACGAAACTAACCCTAAAAATTAACTTACTTTTCCGTATCCTTTTTTATTTCATTTTATATTCAATTATATAGTTATTGATAATGCTACATCGCATTTTAAACACTTTTTCTTTTTTAAAAATTCTCTTTCATCCTCAAAAAAACTACGATTAAAAGCATTGAATTCAATTGATTCCATTATAATTTGTAAATATTCCTAATATAAAATAAATCGAATCGATGCGTTGCCGGCCTTTTAGGAAATAATTCCTAAAAGGCCGGCAACGCATCGGCGGCTCCTCTGGTGCTGCAAATGTTCATGGGCGGCGGTAATCACTTAACATCAGGTTAAAAAAAAAAAAAAAAAAAATCCGTTTGTAAGAAGTATGAAGTTACGAACTGATTTGACGATCACCAATGGCGCCAGCACTGGTTAACGTAAACGTAACTTTTTAACGAACGTTAGCGCTAATAGATGCTGAATCAACGCTTTTTCTTTTCTTACGTTCGTTAGCGCCATATTTAAAGGTTACGTGTCCGTCAAAATTTGTTGAAACAACCGGCCCTTAGTTAATAGCAATCGTATTGATTTGACGCTGGTTACTCACAACCATTTTGTGCAGCACGGCAAAACATCTTATACAAGCAAGCTTATACAGGGTGCGTGCTCAGATTGAGAAAAAATATTTGTAGAGCTCAGCAGCGGCGGTTCAACATCATCATCATCAAGATCAACCCATCGCTGGCTCACTACAGAGCACGGGTCTCCTCTAAGACTGAAAAGGGTTTTGGCTATTGTCTACCACGCTGGCAAAGTGCGGATTAGCAGACTTCACACACCTTTGAGAACATTATGGAACACTCTCAGGCATGCAGGTTTCTTCACGATGTTTTTCTTCACTTCAGTTGCATTTAGGTAATTAATTTAGATCTTGGTCATTAATTCGTATACATAATATCTTGCCCCACTGTTAGGTTACTTAATTTACAAACTGCTTTTATCTGGAAGCTTATTTAAATTATATATGAGTAGATATGACTTTCTGAGTCAGGACCGGCCATATGATTACAATTAATACAATAACAACCTTTCGCTTGTTAATTTGATATCATAGGTATAATGTTAGTTCAATCTACTATATTGAATTTAATTATGCAGAAAACAATCGTAAAATGCTGCAGATATTACGAGCGGTATCTACTACCTAGCCAATGTTTGAATATTTAATTTTCGTATTTTTCACAAACTAGAATATTTTTCATGTGAGTGAAGGCTCAGGTAAAAGTTACAAGGATAACAAACTTTTTATAAAAAGGAAAGACGACAGAAAAAAGATAGAAAAAGCAAATGAAATAATATGTAATGAAGAAAATGAAGAGAGACAGCTGTTTTGAAACTTTATAAACATCCTACATTATAGATCAGAAGGCGACGGTCTAATTGAATTGGGAAAGAGAAAATGTCGACGTTCTTACGGAGAGTTATAGAATAATTTATATGAAAAGTGGCGGATAGAAAATATTCACTTAGTGAAGACTTGTTTGTTTTTATCTTGCAGTCAATTTATTATTTTACTCGTACAATTACGAAACGTAAATTATCTACATAATTATGAAAATACTTGTCCATAACTCACAAAGGCGCGAAGGCACCTCCAGGCGGCTTGACCCGCCATCTTTATATTCTCTTGGGCCCCGTCATATTAGTTTATCTATGATTGGTACTAAAACACTGAAATGGACATTACAATACAAGTACGCCGGAAGACGTGTGCCATACAAAATGAGAGTTATTTTTTGTGTCAATTCGAAGAGCCCCACCGAGTGTACGGGGAACTAAAATTGACATTTTGCGTGACACTAAGTTGACTGACCCCTCATCACTAACATTTAGCTCCTCACTGCTGCTATCAGCACCAAAATGCCGAAAAGCAAGTTGCTTCAAAACAGGTAGGCAATTGGAAGTCCAGCGTGAACCTAAGTAATATTTAATAGACGTCGCATCGGTGTGACAGTGGTGTGACAATACTATGTTAACAATGTTATTAATTTTGATTTACTCTGTGGTTATTGAAAGAAAACGTTCCGCTTGAGGTTCCGCTCCATGCTCTTTTTTGAATAAATAATTTATTTATTATTTACGTATTTTTGCTGTGACCTACAACAGGCTTTTTTCAAAATGCCGTGGAGTTGGGAGTGTAGAGCAAAAATGATAAAGCAGGTTCCTGCAAAACCAACTCGACCTCGTGGGCAAGTAATTGGAGAAGTGCAGGGTCCTGGTCCAATGCAATATGATACACCAGAAATTATTTGTGAGCGTTAATTCTTTATTATTTACATCCTGTAAATTTGGTAAAGTAAGTAGGTACATGCACGTTGTCTCAAAACACACTTACTTATTAAGTCGAGACAAAGTTATGTGGAAGCAACTGGCCGAGTATTCAGTTGCCCACAAGATGGTGCACTATAATGTTACATCATCATCAACATCATCAACCAATAGACGTCCACAGCTGGACATAGTTCTCTTGTAGGGACTTCCACACGCCACGGTCTTGCTCCGCCTGGATCCAGCGGCTCCCTGCGACTCGTCTGATGTCGTCCGTCCACCTAGTGGAGGGTTTTCCAACGCTGCGTCTTCCGGTACGAGGTCGCCATTCCAGCACCGTGGCACCCCAACATCTATCGGTTGTACGAACTATGTGCCCTGCCCATTGCCACTTCAGCTTCGCAACTGAGCTATGTCGGTTACTCTAGTTCTCCTACGGATCTCTTCATTTCTGATTTGATCACGTAGAGAAACTCCAAGCATAGCTCCATCGCCCGCTGAGTGTTACATAATGTCACATACTGTAACCTTTTATGATTTGAAAAGAGCAACTGCTGAGTTTCTTGTCGGCTGTTTCCACTTCTTGTAGATTTCTAAATAATTTTAAATACATATCAAAAATTGCGGTCCGGCAGAAATCGAACCCGTGTCTCGGTCAGAGCGTCGGGATCGCGCCCTGACCACTAAGCTACGGTACGGTTTTGATATGTATTTACACAATAATACATCTTCTAAAAAATTTAGCTTAAAAATGAAATTTTGCTTTATTTATCAGGTGGAAATGGGTATTCTCATATAAAACGTTCACCTGCATATACGTTTGGTCATCGAACACCCATCAATTTGACTAAGCCGGTACTAAAATCTACAGCCCCTATTCTTGATACCTGGGGAATGGGAGCTAAAGGTAAGCTTAAAAAATTTGTCGTCATCGTATACAGCTGCCTTAGATGACATAGATTTCTTGTTTCCAACAACACCATCAGCTTATGCCACAGTTCCATGTCACCCTTTGATGACGTCTTCTATCCACCTAATGGCCAATGTCTGCCAAGTCGCTCACTGCGGTTTCCGACGCCAAGTGGCCAATCGAGCGCCATGTGACATCAATGTTTATTGGTTCGCCGAGCTATATCTGTTATTATAATTCTTCTATGGATCTTCTCTTTCTGATTTGATCACGTAGAGATGATGTAGAGAAACTCAGAATTTAGTTATACTTAAGTAGGTAATATTTCTTCGGTTTTAGCCATTGACTTATTAACATCATATCACTGGTTTTACACAGAGAATTCAACCTCAAGAGTTCGCATATACAAGGTTTAGCATGAAAACAAAATCGTAAAATGTTGGCGGGGGACAGCGGAAAATGCTTTGTTGTGATGGGTGGGCTCAAAAGTCACGTAATCAAGACAGTGTGTGGAATTAGGGTACCAAATGGGCGTGGGCCAACTTTTATGCTAAACAACTGCCTAAACTTGGCGATCGGGGATGTCCGGCTATTAGGCGTCTATAGGTCTGTGGGTTGTAGCTACGTAATCTTTTTAACATTGAAAGGTCCGCACAAAATAAAACTTGGAGTAGTATCGCCCAAAATTGAGACTCCAGGAGAAAGAACCATAACGCCAGGGCCGGCGGCATACGTTCCTCGTGCCTCGATACAGTTCAAGCGTCAACCGGCGTTCTCCATGCGGCCGCCAGCACGACCGCCTTATCAACCCTGGGACCAGTGGACACCATCGCCTAATATGTATTTACCAGACCAGCCAGGAAAGAAGTAAAGTACCTTATTACATAAATACACTAAGCTATAATGCAACTCACTACTCTCTACTACATCTCCTGCAATTTTCTCTTGACCTATCTCTTTCTCTTTTCGTAAAACTAATGTTCATCATCATCATGATGAACATCACCAGCCACTACGAGAACAGGTTTCCTCTAAGAATGAGAAGGGCTTAGGGCATAGGTCGCAGCCCTGGTCAAGTGTGAATTGGCAGACTTCACACACCTTTAAGAACATTATGGAGAACGCTCAGACATGCATTTTCCTTACAATATTTTCTTTCATCGTTAAAGCACTGATTTAATTGTTTTAAAACTCACATAACTCTGAAAAGTTAAAGGTGTGCCAGGGATCGAACGCCAGAGCTCCTGAATAAGAGACGGATGTCCTATCCACTAGATTATTACGCCTCTTATAACTACTACTATTCCACTAATACTATACTATTATCGTCCGTCCGGCCGTCGTCAGCGCATCCAAATCGACGAGGTTGTCTCGTCATGGTGTGATGTTACGGCTGGGGTACCTCAGGGTGGCGTGTTGTCTCCTTTACTCTTTGCCATTTTCATAAATTCCGTAACTTCTCATATCTCTTCTCTCTACCACATGTATGCAGATGATATCCAAATTTATCGCTCTGCAACTCTAGAAGATCTCGATTCTGCTGTTTGCGTTATTAATAATGATTTAGCTGCAGTTGCTGATTGGAGCAGACAGTTTGGGCTACGCGTTAATCCTGCAAAATCTCAGGCTATTGTTATTGGCAGTGCAGGATACATTGCAAAAGTTAACTTGCAAGGCCTTTCTCCGATCCTCTTTAATGGCGTTGTTATTCCTTACCCTGACTCTGTTAAAGACCTAGGTATCCACTTAGATCAACAACTGTCCTGGTCTGTACATCTAAAAAAGTTGAGCAGAAGAACATTTGCGACGATGAGTTCTTTGCGACGGTTGCGTTATCTCTTGCCAATTCCAACCAAAGTTATGTTGGCACATTCTCTCCTTCTCTCTATTCTCGATTATGCGGACGCAAGCTATCTCAACTTGACTGAGGACCAACTTAACAAGCTTGAGCGACTCCAAAATCTTGCCATTCGGTTCATATTTGGTTTGCGCAAATATGACCATGTATCTGAATTTCGTCAAAAGCTCAAATGGCTCCCTATTCGCCGTCGCCGGGATTTGCATGTACTTTCTCTTCTGTACTGTGTGCTATATCACTTAAAAACTCCCCCTTACCTCAAGGAGAAGTTTAGTTTTCTTGAAGTGCAAACCGACATAAGATCCTGCCGAACCTTAATGTTAGAAACGCCGAGTCATAAAACGAAATTCTATGGCAACTCATTCACTGTGCGAGCTGTTGAACTTTGGAATGCACTACCATTGACCATACGGAAATCAAAGTCACTAGACTCCTTTAAAACTGCAGTGAAGAATCATTATCTTACAAACTGAAGACGACAATCATATTTGTTTCTCTTTAAGTACGATTATGGAGTATATATTAGTCTATTTTATTAGTATATTGGTATTATACATATTATTTAATACATGTATTAGTGATTTATGTATTAGTATGTATCAGTTATTTGAATGTATGTTTATTAGTATATTACACACCACCTGCAATCTAATTTTCCTTATACTTTCCAATCTTCAAGGTTGCTGGTAGAGATCGCTAATTAGCGATAAGGCCGCCTTTTGTATCTTCCTTCTGTCTGTGTTTTTTATTCTTTAATGTAATCCTTCTTGTGGTTGTGCAAATAAAGTGTATTTATTATTATTATTATTATTATCTAAATATATAAAAGGGAAAGGTGACTGACTGACTGACTGATCTATCAACGCACAGCTCAAACTACTGTACGGATCGGGCTGAAATTTGGCATGCAGATAGTTATGACGACGTAGGTATCCGCTAAGAGAGGATTTTTGTAAATTCAACCCCTAAGGGGGTGAAATAGGGGTTGAAATTTGTGTAGTCCACGCGGACGAAGTCGCGAGCATAAGCTAGTTAAAAATAAAAATAAAATAAAAATATTTTTTATTCAATTAAACTTTTACAAGCAGTTTTGAATCGCCAAATTGCATCTACCACGTTTTATTGTATTGTTTCGTTTCATAAATGAAAGATGTTTCGTTTCCTCATACATCGTATTGTTTTCAGATGTCCACCAGCCTACACCTTTGGCAACGCAGTCCCAGCGTTACGAGCTCGCACCACGATAACAAGCCCCGGGGACTATAGTCCAAACTTCAATTACGTTCAAAGAACTAAGCCTGCTTTCTCTTTCGGTGCACCCTACAAGAGCTTGAGAGAACCACAGAAGCCGGCTCCGAATACCTATTGTGAGAAAAAGGTATTCTGAACTGCATTGAAATTAACAACTTTTTATTTTTTATTTTATTCAGATACAAGTAGCCCATGACTGCAATCTCACCCGGTGGTAAGTGACGATGCAGTCTAAGATGGAAGCGGGCTAACCTGGAAGGGGTACGGCTGTTTTTAATAAACCGACGAGCAAGCGATATTTAATTGCTTCAAATGCACATAACTCCGATCAAATCCCCGACCTCCCGAAAAGAAAGCGGCCTTCTTAACTACTACACTATCACCGCTTCTACATCTTATATACATTCTACAACTTATCATAAACTAGATGATGCCCACGACTTCGTCCGAGTGGATTTAGGTTTTTAAAAATCCCGTGGGACTCTTTTATGTTTCGGGGTAAAAGTAGCCTATTATCTTCCCCGGGATGTACGAGTAAGCTACCTCTGTACCAAATTTCATCAAAATCGGTTAAACCGCTGGGCCGTAAAAAGCTAGCACACAGACATACAGACAGACACACTTTCGCATTTATAATATTAGTAGGTACTGATAATTACAATTTATTTCAGTTTATGTACACCAAACCGAGTGTACCGGCTCCTTCGTTTGGTATACGTCACTCTCTCTACATCGGTCGTGCGCACGAATATCTTAAACCACCAGAGCTTAGCGTTGTTATCAGCGGAGAGAACTAACGTTATGATTTACTTATTTTATTAAATAAATTTCATTTTATTCCAAGCATTGCATTTTATTAATATTAATGATCCTAGTTGACTCTTTTTTTTAAAAGTAGGTATGGCTAGTAGTAGTATAGTCCACTACAAGTTGAGATGGCAATCAGGGTATGAGGCGGGGGGACGCCCCGCACACTCGCACGCTACCCGCGCTCGCCCGCACCGGGTTAGCGTGAGGGCTGTATGGGTGTGCGGGGCGGCGGGGCGTTACAACCTGTTGCGTACTATAGGTACAAATATAATATTACTAGCTGATGCCCGCGATTTAGTCCGCGTGGAATTAGGCTTTTTAAAAATCCCGTGGGAACTCTTTGATTTTCCAGATTTGATTTGCTGTATAGTAAAATTGCGTTTATGTGAGTACTGCAAACGTGCCAGGATTCGGTAATACTATTATAATAGTTAATTATAGCATAAAATAAAGCAATTTTGAAATTAAATAGTGTCAAGTTACCCAGCGATTTTTGGCGCTGATATTTATAGAAACCCTTAAAAATTTTTTACACAATCAGCATTGTTCGCTTTCGGAAACTTTTTATCATAAGATCAAAGAATCTTAAGACTTATTAGGGTCTTCTTGAATTTGTTATAAAAGATTTGTCATTATAATAATTTAAATGGTTATTAATCTTTACGAAAATTTTGTATCAGGCTGTGATCAAAGAGTATTTCCTACAGTTTCCGTTTATCATTTCTGGGCTTTAATGATTTTCATAGATAAACCTACTTTTATAAAAAAATCGGCTTTTGTCATATTTTAACATATTTTAACTTTATTTAACATTTCATTAGTATTTTTTTTTGACTATGAAATGTTAAATATTTTTTTTCGCGCCTACACAACGAACTCGCTGCACCGCACCGTGGCGCGTCACTATGCACCATCCATACTATTATTGCAAAATGTAAAAGTGTCTTTCTGAATACTTTTTTGTGGCTCAACTGCTATTCCTAAACCAAACTGCACGAAATTATTGTAGTGATGTTGATTGATTCATGAGTGATATTTTAAAATTTTATGATCTACTACTATCTAACTTAGTTACAACGAAGGTCTGGCACGCGCTGGCTTTCTCTCTATACATGTATGATCGGCTAAACTCATTTGTTTGTCGGAATATGCCCGACAAAGCTTGCACCCTAGAGATGGACATAGAATACCTTGTGATTTAATACCACGAAGATGAAATCGTGGGCATATACTACTCTAATGTAATATATATATTTATAATATATATTACAGAATATATTATAGATACCTGCTCACTTTATAAATCGAAACATTATTGAAAGTACTACATTTTATCACTACACTATTCACCACCGCACCATTCGATTTCCGCTCGGTAACGTTCGTATTATGTTGACGGAAATTAAAAATTGTATAAAAGTATACACATAGCTTAGTACTGAGCCGTACTTTTATTCAGTATAAGATTTTTCCCATGACTCCGCGTGATTTTAGGGTTGGAATGTCTGAAAATCATTTCTTTAGTGGGCGTCTACGTTATAGAGAGAGAGCCAGCGGGGAGCTGCAGACCTTCGTTATTTTATAAAAGTTGAAAGTTTCTCTGCGTTTTGTCCCCAATCAACAGGGAAGAATCATCAAAAAACAATCCCAAAAGATCAGCGACTATGAAGTTTGGATTATAGTGGCTTTGGGAGATAACAGGTAAAAAAGGAGTAAAAATTTTACGTCAAAGTATAAAGTGTAATAGTATTTCAAATCACGTCATGCATTGCCAGACAATTTAAGAGTCGTGGCAACCACCTGCCAGACACCCTTGAAGTTTAAAAGTTTAAGTAGAAATGAGCTTAATGAGCAAGAATTTATAATTTTATTTTTTTATTTATTTGATTCAAAAACATTTACAATAAAGAGAAAAAGAGAGTAAAAGTGAACAGGGAAGCTTATTTTATATGCAGACCGAGTCGAATTTATAGAAACCCCTAAAATCCAATCTCATTTAACTGCCCGACTTATCAGCTATCTCCAACCGCATATATTATTAAATATTCTGTTTAGTGGAGCGAATGTAACGACGACAAACATTATGTTAATTCTATCGCACAATCATCCCTATTACATGTGTTTACAGAAATACGCCACCGAAGCTATTCAGGCTGTTTTCGTCATTTACCTTTAATATACCACCATTACCGTGGAATACTATTATGTTTATGATTATGATAAGTGCTATTACGTCAAGTATAAAAGTTTTCGTCCAAATGCACAGACCATCGCGCACGACACGACAGACGACATTGACGACCTCCCTGGCGCAGTGGTAAGCGCTGTGGTCTTATTAGTGGTAGGAGGGTCCCAGGTTCGATTCCCTGCAGGGATTTGGAATTTTATAATTTCTATATTTCTGATCTGGTCTGGTCTGGTGGGAGGCTTCAGCAGTGACTAGCGACCACCCTACCGGCAAAGCCGTGCTGCCAAGTGATTTAGCGTCCCGGTACGATGCCGTGTGGAAACCAAAGGTTTAAAGGATACCCCTTCCAGGTTAGCCCGCTTCCATCTTAGGCTGCATCATCACTTACCACCAGGTGAGATTGCAGTCAACGTCTAACTTGTATCTGAATAATAATAATAAAAAAATAGAGTTCGGTGGTGTATGGGCTAATTTTTATTATTACTCAGCATGACATACGTTTTGCCAACGGTTTTTAGGATTCCGTACCTCAAAATGAAAAAGGAACCCTTATAGAATCACTTAATTATTGTCTGTCTGTACCTAGTGTCTATCAAGACCCGTTAAGGGAATCAAAACCTATAGGACCGTTGACCTAGAATCACGGGCAGTTAGCAATGTTTTATTATTGCACAAGTAAAGGGCAAAATCCGTCAACCGGGAATTTGTGGTTACATCACAAGAATGATTAAAGTTCTTGTATGATGTTACGAAACCATACGTGTGCGAGTCCAACTCGCACTTTACCGGGTTTTTTGGATATGTTGTTATTACGAGTTTTACAAAGATGAATGACAACAGCTACAGGACTCATACGTAAAGACGTGCTGCGATTTCCATACCGTTGCTGTAAACGTCGCTCGTCGAAAATACCAACGAAATCCTGTGCGTTGTGTTGTATTGCTGCCCCCAAATATTTTGTGCAGTCTGTAATTTCCATAAAAACGCTCGCGGCTATTCTAGCACGTTTTTGTATGTAGGATAACCTTCTCTTCTTCTTTCAACATATCCTTATTAGTCTAAGTTTCTAAACTGTTTTAAATTTTAACCTATATAATGAGGAACATAATGCAGAAAGATTGGCTACTTTTATAGAATGTTGTTTTATAGTAATATTTTTAAATAAACACTTGAGAAGTATATACCAAAGCTCTCCTTCGAGTACTTACAGGCCTACCCAATGCCTCAAGGCTTAAATGTAATATATTTCTCTCAGTTTGTATGAAAATAAATACTAAATATACTTATATTCTTGCCGATGTTTACCTCAACGTAGCATGATTTAAATTTTTCATGTGTGTATATTCCCGTTTACAAAGAATATTCTTAACAAGTTACAGGCTAATCCATTCAACAAAATAACGCCAAGTGTATAAGCCGGTTTACCGAAAAGGCTTATGTTTGTAGAAGAGAGGTATACTCATAAAATATTTACTGCATGAAAAGTACAGTATTTCTAACGCTGAAAAATTGGGCGATCGGATTTGACCTTAATACTATTTAACAATAAAGTTTGATATTGCATGCTTGTTTAAACACAACCGAGTTTGGAAGTGAATGTGTACGAATGGTTATAAATTAAGCATAAGGTATTCGGAATTATTAATAAGCTTGTTCACTCATGATGCTACCTTTGTGATAATATTGTAAATTTATTAATTATGCAGATGTTGGACAAAAGTTTAAAGTGGTCAGTAGAGTTTAATTTGTTTATCTGATAATATATGCAAATTAGTTCAGAAGTGTTTGGTATCCTCTCGAGACCTGGCAATTTATTTATTTTTAATTTCATGACCTAACCTAATTAATATCTCGACTTACATGTTTTTTTAATAGCTTAATTTATTTTAAATGGTATATATGACAGCCCTATCGCATATTTAAATAGATAAGCCTAATTATAAATTTATGAAATCTCTACTAGGCACTTAATTAACCGTTCACTTAAATATTTTACATACTTCCTCATATTTTTTTAGCACTTAAAATTTAATTTTAATAACTTTAAATATAATTTTAGACAAACAAAATTCGGTCCCAACTTTCATAATTTTTATATTATGTTTAAGCCCTAATCATTGTTGGATTCCTACATTTTAAAAACACGTACTTTTACGTCATAATATCATCGACATTTGGAAAAAAGATGGTTTGCGATAAAAAACCGGCTAAGTGCGAGTCAGACTCGCGCACCGGGATCACTAGTCGGGTTCCTTAGTCGAGTATTTTTTCCACATTTTGCACCGTAAATCAAAAATTATTATGCATAAAAATATGTAATTAAAAGTCTGTTTTAGATTATACAGGTAAATCCCATCTTACTTTGGAAATGGAAAATACTAATTATTCATTGTTCATGAATCATCATTTTAATTTTTTTTTGTGATGCAACCACAAATTCACGGTTATCGGATTTACTTGTGCTAAAAGACCTACCTACCTGCCTTTCATATTTCCAGGTCAACGGGAAGTACCCTGTAGGTTTTATTGACAGACACGATAGACGGACAGACTGGCAGACATACAGACAGACTACGAAGTGATCCTATAAGCATTTCTTTTTTCCTTTTGATGCACGGAACTCTAAAAATCAAGAAAAATAAATGTGTGCATAATTATCATACTCTTTTAAATTCTAGGTATACCTATAGTGTGTGATATCGAAGGCACTCACATTTCCAACTGCTATGAAGTCTTGTTTGGCTTACAGAGTTTGAATTCACTATTTGTGATAGTAAAAGCATTTGCTGATTCATTTCTACACTTAGGACTTATGCAATGTAGGTTATTTCTTCTGATATTTTATATTTTGATTTTCGTTGCAAAAGTTATTGTTTGGTGTTCGGTCACGCTAAAATCAGTAACCTTTTCATTCAGTTCTTTATACCCTGATTTTTAATTCGGTGGAATTCTGTGTTGCCAGAGATAAAACATTTCCCACAGAATTATTCTAAGAGATCTATAGATACTACTTTAACTGTTCTCAGACTTAAGACACAGTAAAAAGAGAAGAGATTTATGTTAGAAGTACGGGATGATTTATGCCAACACGTGGCGGGCACAAGCCGTGCCGTACGAGGCGCGGACGAAGCACGGATTCGAAACATCACGAACATTTTATATGAAGCAGTTTGTGCCTCGTACGTGGGACAGTCCGCGCTCGACACGTGTTGGCATACATCATCCTCTAAGTCTGTCGAGTCTTAACTGGATAAGTCGAATACTGTTGTCTGATTACTTCAAGATGTTACTGCATTATCAACGCCAACCCACCACCGGCTCACTACTGAGAACGGGTCTCCTCTCAAAATGAGAAGGATTAAGCCATAGTCTACTACGCACAGACTTCACACACCTTTGAAAACATTATAGAGAACTCTCAGGCATGCAAATTTCCTCAGGATGTTTTGATTCTTGAATTTGAGGCTTAATTGCTTGAAACTCCAAAACATAAGTCCGAAAAGTTAGAAGTGCGTGCCTGGTATTGAATCCCGAATCTCCCAAATATAAGGTTTAAGTCTTAACCAGTAATCTATCACCGCTTCTGCGACTACATATAGTGGACTACAATCTTCTTTTCATTGTTATACAAATGAGATTGTTTGGAGCGGTCCAGGTACCTACATATTAATTTTGTTCAAGGATCAACAGTTCGAATTATCAGTGGTCACTCTACAGCTTCGTAACTAGATAGCTAATATGTTTAACTAAATAAACTTAACAGGAAAAGCCAGTTCACCGAGAAGGATTATCTCGCCGAAGAGAGGTAATTTCATAAACTATTTACTGCACGTATGAAAGTAAGGTTTTATATCGAGTACACGGAAAATAATAATATTATGACTAAGGTTGTTCCTTGTGTATCACGTGAACGGTTTTTAGGGACAGGAACTTTGGAATTAATAATATCTAAGCCTCGCTCACCCATCTCCGTAGCTTTTTATATAGATTGTAGGTTGAATAAGAATGCAGAATGTAGCAGAATTTTGTTTCAAACTAACCATTTAAGTTTATTCTTATAAAATATAATGTAAATAAATAGGCGACTAACAGACTACAGACAGACTAACACCTTGAGGTATTAGTGGAAAAATCCTGTGTGTGCTGTGTGAGTTGAGGATCAGTTTTAAGGTAATATGATGCTGGTGATCCTGCTAATATTATAAACTAGGTAGGTAGTATTTGTGTCAGCAACACTGGCTAAATTACTGTTTATATTCAAATTTTGTTTAATAAGTCTATGATAAGTATTAATATGAATAATATAATTAGTTATTGTTAAATTAGTAATTAATACTAATTATTTGATTTGACACAACCGGCCAGAGCGGGGCAACTCTCTTGACCAATCAGAAACATCGGCTCTCTCGACCAATCAGAAATTCTATAAAAGTAGAGCCGCTCCGCTCCGGCAGTTGATTTTGTACGTCAAGTCGTGAAGTGTTAAGTGCAGAGTGAGAAACTATGGAGTGGCCACAATATAATATTACGAGTAAGTTATCTTTTATTTCACTACTTTACCTATTACCTATCATTAGATCACAAAATGTTGGAGTTTGTTGGCGCAGCCATGAGATAGCGTCAATATATTTTGTGACTATAATAATCACGGGATTATTAAAGTCACAAATGTTGGCAACTCTTTGATTTTGTGGTATAAAAAGTAACCTCTGGACCTAGGACTCTCTAAAAAGTAGCCTATACCTATACCTACCTAGCCTTTAACTATACCTACGTATGCAAAAAAATCACGTCAAACTGTTGTTGCTCCAGTGCGACGTGATTGAAGGACAAAAATTAAACCAACAAACACTTTTTCACGCTTATAATATAGGTAGATACGAAAGTGTGTTTATTGATTTGTCCTTTATTCACGCCGCAATAAAACAACGAATAGAATAGATTTTTTTGAATAGATACAGGTAAAGACCTGAAGAGTGGCATAGGCTACTTTTTAGTGAAGACTAACATAAATCAATAAGTGTGTTTGTAGTAGGTATCGTTCATATACTAACCATTCAACCATGATCTTCGTCAACGTACGGCGGGGTCTTTTCTATATTATATTATAAAAATCAAAGTACTGACTGACTGACTTATATATCAACGCATAGTCTAACAGGTCCTAGAGACATGAAATTTGGAGAGTGTGTACTTTGTAGAGAGTAAGTATCCACTAAGAAATGATTTTTCGAAATCCCATCCCTGTGCGTTAAATAGAGGTTTGAAATTTATACATAATATACTGCCGTCTACATAGTCGTAGACGGCTCTATGTTTTACGACTTTCAAACTTATTTAATAAACAATTTGCTTTCCTATTCAAAATATGTAGAGAACATAATCAAATAATATTGTTTTTTCAAGAGTTCAAACATTTTAGGCCCGTTCTCGGAGTGAGCTCAACAACCTATTTGCATTTCTCATTTTCACCCCTCATTTTGTACTCCCCCGAGCTAAATTTTCACTCCGCGGCATACAAAATAGGGTTATTCTATGTAAACTTTTATTATATCTTAAGGAAATGTAGTTGGCATATCCTAGTTGGTATTCTGAAGTAAACGAATGTATTTTTAAATATTTCGCTCCATAAAACTTCTATCTATTTTTTTATTTTTTATTCAGATATAAGTTAGCCCTTGACTGCAATCTCACCTGGTGATAAATGATGCTGCAGTCTTGGATGGAAACGGGCTAACCTGGAAGGAGTATGGCAGTTTTTTATTAACCCCATCCATACCCCTTAGGTTTCTACGCGGCATCGTACTGGAATGCTAATTCGCTTGGCGGCGCAGCTTTGCCGGTAGGGTGGTAACTAGCCACGGCCAAAGCCTCCCACCAGAGCAGACCAGAAGTTTAGAAATTATAAAATTCCAAACCCCTGCCAGGAATCGAACTCGGGACCTCCCACTTATAAGACCACTTACCACTGCACCAGGGAGGTTGTCATCTATGATTATAAAGTTGTAATCGTCCATAATTATTCTATTTAACTGGCTATGGTGCTCATCACGTAATGACTGGACCGATTACGATAGAGTTTATGGAGTTTAAAACCATAAAATAAACAAAAGAATTAAATACATCTTTGAGTAAAATCGATTCACTAGAACCCAAAATATGACCTGAAATTCACGCAAGCAATGCTACACTTAAGACGGTTACACACTCATCCAATACGATTCCGTGAAAATACGTTCCGAAGTGGTCATAGAACTATTTGTATTTTAGGCCACACGATTTTTTTTTTTCAATTTGCATAATCCTAATCCATCCTGGATGTGTTAAATATCGGGTTTTGACTAAGCAGTTTTTAATACAATAGTTAAAAATTATTTGTGTATAAAAGTTATCAAAAGCTGAAAAATAACCTAGAGCATAACATAGACCTTCCCTGTCCTATACATTCTTTCTGATTTGCTAAACGCTTGTAAAATTGTACGTCATGCTATCTTTTTTCAAATAAAAGGAAACAGGGTCGAGTTTTGCCGGTGTTTTTTTTAAAATAATGAAAGCAAACAGCGGATTCTTGCAGCGAGGCATGCGTTATGCGCACCTCTGGCTCAGCTCCAGACTGTGTAGGGAATAATATCTACATACTCTCCATTTAATCCGATATTCTACCCGTAAATTTTATTTCCGAGGAATATACGGAAGTCACCGTCTTAAATTCTAAAAATTACCATCTCTTTTTCTTTATTTTTTACCAGCAATTTAACAGTAGGTAACTAAGTAAGTATTTTTAAAATAAAATAATAAAAAATAAAATTGGGTTTTGCAGATGTTTTTGTTAAAATAATGAAAACGAACAGCGTATTCTTGCTGCCAGGCATGCGCGCCCCTGGCTCAGCTCCAAAATGTGTAGGGAATATGTGTACACTCCATTTAATCCATTCTTCTACCCGTAAATTTTATTTTCGAGGGATATACGAAAGCGGCCATCTAAATTCTTACAATTACCACCTTGCTTTTTAACCATACACATTTATACTTACATTGTGTTAAATATGCAGTTGAAATAATATCCAAATCTCATCATTAAAACAACAATTATTCTATTAAATAAACTTAAATCTTAAAAAAAAACATCATTAAATTAAAACATAGTTATACTTACATCATCATCATCATCATCATCATCATCAACCAATACACGTCCACTGCTGGACATAGGTCTCTTGTAGGGACTTCCACACGCAACGGTCTTGCGCCGCCTGGATCCGACGGCTCCCTGCGACTCGTCTGATGTCCACCTAGTTAAAAGCTATTGACATTTAAAGATTTTAAAAACCTATATTGAATGTATAATATGTAATGTTTTCTTTACCGCATTAGGCGGTGTCGTTTAGAAGGTTCTTATTTAAATTATTATTTATCAATAGTCATAGTGAGTTGCCTAGGATTTTATATAAATAAAATTTCTATATTTAATTTTAATGTTTGTGTAATCTGTAAATATATGTGCAATTCGTTTCGAAGTACTCGTAGTTGGGATAGCCTTTTCAACTCGTTTTCCCTCTTTACAGCTCTCGGTTCCAATTTGCATAGCGACTGCACGGTTAAGTTGACTAAAGAATTTTATGGGTGCTGTTAAGCGAAAACGGACGATATTTTGAGTATGAGTCATTAACATGACACATTAACCGGTGTGGTTCCGCCAGAATAATGATACTGCATCGCTGCGTGCCAAATGCCTTGTACAGTATGCAATTTTTATTTTTAATATAACGTCATATTTTATCGTGTATAAATAATCTAGCAGCCTGCAGAATGTCCCGTGAATTTTCAGTTGTATAGGAATAGCGCATCGTTTTATATAAAGTTATGTTGGCATAGAATGCTCTAGGTTAGACGGATGCTACAGTCTATGCGCTCTAGCTAGAGTTGTTACCTTGCAAAACTAATTGATTCTAAAATAGTTTGGTCAGTAACACAGTCAACTCGTTATTGGTAAACGTGGTATGTTAGGACTAAAGGTGGATGGATGGTGTATAGAAAGCTATCGTGTAGTAAAATTTTACAATAATAAGAAAACGCGTCCAAACTAGTTTGTAGCGGCATCTTGACTCTCCACTCGTCTCGCAAGACTGAGTTGTGATACGTCCTTCACATATTACAGTAGTTCATAGCCATAGTGGTCAAGATGTCAGCCGTCTATTCGGAAGGTTGGGTATTTGATCCTGGACATGCACCTCTAACTTCTCGGAGCTATGTGCGTTTTAAACAAAAAAACATCGTGGGAAAATTTAATGCTTGAGAGTTTTCCATAATATTCTCAAAGGTACCTATGTGAAGTCTGCTAATCCACACTGGGCGAGCGTGGTAGCATGGCCTAACCCGTTTTCAGACATGTTCTCAGTAGTGGGCGGGCAATAGATTGCTCATGACGATGAACGTGGATTGGAGTGAATAGCTCTATAGTGGTATGAGTAATTTCTGACCAACTGCATAGCAATGATTAAAGTTGTACGCGGTGTGCTAAAAGTGCCGCGACCATTGCGGGCACCGCAGATAAATTGGAGGCCGATCGTATCTGGGGAAGCAATTAAGATAAGCGAACATTGTGCTGTCACAGCTCTATTGCGCCGAGCGGACACTCGCCCGATTTATATGTTCCTGCACGGCAGACATACATCTATGCCAGGCTCAGCCGTTGTGAATTCCGAAAGCCAACACATTACACATTCCTATTGTCTTTAATAGGCTCAACACATTCGTTTTGGCTTAAACTCGTTTTCAACTTCCCGTTCCTGGTCTGTGGCCGAAGGATGCCAATGGGACCCCGTTACTAAGCCTCCGGTTTCGGCCCGTCTGTCTATCTTATGAACCGTAATAGATACAGAGAAGAAATTTTAATAGAGTTTTTGCTACTGCAACAACAAATAATAAAAAAAATCAGACAAATTTCAAAATGGCCGCCATTAAATTACTATTATTTTTTGTACGACGATAATTTAGAATCCATGATTATTATGATAATCTACACATATAAGACGGTACCGTAACTGACTGACTAACAATGCACAGGCTAATATTTAGAGATTAAATATTCCTTGAGTAGGTATACTAAGGAATAGGGATGGACTAATGAAGGACTTTGGGAAATTTCAACGGGATCTTTGAAAACATAAAACTACACGAACGAAGTTACGGAAATGCAGCTAGTTATAAAATAATATGTTGACGTGCGAGTATTTTAATGTATAGTTTGCACGCAAGTCACGCAAAATAGCTTGAACCAAATTGTGGAAAAATAAAAGCAATTAAAACTCAGATTTGTACCACAGCGTTTGCAATTAAGAGGAAAATGGATGGTCTGAATGTATTATTCTACTTACCTCACTTTTAAAATTATTGAATTTTCGTAAATATGATTGTAAGCTTTTGTACTTTATGCTTTAACTAACTGATTTGTTATATCTATATATATAAAAGGAAAAGGTGACTGACTGACTGACTGACTGACTGACTGACTGACTGACTGACTGACTGACTGACTGACTGATCTATCAACGCACAGCTCAAACTACTGGACGGATCGGGCTGAAATTTGGCATGCAGATAGCTATTATGACGTAGGCATCCGCTAAGAAAGGATTTTTGAAAATTCAACTCCTAAGGGGGTGAATTAGGGTTTTAAAATTTCTTAATCCACGCGGACGAAGTCGCGAGCATAAGCTAGTAATCTATATATATAAAAGGAAAAGGTGACTGAGTGACTGACTGACTGAATGACTGACTGACTGACTGACTGACTGACTGATCTATCAACGCACAGCTCAAACTACTGGACGGATCGGGCTGAAATTTGGCATGCAGATAGCTATTATGACGTAGGCATCCGCTAAGAAAGGATTTTTGAAAATTCAACTCCTAAGGGGGTGAAATAGGGTTTTGAAATTTTGTAGTCCACGCGGAAAAAGTCGCGAGCATAAGCTAGTTTCAAACTATTATTCTTATTTTCAATTACATAGCTATTCGTAAAAGTACTTAAATAGTAAGTACTAGCACAGAATAATATAATAGTGTACTAGTTTATCTATAGCGTGTTGAATATAAATTACCTGTCGTAAACGAAACCTCTATATTTTTATAATTAAAATACATGGTGGAAATGTCTTTTGAAAAAGCTGGACTTCTACACTAATTAAAAATCAATATTTAATTAACATTACAATTTAAAAATTCAGTGGTGAAAACGTATACCTAGCTTGAAATGGATAATTTCTAAAAAATCACAATATATAGGTATTTTACCTAAAGGGGTGCCAGGTAACCTCCTAGTGTACTTGGGTGCTGCTGGTCCCTTTTGGATGACTCCGAGGGGAAGAGCAGTATTCGTGCCGGTGCGTCCCGGTAACATGGCTAATAATTTCTCTTCGGGGATATTATTGTTGGCTATGGCTAATGACCTGGCAGGAGGGGAGGTTTTTCCGCGCATACCTCTGCACAGTGGACGAGACGAGGGATGGGACCCGGGCGACTTGCGCGGGATTGCGTTGACGTCGCCGCTAGGGTCGCTGTTGATGTTTCGGGGTTCCCGTGACCCAGTCGCCAGGCGATGCGCAGGAGTGCCGATGGGTTTTAATTGGTATTCCGGTCGCCTCTCGGCCGGCGAGTCCCACAATATACCCTGCTTGGCTGGCTGGCTGGCTGACGGGCTGGCTGGCTTGGCTGGCTGGCTGATTGACTGGCTGACTTCCAGGGGGAGATGCGGAAACGCATTTCCCAGCGATAAAATAGGTATTTTGCCTAATAGGTAGTTTGTAATTTCATCATTATCATGCCATCCCCAGCTCACTACTGAGCACGGGTCTCCTCTCAGAATGAGAAGGGTTTAGGCCATAATTAGTCTACGCTGGCCAACTGCAGTATGGCAGACTTCACACGCCTTTAAAAAAATTATGAAGGCTTAACTTAACTCTCAGGTATGCAGGTTTCTTCACGATGTTTTTAACGGGATATAAGAAATACATGATATATCCATCAAGCTTATATGACTGTTTCATTGTCTACAGCGAATTTCCGCATTTGATTACAGGTGCCCTGTTTCCACGGTGGCGTTGACAGCTTTAAGATGAATTATTGTATAGGTACGCGTGCAAGTCGGAGACGTTGCTCGTTACTGTGTGACAACCATCCTTGGTGATAAATTTTCCAACACTAATTGTCTCCAGTTTTTAGGGTTCCGTAGTAAACAAGGAACCCTTATAATTTCGCCATGTCTGTCCGTCTGTCCGTCCGTCCGTCCGTCCGTCCTGGGTTAATCTCAGACTATTAGTGCTAGAAATCTGTAATTTGGCATAGGTATAAATATTAATCACGCCGACAAAGTGGTGAAATAATTAGAGTCAAGTGTCCCCCCCCCCCCTTCTATCAGCTAAATGGTAGTATATAGAAACGTGAAAAAATTCACAGCAGTAGTACATATAATCAATTTTAAAGAAAAACTATCATGGCTAAGTAAGGTTCACAGGTTAATGAGTTATATCTGTCTTCAAGGATCGTGACTACGGAACCCTACACTGCGCGTGGCCCACCACGCACTTGGCCGGTTTTTTAGTCGATTTTACACACTACCATGAAATTCTTTTCCATGGTTAGAAGTATAAGACATTTTTAACGTCATGCTTGCAGATTGATCCATAAGCGTTTTGATATTCATCATCATCATAATGATCAATCCATCGCCGGTTCACTATAGAGCACGGGTCCCATCTCGGAGTGAGAAGGGGTTTAGCCATTGTCAACCACGCTGGCCAAGTGCGGATTGGCAGACTTCACACACCTTTGAGAAGATTATAGAGAACTCTCAGGCATGCAGGTTTCCTCACGATGTTTTCCTTCACCGTTAAAGCAAGTGTTGTTTAATTACTTAAAACGCACATAACTCCGATAACTTGGAGGGGCGTGCCCGGGATCGAACCCCCGACCTCCGATCAGGAGGCGGGCGTCCTAACCACCAGGCTATCACAGTTTGATATTAAAACAGCTAAAAAAACATGCGCGCGACTACTTAGATAAGTAAAAATTGGCGCATCAACTACCATACCTGCACCTGAGCTTTTGACGTAATTAGATATTTAAATACCTAGTGATTTATCGTCCTTAGTTTATTATATCTACTTACCTTGTGGAATATGTTTCCAATAGATTTTTTTTTTTTAAATATTTTCCTCTTTGCAACATCGTTAAAATTAGAACTAATTTTCTGTACCTAAACGATCTTTCATTTAATGTTGCTAGACGAATTGACTTTGAGATTAATAAACCATTATCGAAACTGGGTCACGTGGAAACCAGGTCTTTGAAATGGCAGTTTAATTTATTTATTTGTATGTCAAGTTTACTTAATTCGTTTAAATATGTATTAAGCTTTAACGTTTAAATCATGATCTTTGCTAGAAATAAGAATAGTTACTTGTACGTAGGTACTACCAAGTGGCTAGATAATTAAAACATATTTCGTAGTTTAGCGCCTGCAACCGTCGTATTTATCTTTGTAAATCTCGCTATTTATGTTGTAGTTGTTCATAAAATAGACATCTGTATATTTTTTGTACTGTAAAATTGTTACTAAGAGTGTTTATAATTTTGCTTTGTATAGCACAGCGAAAATCCATGCCGTTTCATCTTCTCTGATCAATAAGAACAATATTACTATAAACAATATTAGATTTTAGCGTTTAAAACTATCGTGAGTGATTTCCGTTATATACATATCTCACACCCAATATTAGATTATAATAGAAATAATAATTATAGAAACTTGCACTTTGGAATAATAGTAACACTTAATACAAAAAAGACTGGCCAAGTGCGAGTCAGGCTCGCGCAACGAGGGTTCCGTACTACAGTCGTATTTTTTGAATATTTTGCACGATAATTCAAAAACTATGATGCATAAAAATAAATAAAAATCTGTTTTAGAATGCACAGGTGAAGACCTTTCATATTATGATACCCCACTTGATATAGTTATCTTACTTCGAAAATTGAAAGTACTAATTATTAGTTCATGACCACAATTTTAATTTTTTTTGAATGATATAACTACAAATTCACGGTTTTAAGATTTTTCCCCGTATGTTTGCTACAAGACCTACCTATCTGCCAAATTTCATGATTCTAGGTCAACGGGAAGTACCCTGTAGGTTTCTTGACAGACCGACAGGCAGACAGACAGACAACAAAGTGACCCTATAAGAGTTCCGTTTTTCCTTTTGAGGTACGGAACCCTAAAAAGACGTTGATTTCAATTGAGTACACTATTTCTATTTTCATTTTTCATAGTCAATTCAGTACAAAGTCTGAAAGTAAGGATCATGATAATGATCCAGTTTGTGGAAAATTGCTGGCTCAGTAAGATCCCATTCTGAGTCAGCTCCAGGGAAATTAAAATTGTTTATTTGCCTACAATTTGAATTAAAAACAAAAAGAATTGGATCTTACTTTGCTTCGTAAAAGAGTATCTAAAAACAATTAGTAATGTACAAAAGTGATGTGGTGCAGCAAATTGCTGGCTTAGCTAGGTTCTTATCTTATGCTCATGGTAAATTAAATAAGTTTATTATGGGAATATAATACTAGCTGGCTCGCTCCGGCTTTGTTTTGGGGGGTGAGGGGGGGGGGGGCTAATCTAAGATTAGACTTACATGCAAAATCTCAAGTCTAAGGCTGTACGTTGATAGTCAGTCAGTTCATCATCTACTCGGTGCAGAGATAGCTTCCCATTGGAATTTTATAATTTTCCTGGACAAAAAGTAGCCTATGTCCGAGCTGTTAGCTAACTCTGTACCTACCAAATTTTGTCAAAATAGGTTGAACTGATTGGTCGTGAAAGCGTAGCTGACATACAGGCAGACCGACACACTTTCGCTTCGCGCTTATAATATTACTAAGTTTGGATATGCTGCAAGATGGAAAATCTTGATTTGGGTCTTACTCTACTGGCAGCTTCAGGCTTCCTACTATAGTACCTACCGTTTAATGAAAACAAACAGAGCAATATTGCTCCAAGGAATGCGTAACGACGGCCCTGGCGTTGTTCCAGGCCGAATACACTCGCTGAAATATATCTTCTGCAAACTTTAATAATGTACTCACACGTGACAAATTTACTGCACCTTATTTCAGGTAAGATCGCGGCTCGCCTTTTTACACTCTTGCACTGTTACTAAATTGGGGCTTCAGTTCAAATATGAATAAAAGCCAATGTCATTAAAAATTTCAATAGTTTCATTAAAAATTTCGGCGTAGGTAGGTACTCCAATGGCTGCAAATCAAACCCGTGCGAAATTCTTCGATCTAGATTATTATTAGTCGCACGGTGTGTATTTATGCGTTGGAGTAACAGTAGTTTTTATTATTTTATTTGGTGATAGGCTTGCGCTTGACAACAGCCAAGCTTAAAAAAGCAATGATGAGGTCTAGTTTGGAGTGCGCTTACCTAGAAGACGCCTATTCACTCCTGATTTGAAGGTATTTAGGTTATCATCATGATCAACCCAATACCGGCCCACTTCTGAGTCGGGTCTCCTCTCAGAGTGAGAAGGGTTTAGGTCATAGTCTGCCACGCTGGCCCAATGCGGATTGGCAGACTTCACACACCTTTGAGAACATGGAGAACCCGCAGGCATGCAGGTTTCTTCACGATGTTTTATTTCACCGTTAAAGCAAATGATAATTAATTGTTTTTAAAAACGCGGTGCGTGCCCGGGATCAAACCCCCGACCTCTCAAAAAGAAGGCGGCCGTCTTAACCACATTTAGTTTATACATGGCAAGCAATAGGAACGCATACCTCAGGTGTCTGAAGTCACTCTTCTTCTTATCTACTTGAAGTCACTGAAATACCTACATCTGGCTCTATTAATAGACATTTTTAATATCAAAGTAATATTATTTAGTTAATCTTGCGTTTAAATAAATAAATAATGAATGTTATATTCTTTATAATTATACGGACGGGACGATTGTTACATTATAACCGCCCAATTGGTCGGCTAGCATATAATGTAATATTCCACCATCTTTAAAATCACGCAACTATATGATATAATATGAACTATAACTATGTTGATGGAAGTTAGAGGTCAGCTATATTGTTCCGATAATACATTAATTCCTTGTCTGGAAAATATCTGCTAATATGTTCAATGGCATTTCATTACTGCAAGCGTTGTGGGTTTTCAAATAAACAGGCGTTTTATTGCTTTCCGCCTTTCTGCGCGGTTCACCACTAGAAATTATAAAAGTATTTAGGTACTGTCGGAAATATAATATAGTCGTTTGACGTCTCGTCGTAAAATGCTTAACGAGAGTCATTGCAGCTGTATGCAATAGGTATCAGGCCTCACTTTCTTCTACGATAACTGCAGACTGATTACATTACATTACAAAATACAAAAACGCAACCGACATATTATAGGCACCCGACATCAACTTATAGGGTATTTGGAATTATTCAGAGCCCCGAGTGTAAGTTTTCATATTAAAAATGGAACTAGCTTTTACTACGTAAAGAAGCAGTACTCACTTGTCCCGCCAATTTGTCGTCACCTGCAACGTAATGGCATGGCTAGTGGCTACTGGCAATTCCCAGAGGCATTGCCATTATGTTATTAGACCATACGTTGCCAGAGCATGACTCAGATCTAACCTTGTTGTCATGCGAGCGAAAAGCACTTTGTTTACGCACAACTTTGTCCTTGTCCCGCTCGATTAGCTTCACTCAGCCCTGAGCTACTCACACACACAAATCTGTGCGGACAAGCCGGTGATCGGTAGTAGTAATAAGTAGGTACTTATTTAAATCAGTTCGTTTGTACGCAGTTTTTTCATGAACGTTCTTTTGTTTTACTTTGATGTGAAATAATATTAAAGTTATATTAAGAATTTCCTTATCATGGATGCCAGGCAGATTAAGACCCGCCGTAGCTAGATTTTTCTCGGGCTTGACATCACCTGGCGTCCTTATTCTACGATATTACCTCATGATTTATAGTTCCCGCATTTCTGTGCTTTCCGTTTTACATTTTCCAATTTTCGTTTAATAAAGATGCAGGTAAACATATTAAATCTAAAAAGTTTAAAACGGAACGTTAACTTATATTAAACTATGAAATTTACCTTGAATAAGATATGAACTGTTCACCACCATCATCATTATCAACCGATAGACGTCCACTGCTGGACATAGGTCTCTTGTGGGGACTTCCACACGCCACGGTCTTGCGCCGCCTGAATCCAGCGGCTTCCTGCGACTCGTCTGATGTCGTCCGTCCACCTAGTGGGGGGTCTTCCAACACTGCGTCTTCCGGTGCGAGGTCGCCATTCCAGCACCTTGGGACCCCAACGTCTATCGGTTTTACGAACTATGTGCCCTGCCCATTGGCACTTCAGCTTCGTAACCCGTTGAGCTATGTCGGTCACTCTAGTTCTCCTACGGATCTCCTCATTTCTGATTTGATCACGTAGAGAAACTCCAAGCATAGCTCTCTCCATTGCCCGCTGAGTGACTCTGAGCTTTCTTATGAGGCCCATACGCCAACAAGCCCACGCGAACAAATTCACTGCAAAAAGCTAGTCTTGATATAAAAAAGTTTAATATACGAAAGTAGATAAATCCATCAGCATAATAACCTACCCACTCAAATTAAGCTGAAGAAGGTACTCGAACTACAACTTTAGCCTCATTTGTAGGAGAAATCTTCGCCAAAATGCTCTACTTAGAATATCTTAAGATTTACCTTTTCCCACATGACCAAGAAGTGGGAGCTAAAAGGCGCAGCCGAAAAGTTCAAGTCTAAAAACATAAATTAACATCGGATAGGTTCTTACGGACAGACGGCTTAAAAAACTTGGTTTGGTTGCTACATTCGTAAGTATTTATGTAGCGTTCAGTCCGATATTCTGTAGAAAAACGCAGCAATGATCACATTTTCTTCATTTTTCTTTTCACAGAATAACGATGGTGTTTGGTTACCTATTTTTACTAATGTGTCTAGTATTTTTAGTAATAAATTGATGATAAGAAGGTTGTTTGTTAGTGAAAATATTACAAAAAACTTAAAGCTAGCCTTATCTAAGTAATTACTAGGTATCATGCCCGCGCTGGCTGCATTTCCGCGCTGGACAGCCAGGCTGATCCGTTGCGCAAAAAATGAGCCAGGCCTTCTGTCACCAGATGCGGCGGTGAAATGTCTCGTAATTTTTTTTAGCATTAAGACTCCATGGCCCCAGGGTCTCCACGGCAAACGGAACAAAAATCATCTAAATATATAAAAGGAAAAGGTGACCGACTGACTGACTGACTGACTGACTGATCTATCAACGTACAGCTCAAACTACTTAACGGATCGGGCTGAAATTTGGCATGCAGATAGCTATTATGACGCAGGCATCCGCTAAGAAAGGATTCTTGAAGATTCAACCCCTAAGGGGGTGAAATAGAGGTTTGAAATTTGTGTAGTCCACGCGGACGAAGTCGCGAGCATAAGCTAGTGTAATAATATAATATAATGATAATTTGAATGTATCCCTTGTTCATTGCTATAGGTACCTACTACCTACTATTCTATGAATCCTATATTGTTACTTTTGCCGTTCTAACTAGATACAAAATCGAATTCAACGAAAGGCACAAAACTAAATACTACCTGAAAAAGAACTTTTTTATCCCAGAAACCTATGGGAATCCTTACAGGGTAAAAAAACGACAAAATCGTGGGAAAAAGCAAGATTTAAAAAATATCAAGATTTTCGTACTTCAAGCCGGATACGAAGCAACCAACGAATCATAAATAGACTGCCAAAAACTTAATCCAACTTTTGGCCTTGTAGTCGAGTAATAAATATTTATGAGGAACCAGCTAAGTCGCAAAGCGGTGACTTAAATCTCGATTTATTTTGAATAGGTCTGTGATGGATTGGGCCATAAGCCTTCTCAGAAAAAGGGAAACCAACTCATTACGTGAACCCAAGCAAGAACATTTCAAATTCTGATCAGATTTCGACAGAATCTATCTATCTGCCACATTAAGAATTGTCTATTATTTTATTTAGAAGTCTTTTACTTTTTTGAACATACTGATTGCGAGTTTATAATAACTTATTTCAAATTCATATCAAAGTTAGGTAGAAACCAATGGGGCATGGGTTTAATAAAAACTGCCATACCCCTTTTAGGTTAGTCCGCTTCCATCTTAGACAGCATCATCACTTACCACCAGGCGAGATTGCGATTCAAAAAAAGCGATTTAAAAAGTTCGCATACGCATACGCATGTCAATTACATCAGCTGAGCCGTAACACAACTTTTTTTGGTCCTACCTATTAAGTACTACATAGGTATTGTCTTGTTATAATGATATTTTATCAAACACGCTGTATAATTTTACTGCGATATAACTGAGAAGACTTGAGAGTTACTGAGATATAACTCTATTGAAATTCCATTTCAAAAATGAATATTGCATCCAGATTGATTTGAACACTTCAAATAAAATATATAATATGCATGATTCTATAATCTAGTTCCTTTAGTCAAAAGGATTGGGCTGTCGCTGCCACGATTTTGCTCATTTTTCAGCTTTGCACCAAGTGAAACCGAGAAAAATGGTTTACTGTCAACTTACACAAAATATTACGATCTGCTTAGATTTTTGACTGAAATCAGAATACGAAACGATGTCTTTCTTAGCTGAGAGCAAGGGATAGCAACTCCATACATAGAAATTATATTGTAACATAATATAGAAACTCACTATAATGATTATCATCAATAACCTTTCTTTGTCTAGTTCTGGACTACTGTACGCGAGCGCGCGCCCCTATCTTCAATATTACCTATTTATAATACAATAAACAAAATAATCTCTTTATTTGCAAAAATACAAGGTTCACATTATTTATTTGGTCATTAGCTCCCAAAAAGTGAAACATGATGCATTCCGGCCTTTCTTTTCACTTTCCGATAAAAATATAATAGTTATCTGGGTTAGGTATATAAACATGAAATGTTTTGGTAGGATTTACTTTTACGTGAGTTCGCGATACGCGGATTTCTTAGCGTGCCTATCTCAAAGAAATCTAGGTATCTACCCAGTAGACTTCGTCCTGCAAGAAGGTTCCTACATACTTTTGTCTGTAATGAGTGCACACCATTGTTAAGTATGGAGTTTAATTTTAACAAAAGCACTTCATACCTTTTCCAGCTTGATAAAATAAATATCCGTGCAGATTTTTTTCCCAGCCACTCTTATTAGTGAGTCTGCGCGATAACCACCTGCGCCAGTTGCATTAAGCATACGAACACACTATACACTTTTTGTTTCAATAAACGATCTCTATGTATTATGATCCTAATACTTTGTATCATTGTATCATTGGTATATTAATCACCTACACCTTGTGGTAACATAACATTTCAGACAGCTTAAACTAGATTAGAAAAAACCGGCCAAGTGCGAGTCAGGCTCGCGCAATGAGGGTTCCGTACTAAAGTCGTATCTTTTCGACATTCTGCACGATAATTCAAAAACTATGATGCATAAAAATAAATAAAAATCTGTTTTACAGGTAAAGCCCTTTCCTTTCATATTGATACCCACTTGGTATAGTAATCTTAGGAACTTTGAAAATTGAAAATACTAATGATATATTTGATCATGAACACATTTTAATTTTTTTTTCTGATGTAATATATATATAATAATCTTTGATTTATCATGCAAAATGTCAATATGTAACTGAAGTACGGAACCCTCGGTGCACGAGGATGACTCGATTTTTTATGCCTGTCTTGGCACCAGCCAATTTGGCCCCGTCAGATCTGGACAGGTAGGACCTTCAGGCTTTTCCACATACTCATAATGGGATATAACTAGCTACAAAGTTTTTATCTCGGGACATGTCGCTAGTGTAATCTTATCCTAAACCCGTGCACCGAGTGACTGTGCATTTTTCAACCTTGCAGTAACTGGGACTAAGAAAAATGGTCTGTTGGTATAGAAAAATCTGCCCGATACAAAAAATATAGGTAGCTCCTGCGTGCTAGCATGATCCCTTCACATAATCAAGCACCATGACAATCTTAAGCATGATGATGTCCCACGCGCTGTCATAATGGGGCAAAGAGTGACATAACTACGACGAAGTGGAAGACAGACACACACAAATACTTGCAAACCTCAGAACAAAGACTGTTAGAAGTAGCCCTATTGTGACACTTACTGTTAGAGCGAGATAGCTAAATGCATCATTGCAGCTCTTGTTAGAACGTGACAAAATAATTATGTTTTGTCCTTATCACCGTGGCCACTTTTTTTTGTTTGCCAAAATGTATTTGTAAGTGAATATTTGGCAAACAACGTGAAGTGTAGAAGGAATGACATTTCACAAGTAAGAAAATCTGCTTGAGCGAGAGGGACTGAGGGGGCCACGCTAGTTGCAAATCTGGACATATCTGTGTTGCAAACGCAAGACCTAAGAGCTTCCTAGAATAACCACAGATTTCCTAGCCTATTGTCATTTGTGTCAATTTACCTATTGTTACTGGAAAGAAACACTGTCATGCGTTGAAGGTAAAACTGACAGGTGAATGGGCTAAAGACTCAAGTCCCGGGGCCCGGGGGAAATTATTATTTTGGTGCCATTCTGGCTGCAGGAGGCCTTTTGCCGTAGTTATAGTAGGACGTGTTATGACTGCAGCATATTATGCCCTCGTAACTTTAGTTTTAAGGTTACGTAATTAATTATCAGCACTGCATCATTGTATTGCAAAAACAATTGACTATCAGAAATTCTACCTTTGAATAAATGATATTTTGACTTTGACTCATTGACTATACCGCCGCACTAAAGAGTCGCTAATCTTTAGTTAATATTGAGTTAAAACGAGACAGATTTATGTGAGCGATATAGCTGTCTCGTATAACTCAATCTTAAGTAACGATTAAGCGACTCTGAGTACGGCTGTATGACGCTTGCAATTTAAGTACACCTCATTAACTAGCACTCTCCCTATGTATGTGGTGTTAGTCATATAATAACTGAAACGTGAATGAAGTCATTAGCACGCGTAAAACTAACTCCTCACGCGCCATTTTAACTTTTGTGTCAAATTTCATGTGAAAAGTACGATTTTAGTCCTTATTTTAAAGGTGAACCTTATTTTTGACATGAAAGTTGACCCATACAGTTAAAATGGCGCGTGAGGAGTCATTTTGTATGGACTATAAAATCTAAACGGTCTACGAAAATATTGAACTTAAATCGTTTAAAAAATAATCATTGAATTGGAAGGTTTAAATTTGTAGGAATGAAGCTATTCGTTCGGAACATCGAAATTATTGTCTGGAAAGGAGTGTATTTAAGAGGGCTTCAGTAATGTTAGTTTATTGTTTTGAGTGTGATTATAGGTTTGGATGAATATTACCTATGAAATTAATTTTCATTTAAAACATGCTAGATTATGCCTGCGACTTTATCCGCGTGGATCTAGGTTCTCAAAAATCCCGTGGGAACTTTAAAAAACGTTAAAAACAAAAATGAAGCTATAAAATAACACAATGCCCAAAGCACTTGATCATAACAATTCACATAAGTACCGCTATCTGATACCGGATTACCCAAACATTATATTTCCATAAATTGTAACGAAATACAAGGTTATTAATAAAATTTTATTAAATTTGTAGATTTACAGACCCAAGATCGGTTCCTTTGATAAAATAGCAGGTCGTAAATTTTAAAAAGGGATGAAGAGATAATAAAAGAGCCTATTGCTTAAAATTAATTTTTCTAAAGATCTGTCTTTTTTGTACATTTAAAGGTAGATTTACACGTGTGGGTTTGATGAAAAAAAAAAACAATTTTGAGTTTCAGTTCTAAGTATGGGGAACCCCCAAAATTTATTGTTTAAAAAAATGGCTGTGACATACGGACGGACAGACAGACAGACAGACATGACGAATCTATAAGGGTTCCGTTTTTTGCCATTCGGCTACGGAACCTTAAAAGGGATGAAGAGATCATAAAAGAGCTTATCCTGAAGATCTGTCTTTTTGTACATTTAAAGGTTGATTTACAAAAAAAAAGGTGTGCTTTCAGCGCAGCTTTGCATGAGATATGAGACTTTAATATTCATACTCATATTAATTTCACATTTACAGCCGCTAATCTATTGAATTGATCTATTGAATTTTCATGAAATTCATGATTGAAAAGTTTGAACGCAGGGTTCACTTAATTATATTTTGGAAACAAATTTCATGTTTCAGAATACCCGGTTCAGTACAAATAATAATAAATAAATGGAAAAGTAACGAAAATTGAAACAAAAAGCTCTGAAACAAAAACCTCTACCAAAATTATATAAAATTGTTCACGAAGCACAGTGTTCTTGTTAAAATATTTATTCAGAGTTCTGGCATAACTAATAAGCAGATAAACATCGATAAGACAATAAATTTTCAATCTGTATTTTGTAGCGGTGCAGTACGATAATTTTGCTTCTGCATTAGGCACGATTCCAGATTTTAATAGGTTCAGTTATATATTTTGCAACTGCAGTCTGCAGAGAGGAAAATCACAGAAAAAGGCTTGCTTCCCACTTAAAATCACGATTCTTTACGAAGTGATAAAAGCATTTTTCAACATTAGTTAAGATTCTGATATCTGATCCTTCTTATGTTGAGACCGTGACACACAGAGTACATAATTTGCGTGACACTACTTGAGATAAACTGACAATAGTGTGCCAGTGTAGTTCAATTTCTGACAAAGCCATCGGCTATCCCCATTGATGTTGGAATCCCCCTATCCCCACGACCTACGGCCGATCCTATAAGCCTATAAGAAATTTAGTTCAAGATTGGCTAAAAGTGTTTTTTTTTTTTTTTGGTTTATATCGAAATTGTCACCTCTTTCTATTGCGATCTCCCGCATTCATAATAATTCGCGGCGCTTGCCAGAAAGCTGCGGCCAAGACTCCGGTCCATTTCGTCTGAAACCGAAAGTTTTGCTGAAAGTTGTTTTTTGGCCGAAGGTGGTGGTGGAAGATTCGGTCGGACACTTACCAGAGTAAACTGTAGGTAGGTACTAACTGACAAGTATGATCGAAATTCCAATATCACGTTTTTAAACTTGAAATGTGTTCTGTGCTCTGAACCGTTTAGTTTGTACACCTATTTAGTTCTTTAAACCCTCCAGTTACTGAATAACAATTATTGTAACTACACAGATAGAAAATAATATTTTTTCGTACCACTTGCTCAAAAAAGTGACATTCAATGCCACAAAAAGCGTACCTACATAACAATAGTCATTTGTAATCTGTTAAAAACAGGGAAAGAAAATTGTACTGAATATCATTCATCCCCTAGGGAGAGAATGTGATTTAAATTTGGAATACTTAGGTACCGAAATTTATACTGAACTTTTTATTTCTCTTTTATTTATTTATTCAGATACAAGATAGCCCTTGACTGCAATCTCACCTAATGGTAAGTGGCGATGCAGTCTAAGGTGGGAGCGGGCTAACCTGGAAGGAGTATGGCAGTTTTTATTAAACCCATACACCTTTGGTTTCTACATGGCATCATACCGGAACGCTAAATTGCTTGGAGCACGGCTTTGCCGGTAGGGTGGTAACTAGCCACGGCCGAGGCCTACCACCAGACAGACAGACTACATCTGTGTTTACACAATTGAGTTTGTATATAAAGCATTATACATCTTTTTGAAAAAGGAATACGCATTTATTATGCAGTTATACCGACGAGGCCCTATGAGCTTGATGCCTTTGCTTTTCCGAAAAAAAAATATTAGTCTAGGAATTTGCCGCGTTTTTGCTTTCTTCAAATAGGTACATAAACGTTAAGTTTATTTTAATTTATTTTTATAAATAAGTTAATGTTCTAAAAATACGTTTAACAAATGCTTATCGTATATTATTATTGTGTTAATTTTTTCGCAAATGGTACGAAAAGTAGAGTATTTACCTCGGTGATAAAGCTGTCCTAGTCTTGGGTGAACTTAAATCCCTCGCTACACTCAGGACTCGTCTTAAATCCCTCGCTTCGCTCGTGATTTAAGTTTTTAACACCCTCGCTACGCTCGGGAGTAAACCTCGAGTCCTTCGTTACGCTCGCGATTTAAATCGTCACCCGCGACAGAAGGCACTGCTTTATCCCCTTGGTTAATAATCTACTAATTTTGCCGAGATTCAGTGAGTTCGTACAAAATGGGGGTTAGAAATGGTTTGCATGAGATCTGTTTGACATTTTCGAAATGTAGTAGGCGAATTTTTTTTAACATAAATGTATGTCGTGGCACAGAATAATATTGGTCGTGGCATCCAAGGGTCTTGGTATGTCGGCATCACATTTCATGAAAATGTCACTTTGATTTGAGGAAGCACAATTTAAAATTACTTTATGGAATCATGCTACAAAATAAAATGTGGATATGATCTGCCAAATTTTATTTTGTAATTTTGACCTATCAGGATCTCATGAGGGTAGTGAATTCTAATATGGATGTCAGTAAATATTTTACTCAAAACTCACGAGACTCTCGATTAGTTACAGATAGTGTGACTAAAGTTGCTAATGATTAAATGCGTTTTACATTCATGATAACCTACCTACGTACCTAATCAAGACATTTTGTGTTTTGGGTAGAGTCAACTAATGGTGTTATTCTAAAGGGCTGCTAAAACTGACGGAATGTTGAACGCTGCATGTTGTGTAAACATCACCGCAAATCAAATTCACGACTAAAGACTTCCCTATTGACGCTTTGAGCCTCACTCACCACTTTGTAAGGGTGGTAAATTGGGCGGAATAGAAATATACCCGGATACGGAATAATCTACCACCTTACAAAGATTAGAGGAAAAAAAAATAATTTTAATTTACTTTACTTGATCTATCTACCTAGTAAAGAATAGAAGCTAGCCGTCGACTCCCTTGTAATGCATATGAGGTGTTATAAATGAAATTTGCTAGATGTTAGGCAAAATTGTTTTTAATGTAACTTTTACCGGGGTCGCTTAATACAGAATGATGGCTAATAATGCTTAGTTATTCTAGCTTAATGCCAAGACTTAATTTAGATACATTAGAATGACTTAGGTAGATAGTACATAAGATCTATGTTTTAAATTTAAGATGCCATTGGCATGGAATAGACAATGACACAGTAAAATTCATAAAATTGTTTCAAAATAAAAGCTCAGTAGTAAAGACAGGGTTCTTACTGTACACATACACTAAGAAGGTTCACTAAACTGTTCCAGGATACAAACATTTGCTTACTTGTAGGTGCGAAGACTGCAATGTAGCTGGACGGCATCGGCCAAGATCCAAAACTCAATTTAACTTGATTCTTCACAACCGAAATGTTTCATTACAAAGATTTTCACCAAGTCTTATCCATAGAAATTAAGTTGCCAACGTGAATGTGCAAAAGAAATAAATACGAAAACCGAAAACTAAAAACTGAAGCTAAACGTAAAACGTAAACGTAAAATTAAAAACGTAAACCCTGTAACAAAGAAAAACAAGATTATAATTTGTGCTGTGTGAAAATTTCGACACGTGGAATTTTCCCGATCAAACACAACTCACCTATTGAACTCCTGGCCACCAATGGTTTACAGAAGTCCACCCACAACCCATTATCCTCATTTATTTGGGAAGATAAAATAACTGGAACTGGAATGAAATCATAAAATTAGGATTTTCTCTAACCAAACCGCCATTTTGTCGAATCCACATTACTTGATTTTTCACTCACCATAATTGATGAAACATTGAAATACGTTAGGATGACTAAAATTTATTACTATTGTATTTTCCCAGGCGAAGCCATGGGCGAAAAAGAATGAGATTTTCCTGGAACGAAAAAAATTCGTCTTCACATGTTGACTCCAGGAAAATTCTAAATCTCACCTATCGGTGTTGCCAGACGCAACCCGAGTGTTGCCGCTCTCAGTTAGTTTGATCATGAAGCCAATTCATTTTTGAATATTTGCGGAACCTAAGGATATATTATAAGAACCGTTTTGTTAATGACTTAACAATAAACAAATGATATTATGGTTTTATTTAATTATTTTGTTTTATTTTTACGACAATTGACAACGAAGCAAACGCCATCTAGTGTGGCTCGAATGAACTCTGAACATCGACCCACGCGTAGTTCTGCACCTTGATGCTAGGTGGCACCAACATACTTTGAACAAAATAGATTTTACTTAAAAGCGAAACGCTAATTAGTAGTTCAAAATTTACAACGTCACAATACTTCCCCTCCTACGAAAAGGTTCAACAGGTTGAACCACGCTGCCCTCAGCGTCATCCAACAACTACTAACAATTTGCCTGAAACAAACAAACAAAAAAAACACAGAAGTTACGCGTGAACGCACATCTACTACTAACAAGGAAAATTGTCTAACAAAATAAATATACTGAAAACAGTGTAAGGTTTTATACATTATACTTAACTACACAACCCTAACTTCTAAAAAGAATATACACAAAAAAACTTCATGGTGTCTAAGACACTTGAGTGGAAACATCTTGGCATCATTCTTCAGCTGACTGATAGAATGCGTCTAGGCCTACGGTGGTTCACTCTTTTAAACTACCATCGTAATATTTGTTACTCAACAAATACGGAAAATGTGGATGTGAACGGGTCCATCTGATATGGCAACCGTTCTCTATCCCATTTGGAAAACTAAAACCGAATCAAAATCGGAATATGAGAAAAAAAACGAAATAACTCTCCTAGAAAATAGATCTCGGAACAGAATCGGAAAAATAACAGAAATGATCCATTATCTAGAAGGAAAACGAAAACAAAACACAAAACCCCCCCTTTTCGTTATCCCCAAAGTACGATATTTGCATTTTTACTTTCTCAACCGGTTGGTCTACCACAAGCATTCCAATCATCACATATTCATCCCTACATACATCCACTACATTCCTCCTCAACTGAACCATGGTAATGTAACTGTTAACTCAGAACATCACTACACTCATACAAATTCCTAATTGAATATTGATAACTTAAATATTCAAACAGTTTAGACCAAACTAAGTAATGGCAAATATCTACTTCTTAATATCCTTAATATGCCAAGTGCCTATTGGGTGGTTGTCAGCTACTCTAACTAGTTCATAAACCAAAGGTGACAAAACCTTGACAACCCTGCACTTTTCATACTTAGGTGCCAGCTTAGCTGCGAAAAATTTGTAGCGTCGCTTTGTGGATAGGTCTTTTTCCACACTATATCCCCAACAGAATAGCTTGCAGACCTACGCCTTAAGTTGTAATGCGTTGCATACTCTGCATGAGCCTGAAACAAATTTCTCCTAACCTGACCAAATATGTCCTCCAAAGTTCCAAACTTTCCTGCGTATTCCTCCCTTGGAATTCCGGCCTCGTACTCCTTATCCGTGTCCTTATAGAAGGAACCATTTAAGACCGGTTCTCTAGCGTGGACAAGGAAGAACGGGGAGAATCCAGTGGATTCATTAACCGCACTGTTTATGGCGAACTGGACCTTGTACAGGTTTTCGTCCCAGGACCTGTGGTTATCTTTCACAAAAGCGGCTACAGCAGTCATAACAACCTTATTGTACCTCTCAACAAGGTTAACTTGCGGAGTGTACAGTGGTGTGTAGTGTAATTTCGGAATATTATAACGCTTAATGAGATTACGGAATTCAGATCCTGTAAATTGGGACCCATTGTCCACAATCACAGTCTCTGGAACACTATGGTTCAAAAATACAAAATTCTCTAGCGCTTTAACAACAGCGGCACCTGTGGCACGCCGTAACGGAAACAACATTGTATATTTCGAAAAACAACACGTCACCACAAAAAGAAATGTAAATCCTGATTTAGACCTAGGCAAAGGTCCGACTAAATCAGCCGAAATGACCTGAAAAGGTCTCTCGCAGACTTTAGGCTTCCCTAGCAGACCTGGAGTGGCTGATGTCGTGTGTTTATACGCAGAGCAAGTATCACAATTCTTAACGTACTCAACCACGTCCTTATACATACCACGCCAAAAATATCTGAGGGATAATCTGCGATGAGTTTTGAACACACCAAAATGACCTGCAGTTGCATCTGCATGGTTTTGTTGCATAATTCTAAGGATGTCGTTCTTGTGGACTACCTCTTTCCAGTCGAACTCACTGAGAAGCTGGTATTTACATTTACTGTAACGATATAGTTTATCGTTCAAAATACAAAAATTCGGAAAATTTGCTGGATTGATTTTACAGCCATTAAATGTTTTGTCATACCAGTCATCTACCAAAACTTGTTGACTAGAGTTATCATTACGATCACCAACTACATCTACGTGTATGAGTCTCGACAAGGTATCCGGAACTACATTATCACAACCCTTCCTATGTTCGATAACAAAATTATACTGTGATAATCTACAACCCCATCTGGCGAGTCGTCCTGAGGGATTTTCTAAATTTAAGAACCACTTTAGGGATGCATGGTCTGTGATAATTGTGACTGGCTTGGAACCAAAATAAGCCTGAAATTTCTCCACTGCAAAAATCACAGCTAGAGCCTCGCGTTCCGTCGCGCTGTAATTCCTTTCGTTTTTATTTAGGCTCCTACTGACATACGCAATGGGATGATCGCAACCATCGGTTTCTTGCGTTAGCATACCGCCAACACCATATGCAGAAGCATCACAATGTATTTTGAATGGTTTTTCAAAATTCGGTACCGCAAGAACAGGTGCGGTTACCAACGCATTCTTCAATGTATTAAATGCTACCTCTGCCTGTTCGCTCCACTCAAATTTAGGTGCGTTCTTTCCTTTACTCGTTAGTCTATTGAGTGGTGCAGCGATGGTTGAAAAATTCCTAATAAAGCGCCTGTACCAAGAACAAGTGCCTAGGAAAATCTTTACCTCCTGTGCAGTTTTTGGGGTCGGAAAGTTCAAAACTGCGGCAACTTTTCCAGGATCTGTGCGTAAACCAAATTCATCCACTATATACCCTAAATATTTCAAAGAGTTTCTAAAAAAATTACATTTATCAAAATTTATGGATAGTTGAGCCATTTTTAGTTTATCCAGAACTCTGTTTAATAAAATTAAATGGGTTTCGAAATCAGCAGAACAAATAACAATATCATCTATATAACAAAATACTATTCCATTTTCAATATCACTACAAAAATTTTGATTAAATAACTGGTCCATTAACCTCTGCTGTCGTGCTGGTGCACCGCATAGGCCAAACGGCATGACTTTAAATTTGAATAACCCTCTACCAGGAACTGTAAAACTGGTTTTTTCCTGAGAGTCGTTAGCTAACGGAATTTGCCAGAAACTTGAACTTAAATCAATCGATGATAAAAACCTTGCCTCTTTCAAGCTATCTAGAATTTGTGGAATGTACGGTATTGAGTATGAATCCCCCTTTGTCACTGAATTTAATTTCCTGCAATCTAGGCAAAATCTCCAGTCTCCATTTGCCTTTTTCACTAAAATTGCTGGGTTATTCCAAGGGCTTTCACTCGGAGTAACTACGTCCATTTCCAGCATCCTATCTAACTCTTTACTTAAAGCTTCCTTCTTTTCGGGAGAAAGTGGATATTGTTTTATTTTTATTGGCAAGGCATCACCGGTGTCAATAACATGTTCAATTAATTTTGTTCTACCCAATCCAATTTTTGTTGAAGAAATATCTAAAAATTTATTTACTACAGACTGGGCTAATTCTTTCTGTTGAGATGATAAGTTTTCAAAAGAAGTGATGGTATGAATTTGTTCATTATCAATCGCACAAATATTGTAAAATTGAGAAGGTGCCTTAATTAATTCTAAATTATCAAAAATGCCAGGGGCTAACTGAAATGTTTTCCAAAAGTCACAGCCAAAAATAACATCCGCTATTATAGAGGGTACTACAAAAAATTTTATTATGTGAGTTACGGAATTATAAGTAATCGGAATAAACATATAACCCATGCAATCAAGTTTGTCTCCATTTGCCACTGAAAATGTGGTATCAATACTGCTATGCAATTTATAACCGAATCTCAAAAAAACCTTGTGCGCCTGGTTACCCAAAATTGACGCGCAAGCACCGGAATCTAGTAAACCTGTAATCTCAAAACCGTCAACAAAAACCTTTAAATGTGGCCTAAAGTCTCGTTTATCCACTGAATACAGAACTGTGTCAGGTAAAAGGGATGTTTTGTTGTTAATGACCAAGTTCTTTACTTGTGTCTCTGCACAGTTCTTACTAATTAGTTTTTTGAATTTTTGTCCGGAGCGGGTTTACTAATCGCCTTTTTACTACAACTTGGACATGTCTTTACTGTAAAGTTCTGACGTCCACACGAAAAACATCTAATAAATTTCGGAACTGTCCTGCAAAATTTAAAGGAATGGTTACCCTTGCCGCACTTGTAACATAGTTGTTTATTTGTTTTCGTAAAATCAGTGCCTTTACTTGTATCAACCTTAGGTGCAGGTGTGACTGAAAGTGTGTTTATCTGTTTTGTCACTTGTTTGTAAGCAAACTCTGAACTTAAAGTTGCCTTACTGTTAGTAGGCTCAGAAAATAAGGCGGAACGCTGCCTCGCAGCCTCTAGTTTGCGACACTTTTCCTTCAACATTGCGACAGACTTAATGTCAACAAGAGCTAATTGTTCTGAGTAAAAAGGGCGAATATTATGTAATAAAATTTGTAACTTTTGTTCTTCGGAAAGTGGTGTTGACAACCTTGAAAACATGCAAAACATTACAGCGAAATAGATAGACACAGGTTCTTCAGAGCCTTGTGTTCTTGCTCGAATTTCACCTAGCAACCTGTAGTCATAATCTACTGCATCAAATTCCTCTAAAAATAAAGTTTTCAATTCTGACCAAGACGAAACTTGACATTTGTTGCCTCTGTACCATAACAATGCTCGGCCTGTAAAAAGATGAAATGCAGAAACAAATAATTTTCCATCTGAAACGCCATAAGATCTTTTATATTCCTCAACGCGTTCGATGAAACTGCGCGGATCACCCTGTCCGTTGAAATTTAACTTCCACTTGGCAACATTTTTATCACCAGTGCAGTCAACGGCGGTACTCTCGGAATCCAGTGATTCGTCGTGAGACGACTCATTGTCAGCATCTAATCTGGAAATCAAACTCTGCAACTTTGTATGTAATTCACTCTTCCTACTTATTAAGCTGAGTTCGGAACACTGTATTCTCAAAATTCTAAAGTACAAATGTGAAGCTAAAGCTTTAGACCTACAGAGGGCATGTCTATCTTTAGTGTCAGAACACTTTTTTAATAAATCTTCTAAGTCTTGAAGTTTTTTAGTAATAACCCCTAACTCACTTTCAGAAGAGAAATCTGTCTCTAAAATTGATTCAGAAGGAATTTCCTGAATTAATTGTTTTAACTGTTTCTTTAAACCTAGCACTGTAGGTGCTGGAGTTTCGGAACGAATGGATACCTCATAACACAATTCGTCCTTCAAAAGTGAATGAAACTGGGCAAAAGTCTGTTCCATTGTGTTAAGTCAAAACACATTTAACAAAATATCGAGCTTGTGTAACTGTCTATGTTTAGCCTTATACAAATTGGTTAAACACAAACACAAAAGAAGTTATTTAAACTATTAAATATACACAAGCAAAATACACAACAAAAACAATATTCTTAAGTCTATCCTAACTATTTTATCAATTATGTTCCTATTCCAAAATATTGTTAATAATACAAGCACATATTATTACTATAGTAAACAAAATATAACAAAATAAAACTTCCCAAAATTGAATAAATGATTGTAAGGTGCAGTATCACCTTTATGAGTACACAGTGTGTTACAACCTTTACAATTACAAAAGTAAACAGGCAACAAAGTTGCAATGAACTCTGACTAGCATATTATCTTTCAAAAAAAAAAAAAGAGATTGTGCAATGGTTTGATGGCTGTTACTTTACACTTTTAACACATAACCTAAAATACAACAAAATCTGTTTCTAAATGTCACTTTAAACTACCAGCATTCAATTAAACTTAACATGTTTTGTGTGTGAAGTAGCTTTTATCATAACCTTAACACAGCTCTAAACAAAATTTCAACAAAATAATGAAGTATCAAGTCACTGAAAAAAAAATTGTTCATAACTTCATACTTGAACTTAATGTAATCTCTGAATATAGTTTATATATTTAGTTTCACAAGTTGTAACTCTTAGTATTTATAAATGTATGTGTGTAGCTAGTTAACAGCACATAGCGTTTCAAAACTTTAATTATACTAAGTTACCGGAATTTTCAAACATAAGATGTACTTACTATTGAAAGCAATACCCAACAACAACTCAGTTAAGCAATGTTTATTACTAAACTGAAGGCAAACATTCACTTATACACCTCCAAGGTAAGTCGATAACATAATTAAACGGCATAAGCACCATTTATAATGTGTTAATTAAATAAGAAAAAACCACTGTTGGACTATACTCAGAAAATTACTTAAACTATCAAACAAAATTTCTAACTATTAGTTATTATTTAGTTAGTTAACCATAAAAAACAGCTTAGTGCTCTTTGCAATGTGTCACTACTTAGAAAATTGTACAATCAGCGGAGTACATTTCATAAAATTCACAAAATTTCTCAAAATATACAGAAATAACTATATAAAAAAAACGTTCGGGCGCCATTTGTAAGGGTGATAAATTGTATTTTTCCAGGCGAAGCCATGGGCGAAAAGAAGTGAGATTTTCCTGGAACGAAAAAAATTCGTCTTCACATGTTGACTCCAGGAAAATTCTAAATCTCACCTATCGGTGTTGCCAGACGCAACCCGAGTGTTGCCGCTCTCAGTTAGTTTGATCATGAAGCCAATTCATTTTTGAATATTTGCGGAACCTAAGGATATATTATAAGAACCGTTTTGTTAATGACTTAACAATAAACAAATGATATTATGGTTTTATTTAATTATTTTGTTTTATTTTTACGACAATTGACAACGAAGCAAACGCCATCTAGTGTGGCTCGAATGAACTCTGAACATCGACCCACGCGTAGTTCTGCACCTTGATGCTAGGTGGCACCAACATACTTTGAACAAAATAGATTTTACTTAAAAGCGAAACGCTAATTAGTAGTTCAAAATTTACAACGTCACAACTTCGACATTTTCGCCGAACAAGACGCTTAGCGCTAATTTCGTTGGTGTGAACGTGCCTTAAGAGAAACGGGACGGCAATGCTGCCAAGCTTGTACAACTCCGGCGGCGGGTATAAAAATATGCGTTAATGTTTTACAAGGAATTTCATTACAGCGAGCGTTGCTGCCATTTAAATATATAGACAGTGTATTGGTTTTGTTGCAGAATAAGGGCATAACTAAACGCTACAGCTGGGATAGCCTAGTGGTTAGGACGTCCGCCTTCTAATCGGGTCAGGGGTTCGATCCCGGGCACGCACCTCTAACTTTTCGGAGTTAGGTTGTGCGTATTAAGTAGGTAAATAAATGCTTTATTGGTGAAGGAAAACATCGTGAGGAAACCTGCATGCCTGAGAGTTCTCCATAATGTTCTCAAAGGTATGTGAAGTCTACCAATCCGCACATGGCCAGCATGGTAGACTATGGCCAAACCCTTCTCACTTAGTGAGCCGGCGATGGGTTGATCATGATGATGATGATGAAACGCTACATAACTAGATTCGTATTGGGTGCTGAAAATATTGACAATACTTATATAATATTATTTCTTACTTCAAACTCATACCTAAAATAATAAAAATTAAAAATCATCAAACCCCCTGCCAGACACCCTTAAAGTTTAACTATTTATTAAAGTTCAAGGGTGTCTGGCAGAAAGTTGCCATGACCGCATGTCTGGCAATGCATGACGTGATTTGACTTAATGCTTTGACGTATTTTTTTTTACACGTTTGTTACCTGTTATCTCTCAAAGCTACCATGATCCAAACTTCATAGTCGCTGATCGTTCCCCTCTATGTTGGGGACAATACGCAGAGAAACTTTTAGTTTTTATAAAATAGGCTTTCTCCTTAATAGGTAACTTAGTTTCATACAGGAACGTAAAGGTGAAATTGCTTGGTGTGATTTTGCCGGTTTTTACCTACACTTCATGGAAGTTTCTAAGTAATTTAAAATACATATCAAAAATTGTGGACCGGCAGGTTTGGGCTTTACTCTATGTTATGGAGGCTGCCATATTATGATTGCAAGTAGGAAAAAAGTACGTTTGAAATTTCTTAAATCATTGGAATAATTCTACAATATTACATCACACAATGTAACAGTTCCCTGTATACTTAAAGTTATACAACCTAGTTCCTGCAGGAACAAGTATCGGTAAATTTACCGTACACCGTCTGTCACATGGTAACGAGCTCCGTCTCCGACTTGCTCGCGACTGCCAACCCATCTGTAATTAAATGCGGAAACTCGTGGGTGACAAGTACGGAAGATTATTATCATATGAAACTGGTTATACAGCGTGCACATAATTTACACGTACCGTCTGTACTATTATATTATACTAGCTGATACCCGCGACTTCGTACGCGTGCGTGGTATTAGGTTTTAAAGTCCCAAGGGAACTCTTTGATTTTCCGGGATAAAAAGTAAGCCTATGTCACTCTCCAGGTCTTAAACTATACCCATGCAAAAAACCGGTCAATTGCGAGTCAGGCTCACGCAACGAGGGGTCCATACTACAGTCGTATTTTTTCGACATTTTGCACGATAATTCAAAAACTATGATGCATAAAAATAAATAAAAATCTGTTTTAGAATGCACAGTTGAAGACCTTTCATATGATAACCCCCTTGGTACTCTTACTAGCAGTATTCTTACTTTGGAAGTTGAAAATACTAAAATTATTTGTTCATGAACACATTTTAATTTTTTTTTATGTGATGTAACCACAAATTCAGTTTACGTTTACTTGTGCTATAGTTTTTCCTTTACTTGTGCTATAAAACCTACCTACATACCGAATTTCATTATTCTATCAACGGGAAGTACTCTATATTATTTCTGGGCAGATACGACAGACAGACCGACAGACGGACAGACAGACAGACATACAGACAGATAGATAAAGTGATCCTATAAGGATTCCTTTTTCCTTTTGAGGTACGGAACGGTAAAAAACTAAATGAACGTTTTCATGAATCGAATTGTTAAGTAGGTACTTAAAAGGTTCTCCATACAATTTCTTTATGTCACAGAATTATTGTGCGGTAAAAATCGTGCAGTGGTATTTTACATTACGGGCTTACCATAAGGATAGGGTAGTATAATAATACATTTACGGGACTTACCCTTGTAGCACTCAGTTACTACACCAGAGGGCGTCAAATACAACAGTTTCCGTACGCTTAAATGACGCTACGGTTGAACAAAGGATGCTTGGGTCACATGAGTAAATTTAGGTAGCGCCACGCTGTCGATTGCCGAAATAATTTTATGAGGCTGTTGTTCAATGCTTTAACTTCATTGTGCCTTGAAAAAGGAAGTGTTTAGTGCCCATCGAAATACATGCCTAGAACTAGTATGTACATCGTACAAGCCGAGTAGAGAGTGCGAGAGAAAGCTTCATTTCTCTGTATTGTGTGTAAGTACTATCCAACACACCTAGTTTCTCCTTTCACCAAAGGTTGCCTGGTAGAGATTGCTGTGAGCAATAAGGCCGCCTTTGCATACAATAATTTTTTTAGTTTCAGTTTCTTTGTCATGTTATGTAATATTTTTTGTGTGCAATAAAGTATTTCTATCTATCTATCTATCTTTAATGTGGTACTGAGTACACGTCGCATATTATGTCACAGCCAGATCCTGAAGAATCTGTGAGACCCTTTCTTTAAAACACATCGAATGTCTAGGATGCGTAATCATGTACGACGTATATTATAGGTAGGTACACTAGCTTATTCCCGCGACTTCGTCCGCGTGGACTATACAAATTTCAAACCCCTATTTTACACCTTTAGGGGTAAACTTTCAAAAATCCTTTCTTGCCGAATGTCTACGTCATAATAGCTATATGTATGCCAAGTTTCAGCCCGATCCGTGCTGTAGTTAGAGCTGTGCGTTGTTAAATCAGTCAGTCAGTCAGTCAGTAAGCCAGTCAGTCACAATCAGTCAGTCAGTCAGCTTTTCCTTTTACATATTTAGACTGTTAGTGTCTGAATGTTACAAGATGAGTAATGGAATTGAAAGTTGTACTGTGTGGTTCAAACACGAGGGACTCAGATGGTTTCTACCGAACTCAGTGTAGGAACTCATTGAACATCAACGTTAAGAAGAATGGAATTCTGTGGCATTTAACCGCACTCCTTCGGGCCCTATAAATATGGAACTATTCATATACCTACCTACAATTACTTTGTACGATCAGTAGAATAATTTTGGATGCTTATCCAAACGCTCAATGCCTTAATCTATCTTCTAATGAGGAGAACATAAATCTAAAATGATAAAATGATAAAACTCTTTGTTTTGCAGGGAGAAAAATTATTTCAAAAGATATAGTAGGTTCGTATTTTTATATAATATAGTATTAACTACCTATTTGTATTCAAACAAAAAACAATGAATGCTTGCTTCAATCAAAAGTTTCACTCAATTTATTGCTTGTTAATAAATAGAAATTTTATGTGCTAGTAAGGTTCAATAAAACTGTCATACAATCGTAACTTTATGAAACGAAAGCTTCTAGAGGCTTATTTATTTAAATTAACGTTTGGAAATGAATTTCGAATAAATCAGACATTTTGTACCCATTGAATTGAACGTTTTTAAAACGATCAAATGAAGCTATTCATTGGCGAAGCGAACTCAGTGTATGTAAAAACGACGAGACAAGTTTCAATGAGGTTTCAATGGAATAGTGTACTTCTCCATATATTTAGTCAACTCTAAACATTTTTTTTTAATTCATAACTACAGCTGATGTTAATATCTGTATATTTTGCTATAATATTTAGTCGAGGAAACATGGGCAGGTAAGGTAGGCCCATTTTATTAATATAAACACGTTTTTACAAACTCGCTTTATTGTCGGTCTGTTTGTTTGTTTATTTGTTTTTCTGTTCGATACTATGTTCGATAATTGATTTTAAACAAACTTTCCAATTTGAAACATAGGTTGGATTTGGATGACAATGCAATATTATCTAAGGTCTTGTAATCTCTTCTGTCTGTTTATATTTTTTTACTAGCTGCCCTGGCGAACTTCGTACCGTCTACCAGTCGATTTAAACTTTTTAAATTTTTCTCTCCGTAAGAACCATCCTCGTACTTTATCGTCCAGATTAAATCTATGTTTAAAATTTCAAGCCTCCAGCTCATCGGGAAGTTAGTTTGAAATCGATTGCAAATTTGTAAATACCGAACAGACGAACAAAGTAACAAACAGAGAGACAACAAGCTCATCGGTAATTTAGTTTAAAATTGAGTGAACCTTTTCTCGATACACAAACCGTCATATAATATAAAAATGAATCGCTGAATGTGTTGCTAAGCGCAAATCTCGAGAACAGCTGAACCGATTTCGCTAACACTTTTTTTATAATATATCTTGAAGTATGAAGATGGTTCTTACGGAGAGGAAAATTTAAAAAATTGCCTGACAAAGTCTAAAAACAACACTTTTCTATATTCCCATACAAAATATTCGTAATAATACTTAAAGGTCAATTTGAACTTTAATACCATACCATAAAGTTTAAGTGTTAGTGGAGGGGTTCCGGGAAGGCAAAACGAATGAGTGACGTGTTAGCGGCACGAAGTTCGCCGGGTCAGCTAGTACTCTATAAACATCAATCTTGTTAAAGATTTTCCTATAACCTTTTTCTTATAAAAATAAATTTCCTAAAGCGTTGTAGGAACCGTAAGAGGTAATGACGCCGACATAATTTCCTGCGGTATATCCTATTGAAGTGTAGAACGTAAATGTTCCGTAAAGAATATTCCAATACTACCCTCCTATTTCCATTAAATTTTACAACTCTGATATTGATAGTACTTTGGAAGTTTGGGTCATATTATGTACCTACTATTATTCAATTCATAACAGGTAAAGTCCGCGACTGACAGATGATGCGGGGAAATGCCCCGCACATCCGCACATCACCCGTGCTCGCCCGCACCTGGGGCTGTGCGGATGTGTGGGGCATTCCCTCCCTGATAGCCATCTCAACCTGTCGCGTGTATCTTGGATTCAATATCGGTGAGATCGGAACACTTTTCTGTGTTTAATAAACTCGTTAGATTTTGCAAGTGTCTATTATGTTCTTTTTCTAGTCAACTTGTCATTTTTATCCGATTTGATAAGCTACAATTTTATATACGGAGCGATTGCCGTCTGATCTCCTTAATCAATTAGGGATGAGCTTACTTGCAAGGTAAAGTGAAGTGAACGCGATCCAATCCAGTAGCTATATTTTAACTAATAACAGAAAAATATGGACGAGGCTATTATTATAAATGTGATAGTGTGTCTGTCAGTAACACCGATTTTGATGAAATTTAGAGTTAGCCTACATCCCGGAGAAGGAAATAGGCTACTTTTATCCCGGAAAATCAAAGAGTTCCCAGGGATTTTTAAAAAACCTAAATCAAAGCGGGCGAAGTCGCGGGTATCATCTAGTAAATGCGAAAGTGTGTCTATTTGCTAGCTTTCATGAGATTTTAAGAGTTAACGAGATCTTTTCTCACTGATTATATTATAATTATACACAACGCATATTGGCATAATATCGCCGAGTTCATAAACAGTAAATATTCAATTTGCTTATTCAATTTTCGTAAGTATCTACCTATTATCTTATTCTTCGCGGTACATCAAAGCTTAGCTGACTACCCATTAGTTCATTGAGAAGGCTTTACGTATCATACTCTAAGAGGAAGTTTGTTCCGCAGTTCAGAGTTTGTGCGGATGCCGGCCGAAGTTGAAATTAGATGTGAGTACAATCACATAATACGTATTTTGTCTACATCAGGGTTGCCTCTTTCCGAAATACACTTATCATTAGAGGTCAATATCAGAGTTTATAAATGCTCAGTAATTGTTCAGCTCACTCTTGATAAATGTCAGGGTTCTCTACCCGAAGGTTACTAATGGAACCCTGTTACACTACCTACGCCTCCGTAGTCCGTCCGTCTGTCCGTCCGTCGCGTCCACCCATCTGTCTGTCAGCGGGTTATATTTCTTGCACCGTTACAAAGTGTGTATTTCTATTGCCGCTATAACAACAAATAATAACAATTTAATCGTCACCATCCAAAGTAAAAAAAAAATGTTACTTCATGTACGATGGTACGAAACCCTTTGTATGTGAGTCTGATTCGCACTTGACCGGTTTTTCTTTAGTGACGAGTCCTCATGCATAAAGTGACCCATCGAGGCTGAGCTCATATTGAGTTTATAAGTTCATACGGAATATACAACGTTAGTTTTAGTTGATTGAATTAATATAAATACAAACATTTCAAAAATATTTAATGAAAATTTAAGAAATTATAAGCTTGTTGTGTTGAGTCGTTATCCTCAAAAAACATGGTTACCCCAAGCTAGCGGCTGTGAGCGAACGGGACGGCTGGCGTCGATCGTGCGCGCTCTCGCTTGCGTGGCTCGAATCAGCTGGTACATGCGCATGCGATCATTCAACTAGGTGTTCAAACTTGCAGAGTTTTAAAACATTTTTGGTCAAAATATAACCCGTAGTAAAAATGATTGCAATCGATTCTGTTACTGATTCTGAACAAACTACTTTCAGGTTTTGCGTATACTAAAACTAAGGTTGTATATCCGCCTTTAAATGAAGCATTACTTATAGGTAAAGTAGGCATATTACTAGGGGGTAGGTATATTCTCTCATAATAAGCATCCCTAATGCCATAATATTATAAATATTTTATTGTCTGTCATGACTTTGCATGCGTAAATAATGCGTCTTTTGTTTTGCTTCAGAAAAAGTTTGCAGATTACGCTCATATAAATTAATTTATGTTTGTGTAAAAAGAGACGGAAAATATATCTCAATGATTACTTACTGGCTCTGAAGTCAACAGTAGAAGAAGCATGTGTAGTGTAAGATCTACAATAGGAGCTTGCTTCACAAAGTTACGAGTGTGTATTGTATATAGTGTGGCAACACATCAGTTGTGTTTATATAAATTGTGTTTTGCGGAGCCTCTTAAATTTGTGGTTTTCTATTATACAATACTATCCTGTGGGAGCTCTTTGATTTTCCGGAATAAAAAGTAGCCTATGTCACTCTCTAGCTCAAACTACCTACCTACTAGTGCAAAAAATCACGTCGATTCGTTGCTGCGTTTGTGACGTGATTGAAGGACAAACAAGTAAATAAAAATACACTTTCACATTTGCAATATGAGAAGTGATTATTTTTACCGATATCATTATTTTTTCATTAGATATTGAAGACTTTAGACTAAACTTAACAGGATTAGATAAGTTTCTTTCGTCCCAAAACATTCCCAGCTATTTGACTATTCTTTTCATATAAAAGAATAGTAAATATATATTTAGGCTGTAGGTGCTTGGTCGTTAATTTATATTTCACTTTATTATTATTGCAATTTCATATACAAAACAATACATCGGATATATAAGAAAAGCATACCTACTATGTGAATTATTTATTAAATCTATGGAAGTGCAAAATATTCATAAATGGCTTAGAATGAGAGTTATAAAATATTCGAGAGAATGTAGCATGAGGGGCGAAAATGGGAAATGCAAATTGGTTGTTGAGCTTTCCCTTACACGTATAAGCCTATAAGCTCTTGAAAAATAGCATTATCTTTTTTACTTCCCTTGTGTGTAATGAAATGTGCTTTACATTAAATTATGACAACCATACTCCTCTAAAGAAAGCTCATGGCCATCCATACGTACTATTTACACTACGTCACTTTACTTAAGTATCATTAATTTACGCGCAACGCCCACTGACGGAGTAGAGTGGCGCCGAGGCACGGCTTTTTAGGATTCCATACCCGAAGGTTGCCAACGGCTACCTATTAGTAAGCTTCCGCTGTCCGTCCGTCTGTCTATCAGTCTGCTGTATCTCATAAAGCGTTATAGTTAGAGAACAAATTTTTTTTACAGAATATCTATGCATTTTTATTGCCGCTACAACAACAAATAATAAAATTTTCAAAATGGCTGCCATCAAAATTTAAATAATTTAAAAAGTGTTATTTCTTGTACGATAGTACGGAGCCCTTCATGTGCGAGTCCGACTCGCACTTGACTGATTTGGCTGGAGACGACGACATAAGAGGAGTTAAGTTAACTTAACGTGTACCTAATAAAAGTATAGCAGGTAATTGTTCCGCCACGGAAGATCAGTAACGTTTCCGCGCAATGGAGCGCTAACCAATAGTTCCTAAACACTACATTTAACAACTACCTAGTCAAGGTAAACGTCGAAATTTCCCACAACACTGCTTAGGCAGCATGTTTCCGTAGTGAGGGTCGTTGAACCATAGAATTAGCCCAATGTTTGCGGTCGAAATAACACTACCTCCCCAAACGAAATATTATGTGCAGGGACGTTAAATGTTTATACTTAGTCAGTAATAATATGAAGTATGAACCTTTAATGCGGTTCAGTATTACCTAATGAGCACGACCAATCAAGTGCAAATTCATTGGGTAAAGAGTGTTACACATACCTTTTAGTTAAGATTTCACAAACGACGCGCGCACAGACAGACAGACAAAAATTCCAAAAAAAAATTGTTTTGGGGTCTATATCGATAAGAATGTTTCCTCTGATTAAAATTTTCAAAATATATTTCATGTACAGAAATCGTTCAGTTAATTAGGTCGCAAAAGCTAATAGTTGTCATAACCGGTTTAAAATTTACATATTGTTACAAGTGTAAATTTTAAACTTTACATTAGTAACATGTAAATTTTAAATGTTACAAATAGCCAGGACTGAGGCTTTGGGTCATTAGAACCGATACAACATTATAAACAATGTTGTTGTACACGGTTTGCCTGTATTTATTAGGTATTATAATTATAATAATTATAGATAGCGCGGGAGCAGTACCCATGGCCCGCTCACGGTATAAACTAAACCAGGCCCAGGCCTTATTGTTACATAAAGTATTCATAATAAATACAGGCACTAGTGACGTACGAGTAGGTACTCATACTCTCAAAATTTAAGCATTGAAGCTGAACCTCTCGAGACGAATGCGTGACACATGCAGTGGTACTACGTGTTGTGTGCGAATGTTTACTCGGCGTACAGTGTGCTAAAATAATATGTACAACCTGTCGGAAATATCTGAGAACCTGGCTTAGTGACGTCATGCAACGCACTTGCGTTGGCACCGGTACTGGATAGGCGAAAACGGGCGAGCTAGGGGAAGCGCATTCTAGCGAGGTGCGCAGATATTTCCAACGAGTTGTACCTAAGTAGCTTTTATTGAGAATTCTGAGGTTTCATACAATTGCTTTTCTAATAGAAAGCTTTAAAGTAGTTAGCGGTCGTCAAGCTTCTCTTCGACAACGATAATACGTTACGAGAAGTGTATTCAGCGGGGTAATTCGCTAACTCAGTGTTCAATGATGAATGACCGAGTGCATGTCCATGATGAGCCATCGAGCTCATTTGATATTTACATTCAATCCATTGAAGGTTTTCTACGAAAAGTCATTTTACTCTTACTCTGTGAAGCAGCAATGTAGAACCAACCATTGTCAAATGAGCTCGGTGGGAACACTGAGTTAGCGAATCAGCATGCGGGGCGAGGAAGGTCACCCTACGATGGACCGACCAAATTAAGTCCGCTGTGGGAGGTCCCTTTCAAATGATAGTAGCCAGCCTGCGCCCAGCTTTTGTTTGTATTGAAATACTTATGTTCTGTAAACGATTTTATGACAGTGACTGTACAGATTCGTAATTTTTGTAAAAGCGAAGCTCACTCATTGCGGACTCGCACCCTCACCCTTTTGTTGTCACAAGTAGTTGCCTACAGGTATATACTAGCACTCGTAAGTATAAATACGTGGGAGGAATGGAATCGTAAAAAATAAAAATTGTATTTTATATTCTTTACTCTATGTTATCCTTTTATTGCATGAAATCAACTCCTTGTAGCTTTTAAATAGTACAGATACTTCCGGTTAAGTAGCTTAGATAATTATTAACAAATAATCTTTTAATAACTGGGGCGTACTCTGAAATTGAATGAATATTCTGGAAAGGAGAAATTAGTCACAGTCGGCGTTTCATGATTGCTGTTACAAGTACCTACCTATTTAGAACTAAGTATTAGCTTTAGGCGAAATCGAAATCGCGAATCCCCAAAGAATTTCCTAATAGTAAAAAGTGTTAGGTACCTACCTAATAACTATTAGTATGTCCGTCAACAGCATGTAAACTATCTTTATTCTTTGTGTCATAATCGTTTCAGCCATAGTGCCAAAAAGTTTTACAAAGCCAAAAAAGGCTCATCTTTTTTATTTATTCCCGATTCCTTTAGCAATTACAATATTATAAATGGATAAATGTAAGAATAGGACTCTGTTATGACATAAATTCTAGTCATTGTAAAATAAAAACCTTTTTTTTAAATTGGAAACATCAGAGAAAAAAAAATTAAAATAATCCACGATATTATAAAAATCATTCTTTGAAACATTGTGCGGTTCTATCGTGAAAATTTAACAGACAGGTTAAGAGAGCTGCAGACAGCTGACACAGTCTTACATAAGTATAAAGTTAAAACAATAAACACTAGTATAAACGTTGCTAAACAGTATAACAATATTATGAAAATGCCAACTATCGTCCTCTAATCTAATTTCAACTTGGAAAAGCGCCCGCACGTAGCCTGCGGAATAAACTTTCTCATACTCGTATATGATGCGGTACCGGTAAGTCTTCTCGATGAACTACTAAGAATTAAGCAGTCGGCTAAGCTCTGAGATATCGCCACGAATAGATAATACGTCAAATAATAATGTTAAGTAACATGTAGATATACAAACATGCAATAAATAAACTCTCATTTCTTCTCGTAAGCTATTTACATAAGTAATTGTTCAAAGGTTTCTTATTTTATCCAGCCTTTATAGATGGGCATAAACCATTTCTAAATATTAAGTAAGTACCCAGTTTAAAGTTATGGAAGATAATATATTTTTAGAAAATGGCTATGTTTTTACAGAAATTAAGTCTTAGTTGCATTTATTTAGCCTTGCATTAAAAAAGTAAGTAAGTTTCCGAAATGATGCCCACGACTTTTGTCCGCGTAGATTAAGGTTTTTAAAACATCCGTGGGAACTTTTTCTTCTGGGATAAAAAGTAGCATATTACTCTACTCCAGACTCAAAGACTAAGTATATTCAATATTCATGCTTAAAACACTTAAATACGTTGATCTGTCGCTGTGTAATTCAAAGACGAAGGCAAGAATATTGGTTTACCAACCCACAGGACCCACTTGGTTTTCCGGGGAAAAAGTAGCCTATCTCACTCTCCAGGTTTTTAATTATAACCAACCAGCACAAAATCACGTCCATCCGTTGCTCTGTTGCGACGTGATTGAAGGAAAAACAAACACACTTTTGCATTTATAATATGGGCAGTGATTTTCCAACTTAATAATGGCAGGAATTATTATAATTTTAATGTATCGAATCCACTGCTGCTAAACATGTACGACGTGCGTTATTGATATTTAAAAGTTTTTTCTTTCAATATAAACCATGTATAAAAACAGTTTTAATTTCCCCTGAGCCGGCGGAAGAGCGCGGGCCTGAGCCAGCAATTTGCCGCGCCCCGTCTCATTATGAATATCGTTGTTCTACTAGCATGGTCCTGACTTTTTCTGACTCAACATAGAGCAGTAATATTAAAATATTTGCCAAATGTACAAATTTTTTTATTTAAATTTGTTTTAGCTCAAAAAAATACATCTTGCTACAGTGGCGATACTCTGTCTCGAAAACCGTAAAAACAGTCAAGTGCGTTTCGGACCACCGTACAAGTTAAAACACTATGTACCTACTTATATTTTTTTAATTTTAATAACGGCCATTTTGAAATTCGCCATCTTGGTTTCTTTTTATTTGTTGTAATATCAGCAAAAGAAATACTCACGTTGTGATCAACTCTCTACCTATTGCTCATGAGATGCAGCCCACTGACAGACAGAGAACAGACGGACTTATGGAGGCTTAGTAATAAGCACGTTGACACGCTTAAGATATGGAAACCTAACAAAGATTTGCAGACAAAGAATGTGATAACTAGATAAGGTGACTGACTGGCTGACTGACTGACTAACTGACCGAACTATCAACGCACAGCTCAAACCGCTGGACATGTCGGGCTGAAATTTGGCATGCAGGTAGCTATTATGACGTAGACATCGGCTAAGAAAGGATTTTTGACAATTTAAGCCTTAAGAGTTACCCCCTTAGGGGTTAAATTTACAAAAAATAGGGATTTGTTTGTGTAGTCCACGCGGACGAAATCGCGAGCATAAGCTGGTATGACATACAACCTTCCAGAGTAGAAATAATAATATACTAAAAATAGCTTGAAAATTCTTAAACGCAGATAAACGAAGATTATAGCTGTTAATAGCAAAAATAGAAAAACTTGACCAAATAAACACGTTTTATAACAAAGTGATAAAAAGACTGCGCTGAAAAGCCAGACAGCTATAAATCAAGAGATAATATCGAAAAGTTAAGGCGCCAGGTCTTACAGAAAATCTCTAGGAAACCCAGCTCTTCGTCCCGTCGTGTTTCCAGGCACATTTAATATAGCTTTAATATTCTCTCTGATGCGAATATACTATATTATAAAAAGCATTCCTAGTATTTACTTTGGTCTGAATCTCTACAAACATTTTATTTATGAAAAAAAATCTAAGACTAGATTGTATCTGTTGTAAGCGTATTTATTGGCGAGGAAAATAAAAATAGTAAAAGAAAAGTGTAGTAATATTTGAAAGGTAAAAATGTTTTGTGATTAAAATATGAAACTCGTACTAACAAAATATTATCCGTACTAATATTATAAATGCAAAAATATCTCTGTTTGTCTGCTAGCTTTTGACGGTCCATCCGTTTAACCGATTTTGACGAAATCTGGTACAGAGATAGATTACATCCCGGCAAAAAGATATAACCTTTATCCGTTCTCGAGATGTACTTACGCACTTTTTTCCCAGAAAATGAATGAGTTCCCACGGGATTTTCAAATAACCTTATACACAGCCGCAGGCATCACCTGTTTTGACAGAGATAGCTTGAATCCTGGACACAGCTATAGGCTTTTTTATCCTGGAAAATCGAAGAGTTCCCACAGGATTTTAACAAAACCTGAATCCACGCAGACTTGCAGTATCTCACTTTTGCGTAGTAGGTAGCTATAACGTGTCTAATCGACTAAGCAATAATGGTTCAAATACATAGTACACCGCGTACACCTACGTACAATATGATACATTGTACGTAGGTGTACGCGTACTTATCTCCTTTGTATTGCCCTTTTATGAAGTTTCCTAAGCCGCAAGCGTGAAAGGCAACCCGCTTTAATGATAGATGGCTCGACTTTCTCATGGTAATATTAGCATGATAAATAACGTGTCCTTATTGAATAGGAGGGCCTTTTTTGGGAATTTGTATAATTCTAACTTCGTGACGAGCGTCGTTATTTCTTCAGACAACTCACTGAAATTCAACTTATCTATCATCATCATGATCAACCCATCGCCGGCTCACAACAGAGCACGGGTCTCCTCTCAGAGTGAGAAGGGTTTTGGCTATAGTCTACCACGCCAGCCATGTGCGGATTTGTAGACTTCACACACTTTATGGAGAATTCTCAGGTATGCAGGTTTCCTCACGATGTTTTCCTTCACCGTAAAAGCAAGTGATATTTTATTGTTTAAAACGCACATACCTACCTAGCTCCGAAAAGTTAGAGGTACGTGCCCGGGATCGAACACCCGACCTCCAATTAGAAAGCGGACGTCCTAACCGCTAGGCTATCGCAACTTATCTACTTATAGGTCTATTTTATTTGAAATTCCAATACAGAAATGTTTTTGAAATATTATACAAACTTACACTAAGACGTACTACTTTAATCCAAATCTACATTTTTCTACCCGACATCGACATCAGCTAGTATTGCAAACACTGTACTGCAGAGTCAGTAAATTTAAATTAAGTGAAAATAACCCTTAAAGGAAATGAATAAATGCAGAATTAACATTGCTGGCTCACAGACTCCCTTTAGCAAATTTATTCTCACAGCCATTACTGACTACAATCCATATCCGAGAGCTTGCTAATGGTTATGAATAAAAATTTATCGCCTACAAAATGACCCTTTATACTGTTAAGCTCTATCTCAATTAAAACGCTATTATGCACTTGATTTGTGGGCGCAGTGGACGCCGTGTGGTACGAACCATTTTCATAATAATATCGAGGTACTTACGCTTAAACTACCTATTCTAATTTTCTTTTGAATCCTTACGAGTCAAGTAAAATAAATTTTTATGAAGCGAAAATAATACTTAATTACAATTGTATTAATATATATTATACTAAAATATAATTCAGGGTATCTCACTCATACCTGTCGCGAAAAGTATATATAAATAAAATAGTAACATCAATAATTACAACAGTAAATTACTATTGACTAAAGTTTCTAAGCTTCCAATATTGTTTTATTGTATTCCCGTTTCAAAATTGCATAGTTTAAAAAAATTGTGTTAATTGGCCTTATTGGCATTGTATTCTAGATATCCCCTAACAAAAACGAAATTTACTGAAAAATTCAGTTTCACACTTGATCCTAAAGTTGGGTGCACATTAACTCGACAGTGCGATCGCTTCTTTTTGGCAGCTGAAATGGCTAATTTCGAACAGTTCAGGCTTTCATCAAGACATGATTGTAGATTTATTTCGTGATTTCACGAGATAATTTAGTGTAAATACTAATTCATCAATATCTTTACTCATGTGGCTGGAGCTAGTTCAGGTAGGACCTATCCGAACGAAATAATTTACGCAAAACGCTAAACTTTGAGCTCCTTTTTTAGAAATAATCCTTGGATTATTTCTAAAAAAGGCCAATATGCGCCCAGCCTTAGAAACTAAAAAAAAACATCCAAAGCTCCACATTTTACACTAAAAGCCGACACGCGGTCGCATGCGATTTTACGTGTATATCCGATTTAGAGCAATTATAGCCGCGTAGGCTTTTTGGTATTTCGGCCTTTTCATCGGCCGAGTCCTGCATACAAGTAGGTAGATGTATGGTATGGTATAGACTAGAATAGAGTATAGACAATAGTGTAGTGCATGTTCGCTCAATGCACTGTAACTGTGGCAGCACACGCTTATCTTAATTGCTTCCCCGGATACGATCAGCCGCGAAATAATCTACAGCGGCTAGAATTGCCGTGACACTTTTTATGGATTCGAGCTATAAAGTCAATGCTCGATTGCATTAAAAGGTCCAATGTAATTTTGTTGGTTTTATTGATGCACATGATGCTGCTAGTTCGTCCGCATGAATTTAGGTTTTTGAAATTCCTGTAAATACCTACCTGTTCTTTATTTTCCCAGGATATTATAAATAAAAGCAAAATCTTTATTTGCAAAAAATATTTGCAAACGACCGAGACAGTGCTCTACAAATCTGCTGTCTCCTTCTAAAGATCGATGTTCATCACTTTTGGCTGCATACTGTAGATATATAGGCACCAGGTTAGCGTGAGACCCAGACCTGCCGAGGGAGTCCCACCCCAGCCCGAGAGCACCGCCGAACCGAGCGTCGCGGCCATCAAAGCCGTGGCGTTCGAGGCGCTCGAAGACGTCTTCCACGCCATCAATAATGGCAGGGAAGACCCGCTCCTGCGCATCCTGGAGGGACTGCGTCGACTCGCAGCCTTCACCGGTGAGGCCCAGCCGACCAGGGACGCCAGACAGGAAGAAGATGAGACACACGCCACATAGATGCCCCGGAGCGCGTCCTCCGCACACGTCGACCACCTTGCTGAGCTTCCCACAAGCGGGTTCCACCCGGCAAGGACGGACCACGACGGCGTGAGGACCGCTCTCAGCTCTCTCTTCCTCACCGAGGGAGAAAGCCCGTAGGCCCATGGGCCAACCCAAGGACCCTGGCGTGGTCACGCTAGGCGGCAGATCCCACACGCAGGAGGCCATCGCCTCGGACGTGTCTCTCCCGCGCCCTTGCGGGCGCGCGAGCTCACTAGGTACTGTCGGGGGCTGTGGACCCCACCCCGATTGCCATCTCAACCTGGCGCACACTATAACTATTCCTAGGTACAAGCTCGAAAAATAATATTATGAACAGGTGACATTTGTTTCTATTGTACCTTTGTTTCTATTTAATAAAAGGCCTGTTAATGTAAGCACTAAAGCAACAGTGTTAATGAAGCCTTTCAGAATATTATTCACCCGTTTTTATCCCTCGATCACCTTAATGGGGTATGATTACGCCAAAGTGGCGCGGGAGGTGACGGTAGCGACAGTGTGTCGCCTCACCATTTACTATAGATCGTTTTATATTTTATGAATACGAATTTTTACATCATTTATGAAAGACTGCGCTCGATACTACTCGATACCTACGGAGGAGAAAATAGCTTAGCTTTCGTTGCGCATTTAGCTCGAACTAAAAGAAAATGGGCGCGTAAAGAAAAACATCACAAGGAAACCTGCATGCCTGAAAGTTCATCATAATGTTTCCAAAGGTGTGTGAAGTTTGCCTGTCTGCACTTGGCCAATAGTGGCCCGACGGATGGGTTGTAATAATTATTAATATACTATATTGTATGCATATTAATTACCTAATAGCTACCTCACCAACATATTATTACCCTTATTATAAATGTGAAAGTGTGTTTGTTTGATGGTTTGTTAGTTTATTGGTTTGTTGGTTTGTCCTTCAATCACGTCGCAACAGTGCAACGGATTGACGTGATTTTTTGCATGAGTATAGATAAAGACCTGGATAGTGAAATAGGCTACTTTTTAACCCGGGAAATCAAAGAGTTCCCACCGAATTTTTAAAAACCTTATTCCACGCGGATGAAGTCGCGAGCATCAGCTAGTAAAATATGAAGGACAAATAATAATAAATTTAATTATTTTGTAAAAATAAGCAAATCATCTGTATAGGCTTTTAAAAGGTCTATAGTTTTGACCTTAAGGCTTAAAATACTATTGCAAACTCTATTTCAATAAAATTAAAACTGTATTATGCAGTGAATACCCGCGCGCCATGTGGTTGGAACGGCTTTCATGAAATATAGCGTTAATCGTCAGTGGATCGATATCATGAATTGTAAGTGAAGGTTCTCTTTACATAAAGTCATATGAAAATATCATAACAGTAGCTACTAGCTACATATCTTACAAGGAAAGTAGGCAATCACTACCCCATATTATAAATAAAAAGGTATGTTTGTTTGCTCATTCTTCAGTCACGCCGCAACAGAGCAACGGGTGGAACTGATTTCTGGCGAGGATATAATTAAAGACCTGGAGAGTGACACAGGCTATTTTTTATCGCAGTCAAGGGCTAACTTGTATGGGAATAAATAAAAAAACTGGAAAATCAAAGACTACTCTCGGGATTTTTAAAAACCTAAATCACGCTGACGAAATTGCAGGCATGATAGATAGATAGAGTTACACAAAACATCATCATCCCATAATTTTGATGCCTCAATCTCAAAGTCTATGCACCGCGCTGGTACTGGTACTCTAAGCTGTATAAGTAATGTATGAACTGTATCAAAAACTAAATCCGTGGATTTAGGTTTTTGAAAATCCGTAAAAAAATGTCCGTCTCCGGGATGTAAGCTATCTTTGTACCCGACAAAATCGGTTAAATGGATGGGCCGTGAAAGAGAAACATACAGAAAGACAGACACACGCTTTCGTATTTAATTTTAGGTATAATATTAGTATGGGTGGATTGGTTATATATATTTTCAGAACCTAAAAACAACTAGTGGCAATGGCCTGAAAAGATGCCCACTACAAACATAACAATAATTGTACTCTACGCATATTATAACTTCAAGATTTACGTACCTAATTGGCATAGCGATAGCACTAATTTTAATGATGCCTTTTTATGCTTAGGCATAATAATTTATCCTCCCTTTTCATATTTTCGCAGTAGGCTCGTTATGGGCGTGATTACACTTAAGTGGCACTGGAGCGGTAGATGTTAAAAAATATGTATTCGGCTTAGTTAATAAAGTCTATGCTATAAACTGTAGTAGCCCCTAAATAAATTTAGAATTAAAAAATATATTTATCGTTAAATTAGATTAACGGTTCAGAAAAAACCAACATTCCATAAAGCCAAAATTCTACAGGTGTAAATAGCGGCGAACACGTCATTCTGAATTGAATATTTACTACCTATCTAGTTACTTATGTAACATTAAAATTAACATTTTCTAAAAATATCGCATCCGTAATACTACTTGAAAATTTTATCCCTATATTTCGTACCATACAATTGATGCACATTTTAAGATGAAGTAAGTATATTCCAATTTCCAATATGAAATTCAAATTTTTGTCACGACTAGAAAATTTATCTAAGGACGTGAAGTTATACACATAGTCGTATATCGTATCGTACAAAATAGTCGATGAATTTTATGGCACCGAATATTTGTTCACAACTACGTCCATGTACGAAGTCCTCAATTATATTATCTTATTATCTCCAATAACTTATTATCTCCAACAATATTATTTTGTTAACTTTTCTCTCTAATAATTTCATCGCCGATATTAATTAAAGCCGAGTTCATAGAAACAGTTGGAACAATAACAAGCAATAGCGAAAAGAGTTTGATAGGATCACAATTTTGAAGAAGGAGATTAAAAACTGCATAAACGCTCGGTTAAAATTATAATACGTTATCTATCTTTTTGTGGGGCCTAAGGCTCAAGGCACACTGTGACAGAGTCAAAGCGACGCGATGTGAAGCGTCAAATCCGCCGAGACCACAGCGTGTCACTAATAGTCTATCAAAATATTGATGCGCGAATAAGCGCCGCGTTACCACACGCGTTTCCCGCAATACGCGTTGAGCCTAAAAAGTTCCCAAAAGTTACAGGCAAAGAGGTATTTCACTTGCGTCGATTTTATTAAATTTGGAAAAGTTTCGCCATCTCATTTTACCCTTTGGTTACCCACACGAAAAATCCGATCCGCTGACTTCTGGTGGAATACATTCTGAAGACAAACAACGTTATTAAACAGTAAGTTTTACAAAGTTAGATAAAGTTAAAGATAAATGGAGAAACTGGATGATTGACATATCAACCTACAGCTGCAGCACACGAGTAGATGTACTCGTGTGGCTGCAGCTCTAACAGCTGGGTCTAGAAACTTGAGATTTTATATTTACCTAGATTCTCTCTGTAATATGGACGCCCACTAAGATAGGATTTTCAGAAACTCCACATGAGCGAAGCGCAGGCGCGTCAGCAAGAAAATATTTTTAAATCCTTTTTCCACGATGGTAATATTTTGTAAACAAAATATTTTTGTTTTTGCCAATATTGGATAGAGATATTAAATGTGAGGCAAAAATCGCCGTTAAATAAGAAAATGGAAAGATTACAACCGATTAAAGCGTACGGTCTATGTAAGAAGACAATGTAAGAGACAATATACCTAAAGGTTTTATGCCCAAGCTAATGTCTCCCCAGAGCTCGCCTCACATTAATAAGGAAGACTTGCCTTAGCTGTTTTTGTGCTAATAATCGACATATTGTGATAAGGTCTTATAATGCTGATTGTAACTCTTTAATACGAATAGCGAGCTAATGAGCAGAAGGTAACTTGAGGTTGTGACTCTGTAGTACAAAAGGAACTACGTCATTCCACCTCTCAAAACCGGCCAAGTGCGAGTCGGGCTCGCGCAACGAGGGTTCCGTACTACAGTCGTATTTTTTCGACATTTTGCAAGATAATTCAAAAGTATGACGCATAAAAATAAATAAAAATCTGTTTTAGAATGCACAAGTGAAGCTCTTTCATATGGTACCCCATTTGATATAGTTATCTCACTTCTAAAATTGAAAATACTAATTATTAGTTCATGACCACAATTTTTTTTTTTTTTTGTGTGATGTAACCACAAATTCACTGTTTTCAGATTTTCCCCCGAATGTCTGCTATAAGACCTACCTATCTGCCAAATTTTATGATTCTAGGCCAACGGAAAGTACCCTGTAGGTTTTTTGACAGACCGACAGACAGACAGACAGACAGACCGACAACAAAGTGATCCTATAAGCGTTCCGTTTTTCCTTTTGAGGTACGGAACTCTAAAAATTACCTCATCATACATTTCATACTTTTCAGGAAACACTGCAATTGAAAGCTATTAGTTACACTATTTATTACTTGTGCGGGGCACATTACGTGCAGTTGACAAATAATTCAATTGCGTGTACATTATTTTGTACAATTAATATTGATATAAAATTGTAAATAACTTAAATCTTTTAAAGCCCCGTTATCCAAGGCCGCGGATACATCTGTAAGTTTTACTGACGTAAGTAGCTTACGTGATTAATTGACGAGACTACTAAGGTTTACATTAGTGGATATTTCGTTATAAGCTACTGACGTGAGTAAAGCTTACAGGTGTATTAGCGGCCTTAGACTTATACCGAAAACATTATCACGCGTAAAATTTAACTCCTCACGCGCCATTTTAAATTTTGTGTCCATGTCAAAAGTACGATTCACAGTCCTTATTTTCCAGGTGAACCGTACTTTTGACGTGACAGTTGACCCATAGAGTTAAAATAGCGTGTGAGGAGTCATTTTGTACGGACTATACTTAGTATGGTTCTTACTGCAACACCTATATCTACAGAATATAAAAATATGTTAAGAAAAGCGAAAAGGTTTACCTATGTCGAGATTAATTTGCCCTCTGAGCGCACCTCCCATTAATTAGGTCAACCACAGCAGCTTTGGGGGGGGGGTGTTTGTGGTGACGATTGATGTATGTCCCGTCCCGACTGAGGCCTCCTTATTATAAATGCTAAAGTGTGTTTGTTTGTTAGTTTGTAGGTTTGTCCTTCAATCACGTCGAAACGGTGCAACGGATTGACGTGATTTTTCAGGGATATAAAGTCCTGAAAAGTGACAGGCTACTTTTTGTCCCGGAAAATCAAAGAGTTCAAACGGGATTTTTCAAAGACCTTAGCTTTTCCTAAGCTTTAGCATTAGCTAAGCTTGGGCTTACTTAAGAGGTAAACTAAAACAAATGCAGAAACTTCTCGGCTTAAATCGTAACCGACGCACTTTGATCTTTTGCCGGCACACATATGTTGATAGGAATGAGTAGCCACAGCCGAAGCATCCCAGCGTTTAGAATGATTAATAACCAGTTACGAAAAGTATAGGTAAAACTAATTTACTGGTTACGGAACACTGATTTTTTTAGCAGGCCTGACCGAAATCTAGGGCTCCATCTACGGTAACTCTTTATCTTTCACTGGTGCAAATCGTGTATTCACTCTTTATCTGGGATAGTGATATTTCGCGAAACTATCAACTTGAGACGACAAGACGTGTTTAAAACAATGGTTTGAATTTAAAATCGTACATTATGAGCTGCTGCTAACCTTAGAGTTTGTTTAAAAAAAAATTATTACACCTAAGATATAATGTACTTATGTAAACTTAATAACACCTCCCATTTCTCCTCCAGGCTGCTCTTTGTGTCTGTCTAGGTCGGTTTTACTAAAATATTTTTTATCTTATGCTCGTAACCACCACTGGCCCCTATTTCCTCTTCCATTTCATTCATTCACTCGCTTTTAGGCACCTCGGTGTGAATATCACCGCTCAACAGACAGACGTGCCATTGTTCAGCATTTCACATTTTTTTCACATTTTTTATCATTGTTAAAAATAAAATGACAAAAAAGCAAAACATTTTTGTGCCCCTTACCTCACTACATATTTTGTAAAAGGTTATAAACGAGCTTTTGACTGTATCTCATTTTAAAGCCATTTATAACTTGACGCGCCGAATATACGAGGATATTATTAATCGAATAAAAATAATCATCAGCACGTAACTTATTTTTCCTAAAAGGTTTTGCCAGTCAATAAATTTAGATTCGGAGATTTTTGGATTTCCATTTCAAATGAGAGTCGATTTTCCCAAAAAGGAAGAATAGAAAGGACGATATCTTTGCTGTATTTACATGAACATTTGATTCGTTCGTGACGTCATTTACGTATAACGCGTAAAGTTTAACTTAGCACGCGCATTTTAACATTTGCCAAATTTTATGTCAAAAGTGCGATTTTAGTCATTATTTTAAAGGTGAACCGTACTTTTTACGTCATGACAGTTGACCCGTAGAGTTAAAATGGCGCGTGAGAAGTCATTTTCTACGGACTATACAGAATTGGTTTTAAACGGCAGGGCGTCCAAATAATCATGAATTTTCACATGTATTTACTTACGAATCGTTTTAATATAATTGCGCAAACAAACAGAATTCTACATTTTCATACTCCATGAATAATTATTATTAAGTAATAAATATATCTTTATCACAATATAGAGTTATTAATCAAAAAGCTCAACGTATTCCAGCATTTTCAAGCAGTTACTTATTATTTCTTGTTGGAAAGTGCTATAATTTTAAAGATTTTTGTAAAGGTATAATATGAAACATTGATCGACTTTGTTACATACATATGTAGCATATGTAGCAAAGTCGATCAATGATCCAAATAAAGATATCAAGCAGCCAGTTATAGTCTCAACAAATGTAGGTCCAAGCTTATGAATACTTAAAAGGTGAGCCATATAAGCAGCGTGCACACTGAAAGGAATAATTGGAATGCTGCCCGTAATAATTTACGAATCCTGTGGAACGTTGAAAAGTATTTGCGAAACGGGGGATGTTCAAAACATCGTGAATTCACCCGTTGAAACAATGGTCGCGCGTAAAGAAAAATAAGTTTCACGGATCGTGCGAGCTTTGGAGCTCTTCGTGTGAGTGAGGGCTTATTGTGATGGAGACATGCGCGGTGTGTGGCCCTGAGAGGGACTTCGCATAGTGACGGCCGGCGTCACGGGGAACGCTCGCCGGGAGCGCGTTCTCCTACCGATCGCCACCACGTTCTAACTTACGTAAGTTAAGGAGAATAATAAATCAACATCATCAACTACCGATGCTAATTATAGGACACAGTTGGACACTTGTGACATGAGTATAAACCAATTATAACAGGATTGATGATAGCGCGCGGGTAAAGTTGTGGAGTGAGCAATCATAAGTGGGTGCTAGATCAGTGTTTAGTTTATTTGACATTTGGGTGTTAAATTGAATAGCTCCGGCTTTTCCACGCAAATCTCATGTAAGTACTAGCTGAATACTGACCCGCCCGGCTTTGCTCGAGTGGATTTTTAAAATCGGTGAGGAGGTTGACTTTACCAACAGCCTGAAATATTTATTGTATTTCGTTATTTTTACCCGAAAGCCCAAATACTAATATCCATGGTTATGACATAGTACACTCTGGTTATGATTTGAAAAATGGCAGAGATTTACACAAACTTCCACCCCCTATCTAACCCCTTTAGGGGTGGAGTTTCCAAAAATCCTTTATTAGCGAGTGTCGACGTCGTAGACACTAGACACACTAAAAGGTAGACTCTACGTCGTAAAATAAACCTACCAGTAAAAATTTCAAGTTCTTAACCCCAGTGGTTTAGATTGTGCGTTGATAGATAAGAGTCAGTCAGTTAGTCACCTATGTCATTGTAGGTTGTGCACAAAAGACACGTTTGATAAAGCTGGGCGGGCTTTGAAAGTTTTTATAAATAGAATTGACAACTTATGCGGCAATAAGCCATCAATAATAAGCAATTGATCAGAGGGAAAAGCTTTACTTACATTATCCTGCTGATTCGCTAAGCTCATTTATAGAATATCTAAACCGTAGGTATGTAATTACAGGAACGGAGATTAAAGTCTTGAATCGTAATTCGTAGTTTTTATTCGTAGTCCATTTTCGTAAGTAGGTAGGTAGTCATTAAGATCGGGGCCCTTTCAATTAATCAATAAAGGTTTTTGTTATCTCCAAATCAATTTGAAACTACTAGATGATGCCCGCGACTTCGTCCGCGTGGATTTAGGTTTTTACAAATCCCGTAGTAACTCTTTGATTTTCCGGGATAAAAAGTAGCCAATGTCCTTCCCCGGGATGCATGCTACATCTCTACCAAATTTCGTCAAAATCGGTTAAACGGAAGGGCCGTGAAAGGCTAGCAGACAGACAGACAAACAGACACACTTTCGCATTTATAATATTAGTATGGATTATCGATGCTAATAATCGTAATCATCTATACCAATATTATGAAGATGTAAAGTTTGTAAGTTTGTTTGTAGGAAGTAATCTCTGGAACTACAGAACCGATTTTGAAAGTTCTTTCACCAATAGAAAGCTACATTATTTGTGAGTGACATAGGCTATATTTTTTAAATTAGAGTTCCCTACGAAAATTGTAATAAGCTATCCGTGCGAAGTCGGGGCGGGTCGATAGTAATAAATAATCCAAATTCCGGACGGCTTAATGTTTTTCGAGGCGCTTTAAATTCGGTCACCAATCGCTTGAATCAACATTGTAAGTAGGTATATTCAGCCCAATCGCCTGACTTAATCAGACGTTTGGGCTGAATATACCTACTTACAAGCGCATATTATGCGCTTCCGGATTTAGGCCACACACCCGTTTAATCATAATAATAATTATACCATGAAATTATATTATAGGAGCACCGTACCTACTGCGTGTACTGCGCTCAAATTAATTACACGAGTGCCTTAAATTTTTAATAGCCTGTGATTACAAATTTGTTGAGCCTTATTATGTGCTACCAGTATTTATGAGCAAAATTTAAGGTAGTGAAGTAAGTAGACTTTTATTTGGTAAATAAATTGATGATTCAAGGAATCACTACATACTTAGACTAATTTACATTAACAGCTTAGAGGACTGCCATCTATGCGAATGGTCATGCGTATATATCTCATACGTTGGAATACTATCGTACATATATTATTCTAGTAAAGGTTCTTTCTATTTAGTTGAAAACAGTTCAGTCAATTTAAGTCACAAAATAGGGGTAAGGTTACATTTATTCGCATAGAGTTAAAATTTTATACGAATGTTCGGAACACCATTATAAAATGACTAGCTGATCCCCGCGGCTTCGCCCGCGTAGATTTAGGTTTTTAAAGATCCCGTATAGCCTATGTCACTCAGGAATAATGTAGCTTTCTACTGGTGAAAGAATTTTTAAAATCGGTTCAGTAGTTCTACAGATTACCCCCTACAAACAAACTTAACGACATTACCTCTTTATATAATACAACGGGCCGTGCAGCAGAAATCGTAATATTTTAATTTCACCATAACTTCAAAACCAAACGTCCAATTTTAATCATTCAAAGACCAAATATTATCTCCATAAACTGTTCTTAGTGATGAAATCATTTATTTTGATAAGGATTAATAGCATGAGTAAAATAAACGCGTTTAAATGTAGTCCAAAAAAAATTCAAGATTTTTAAATAAAAAAATGGTTGCTGTGCCTCACTCGACATAGATGGGTATAGTGTATCGCGGACTTTTTTGTAGATATTTATAAGATCTACAATTAATTAGAACATTTTATGGTTCTATCTTTTATAGTTTAGGCAGCGTACGCAAAATAAGTAACTTTTCTGGTTGATTTTTTACACCTTGTGTCCGAAAAACCCAAATATCTTACGGAACCCTATTTTTTTCCAAAATAAAATATAGCCTATGTTACTCGTGGATAATGTAGCTTTCGAATGGTGAAAGAATTTTTAAAATCGGTCCAGTAGTTTTTGAGCCTATTCAGTACAAACAAACAAACAAACAAACAAACAAACAAACAAACAAAGTTTTCCTCTTTATAATATTATAAGTGTAGAAGTGTAGATATGTGGAAAATCCCCATCGATCCGACATTATGTAAAAAAAGATATTCAAGGTCAGATTTCACAAATATGGGTTTTTGCGTTTTTCAGCCTTACAACTTACAACGGTAAGTTTTATCATAAAAATATATTAAACCAAATTGTAGATCATGCAATCTAAATTAATAAAAATCAATGTTTGTATGTTTGTGTTCTATATACTTTGTAAACCTTCGTCAGATTGTGATGAAGCTTTGGTAGGGTAATCTGAACAATCTGAAGACGCCCGTGAAGGTTTCACAAAAAAATCGTATTTTTAAAAAAATCCTGATGCTGCAGTGTTACTGCCCGCTTAGTTATGCAGATTCTGGAACTATTTACAGTGAATTATTATTGTAGGTACTATGCAACGACTTCCTGATTAGACTCCAAGTCCCAACTCTTCAACCCTGATGATGCAGGGTATAGCAATTGTAACCTATAGGTATTCAGGAACTATGTTGCTGGTGAAATATAATTTTAGGTACCAAACATAGCCTGCATCATTGAACTCCAAGTCCCAACTCCTCCATCCTGATGATATAAGGTCGCCAAGTTTTGTCGAGTTCATTCATAAGTGCTTCCATCCATGGCATCCCCCATTACAGGACCTAGTCAAGATACTTGATATTGGCCTTTTTCATTCGATTATGCGATTACAAGATATCCCTTGACTGAAATCTCACCTGGTGGTAATTAATTGATGCAGTATAAGGGAGTAGTGGGCTAACTAGGAAGAGGTATTGCAGTTTTATTAAACCCACACTCTTCATCGGCTTCCAGCTAAACATGAATGTGGGTTAATGATTTTTTTTGTCATACTCGTATGTAACATAATAAATGCAGAAAGTGAGTCGTTTCAGGAAAGTAAAGCCGGATGGTTAAGCAAGAAGTACTGCGGTAAATTTGTTTCGGGCTCTCCTGAGCGAATTTACTGCACAACTTAGTCCATTAGTGTTTCAAGAACGTACGGTTTTTAACTCGGCCTTGAAAACTTCGTTAATGGCTGCGGCAAAATGTTTTTCGGATTAAAATTTTGTACCAACATTGTAGTTAAACTTTAATGATATCCCACGGGCATCTACTCGAAAAATTTCAGACGGAGTTGGAAGTTGCTGGAATAAAATAAAATGATTTAGATGAAAATGTTTCATTTTAAACAGAAATGAAATGAAAATACTTGTGAATGAATTCACGCGAATCGTAAATATTTTAAGCGAGTGTGACATTATTTAAAATTCTCTCGTTGGATTTTCAACTTCATTGTTTTTTTTTTAAATATTCGTGAAGCATTTATGCTATTCATGATTTGGTTTGGAGCATACTTAGTACTTATTTATGTTACAGATTGGTATGGGAGAATGTAACTCATTTTGTATCACCGAGTAGAAATCCATAGGCACCTGAACTCAAACAAGAAAATCATAAATCTGATTTAAATTTATTGAACTACTAGCTGACGCCCGCGACATACTCTGCTTATATTTAAGTTTTAAAAATTCCATGGGAGCTCTTCGATTTTTCAGGATAAAAAGTAGTAGTAGCCTATGTCACTCTCCAGGTCTTTAGCTAAATCCATGCAAAAAATCACGTCGATGCGTTGCTCCATTGCGACGTGACTGAAGGACAAACTAACAAACCAAGAATCAAACACACTCTCGCATTTATAATATGGGTAGTGATATATAAAGGAATGGGATGGGAATCCAGTCATGATGTTTTAGTACCTAGCCTACAAAACTTATTGACTTTTACTGCAATTAACTTAAAAATAGTTTGTCGATATTACCTACTAATATTCCCCTTTCCTCTCCAATTAAGCGTCAGGCTTGTGCCAGGAGTAGGTACGACAATAGTGCAACGGGCGGGGTTTGAACCGTCGACCTTTCGGTTTTCAGTCCACTCCTATACCGGTTGAGCTATTGAGGCTCTGAGGCGTTGTATCTAATGTGACTCGTACCTACGCCGCCTTTTGTACGTTGATAGTACTATGCCAGAAACATTTATGCAAGTGCTGACATGTACCTACCTACAAAGTTAATCGGTTGAACCATACTCGAACGCATAGGTGACGAACAGACATAGTCAAACATAACATCCTACTTACTAAGTAATATTATAAATGCGAAAGTATGTCTGTCTGTCTGCCTGTCTGCTAGCGTTTCACGGCCTAACAGTTCAACCGATTTTGATGAAATTTGGTACAAGGTTAACTTACATCCCGGTGTAGAACAGGCTACTTTTATCCTGGAAAATTAAAAAGTGCCCACGGGATTTCAAAAACCTAAATCTACGCATCGTCTAGTCTTTTATATAAACTGTAATAGTGACCGCGTTGCCTAACTATGGACCTCATAGGAAAGCTCAGAGTCACTCAGCGGGTGATGGAAGAGCTATGTTTGGAGTTTCTCTATATACCTAATAAACACAATCAAATTAGGAATGAGGAGATCTATATGAGAACCAGAGTAATTAATATAGCTCAGCGGATTGTGAAGCTGAAGTGGCAATGGGTGGGGCACTTGGTTCGGAAAACCGAAAGACATTGGGATCCTAAGGTGGTGGATTGACGACCTTGCACCGGAAGGCGCAGCGTTGGAAGACCCCCACTAGGTGGACGAGTCACAGGGAGCCGCTGGATCCAGGTAATCAGCTGGCAAGGCTGGCGTGAGATACCTACAAGATACCTGTGTCCAGCAGTGGATGTCTATTATTTGGTATGATATGGATGATGATACAAAATTATTTAATAATGTCGAAATTGAAGCAGAATTGCAGCAAGTACTTAAAATCACGTCTGGATAATAGCGCACTCGACACCGTGCGCATAAATGAGTATCTCTTACAAAGCTGGAGCTTAGCGCTTAGTCTACACCTGCAGAATATTACAAACTTAGCACGATGACACTTGGAAGAAGAAACACAAAGTTAAGGTATTAGCATAATAATATATAGGTCAAGTAAAGATCAGCGCGAGAAATGCGCCATTCCAACCGTCCGTCGGCGTCGCAAGCCACTTTCATTTTTTGTATGCAAGCGAGAGTGCCAAAAGTTTTGCGCAGTGCGTCGCTTCCTCTAACTGAATATGTATGGAGTTGAACTTGCCAATTCAAATTCGGCTAGGTACTTCATTCACCACGTCGCGGGATTATTGAATTTTTTATTGAGGAAGAGCATACAAAAAACTGGCTGAACGTGAGCCGCAAATAACCCACTTTTGTTTATTGTATTTTCCACTTTTAGATATTGAACATGAAACCCGTATTTTGTATAAATGAAAGAAATAAAAGATTTAGGGATGTAGGTACTTATATAAAACTTACAGGTGTAATCGTAGCCTTAGATCGTGGTGGTTAGAAACGGGGTTTTCTAATATCAGTAAATCTGCTGTTTGACAAAATAATAATAATAATATATTATGGTAAACTAGATGAAGCCCGCGACTTCGTCTGCGTAGATTTACGTTTTAAAAATCCCGTGGGAACTGTTTAATTTTCCGGGATAAAAAGTAGCCTATGTACTTCCCCGGGATACAAACTATCTCTGTACCAAATTTCGTCAAAATCGGTTGAACGGTTGAGCCGTGAAAATCTGGCAGACAGACAGACAGACAGACACACTTTCGCATTTATAATATTAGTATGGATGGCAAACACAAGGTTATTACGGTACTCGGTAGTAGATAGCTCACTCATTAATATATTTATGGGAGAGAAATCTAAGAGAAGTAGGTATTTTGTAAGCGTTTCCAATTATTACAAAGCGCACGCGTAGTTCAAATACTTATTATCGACATGTCGCGCATAATTTTGTAACTACATGATTACGAAACGAAACTGGAGACGAAAATAAATGAATCAACCTTAAAAAATTTAACAAACTTGAATATTATATTTTATGATTATAAAAGCTCTTACTTTACTATGAGTAAACTCAATTAAAATCAAATAAAAGTTGAAAGATATTTCAAAATTACTTTTCTACCAAAGTACGCTAGAAAGTTTTTCTTGCTCACCCTTTTTCATCTGTTATTTACGCCGGCCGCTCGACCGTTACATTTTACACTTGGTGAAACTCTAAAAACTCTGCTGGTAACTTCACCGGAACGATTCTTCGAAGTTTCTGGAACTTTTTGCCTGTTCAGCAAAAAACACAATTAGGAATGTAAATAGCAGAGGGTTTCCTGAAATTATTTGCACAGAAAATGTTAGTATGATGCTTACAAGTATTATTATTTAAATATGTAGGGTCCTGTAGTTAGGATTGCCCAGCACAGCGCCAACATCGGCTTTAGGACGATAAAGATGGTTAAAAAGTGTTTAAAATTTTTTGCTGCCACCCATTCTGACCGAAACTACACAAAGTTGCTCTGGTGTCTGTTTTGAAAAAACAAAATATACACTAGCTTATGCCCGCGACTTCGTCCGCGTAGACTACACAAATTTCAAACCCCTATTTCACCCCTTTAGGAGTTGAACTTTCAAAAATCCTTTCTTAACAGATGCCTACGTCATGATAGCTATCTGCATACCAAATATCAGTCCGATCCGTCCAGTAGTTTGAGCTGTGCATTGGTAGATCAGTCAGTCAATCAGTCATCTTTTCTTTTTATAATTATATTTAGACTAAGAAATAATTTATTCTACACTCACTAAAATAAACAGTAATTTAAATAGTTTTCTTGCTTGGTTTACGGTAAGCTCTTTTATCTACGAATCTATCTTATGCGCTTTCTTAAAAGATTTTCTCCAATAACAATATTGGGAGATAAAGGGGAAGCTCTAGTGTAACTTTTCAAGTTAAACTAACTGAAAGTCTGTCAAGAATGGCGGGGTTTTTTTTTTGCGCACCAACTTGAAAAGTTACCCTTGTTTCCCTAGAGCTTCTGGTATCATCCCATAGTTTATATATATTCGTTGCCCAATCACGTTGAAAATGCTAAATAAAAATTTAGGTTTTGCGCGTCTGCAGCCAACAAGCCATACTAAACAAACCAATAAATAACGCGTCGACGCGAAAAATTTTGCTTTGAATGGTTAGTACTGCAACAATTTTAAAACATTTTGAGAATTTTACGCCAACACAGCTTTCAATTTTTGTTTTATTTATACTTTTGCCATCATCGTTTCATTTTAACTTTTGATTTAAAAAGTAAAGCAAATTTATTCAAACTGGAACATATATTTTGCTTGAAAAGTTATTTAACATACCAAGAAAACATATTTTGTTGGATCCATTTATTAATTATTGCATTATCGATGAATTTATAAAATGACTAATTTTAGAAGTTGCAGTTGCTATTACTCAATTTTTAATACTATTTTATGTTTTGCATTGAGCTGACTAAGAGACAGAATAACTGAATAATGCATAGTCCCAAAATAATATAGTGCATCATTATTTTGATAAGTTTTTGAAGTTCCGTAAAAAAGTGACTGCGTCACTCTTTACCCTTGTAAACCTATGATCAACTACTTTTACTTTTACCCTACAAACAGAAAGGGAGCTCATGATTCACTAGTAGGCTAATAATAAAATTATGTTTAATAACTAAGACCAGCCATACACGGCAGCTTAAAGCAGTCAGGATGGACTGCTTCAAGCTGCGACTGCATATTGAACTACAGACTTCTACGTACGTACATACACGAACCGCTCAAGAAGTTGCAACTGCTTCGGGCGGTTGGGCGGTCAAGCAGTCGTCTGGCATACACTGACTGCTCAAGCTGTCGACCGCTCTCGCGCAGTTACCTCCGCCCGCGCTCCTCATTCCACGTCGCGCACTCTTCCCGCCCGCATTGAAATTGCTTGAAGCTTGAAGCTGCCATCGAGCAGTTAAGCTAACTGCTCGATGGCAGCTTCAAGCTGTTGACTCTCCCTCTGACTGCAAGAGCAGTCCGTGTATGGCCGGCTTTAAGTAAGGGGGGAATATCATTTGTCAAAATTACGTACCATACATAGGTACCTTATAATATATGCTGAGTATATGACAGGTCGTCGAGATGGCAATCGGGGTGGAGACGCCCCGCACACCCGCACAGCCCCTGTGCTAACCCGGTGCGGGATAGCGCGGGTGATGTGCGAGTGTGCACGGCATCCCGCCGCCCCATACCCCGTCTGCCATCTTGACCTGTCGCGTACTATGTAAGTACAAAATATGTTTATTCTGTAATTCAGGTTTGAATTTATTCTTGTGGGTGGGGTGTGCCGGTGTTTGTATGTTGCGGCAACACCTATCGCCAACGGTTTTAAGCGTAACCTGAACAACGCAGTCAGCATGTAAAAAATAAACAAAAAAGCCATTCGGAAAACACATTTCTTTTACACTAAATGCATTTTACCGCTTGAAAACCGAGTAAAACGTTTTATGTATGGTTCACTTCGCGAGCTTAAGTTTTTCCACATTATTTGTGTTATCTGTTCGGCCATTATGCTTTGCACCAGCCAAAATAGCATTGAAGTTTGTTAAAACCTTTTTAAACTGGGAACATTATCATCATCATGATCAACCCATCACCGGCTCACTACAGAGCACGGGTCTCCTCTCAGAGTGGTTTTGGCCATAGTCTACCACGCTGGCCATGTGCGGATTGGTAGACTTCACACACCTTTGAGAATATTATGGAGAACTCTCAGGCATGCAGGTTTACTCACGGTGTTTTCCTTCACCGTTAAAGCAAGTGATATATTTTAAATGCTTATAACTCACATAACTCTGGAAAGTTACAGGTGCGTTCCCGGGATCTTCGGAGTTATGTGCGTACGTAACTCCGAAAAGTTAGAGGTGCGTGCCCGAGATCGAACCCCCTCCGAACGACCTCCGATTAGAAGGCGGACATCCTAACCACTAGGCTATCACAGCTTACTGGGCACATATCTGACAGAGTTACATTTATGTAAGCGTTGGTTTTGCCATAATATCTAATACTATATCATACCCACGACTTCATCCGCGTGGATTAGGGTTTCAATTATCCCGTGGGAACTTTTTGATTTCGCGGGATAAAAAGTAGCGTATGTCACTCTCCAGGCCATCCATACAAAAAATCAAATCAACACATTGCTCCGTTGCGGCGTGATTGAAGAACAAACCAACAAACACACTTTCGCATTTATAATACTAGTGGTATTTATGGCTGGATAAAGTATTTTTTATTCAAATATGTGCGTATTTCCTGCCTTCAATGACAGGAAGATAAACGGATGTTGCAAAAATAGTCCCCTTATACCCTTTCTATACGCGATCTCTAAAAGGACACTAAATCTCGTTGCTATTGACAAATGACGCTCCTTGTTACAATATCGTATCGCTTCCAGGGCTCGTCGTATTTTATATTCTGTTCCATTTTGATGTCATTCGATCGTATATACGAGTACCCTATTTCATGGTATAATGGTGAATAATGTACGCTTTGGTGTGCTATTGAACATTTCCTTATTTTATGGTTTGTTTCCTCAAATTTTCATGGTGTTCTATTTGGATCTCTGTTTTTATTCCTACTTTATGCTTTTATATCTGCAGCTAGCTAATGTCCGTAACTTAGTCCGCTAGAATTTAGGTCTTTATAAAATCCCTGGAAATTCTTTAGTTTTCCGGGATAAAAAGTAGTCTGTCAATCAACAGGTTTTTGACTATAACACCATCTATATCCATGCAAAAAATTACGTTGATCCATTGCTCCTTTGTTGCGTGTTTAAAGAATAAATCAACATTCAAAAACACGTTTGCATCTATAAGAGGGCTAGTGATTTTTCAATCTACTATAACAGTCTACTTGCAGAGGAATATTTTAATAGTGAAAAATACTGCTCTATTAATCTTTGAAATATGTCTGGTCTTCCCACATATTCGCATAATTTGGCTCCATGGGGAATAGATCGTAAATCACCTCGTGAACCATAGCTTTCGGACAAAAGTCTGTATGTACCTAGATATGATCATGAGGGTCATACACATTATTTCCTAGAATTTATGTAGAGGTACAGCACATACCCATACATATATGTATAAAGTTTGGTAAGGACTCTGAATTATAAGCATCAGGGGGTTTCCAGAGAAAAAAAACTTGAGAATACAATCATGTGAGGCCATCGATATAAATGACGTCAGGCCTTCACAAAAATACTTAATACAAATATCAGTCCAGCCAGATTTGACGGCAAATATTAAAACTGGTAAAAAAGGTAAAGTAAAGTAAATTTCATCAACATGATTATAAGAATTTTCTTTTTCTTTAAACCTCCTTAGCGTGCTATTTCATGCTTCGATTTAGATTATTTCTATAAGTTAGTTATGCCGTCTAGACAGTGAAGTACCGAGGACAATTTGCCAAATATCCTCCGTTTCCCACAAAAGCGGCTATACTCAACTCTCCGGAAATGATGAGCAGAAAGGCATTAAATCTGTCTGAGGCGTTCGATTTGCATTGAGAAAATTGCATTTTCGAATCGGCGGCGACAAGGCGGCGTCTAAAAATGTTTGTAAAAGCTTCCGAAAGCTTTGCTTTCCTCGTAAAACTTAGGTACTTTGTAATATGAAAATCCATTGATGGAAAAATCGCATAACGATTTTGTTACTACTTACTACATCAAACCTCAATAATGTGGCTAATTCTGTTGTACAAAATTCTCTAAACTGCAGGGTGCTCACAGGTGCTCTCCTTTCTTACAGAGAACATTATCAAAGGGATATCAATATATTTTTCAGACCATACATTTCATTTCATTTTAATTTAGACATTGTTTACAACATAGATTAATTGGATTAATAATTATTGGTTTCGCTACGCTCTACGTTTACAACTTACAACAGAATTAGTCACAACAACGTGGCTATAAAAAAGTTTTCAAAGTATTGAAAATAGATTTCATTAAAAAAAACTGCATAATTACTGGCCATCAAGTTTCTGTCATCAATTTCACAAAAAACAAAATTTCCTGTAAGACGTGTAAAATTAATATTAATTTCTCATGTTGTGATTTTCTTTTAGCCTGCTTGTTTGAAAATTTTTAAGTAGCTATTTAAATATTATGTAAATAAATTAAAAGTAAGAAAAACTGTAAAAGGAAAATTTAAAAAATGGCATATTGCTTCGATGACTTGGGGGACTACGCCGTAACACCAATGCTCGTGTCACCCTGCGGCTCAGAGAAATGTTGCCAACCACCACCACTGTGTTATCCTTGCCTACCCCGCTGTCCAAAAGGACAAGTTGTGTACTATTGCGAGAAACCACAAAGTATACAAAGGAAGTCTTCAAAAAACTGTGACAGTTGTTGTCATGAAACACCAAAAGCCGAATCGTATTGTAAGCGTAGATGCTTGTCGCCTTCAAGAGAGGACTGCTGTCCTTCATGCAACAATCCATGCAAACCAATCAAAACAAAATATGTTATACCATGCTACCGTTATGAAGACGGACGAATTGTAAGTTTAAAATTATTCTACATAGCTGTATACACGCCATAATATTTAATTAGTCCTTTCTAATTACAACAACAAACTTAATGAACGGTCAAATTAGATGGATTCGAACTAAATTTAAATCATACAATGATCCTGGAACCAACTTATTTTATGCTTGTAAAAATCGTATTTGTGGTTGGTTTCAGGAACAGTACGTTCCGACGCGACACGGTAGGCTTCCTATTACGGCATACCGTAGAAATGGTATGCAAGACCAAATCCATGGGTACAGAGGGGCACAACGATATTTGTGCGCTGGCAGTATAGGCAGTGACTACCGTGTTTATACTGCAGTGGAACCCATCCGCAGGATATACCCAAAAGTTACACAGGAAATGTTACCCGTTAAAAGGAAAAAAGACAAAAAGTGAATTCGGAATATAAATATTGTAACAATTATATATTTTTTACTATACCATTGTATCTTAAAATAAATCTTGCCTCTGACTACATACTTTTGAGCCAAAAGAATTGATGATTCGGCAGGTAAATCCCCTACCATCCAGTGCGTTAAAGCGGAACGGCCTTCAAGATCAGCAATTTTTAGAAAGCAGTGGAATATCACATATACGCAAATGTTGGAGAAATGCCACATGGAGCGATACTCCATTTATTTTACCCGTCAAACCTATGAAGAAACTTCCTAGTATTGTCTCTAAGAAGCGGTGATCTGATCCGGTGCGTTAATTAATCAATTTTGTCAATAAAGGACATCAGTGGCAGCGACTAATGAATAATGAAATAAGGAAAGGGTTACCCATGCCATTCAAACTTCAAACGGCATTACTTTTCGATGTTTTTAATATAATTTTTATGGGTATTAATTATATTTGAAGACAAGATATGCAACATTAAAAGACGAATGTCAATTTCAGGTACAAAAATTACCGGCGTCTGCATTCAAGCGAAATGGTATGCAAGACCAAGAACATTCTAAGTTATTGGGCACCGCAAACTTTCTTAAACGATGTCCTCGTGACGTAGCGATAGAATGTGAAGTTAGTCCTGTTCCACTGAAAGTAAGAGATCCTATCAAAGTACCTGAATACAACAATCCAATGGAGTGCTGTTCGCTAAAGAAGGAACCTATTGAAGTTTCTTTAGAAGATGTTTTGTATGACTGATACAAATTAAAATTAACACTTATAAAATAAAATGTACGTGTCGTTGAAAATTCATTATACCTACTTGTTCAAATGTTATTAAAACCAGTTGTTTATATTATGAAGAAAGCTGTGACGTCTATAGGCTGTAGTCTCGTTTGATTAAGTTAATATAAATAACATGACTATTTTTCTCTAAATTGAAGTACATAATTTCACCAAATATGCAGATATTATGGTTTTAACTAAGCTGATATCTTGTTCCATGGTTGTAATCGAGAACGTCACAAGGTGGATTTAGACCAAATGAGCGAATGCTTGCTCTATCTCCAAACTATCTTTTTCTTTGGATAAACAGACACAGCGCAATGTGTGTCTCTATTTATCCAAAGATAATTTTACATAGTGGGGATAGTACGAGCATTCACTCGTTTGGTCTAAATCTGGTGTGGTAGTTTTATCATCATTATTAACCGATAGACGTCCACTGCTGAGAGTGTGCTGTGACGTCACTATTCTAGCAACCTTGGGACCACTCCAAGCATAGCTTTCTCTACTTTCTTATGTGGCAGTTTAATTAAGCCCACTTTTAAGCCTTCAGTGTTCAAAATGGTGCTAGGAAGGTCACCAAAAATTTTCTTTTAAATAATTTGTAAGCAAAAAAGTAATAATTTGTATTTGTTGCAGGTTAATCAGCCTACAGTTCTAATGCGCCGCGCATGTGAGGTTGCCGTGGGCGCTCGGCCGAGGCGGAAACCTTTCGCAGTTTCTTCAGTTTGCATAGATCCTGACCAAGAAGTTCATCGTTACCACAGTCAAGATGATCGGGTACATCTTCATAGTTAGTTTATTTATTACTTAGTTTCAAAGAAAACAAATTTTGTCTTTAAGGTCCATTCAAAATTAACTTTTTGTCAAAAGTTCGCGCGTTAGGAATTTCGCCAAATAATTTTTTGTTCATATTTAAAACTAGCTTTTTCTTACAGCTTCGTGTGGATTTAAAATCCCCTAAGATTCTGTGAGTTTTTGCCCCAGTTTGAGCTGTACTTCTACTTCTTCTTTACTCTAGATCTAGGTACTAATATTTTAGTCTAAAAATATTTAAACATACTTGCCAAAGCTAAACTTTTAAATTATTACAAAACCCTAAAATATAAAGATCATAAGATTCTTCGAGATACAAAGTACACGGTAAACATAATATTTGTGAAGAAATTTTTAAGTTAAGTCTAACGTTTTTAATTTTCATACAAAAGCAACAATTCTCTTGAAAATTAATATTCACCTATATCAGGCCGGCACCTGAATTTATTCCCACGCAATATCCTTTGATGCAGCCAAAGCAAAAAGCCGAACGAATGCCGCCACTGATGCCCAGAAGAATTTCAATATTATAAAATCACTTCAGACCTGGAGAAAATGGAACTAATATTAACTATGAAATCAATTTCGATATCTTTCCCTCCAATAAAGATTTCAGCTTTAAAGTAGATATTATAATCTCCTTTTTTTCTTCCTTGAAAGATATTATAAGTAATGAAGTACTTAATACCTTTCTTGACACAATTGTTTTTTAAATGCTCTCTTCTTCCAAAATCTTTAATTAATGGTGACAATATACTACGATTCATTTGATGTACATTAACCCTTTTTATTTAAACATGCAGAATTAAAAGGTGAAATATAAATTAAATGTAATCGTAGCTAAACGTTCGTAGCGTTCCCTTTCTCGGACAAATTACTCACGATTTGACATTACCGCGAGGCTGATTGCTTAGTGTTTTTTACACCGATCGTCCGTCAGACCGCAGTGCTTATTCATTGGTTGCGGCGAGGGTTTAGATGGATTTATTTTCTACTGAAGCTAAAAATACGACCCTTCGTGATTTTCTCTTATTTTCTGGTTGATATTATGTCGGGAGCTGGCGGCATTTATAGCGTAATAACCTCTTAACATATTTGATGTTTTGCGTCGCGCCCTTGCTATTTTTTTCATCAAATAAGACTTGATAAATAAAATATTCAAGCTCACACTTCAATCGGTTTAAAACAAAATAATAACATTAAAACTTTTTAATTAATTAACTTTTTAATTATTTAAATTTTTAATTAAATATACACGTACACCTGCCGTTTTATTTTATAATGCTTACAAAATGAGTTCTCATGCACCATTTTAACTTTATGTGTCATGTGAAAAGTATGATTTTAGTCCTTATTTCAAAGATAAACCGTAGGTACCTTCGACATGACAGTTGACACATACAGTTAATATGGCGTGTGAGAACTCATTATGTACGGACTATAACGATTGATAAAATCAGTTTTATTTTTAAGCAAAAGGTCACTTTAGTACCACGAAATTTAAATTTAGAAAATCTTTGAAAGTCTAAAATTTTCCGTCAACCTAGCAGCATGTTTAGGTCCCTTATTTTAACCCAACTTTTACAGGGCCTGTTTCACAACCACCAGATAAACCTTGTTTTGAAAGTTTTTGTATTGGGAATCGGTGTATCTGAATATTTTTACTTTTTAGTAAATGAAGAAACTAGAGCTATAAATTCCCTTATATTTTTGACCACAATTTTTAAATAAAGAAACTAGAGTGATAAATTCTAGGAGCTTAGAAAATTGGAAAGCAAGATTACACTTCCTTGATAAATTAACGGAAAAAGCAGTAAAACGAAAGAATTTGGACTTAAGATTTTAATTACAAAGTTAATTAGTTTACGTGATTCCAGTTGGATAACTTTGATTTTTATGCAAATATAAGTCGTTTATTTACTTTAAATATCTCAGAGAACGTACCTTAAGATTGTTTTATTGAAAGTAATTGACGTATTTTAACAAATTAATAAAAAAATGATGAAAATAAATCCTGAAACTTTTGGGGTTTTATTCGCTGTTGTAATTTTCTTCATAGTAATAGTCTTATGGAAAGCCCGCACGCTGAAATTTGACCGTGCGATTTTTCTCGCATAATTCTGTGACCTATGAAAATTGAATGAAAATGGTGTGAAACCACACGCATTCCTGAAAAAAAAAACCGGCCAAGTACGAGTCAGACTTAGCACCGAGGGTCCCGTACTACAGTCGTCTGTCCGTCTGTCTGTCTGTCTGTCTGCTAGCTTTTCACGTCCCATCCGTTTAACCGATTTTGATGAAATATATAGAGATAGCTTTCATCCCGGGGAAGGACATAGGCTACTCTTGATCCCGGAAAATTAAAGAGTTCCCACGGGATTTTTAAAAACCTAAATCCACGCGGACGAGGTCCTGATACTTGTTAATATTAGTAGCTTATCGGTTTCTACAAGATATTCTTATCAGTGAACAACAAAGCATAGAATTCGTGCAAGGGGCATCAAATTCGTAAAAAGGTGTAACTTCAACGAATTAAATTTATATATAAATATAAATCGCAATCTGCTTATGATTGCAGCAGTCGTTGCAGTTGTTGGCCAACTCACAGTGGCGTCAGTTACGCTATAATGGAGCATACAGAGTATAATATTTTCTATGCTTTTTCGTTCCCTGATTAGATTAGACTATTTGAGACAATGCTTGACTTAACATACCAGTGGACTAAAAGTGTTTATTTTTTCCATTAGGGTAATTGTTGCTACTACTTCGAGAAAAAGAATACATGCCACTCTACCCAGTCTAGTCCGCAATGTGGGGACTTTGTCCCCGCTACACCGGCGGTGGTGCCACCTCGGGGCTGTTATTTCCAATGTGTTTAATTCCTTTTTTTCTTCATTTAGTTAGGGGCTTTTATACATGTTTACAGGAATTAATCCTAACATTCTGTGATCATTTTTGGTACCTAATGAAAACTAAATATTTTTTGAAACATCCGTTATGATTTAATAAATAAACAAATTTACTATTTTCTGTTGTTTGTTTTGTAGTTGTAAAATATCTAGTTAATTATTTATTTGACGATTACGAAAGGTAATTAACTGTTTTTAGGGTTCCATACCCCAAAAGGAAAAAAATAACAGTTATAGGATCACTTCGTTGTCTGTCTGTCTGTCGTGTCTGTCAAGAAACCTACAGGGTACCTTCCGTTGACCTAGAATCATATGAAATTTGGCAGGTAGGTAGTTCTTATAACACAAGTACCTAAAGGGAAAAAGCCGAAAACCATGAATTTGTGGTTACATAACAAAAAAATTAAAATGTGTTCATGAACAAATAATCAGTATTTACTTTACCACGTGGTAAAATGAAATGATGACGTGGTCATATGAAATGGCTTTAGCTGTACCTACATTCTAAAACAGATTTTTATTAATTTTTATGCATTTTTATTTAACGTGCAAATTATGACTGTAGTACGGAACCCTCGGTGCGCGAGTCTGACTCGCACTTAGCCGGTTTTTAGGTGGCCACTAAAAGTCAAACCATAATCTTGCTATAGGTTCACGCAAGAGTAGTTCTCAAGCATGTCTCACCAGCGACACCAGTGGACAACACCACTGGGATGTCTTTTAGAATTATTATTTTTTGGTAACGACACTACCACCGACTAGTGAAGGTCTATTTTTGAAAATATTTATCCTTACTACGGTGGTCTCGTTACCAAAAAATAATTTAAATGATATCCCAGTGGTGTCGCCCAAAGGTGTCTGATAAGATATGCCCCCAAGTCTCAGCTCACAGGTTTAATCTGTGCAGGAACGTAGCGAGTCTAATGGTCTAATACCTATTCTTAAATGATACTAATGAGGAAACCTATGCAGCTGTTGTGCAACATAATTATGAACATAACGATTGCCTTAGGCGCATCGCCCAAGACGACTTTTTGTAGTGATACGCGCACATCTTGAACGCGATTCAAAATAGCAATATAGAATCGTGACGAACGCTGGCAAAAGTACACGGGCCAGCGACGCATCGCTATTCGCTACTGTATTGCGGCCATATTGCGACAGGTTGCGACCTTTTTGCACCTGTATCGCTGCTGTATCAATGCAAAAAGTCGCAGCAGTTGAAATCTGCAGTGACCCCTAGCACCTTAGCTTAGCTTCATAATAATCTGAGCCATAAACATATTATCTATTTTATTAAAACTCTACGCACACACACATTTTGTATCAGGTCGCATTATTTTGATGAAACTAATAATTTTGATCGATTTTATCAAAATATTGGTTTCATTAAATATACCTACCTACCTATATTACTGCTCACTAAAGAATTTCAATCGAAAATAGGGTTTTTGATCCAAATTATGCAGGATTTTTATTAAAACTCTGCGTAAATATCGTATATTAAACGCGCTTACGACACGAGCTATGTTTCATTGTAAAACAGCCATGACCGAACCATTCCTTTCCGGAGTTCGGTTGCTTTGTGGAATTTGGCCAGCGAGGTATTGATTTTGTCGGAGAGACGATAAAATAGTGCAAAGTGCACACTCGCAGCCAGCGATCTTTATCTTCTACAATTTCGTTTCACGCTTTCAAGTTCGGTGCTTTCTCGGAAATACGTTCAGATTTAGTTACGTAATTTTAAAACGTTTGTGGTTCTTGTACTTACCTATTTTCTTATTTCACAGAACTGTTCTTTTGAACAAAATAATTATAAGATTAGAACGTTTTCAAATAAGCTGCAGTTTCGAAGACCTTTTTGACGCAATGATCACTGTGGCCCTGTCCTGTTATAAGACTACAGTAATCAGAGTGGTCTTTGTGTTGTGGGAGGCTGCGGGTTCGATTCCTGGTCAGCTCAATTGGGGAATTCATAATTTCTAAAGTGAGAGGTCTAATATTATGGGTGACTACGACCATAGTTAGTTACCATCTCTGTATGTGTAATAGAATAAGTACAGAAAGAAATTTTTTCAAGAATATTAATAACTAGATGATGCCCGCGACTTCGTCCGTGTTGTTTAAGGTTTTTAAAAATCACCATAGGAACTCTTTGATCTTCTGGCAAAAGTAGTAAAAAGTAGCCTAAGTCCTTTCCCGGGATTAAAGCTATCGCTATACCAAATATTGTCAAAATCGGTTGAGCGCATGGGCCGTGAAAGGCTAGCAGACAGACAGACAGACATACAAGCTTTCGCATTTATAATATTAGTATAGAAGTATGGATGGATATACTGGATGATGCCCACGACTTGGGTTTAGGTTTTTAACATCCCGTGGGAACTCTTTGATTTTCGGGTAAAAGTAGCCTTTGTCCGTCCCCGTGATGCAAGCTATCTCAGTACCTAGTTACCTAATTTAGTCAAAATCGGTTAATCGTATGAGTTGTGAAAAGGTACACACTTTCGCATTATAATACGAGTAGGTATACAGTACGCAGTCTGTATAAAGTAGGATCTAACTCTAAAAAGAAATAAATTGTGCCTAAGAGTAAAACTTGAATAGTTACACTCGAAGCCCTGTGCCCTGAGCTATGAGGGTAATTTTGCAAGTTATTTGTGCGTAAATCTTTCATCATAGACGGAAAGGGGATGAAAAAAAATCCGTTCCTTTCCCGTCCATACTAATAACTAGAGTAAGGTAGGTACGCACCATTATCGAAGTTACACTATAGAGCCTCAGAAGGTTTATAATGTGATATCATTACCCATATCATAAATGCAAAAGTGTGTTTGTTTGTTGGTTTATCCTTCAATCACGTCGCAACTTAGCAAACAACGTATCGGCGTGTTTTTTTTGCATGGGTAATACTAATTAGTAGTACCTGGAAAGTGGTATAGGCTACTTTTTATCCAGGAATTAAAGAGTTAAAGCTAAATTAAATTAAAGAGTTCCTACGGGATTTTTATAAATTTAAATCCACGTGAACGAAGTGGCGGGCATCAGCTGGTTCTTAATAATTTCCAGCGAAATTTTACATGAATAGCAAAATAAATAAACAAATATTGTTTCAGGCAACTCTCCGCATGGAATTCGAAACAAAATTACCAGGAAAACAGAGGATCGGAGAGACCCGCAATAAAACCTTTATAAACTAGGAGCGTTGTGAAATAACAATAAAAACTACAGTGTTTGTGCAATCATGCAAATCGGGGCGCGGTCGTTCGTTATTGTTTTTGTTTGTCCGTGAGTTTGGGGAGTGTGGGGGCCAATGAGAAGGCGCGGTGGATGCCCGCGCGCACCATGCGGGCCGTAGCGGTGCTGCTCGCCGCCGCGTGCGCCGCCGTCTCTGCGCAAATCGCTTGGACACCCATCTTTCTAGATGGCAGCAGTAAGTAAACTTCTATTCGGATACAAGTAAAGAAAGAAAAAAAATATTAAAACTGTTCTACACATCACATGTTAAGAGTCGGTTAACCATAATGCCTCAAGCAGAAGAAGCGCCTTATGTGGCACAACCCGAAAAAGGTCATAATGCTGTATGCCTTGATACACGAGAGCATATAGCAGCGCTGATTTTCAGCTGGGAACCTGAACCGGGTGACGTGACGTCATGGAACTAGGTAACTTATACTACACAATACTAGCAATAACATTAGTAACACTATTATACTTGACTTAACTAGTAGTTGACTGCGATAGAAGCCTAATGGATATGACGTCGATCTCCTATTCAGAGGGTTCAGGGTTCGATACCAGGCACACACCTCTAACTTTTCGGAGCTATGTGTGTTTTACTTTTAAGTAATTAAATATCACCTGCTAATGGTGAAGGAAACATCTTGAGGAAACCTGTATGTCTGAGAGTTCTACGTGATGTTCTCCCAGAAATGCTGATGATATCAGCAGAGTTTGGTGCTGACATGGCCTCTATGCTCGTGAATTGCATTATGTTTTGAAAAATCTGCGCCTTCTTTGGTTCCTGCAGCCATTTGCCTGTGTCCTTTATAAGCATCGTCGTCATGATCCATTACACGTCTCCTAACATAGACAACTCCGACATAGGTCTTTTGTTCTTCCACACTCCATGGTCTTGCATTGCCAGAATGTAGCGGCTCCCTACGATTTGTCTGTTCACCTAGCGGGGTGCCTGGTAGAGATTGCTCTGATCAATAAGGCCGCCTTTGCATACAATTGTTTTTGTTTTGTTTTTAGTTTCTTTGTTTTTGTCTTGTTTATCTAATATTTTGTGTGCAATAAAGTATCTAAAAGTAAATCTATCTATCTAGTGGGGAATTTGCCAATACTACGCTTTCTGTTACGAGATCGCCATTCCAGCGCTTGGGATCTCAACGTTTAGCAGTTCTTTGCATTATGGGTTACACACATTGCTTCCCTAGAAAAAAGCTATTTTTCACAGGTCAAGTGGACCTTTGGACGCAGTCATCATCAGGCTGCACGTGTCCCGGCGGGAGCGAAGACTGCGCGTGCTGCGTGCGGGACGGAGCATGCCCGTGCGGTGATATCGCACCTACGAGATGCGCTCAGTGTGGCTTGGAACAGTACTGCTCTAACAGTAGGTCTTTTCATTAATTAATTTCCATTTTCTTGCCAAAATCACGTGCACGGCACGGCAGCCGACGTCACGTCGTATTGCCTTGACCAAAAATGCAGCTTATAATGACATTGTATGAAGTAATGCGAAAACCGTACTGCGCCTATAATAATGCGCTCTTTTCAAATCATAAATAGTTACAATATTTTCAATTTAGGTAACAATTCCCTACACTATGTAAGTTAGTACTTGTGGGGAACTCAATGCTTAGCTGGTTGTATCCACTTTGCAATTTTGACGTAATGTTTGACTTATATATTAACCGACTCGCCGTCTACTTTTCTTTGATCAACTTTCATTTACTACTTAACAGAATTTGTATAAATAAGCATTTTAGCTTCGTTTCTTTTTTGTAGTGTGCAACATAACAATAGACTCCCGGGTCCTCAAGAATAAATCAGGCAAAACATTCGGCCAGATCAAGTCTCCATCGATAGAGGGTCCCGGTGCATGTTCTTACGTCCTTCAGCCTGACGCTGGACAGCGGGTGGAGATCCAGCTCTACCGGCTCGTCTCCGTCGGTAGATTTAATGGTTCAAGGTAAAAGTTTCTACCTACTGCAATAATTATGCCAAATGGTAGGTAGGTGATGATGCAGCGTAAGGTGAAGTGCGGCTGCCTAGTAGGTGACTATTCACTCTTCTTTTGAAGGTACTAATTTTATATGTTAATATTTTTTATTTTATACGAACTAACATTTATAGTATAGGTACGTACCAACACATACAACAATAGGTAAAACAACATAGAATATGTACAATTGAGGTATATAGTTCATTTACAAGCGGGAAATCCAATATGACTATATAATATGAATATAAAACTCAAAATACATTGCTCCAAATAAGATTATAAAGTAAGGTAGATACAATGAAACTTTACTTAAAAATAGGAATAAAAAAATTGGATTATCAAGACAGTATTTACCTACACGTCAATAATGAAAAACTAGGTAGGTAATGTGGTTAGTAGGGAATTATCTAGGTACCTAATAAATATTTGCTAGATTTGTTTTCGATGAGAAATTTGATTGCACGAAACATTCTAAACTCGTTAGATAATTACTAATGTGAAGTTTTGTTAATATTATTGAACAAAACTAACACAATATCACAATGTATCTTTAGACTGTGATAATAATATGTAGGAAGACGAACAGTGGCCCTGGTGGATCAACTTAGATTTCTCATACATATGAAACGTAAAACTTAAGACTTGAAAATAGTTTAGATAAACGGTTCAACCCAGTTAAGCTTTGGCGCACAGTTTACGTTATTGTATGGAATAAATCTACAGTATATAGAGGGAACCGAAATTCAATAGGTCACCTAACCTCTCCCAGCCTCAGCCCCGACTAAGTAGGTACCTATACCAAATTATCATCACTTGAATGAAAACAATTATCTTACGTCTCTTAATTAACGGCTCTCTACCAATACAACATAGTCTAAATATACATATAATAGGGAAAGGTGACTGACTGACTGACTGACTGACAGATCTATCAACGCACAGCTCAAACTATTGGACAGATCGGGCTGAAGTATGCAGATAGCTTTTATGACGTAGGAATCCGCTAAAAAAGGGCTTTTGAAAATTCTAAGGCAGTGAAATAGGGGTTTGAAATATATGAAGTCCACGCGGACGAAGTTGCGAGCATAAGCTAGTAAATAAATAAAACTCAAATTCACAGCTGTTAGATCATAAATTATTATAGTTTATATTATATATTATACTAATATATTATATAAACTATTAAACTAAATAATGTGACTCTTAGAATCGCGATATCTCAGAATTGGTAACTCTTAGGAAAAAAATCATAAACCATTTTTGTAGAAATTTTTAAAATCTACAACTTTGGTCTGAGATTTATTTTGATAAAACTTACCGTTTTCCAGAAAAATCCAAAAACCTCAAATTTTAACCTTGGACCCCGAATAACTTTTGTAGCACACAGGATCGATGGGGATTTTTAAAAATTTATTTGTAATGGTAAACCCCAGCTCTCCACCAATATCTCTCTGTGGGAATTATTGTTATTTTAAATGTCTAAATTGACCGGATTAGATATACTGCTATGTAACAATACCATTATGATTTGTAATAATATCTTTAATATTTATTACTATGTAATAATATCATTATGATTATTACCACCGATGATTTTTGAGGTCCGCAATCCATTACCAACATTGTGTTGACATAGATTTCGTAATCCATTACCCGTCATTTGTGGTTTTTGAATAAATTATTGAATTGTTGAATTGACTCGTTCAAATGTTAATAATCGAAATGTTTTCACGGGTAAATACCTATATGTATAACAAAATTCACAATTCAACATCATACTTAATTATAATATGACCTAAGTCTCAACCGTGTTTCTGTACCTTTAAATTATCTTCTAAATATAAAAAAGGAAAACGTGACTGACTGTCTGACTGACTGATCTATCAACGCACAGCTCAAGCTACTAGATAGATCGGGCTGAAATTTGGCATGCAGATAGCTATTATGACGTAAGCATCCACTAAGAAAGGATTTTGGAAAATTCAACCCCTAAGGGGGTGAAATAGAGGTTTGAAAGTTGTGTAGTCCATGCAGACGAAGTCTGCTGCATAAGCTACTAACATATTAGTTATTTATTTATTCCTAAACTAGCGTATGCTCTCATTCTGAGAGGAGACCTGAGCTCAGTAGTGGGTTGGCGTATGTCATGATGATTTGTAAAACAAGTAATTGAAAAGTTTAAAAAAAAACCTAACTGTGGTTTTCTTCATTTTCAGCCCTCGCATAAAAGTGCATGAAATCCGCTATTTTGTATCGAAATATACAAATTGTATACATTTTTGTATTCGTCTTTTAATACCCCACTCGAGGGCTTTGAAAAAAAAATTCAGCCCGCACATTAAAGCGCATAAAGTCCGCCATTTTGAGTTTTTAAGTTAGGTACCCAGTGATATTTGCGCCATCAAGACGAATCTAATGACGTATCATTTATCAAAATCGATTGAGCCGTTAAGCAGTTACAAGCGGACATACATACACACAGGTCAAACATACATATATAACCTTCCTTTGGACTTCGCCGGAGTCGAGTAAATAGGCTTTAGCCTCTCTACCATAGTCCATACTACATAGTGTACTGTACATAGATGTAAACTAGGTACCTATAAGTGGAGTTGAACCCAGTCAGAAAAAAAAATTACATTATTTTATTTAAAAAACATAAATTTCGATTTATAGAGCCAAAAATTTCCTGTAATGCCTAATAATTATAAAGTAGAACTCCATGCCCTCTGTTGACCTTTTCTGGATGGTAAATAAAAATCAATAAAATAAAATATTGATCTAGTTGTATAGGTGGATGGCTGCAGCTGGGCGATGGAAGTGCTGTCCAAGACGCCACGGGCACTGCGCAGACCAGGTTGTGTGGAACCAACGAGCGGTATACCCCACCTGTTGTGCTCTTCGCCGATCACGGAGCTTCGGTACTAGATTTTAGGTAAATATTTCAATTGTAGTTGAAAAAATATATAATTATATTAAATTAGCTGACACGCCCCGGCTTCGCTCGGGTGGCGTTAAGAAAATTGAGGGGGAGGTTGAATTAAATTTTTTTCTCCTTAAGAACCATCCTCGTACTTCAAGGAATATTATAAAAAAAGAATTAGCGAAATCGGTTCAGCGGTTCTCGAGATTTGCTATGAGCAACACATTTGGTGATTCATTTTTCTATTATAGATTTTCTTTACATACTTAACAGATTATGTAGAATATTAGTTGGCAATTAAGTATACCTTGGATACTAGGATTTTGATTATCCTAATTACATGGTTATCCATATGATTAGGATAATGATATAGATATTTGCGTGAAAGTTTCCGATAAATAAATTATTTATTTTAGAATGTAGTAAATAATGTAGTTAATAATATAGTTATAGTTATTATACTTAATACCTACCATCAACGTACAAGAAACTACAGTAGGTACGCGGCAGAAAATATCGACCTTTAGAAAGAGGTTTCGGCCTTCGGATTTGTAGAGCGTTGTCTCTATTGTCTCGGTCACTTATACCTATGTGACGTTTTGTCGATCTCAACGACAGAGACAATGCTCTACAAAACCGCCGTCTCTTTCTAAAGGTCGATGTACATTATTTTCTGCCGCGTAGTGGCAAGCAAGTCGTATTGCAATGCATGCCGGGAATCAGCTAGTTTAAAATACTATTATCTGTAGATGCATACTTAGCTGATATTATGTTATTTTTGTGTTACCGAAATATTTATGTTTATTTGTGTTCGCAAAGTAATAATCTGTAATGGGTATTATTTTATGTTAATTATTAAGTGGGCACTTATGTACGTTCTGTTTATCATTCACCAAATTCTGCCGCTTCATGATTTAAAATACACACATATACACAATTAATATTGAATGTTGCTATTTAACCGAAAATCCGGACATGTAGTTCTGTGGTGGCGTTGAATCCGTATTAAATGGTGTGTTCGTTCATTAGTCGAGGTATTTAAATGAGCGTTAGGTCCATGCTACAACGGACTAGATATCATATTTGGAGTGTGCCTAATATAACATGAACTCATCTAAACGATCAACAAAAGCTAACAGCGAATTAGTACCTAGTAATTTTATTGCAAACTAGCTAAACTAAGCCATTCTAGTAGGTATTTACCTATCTATTTTTTTTTTACAATCCTTTCTTAGTTGGTGGTAGGTACTGTTGGAATGAAGTTGGTTTCCATAATATATATGGAACTACAAACTTAATTCGCTATAATCTACCAAAAGCAAAACAGACAAATCTATAGTACACGACAGGTCGAAATGGCAATCGGGGAGGGAACGCCCTGTACATCCGCACAAGCCCCGCGCTAACCCCTGCCTCATACCCCGATTGCCATCTCAACCTGTAGCGGAATATATTATGGTACCTAGTCCTAGTACTTGCATCTGCATTCGATATACACAACCCGCTCTCGCACTACTCAGGAGATGTAGACTTCACAATGCACAATTGCAACAGTTGTACATTTATACATCTTGTAAGGATTCTCTGCTTCTTTAACTGTGGGAGGGCGGTGCACATCGAATGCTGCACGTTGTACCTACTATAGAGATTTGTCTGTTTTGGTGGATTCTAGCGAATCAAGGTTGCGGTTCCTTGTACATTGTTTAGAAGGGATCGACGTAAAGAAAACCTTTATGTAAAATCTCAGATCACAAGTGTAGAGGCCCAATATCAACACGTTTTACAAATTCCGAGAAGCACTTGTCATACAAAGATATAATGTAACAATTGCCCTGGCATTGGCATTTATCTGAGCCTGAAATTGGACTTTGTCCTGCTTATACAGATAGAGATAATGCTTTTAACATATTTTGTAGAGACAGATAGCTCTCTGAGAACATGACACTAATAATTATGTACCTAATACAGTACGATGATATAGCTTATGTCCGTAAACGTATTGTGTACAGTGTATCAAACGAAATTCTCCGTAACAGTATTTCATCTGCCCTTGTACGGAAGGATTAGTAATGCTCGGTTCGGAATTGTGGTTATTCGACAAAGGGGACATAGAATTTGTGATCTACGACGCTCACAGCACAGTGTCCTATTGGGAATACAGACCGTTTTCGGGCTTTGTTTGACCGATTTCTAAAGTCCTCCGAAACGTGCGCGGTGACGCAGACGGCAGAATATACTTAGTTCAGACGCAATTATTGACATTTCACATTTGGTTCTTAGGCTCAAAGCCATAACAACAGGCACTAAATCAGTGAAATCCCGGCTAGGAGACCACTACCTTGGTACTAAGTTTACTCAGCGCCCAACCCGGGTAAAGAGACATGCCTCGAGGTCTATATAGCTATACTCCCAACTGGCCCTCAGCCAAACCGCTCTCACTTTTTTTTATTCATTATTGGCAATCACACCACAATCACATTTGATGGAAAGTGATGATGTGGCATTTTCTTTTTCACATTAATATGTTTTTGTTTTGTCACCAGGATAACAGATAAAACAATCAGGTCACAATTTCTCGCATTCTTCAGTTTTACTTCTCTAAGCAACACACAAGGCGTGGGGTTTCATCCGAGAGGCGGCTCTAGAATTCCACATACAGGTAAGATTACTCAATAGATTAATTTGAATTAATTTGAAAGATCAACAACTCAACTCCCATCGGTGGTGTTCCCACTAGATTACAACATGGGGTTATTCAAGGGGCGGACCAACAAATTCCTAAAAGGCCGGCAACGCATCGGCGCGGCGGTTCCTCTGGTGCTGCAAATGTTAATGGGCGGTGGTAATCACTTAACATCAGGTGACCCGCCTACTCGTTTGCTCGCTATCTCTATTTTCATATTGAAAGTTTCGTAATGTTAACAGTATTTATTGGCAGCCAAGATTTATTCATAATCCTGCAAGAGTACTGGACAAGGTTCGACCCTCGTCACAGTCTCTTTAGATTGAGTGTCCCATGAAGATACGAGTGGATTTGAAATTTCCTTTCTCATCCAAACGTACAAATATATGAATTTTCAATTTGTTACTCCTAACATTAATATACTCAGGAGACTTATTACACATCACTGCATACGTAATTTACAAAATGTGTAATATTTGTCAGAGGTTCCCTTAGGATTGTCTGGGAAATACCGTTGAAAGCTTATTTCATTCCCGTTACCTTTACTCGTATATATTGATGATGGAAGTAATAAATATAATAATTATAATACATAAAGATAATCCATATCCATATTAATATTATAAATGTGAAAGTGTGCTTGTCTGTCCGTCCGTTTGTATGTCTGTCTGTATATCTATCTGTCTTCTATAGCTTTTCACGGCCCACCCGTTTAACCGATTTAGATATTTGGTACAGAGATAGCTAGAATCCCGGGAATGACATAGGCTACTTTTGATCCCGAAAATAAAAGAGTTCCCACGGGATTTTTAAAAACCTTAATCCACGCGGACGAAATTGTGGGCATCATCTATCATTATAATTTATAGGTATAATATATTTCGTACACAGAAGTCGGACGAACTATTATAAAGCATGTACTTATAAAAAAAATGGAGTTGCAATATTAAACAAATATTATATTATTGTTATATTTTTATAGAAATATATATTTAAGCTGTGATGATAGCCTAGTGGTTAGCACGTCCACCTTCTAATCAGAGGTTGGGGGTTCGATCCCGGGCACGCACCTCTAACTTTTTGGAGTTATGTGCGTTTTAAATAATTATATATCACTTGTTTTAACGGTGAAGGAAAACATCGTGAGTAAACCTGCATGCCTGAGAGTTCTCCATAATGTTATCAAAGGTGTGTGAAGTCTACCAATCCGCACATACCCAGCGTGGTAGACTTTGGCCAAAACCCTTCTCACTCTGAGAGGAGACCCGTGCTCTGTAGTGAGCCGGTGATGGGTTGATCATGATGATAATGATTACATATTTAGGTACAGTATTTATGACGTTGAGGCTACAAGTTGGCCAAAAATGAGCATTTGTTTTTGAAAATTCCGCTCACAACTTTTTAGCTGTGCTACGCAAATATATCTAATATTTCCCCGTTGTTCCCAGACTGTGATTGGCTGTATCAAGACGTGTCATGTCGTGGGTCCGGTACATGCGTGTTGGCAAGTCCGGGCTATCCCGGCTTGTACCCACCACACCGTCGATGCCGCTACCTCTTTGCGACTAATTCAGTTCATACGCGAGTCAAGATCATCTTTACCTCTATTATGCTGCCAAGAAAGTGAGTACCTTCTATTTTATACGAATTTCCAAAACCAGACTGTAATATTATCAGACGGACAGGCAGACAGTCAACGAAGTGATCTATAGGGTTCCTTTTTCCTTTTGAGGTACGAAACCCTAAAAAGAAATTTCAGCCTGCGTGTTTGAGGAACTTTCTCAGATATATCTTTAGAGACGTGAAAATCACGTTTTTACTTGGTTTGTCGATTGTATTGATATCAGTACCTAGCCTTATTATAAATGCCAAAGTGTGTTTGCTTGTTGGTTTATTGGTTTGTTGGTTTGTCCTTCAATCACGTCGCAACGGCGCAACGGATTGACGTGATTTTTTGAATGGGTATAAATAAAGACCTGGAGAGTGACATAGGCTACTTTTTAACCGACTTCCAAAAAGGAGGTGGTTCTCAATTCGGCCGGTTTCTTCTTTTTTTAAATTTATTTTTAACGTAGGGATGTAGGTACACCGATTTTTTTAATACCGAAAAGTCAAAGTGTTCCCCGGGAGTTTTATAAACATAATTCCACGCGAACGGAGTCACGGTCATCAGCAAGTTTTTAAATAAACTCAAACAGATTTTAATTATTGAATTGACCTGCCATTAAATCTACATTAAACACTGCAGAGCCGGTCGTATTTACCCGGCGAGAATACCTTTTGTTGAATTTCCACTTGTAATTATATTCAAAGAGTGTTGTTAGTGGAACGTTGGCTTTGTTTCTCGTTCTTGTGAGCTCAGCTGGTGCCTTCAGCCTTGGTACAATTTCCACATTATTTTTCCTGGTACTAAGTGTCGAGCTAATCTAAGTTTGTAGCTAGTTGCTTGTGTAACGTACCTCTTTTGTACTTGATACATTACGTTAATAATTATCCGTCTAATTATTTTTCCCTTATATCTTACATCCGGCTTTTTTCACGTGTTTAGTCGAACGTTAGCTAGTTTCGAACCCATCCGAACCCATTGGGTGTGAGATATGTATAATGGAGATCACTCACGATAGTTTAAACACTATTTTTCGTTTGTAAGTTGTAACGTGGTGCGATTTTTTAATAACTATTTCATTTGTATTGTGAACATTCAATTTATTGTGATGACAATATCATGATATTATAATAGTCATTATCATCATCAATCCATCGCCGCCGGTTCATTGCTAAGCACATGTATTCTTTCAGAACTATTAGGCTATGACATTAGGTGATAAAAATCTTTGTGGGTTATGTTTACTTCCATAAATCGTAAAAAAATACTTAAATCAATACCCATATTATAAATGCGAAAGTGTATTTGTTTGTTGGTTTGTCCTTCAGTCACGTCGCAGCGGAGCAATGGATTGACATGATTTTTTGCATAGGTATAGTTGAAGACCAGGAAAGTGACATAGGCTACTTTTTATCCTGGAAAGTCAAAGAGTTCCCACGGGATTTTTAAAAACATCAGCTAGTACCTAATATATTTTTCGTCAAATGTTCAACGGAAACTTACAAGAAGCATCATTAAAAAAACCTCAGGAGAAATAATATTCTGTATCAACACCAGTTGAAATACTTTCGTCTAGCGCCCGCGTGAAAATTCGTACGAAACGTTCCTGTAGTTAAAAAATCTCTATTCCATTTCTCTCGTTAGATCACGTACCTACTATTTAATAAATACTGGGAAATTATTGTACCTAATAAGATAAGAATTTTCACGAAACCCATTCAAGAAATATAGGGAAATTCGTGCAAGATTGTACCTACGAAATGATTGTTATATGCAGGCTTCCATGCTTGCAGTTACGTATTAATAATATAATATATTGTATAAGTCCCGCAAATTGCTATTGCGCTGGAACCATGTCTTATTAACATCGAAATCACGTCATTTTGACGTCAGCTGAAATAAAAATATACCATCAGCTCGAAACTTCAGTCTAGTGCTGATGTGACTAAAATGGCGGCCACGTCCTTTAGCAATTTGCGGGACTTATGGCCATCTTCAGTTGTCACTTGTCATGCTGCTTACAAGCAAGATGTTTGCGCTAAATTATCACACAGTCGCTTAAAGCATTTCTTACATTAAAATGATTTGTTAATGCTGGCTTGTCTAACTCACAGCTGCATTGTAGCGCAACGGATGTATTAATAATAGTCTACAGTGATTGAGTTTACACTCAGACAGTGTATTGTTGAGCTTCTTGAGCGAGCATAATTTTTTAAATTTCAAACGCTACCAACTCTATTTATCTTAAGTAGTAGTTGTTAAGATTTTCCCTCGTAATTATCTTCAAAGAGATTTCTTAGTAAAGCGTTGGCTTTGTTTGCCTTTCTTGCGGACGTGTTTTCTGCTTAAATAGAGCGTCTGCTGAGTGCTGACTGACTGATCTATCAACGCACAGCTAAAACTACTAAACGGATCGTGCTGAAATGTGATAAGCAGATAGCTATTATAACGTAGACATCCGCTAAGAAAGGACTTCTGAAAATTCAATCCCTAAAGGGGTAAAACAGGGTTTTGAAATTTGTGTAGTCCACTTATATTAGTTCTTTGTTTTCTATGATCTGTTCGTTACTTTCCTTTGTTAATATTATATGAGCAAATATAAATATTTGTCGGAAATCTGTATGTACATATTTACGTACGGAACATAACACAGGTATAACAGATAGGAAGGTTAATATTTTCATAACGCAAACTAGAGAGAACATTAGTTATTATTATACGCTTGTATAACAAATTCAGTAATAAACTATTTATTTTTGCATCGTCAATTTTGTGTTCTAGAAAATAAATTAATTTATCAATTACTAGCTGATCCCCGCGGCTTCGCCCGCGTAGATTTAGGTTTTTAAAGATCCCGTATAGCCTATGTCACTCAGGAATAATGTAGCTTTCTACTGGTGAAAGAATTTTTAAAATCGGTTCAGTAGTTCTAAAGATTACCCCCTACAAACAAACTTAACGACATTACCTCTTTATATAATACAACGGGCCGTGCAGCAGAAATCGTAATATTTTAATTTCGCCATAACATCAAAACCAAACGTCCAATTTTAATCATTCAAAGATCAAATATTATCTCCATAAACTGTTCTTAGTGATGAAATCATTTATTTTGATAAGGATTAATAGCATGAGTAAAATAAACGCGTTTAAATGTAGTCCAAAAAAAATTCAAGATTTTTAAATAAAAAAATGGTTGCTGTGCCTCACTCGACATAGATGGGTATAGTGTGTCGCGGACTTTTTTGTAGATATTTATAAGATCTACAATTAATTAGAACATTTTATGGTTCTATCTTTTATAGTTTAGGCAGCGTACGCAAAATAAGTAACTTTTCTGGTTGATTTTTTACACCTTGTGTCCGAAAAACCCAAATATCTTACGGAACCCTATTTTTTTCCAAAATAAAATATAGCCTATGTTACTCGTGGATAATGTAGCTTTCGAATGGTGAAAGAATTTTTAAAATCGGTCCAGTAGTTTTTGAGCCTATTCAGTACAAACAAACAAACAAACAAACAAAGTTTTCCTCTTTATAATATTAGTGTAGATAAGGCTGTAATAATTATTGTGGAACCAACTCTCTTCGGCGGTGCTCTTATAGATCAACAAATCCCTCAAAACGAGCTTATCCTACGCGCTAAAAACGTTAATCTGAAACCGCTGTACCTAACGTTCGCACCTTACTAGAGTCGGGCCTAGTGTGCGTTTCAGGCAACCCTGGTAACAGGCCACCATTTTTTGAAACACGTAGGTGTCAAAAGAATATAATATAGCCAACATCAGTAGTCTTTGTTGTATTTAATGCCCCGGCGAACTTAAATTTTTCTCTCCGTAAGAGCCATCCCCGTACTTCAAGGAATATTATGAAAAAAGAATTAGCGAAATCGGTTCAGCTGTTCTCAAGATTTGCAATCAAAAATGAATCACATTCAGTGATTCATTTTTATATATAGAGATTAGATGTGTCACATACACACAAGTGTACGAATTTGTCTTCCTTTTTTGAAATACAATCCCATGCGCTTTCCCTATCTTGAGTTTTAAAATATCTTTTGCTTTCTGGCTTTTGAACGTAGACTGTAGAGTCATGTTGAGTTTCACTGAAATAAAAGGGGCATCATTAAAAGTACGTCGGGACACCCATTCTATTTCAATTCTAGACTCAGTATTTTTATCAAGCGCCCGCATGTGAATTCGTATGTTTTGAAAGGCCATTGAACAATCGTTCCTGCAAATAAAAGAACCTCCCCGTGGCCGTATCTCTGTTTCACTCGCGCGGACACGCTCGCTGGAAAATGTGGACAAAACCAACGTATTGTAAACCAAATGTAAATTCTTTTTCAAACCCTCGTAGTTTTAAGTTAAATAAATAAATAAAAATCTTTTTTATTCAAATAAACTTTTACAAGTACTTTCGAATAGTCGGATGCATCTACCACTGGTTCGGAATGCCTTTCCTACCGAGAAGAACGTAGTTAACGAAAATAGTATTGAAGAGCGAGACCAATAATTAATCTATGATTGAAATAATCAAAAGCGATTGTAAGAACCAAAGTGAATAAATAATTTTTGACTTTGGCTTAGTTTTAAATATATTGCAAATGAGTTTTAAAAAATTCAGTCCAGAATATGATAGAAAGAAATAAAAGTCAAAACAAAGATTATTTTATTACGAACAGGGTGGTATAGGGTTGTCGGTGTGCGGGGTGTGCTCTCCCGGATTGCCATCTCGACCTGTCGCGTACTATAGGTATGTCATTGGATTTAGGTGGCATAAGACCGTATCGTGTGGAAGTCTCCACAAGAGAGCTATGTCCAGCAGTGGATATCTATCGGTTGATGAGGATGACGATGGTAGCGACTCTTTTCCAATAACCACATATTAGTAGGGGTTTTCTTGATATACTTAATATGCGGTGGAACTGCCAGATGCTTCCGCAAAAAACCGTCCTGTAACCTAGTTACATTTACGAGTATCTATATATTTAACTCTAGTTTAATTATGCTTAAGGCGAATGACGATGGTAGGTACCTACTACATTAAACCAATTAGAAAGAAAATGAATTCAAATTGCAACCTAGATTCGTATAAATAAAATTTTATTTCAAGATATGAATAGTCACGTTTTTAATGATGAACCGTGTCCTATATTTGCAGGCACACCTATTCATATTGAATTAGGTATACATTAAGTAGATTTGGGGGTTTCTTTTTCTTGAAATATAATACGTAATAATGTTTATAAGCTCAGCAGGTGGGCCTAAAAATGAACATGAGTAAGACGAAAATCATCTCTAATGCTTATGTCCCGCCCCACCCAGTAATTGTTGGGAGCTCTACACTCGAAATTGTAGACGAGTATGTATACCTAGGTCACACAATCCAGTTAGTTAGGTCCAATTTCGAGAAAGAGGTCAGCCGCCGTATCCAACTCGGCTGGACAGCGTTCAGGGAGCTTCGAGATGTTTTCTTGTCTAAAATTCCTCAGTGCTTGAAGAGCAAAGTCTTCGAACAGTGCATGTTGCCAGTGATAACATATGGATCCGATACATGGTCGCTACCTATGGGCCTCATAAGAAAGCTCTGAGTCACTCAGCAGGCGATGGAGAGAGCTATGCTTGGAGTTTCTCTACGTGATTAAATAAAAAATGAGGAAATCCGTCGGCGTAGCGTTGTTGAGACAGTCAGTGATTCAGGACTTTTTTTTAAATATAATACTCGCTGATGCCCGCAATTTCCTTTGCGGAATAAAAGTAGCCGATGTTACTCTCCTGGTCTTTAACTATAACATCCATGCAAAAAAACTCACCGAGCCGAGGTAGGGCAGTTGCAGCAGTGATTCAAGACACAAACCAAAAACATTTTCGCATTTATAATATGGGTAGGTAATGATATAGATTAGTCCAAGTAAAAGTATTAAAGATGGGCGTTATTGGCTATTTACGGCAACGGTTAATCAACAGTTACTTAGTTTCAATACCGATATTGTTAACCGTTGCCGAATATCGGTATCAGAGTTGTGTTTCAACTAATTTAATATGCGCAACGCGCAGCGGTTTCCGTAGTAGTAACTAAGCTAGCTGCCGTATCAATACCGTCTGTATAGCTAGCGCGCGCATATTCACTAAAATAAAACCAATTTTACTTTCATGAATATCGTGAAGTAATCACAACCTTAAGTTCATAGCAGTAAAGTTTAATTTGATCATTGACATAGGTCAAACTATAGTGGACGCCTGCACGAATAGTTTGCCACAGTCCAGTTAACCAAAAACATTTCATGAAGATTGATAAACCAAAGAGGACCTTATCTCTATTACTCTAAGGCTAACTGTATTTAGAATGATAGATCAAAGTGTAATGGACAAGTACTTGTACAGTTAAGCCTTAGCGTAATAGAGATAATGTCGGCTTTGGTTTACCAAGTTCTTAGTTACTAATCCGGTAGCCAATAACCGCTCCTTCTCAGCTTTCAGTGAAAGAAAGAAAGAGAAGGCATAATTATTGCGTTTCTAGTTACCAAAAAACCAAACAATGCATTGTCAGTTGCCAGTTGGCAGTGTTGCGTTGTCAGGTGGTTCGTCATAGATGATAACTGAAAACCGTTGCTAGCTACGACAATAACGCTACGGTACGCTATAGGCACGGCAGCGGTTTTCAGTTAAGTTAAGCTATAGCGGACACATGTCTAAAAAGTATACCGTTTTCAGCAAATTTATTAACTCCACGCTACGTACTAGTAACTACATAGTAAGTAGTTACTACTACTTACTATGTAGTAAGAACTAGTACTACTATACATATTACTACATAGTAGTACTACTTACTACTATGTAGTAATATGTGTGTTGGGTCTATTTTTTTGGAAAGTTATAATTGCATATGAGTTATAACTTTCCAAAAAAATAGACCCAACTAAAATCGTCGCTCCAAGTCGTTAGCACGCTTCTATTCAGCGCATTCGCACTGCCCTGGTGCAGTTGGACAATTGATAATTATCACCTCTTTGCAGCCATTGTGCCACGGACTATTTAACGTTGCGGGCTGGCAGTTCGCCCTCCGCGCCGCTGCTGGCGTCGCTCTGTTCTGAGAGAATCGCCACGTTGGAACATCCCGGCCCAAACCTATTGTTGGAATTCAAGTACGTAATCGGTTCAATTCAAGATTTATCACTTTTGACAGCATTTCCGGATTTTCCGATACAATGTTATGGAATGAGTCAAATCAAAACATTTTTTATTGGTACCTTTGTAGCATTCTAGGGTATAATATTTTTATTACGTTTTTGTTTTAGTTTATAAATAGTTTGAGTTATTATTTACAAAACAGAAAACAATTTACGATCCAAATTTCGTATTTTGTGTGTTCAGTTAGATAAATGGAATCCACTCTTAGCAATTTTTAGCTTATCATAATATTTAACACGTTTTGCGTTTTAAATTGACAAATAATATGAATAGCACCGGTTTTGAATGATTAGGTGCTCCGAGCGCGCGATATTATAAATTACTTAAATGCACTGATATTGATCCACGACTAAATTAGGACGTATATTGATCGGAACTTCAGACCCAATCATAATAAAGCCAATAGAAACTTTGCAAAGAATATTACACACAGCTATATTTCTGACCTACTTTTTGAGTTGGAAACAGAGTATTAATAATTGTGTGAACTTTAGGGCAGTAATAAATCTCTTCTACGATAATAACAATTACAGGATCCTTTTTTTAACAACTTAGCTAATGAAGGTATAATAGGTATCTACGTAAAGTGGCAATTGTTTACGTTACGTTTCTAGTTCATTATTTATTAATCAATAAAGAAACTTTGTTTAAGTAAAACGTTGCTACGTAAAAGGAACAACAGCACATTTGAGAAAATAATACTTTCACGTAAACTTTGTAGTTTTCTAACAAAAAGTTCTTTCGCGTCGCTTCTCTCCTGGTAATGGTCTTTTTAAATTGTCTTATGCTTCAGTTATAAAAGGTACCTTTTAAGGTAAGAAACCGGCCAAGTGCGAGACAGGCTCGTGCATCGTGGGTTCCGTAATACAGTCGTCATTTTTCGTCATTTTGCATGATAAATCAAAAACTTTTATGCATAAAAATAAATAAAAATCTGTTTTAGAATGTACAGGTAAAGCCCTTTCATATGATAACCCCCTTATACTATAGTAATCTTACTTTCAAAGTTGAAAATACTAATTATGATTTGTTCAAAACACATTTTAATTTTTGTTTTCTTGTGATGTGACTACAAATTCACGGTTTTCAGATTTTTCCCATAATGTCTGATATAAGGCCTACCTACCTGCTAAATTTCATGATTCTAGGTCAACAGAACGTACACTGTAGGTTTCTTGACAGATTGACAGTCAGACAGACAACAAAGTGATCCTATAAGGGTTCCGTTTTTAGGTACGGAGCCCTCAAAAATGAACTCTCAAATCAGTTTCAACAGAATATAGACATTTGAATTTACTAAAAGTATTTTGAACTAAACGATGCCTATTTTAAATACAATTACTTCATAAAATTTTAGAAAACTGAAGGCCAACGTCTCATTAAAAACTCGCGTTCTTCATGCAATTAGGCCTAATTTGTGCAAAGCCTAATTTATAGCTATTTGTGCAAAAAAATTCGAGCTGTCTTAATGACTCTACCCTCCCTTTATTAGGGTAACAATAAATAAAAATGTTCTAAAACCTAAAGCTTTACCATTAGTAGGTATACTACTTCACGTGAACTCCTTTATATTTTAGCCGAAAAAGATCTTTCGGTTTGGTTCCTCCTGGTAATGTTCCTTTTAAATTGCCTCGTTGCAGTACTCTTACATGCAACCTCTTTCCTACTCCAATACTCTGGTTTACTTTTCTTGCAAGCATTGTAACAATGACAATAATATTTGTCTTAACAGATGAATGAAGAGAGAGACAAACTGGAGATTTTTGTTCACTCATTGTAATAATTTCTTCATCAATTTTTAAGGAGCATTTGCTCAGTTTTCCCCTATTTATTCGATGAACACATTTTGTTCAAGTTGGCTTATTGAAGCCTAATCTTTTACTTCATTAGTGTTTGCTAAATTACTTTGATAAATATACAGTAGCTAGTTTTCTGGAATTTTTAATTATTTTCACGCGTCACATAGTTCAAAGCTGTTTTCCGTTGTTTTACAATTTTCGTCAATATCTTTAAGATAAACACCGCTAAAAGAAGAATACTTTTAACTTAAATAACCCAAGATCTTTTGTGTCCATCTCAAAATAGCCACCCTCTTGCTACAGTATTCTTACAATCGTCTTTTAAAACTTCAATGCTCTGACCCAATTTGTTAGTTGGTCTGCTCACTCGCATCTTAAGTTGCAGCTTCATTGCAAAGCTGTTTCACCCTCTCTTATTAAATTGTTATCTGTTTTATCTTTTCACAGGTTTCGTTTATTAAAAGTATGAAATATAACTTTAGTGGCACATCTCAAACCGGCCAAGTGCGAGTCAGACTCGCGCACCGAGGGTTCCGTACTTGGGTATTTATTTCGACATTTTGCACGTTAAATCAAAAACTACTATGCATAAAAACTTTCAATTGATACCCCACTTGGTATAGTTATCTTATTCTGAAAATTAAAAATATTAGTTATTTATTTCTTAACATATTATTTTAATTTTTTCGTGTGTGATGTAACCACAAATCCACGGTTGTCGGATTTATTCCTTCACTTGTTCTATAAGACCTACATACCTGCCAAATTTAATGATTCATGACAGACAGACGGACAGGCGGACAGACGGGACAGACGGACAGACAGACGGACAGATACCGAAGTGATCCTATAAGGTATGGAATTCTAAAAATTAATGTTTCTCTGTCTATTTGCTACTTATGCGTTTGCGCGTCGTTCTGAATTGAGTTGAAACTTTGTCTAGGTTATATTATATACATCGACGGTCTAGGTAGTTTTTATTGGAACTTGCATTAAGGTTTCTGACATAATACCGCGCATAACATAATACAATGTGCGCGTCGCTTTGCATCCGGATGCCGGGCATTCGGGGGTTTTTGTATTATTTTCTGAACCTAAAAATAAACTAGCTAACATACGAAAATTTAATCAAGGTAATGACAGACTTCAATGTTAATAATGTAATGTATTTGGACGAGTTTAAGAAATAGAGGTTTTATTTCTTTATCTAGTTCTGGACCGCTTATTCCACCTTATGACTACAACGGATTCATTGCAAAGCTGGAATTCTTGGAGAAAATAGACACAAGTGGACCACCGCCAACAGTAGCAGCATCACCTCCTCTTGCGGCGCTTACACATTTAACACATGGTAAAACTTTTATTTTTAGGTTTGAATCTTGTGCCATTTTCATCATTAAATATACCACAGAACATTGAGAAACCGTTAGCATCCTTATGTGGCATCCAATCTACTCACCCGAAATGTTAATGCTCAACGTTTCTGATACGAACCGCTAAGATGTAGAATGCTCTTCCGGGGCGGCGTCCCTGTTTCCTGCCACGTATAATCTATATACCTTCAAAGCAAGGGTAAATAAGGATCTTCTAGGCAAGCTCGCTTCAACTTAGAAGACCTCATAATTGGTTTTTATTGAACACGAGCTTGTACCAAAAAATATCTCTAATGACAAGCCTGACCATTTCTAACTTTCAACAGTCAAATAAATCACCAGACCCTGTACTGTATTTACACAACAAAACACTAACTTACCTCTGTTGCCTCTGTCATTAAAGGGGAGAGAAATATTCTCGCAGAAAACGATGCAGCATCCAATGAGATATCGACCAATACAGGAGACCATATTGGATGCGGAGCCACAGTACGGGGTTATGGCGCGGGCGGAATCCGCTCGGGGCATTTCGATACCAGGACCACAGCGTGGCGATCGCAATGTGTTATACATTTAGTTGGAATTCCGACGGATGTGGTCCAAGTGTCACTATTTAATTATAATTTAAGGTATGTTTGCTTTTCTGTCGTCCATTAGACAATAAGTTTTGCTTCTGTATGAGGTAGATCCGTCAATCATGAGTGGCGAATGGTTGATAAACCAGAGATGTGTTATGCAACCATCAGTCATCGCAAGATGGTAGGTAGTGATTGTGGGAAAGCCCAAGAATCAATATAGGTAATATCTTGAAGTCATCATTCATAGAATGATGATTTTGCGGTATAATTGAATTTTTTTGTAGGTTACAAAGTTGTAGATCTCATATTGAGATCTTAGAAGGACTTCATGAATTTGGTGCAAGAGGAGAGAGAGGAGATAGATTTGAAAGAGGAGACAGAGCTCTGCTACGTGTGTGTGGCCCATCTGTAAGAGAAGCAAGGGACCCTTCTGGAAGATTCCTATTTCGTCAAGCAGTTACGTCGAAGGGGTCAAACTTGACGATATTAGTGAGGAGAGCAACATCACAAAGCGTTGATGAAGAAGAGTTTGTAGATGGAGCGTTCGCTTTTCACGATGGTAAGAAACTAAAAAATGCTCCAAACAATTTCAATGTACAAATGGAACACAGGTTTATCTGTACTTATTACTGAGAAGCGACCGCAGCATCGCTCTCGTGAGAATTTCACAAAATCTAGCCATATTTCTTGTCTATACTATAAAGGGATTATCTGAGCAAATTTTTAGCCTTCTAGGTCCAAGAGTTTGGGCCGGGCATTGATGATTGAGTCAGTGAGTGAGTCATGTTTTTTTAAATTTATTTGGTGGTGTAGTTTAATAAACAATTAGGTAAATCAACATGTAAAATCTTTTACGTTGCTGTTGAGGGATATGATGCCAAGTTCAATTCCTAATTTCTAAGATTCGTAATATAAATGCTTTCACCGCACTTTTATTAAACAAAGCCAGAATATAAACAAGGCGTAGAATTTAATCTGACATTCAGATTTTTGTTTTTCGGTACAGAACAGCACGAAGGCACAGCGTCACCGGATGCTACATGTGCGTCCACTCACTACGGCTTAGCATCTCCTGCTCACGGAGGAGTTTCCGCTCCTTCACACCATCACATATTTTGGAATATCGAGGAAAGGCTTATGTGCACGCATCGGTTTATACCTGCTTCTAATCAAAGCGTTACTATTGAGGTAATTATTCAAGTGAATAGTTTTTTTAATATGTGTTCGCTTTTTGACTTTCGATTATAAGACCTCACCTTATAGACCGATACTTGTTCGGCAGATATAGTTTGAGGCATCACAATAATTCAGAAAGAGCAAAACTTCATAAGAGAATATAATCTTCTTCTATGAGCTTGAAATCATAAACGAGTAGACTAAATTCCTTAGATTCAGCGCCTGGATCGTATGTGGAGTGCAGAACAACCCGGAAGCGTGGCAACAGGCGCGGGCGGTTGTCGGACTGCTTGCGGCGACGCGGGCTGCGAGTGCCGCGCGGCCACTCCTCTGCAGTACCACGACCACGTGGCTCTTGTAGCTGGGGACGGCACCCATTTGTCCTGCCTCTGTGGGGATTTTCAGGTAAAGTGCAAATAACCTAGTAACGTGGTGTGTCGCAACCGAAAAAAGTAAATTGAAATGGTGAAAGGGTGGGACCGGTGCAGTCGCCGAATCTTAGTAACTCACTCATAAAATAAGTTAACAGTTTAAAAAAATTACAGTCAAAACATTTTTAATGTATAAGTAGGTACTAAAATTAACTTATGTATGGGAAATATATGTAAATAGATATACCTATCTATAGCCAAAACCGACTATCCTGCTATATGCCATATGATAGTGAGTTCCAATGTCCACCTTTCAACTCCATAATCAGGCTCATGTCAGTGTGTTTTATTGTAGGTATGTTATACACTGTACACTTATACACTTAGGTATACACTGTAAAAGTACACTGACACGAGTCAGTGTACTTTTAAGAAAGCACACTTTTGCTTTCATTAGTAGATACAGTAATGAAAACAATGCAAATGAGTCCAAATTAGATAATCCTATCATATTATAATATTATATCAGAAAGTTACAATGTCTATCTCCAACTCCATTATCAGAGAAGTTTAATGGTATCTACCATAATCACCTATACTCGTCCAAACCACATGTATCTGCAAAATTTCAACTCAATCAGACATCGTTGTCTTGGTGATTCGAACAAAACATTTATGATGTACCTCATGTACCTGGAATCTTTTGTCTACTATGTGTTTTATTATTTCTATGAGAATTTACTTTGTATGGATTATGACCATGAAAATAAACCTGAGTGTGAAAATCCCTACAGGAGACCTATGTCCATCAATAAAGTATGTTTATCGGTAGACACGATGATCATAGAGAGTTGTATAACTCCGTATCCCTAGTTCACGTCCCTTACAGCTGCCCTCGCTAAACTATCCTACAAGCCGTGAAGACCTTTCGTAAGCTACACGATATTTCATGTACGAGTGAAAGTCAGTAATAAATTGATCGTGTTATTCGAGTTAACGCCAACACGAGGATGAGGCAACCCTTCTTCGACTGGCGTCCGGGTCGCGGTGCGATCCGCATAATTAAGTAAGAGGGTTACCATTAAGTATGTAATAGCAATAAAGCGCGAGCAGTCGCCCGACCGTAAGGGTGTTCTTTCACGGACCACCACACGACACAATTTGCGGTCACGATATGAACCAAATTGCAAACTGCTGTTCGTACGTTTTTCTGCGAGTTCAGTCCCCAGGTGGCATGCGACTGAATTGCAAAAATTGTTTCGTAAATCAGTCGGTGCATCGTAACAGTTCTTGCAATTCACGAAGACGAGTGAAGTTTGCTTGTGGTTACGTCGTTTACATGGACATTGCAAGTGTGCGTGCATGTCGGACCAATCAGTCGCGAGCAAGCACTTGCAAACGCACACATATAGTGTACCTTACTTATACCGATACGACGTAAACACAAGCGAGAGCCACTCGTCTTCATGAAATGTAAAAACTATAGATAGCAGCTTAATACTTGTTTCTTATATGTTAACTATAAGTAATATAAATCTAATGCAATATCACTGCAAAAAAATTATCACAACATAGTGGGACCGATGACAGCCAAATAGTCGGCCGCATACGCCATGTTGCATAGTACTTAAATGATTCATAGAAATGTGTAGCGCTAAGGGCCTGTTTCACAAATCACAATCGCCAATAAAATTTATTTGACAAATAAAAACGTTTTGTTAATCTTTGTGTTGATCAAAAAGACAAATTTATTCATCAGATAAAGTTTATTTGCTGGTTGTGTCACAGCCATTTAATTATTAAATTTTGTCTTGTCGTAAAGTACGTAATCCGTGGAAAAGCACCTTAAGGGTCTTTACATAACAGTAAATTTATCGCCAAATAATTTTCCATGTTTCCAGTCTTATCCATATTACATGTGCTAAGTAACATTGCCCGTAAACTTGGGTTACCGGGTTCAGTGACTTAATACCAGTCGTAAAGTGTTTCATATTATCTCTCTTGTGTAAACTTGACTCAGTCACTCGAACGGTCGTATAAGCGTGATCCGCTGGATTGCAAAGGTTTTACTTGATAACAAATTTACTGAAAAATACTCGTATTATGTAGCGTCTTATCTATATTAAGACTGTCACATAAACATCGGTTGTTGGATTCGATGCGTTGATACCGGTCGTAAACTGTTACATATTAATTAACTCACTTGTACATAAACTCGACCCAGTTGAACTACGATCCATTGAATGAAGAGAATTTTTGATAATATAAGTCAACTATTGTAGTTTTAACTTATAGATATAGAATCAGTTTGATAGATAAGCATCCAGGGCTCTCTCCATCACTTGTAACCCACTGAAAGACAATTCTTAATTCTTTCTTAATTCCTTTTTAAATTTATTGTTTGATAGGTAAAATAAGTCAAACTCAGCGAACTGATTGTTATAAGTACGTACCAAGCGTGGAATTATAGAATTTCGCGCATAATTTGAGTTAGATTTGGAAACATTTAGGAGCATTAAATGAAAATCTATCTTATGAAGCCATTTGTCATCAAAGCTATTATAGTCCGTACAAAATGACTTTTCATGCACCATTTTAACTCTATGGGCCAACTGTCTTGTCAAAAATACGATCCACCGATCCACCTTTTAAATAAGGACTAAAATCGTACTTTTGACATGACAATAATTGATTAATTGACATAATAATAATTGAAGTCAATTTGTAGGCATATTGCCTTTCACCTTTAGCTAACGTACCTAAATTATCTATATTTCATGCTCTACTTCACTTCGATTTTCTTCAACATCAATTTCAAGACGTGACCCGAAATAGCAATTAACTGATAACAAAATTTACTCAACCTAATTGGAGAACTCGATCAAAAGTAAAACGTTGAAAATACAATTAATGTTTCGAACGTTAGGTATAACTGAACAATATTACGAGTAAGTACGTCTTTTTCGACCTTTAATTATCATCATCTTAATAGGTAATTATAGCGACTGCTTAGTTATTGAAACACAGATTTGAGAGGCCACAGAATAATTAAGTCGGCCACCTATCCAGTTACCGACTTGAGTCAACGTTGCTTAATAATCGCAGTCGATTGACACGTCCCTCGATCGAATATTCGAGCCAAACGTAAACTTACGTACAGGATAGTTTCATACAGAAATTGTAACCCAAAAGCTTCACCGACATTTTTATGTTCTTAAAGCTAATATTTGCTTTTCCCAAAGGAATACGTAACGGTCCGTCCCTCTCTCTTTATTATAACTATGCAAAAAATCAAGTTATTAAGTTATCGGTGCGCGGTATTGGTTCCCCAAAATATCCGGGGTCTTATTATTATGAAAGTAATTCCATACTGATCGGTTTATATAAGAACACAGAATAATAAAATGATGTGTGTGTACCCAAAACTTCAAATAGGTATATAAGTACCTCTAACGGAGAATGACAAGCATGCTCTCTACGAAGTAAATTAGATTTGTATCCGAATTTTATTATTACTTCGTACATCCATGATTTGTGTATTTGTATAAATATAACGCGTATTCAGACCACTTCAAGCGGCGTAAGACCGTGGCGTGTCCTATAAATGTATGGCGTGTACCTTAAAAGGAAAAACGGAACCCTTGTAGGATCACTTGTCTGTCTGTCTGTCTGTCTGTCCGTCTGTCTGTCAAGAAACCTACAGGGTACTTCCTGTTGACCTAGAATCATGAAATTTGGCAGGTAGGTAGATCTTATAGCCGACATTTGGGGAAAAATCTAAAAACCGTGAATTTAGGGTTAGATCACACAAAAAAAAATTAAATTGTGGTCATGAACTAATAATTAGTATTTTCAACTTTCGAAGTGAGTGACTATATCAAGTGGGGTATCATATGAAAGGTCTTCACCTGTACATTCTAAAACAGATTTTTATTTATTTTTATGCATCATAGTTTTTGAATTATCGTGCAAAATGTCGAAAAAATAAGACTGTAGTACGGAACCCTCATTGCGCGAGCCTGACTCGCACTTGGCCGGTTTTTTGTGTTTAACATGTCAAAAGCACGGTTCACCTGTAAAATAAAGACTAAAATCATAGTTTTGACATGTGACACAAAAAGTTAAAATGGGGCGTGAGAAGTTTAATTTTACGCGTTATACGCACCTTGACAAATAACAATAAACGTTACAGTTTGGTCTACATAAAGAATTTTAAATTTTTCAACGATGAAGTAGGTACCTACGACGAAAGATATTAGATTTTTTTTTAAATAACAGCTTTGACTTTAGGATCTTTCTCATGAAGTATTACATCTACTTGGTACAGAGATAGCTTGCAACCTGAAGAACTACTTTGTATCCCGAAAAATCAAAAAAATACCACAGGGTTTTTAAAATCTCAATTCGCGCGGAGCAAAAGCAAGCGTGGAATATTTAATGAGACTAGATATTTTCTTGCCTATTAGGCTGCTTGGCTGCCTGTGGTAGTCCGGAGTTGGACTAGCCTGCGGTTGGAGTACTCTGTAGCGCACTACACGTACGCAAGTCGAGGATTTGATTATGCAGCCGCATACAGCTTTAACGACGACGCGATGTGCGGACAGCGCACTTACACGACGCACTCTGGTAAGTTAATACCACACGACTCACGAGTATATATTATAGACCAGAGGGGAAGCTTCACACTAGCTCACGCACACCACGACGTGCCTCGGACGCTCCGTTTGCGCCCAGTTCGATGGCAAACGGCAGCAACGGAGCGTCCGTGCCACGTCGTGGTGTGCGTGAGCTGCGCTATGAGTGAGTGACCCTACAGCCAGCCGCTAGTATGAAGCTTCCCCTCTGGTCTATATAATATCTACTTGTGTGGTTAATACTGCCTTTATTTATTTATATTACTAGAAAATAAACAGTTTTTCACCCACGCTAAGCTTCTACAGTTTTCTGGAAATGGCGATGGCGGTCTGTTTATTTTAATGTGCTTGACTGAATATTCTGCGAACAATAAAAAAAGCGAATACCCGGCGTGTGTTACTACGCTAAAAACCATCTTTGCATTATTGTATTGCTAATGAAACTGGTTTGGGGCACATCGGTCGAATTTCAAAGTCTCGGACGTGCTTAGGTAGAAATATTTTTTTGTATTTTATACATATATTAAGATTTAGCAAGTTTATTACTTACTAATAGACGTCACACTACTAGGTCACTTTATATAATTCTTATTGAAAGAAAGCAAATGATAAAAATGCGTAGATTTAACGCGCAGCACGCTCCAGCAAACGAACATATTTTGAAAAAATCAATTATTTGCCGATTCTTCTCGGTAAGAAGGGCACTTCGAATCAGTGGAATATTTAATTGACGTTTTAAAAGGAATTGTATAAGTTTTAAAAAAATTGAAATATTTCTATTTCTATACAGTCTCTTCATAGAGACTAAAGGGGATCGCCCACCGTGACCTCTTGCAGTGATACAGCTGCAAAAATGTCACGATATAGAAGCAATACATTAGCCCGTGTACTTTTGCCCACTATTCTGTACCACTACAGTTGCGATTTAGAATCACATTCAAGATACACTACACGCGGTTTTATCACTCCAAAAAGCCACCGTGGACGATGTCCTTTAGCGTCACCCGATAGCTACTGAGTACTGAGCCAGTAGGTTGATTTCGTAAAACCTGCATCAATCATTATCTCAATTGTTGTGATTGGCTGAATTTGTGCGATTCTTGTTGCAACAATACATTGTTGCTAATAGCGAACGAGCGAACCAATCAGGTGAACTTATATTTTAAATATTTGTAGATTTTGGCAGATAGGGACTATAATCTTTTTTCGCCCCTGTTATCCGATAAGAGATATGGTTAAAGCAAAGACGCATTATAAATCCCAGATAATGTGGCAATATCGTTCAGGCCATAGCAATATACTCGTAAAATTGGCATCTCTTCTAAAATGAACTCCAAAGATCCCCAATCGTGTAAAGGGAAAACAAACACTCCAATCTGAAATTCCCGAAGCGCCGCGAACGTTTGTTAAAACGCGTTGGATATTGTTCCCGTTAGTCAAGAGCGTGTCCGAGAAAATTACGCGCTACCCAGTTTCACGCCGCTTTTGGGTTGAAATTAAAAACCTTGAAAGAGATCGTAATGCTCCAATTGCGTTGTGTCTAAAAATGTCATGATTTTTGTTTTGAATTTTAATTTTCTGCTCTGAAACTGCTGCTTCGTACTCGAGAGCAGGTGTTACTGGTGTTACTCATATTTTGAAATCGTTTTGAATAGGAAAATTTTCATTTTTCAAACTTAAGTTTTATTAGTTGGCACCGCGTCGCGCGTCGTTACAATATTATCAAATCTTTCGTAGACTTTCGAAGCTACGTAATGGTTAGTTTTCTAATCTTTACCTTCCATACTAGGGATCCGTCCCGGCTTCGCACGGGTAGCTTAATACATTTTCTTTGAAAATAAAATATAGCCTTTGTTACTCAGGAATAATGTAGCTTTCTACTGGTGAAATAATTTTTAACGTTGGTTCAGTAGTTCCTGAGATTTTCACAAACTTTACCTCTTTATAATATTAGTACCTATAGATTATTTTTATGCGGCTACGAGATTCTGTGGAGAATAGTGGTTGGGTTTCGTACAGACAATTTTTACAAATATTGTTGTTTTTCTTTCCTTAGGAGAAATAACATCAAGAAATGTGACCGTAACTGGCAGTTTGAATGAATTTTTCTATCAACAATGCACCTGGGTCCTGGATTCGAATGTTGAACGGCAGCTGTACATAGATATTTCTTCCGAACAGGTAATCTAGACAATCCATCATAGCTTAAAGAGATACTATCTATAAGTATCATAACCCCACATAACCCCTTCGAACTTAAACGAGATTAAAACTTTAGACGGAAGTTAGTATTAAAGGTATTGAATCTCTTTTCGAAAGCGCGCCCAATGCTCGGTTATTACATAAAACTTCCGAATAAATTTCATATTGTAAAGCGAATATTCAAAATTGCGTTTCATTATTCCTTAGGATAAGTCGTGCAGCTCTTGGAATATTACGCTTCACGAATGGTCCGGAATGGGTGCACACAGCGATGGCGGGCTGGCTGCTTCCGCCGGCGATCTGCTTTATACCTTCTGTGCTCGACAGAAGAACCATACGTTTACTTTGCCGTGGAGACTTAACACAGTAGTTATAAGGTACGTTTATTTTTATTATCGTATGGATATTCGGAACGAATTTGTATTACTTTTCAAAAATTTCCACAGCACGAAATATTTCACGCTTGAATTTTAATCCTCTTTGGTAACTATATCAAAAGCCGAAACCGCGCCAGACCTTTTAAAATTGAATGCATACAATGTATTTTTTTTAGTGAATCGCATTTTCGTAAGAGCTTTTAATGGTGTACAGCACGGTATTTTGGCTAGGAAGAAATGTTTGTACCGCTTATTTGGGAAACTATTTAAGAATGGCCGTCCCTAAAATACCCCATCTAACCTTAATAAATCCGTAAAAGCACATGCTTTTAAAGAGGAGTATTTTCTCGGCGCAAAGATCTTTTTCTTTGTACATATTAGATGGAACCCGTAAGCGGGTACGTGGCGAGTTTCCGTAACGACATCTACCCGTAAATCCTGAATAACGATGTGTGAAAACATACCTTTGTCGATGAATTGGGAATTTTGTCTGTTACATTCTTTACATAATGCTCAAAGGTAGATATTTTCAATACCCGGGAAAAAATCCGGATTACTATTTGCAAAGGACAAAGTGTTACTGTCGCTGCGTGAATCCTATTTTGTGGATGTGTACATATAAGAGGGTTTTCATGAAACCACACCATACATTTATATTTGTATCTTTTTGTAGAAATAAGGAATGAGGCACCTAAAAATAAGTAAAGTTTAATTTTTTTTACTTACTTTAATTTCATTCTCTTTTCTCGCCACCTATCCTTTTAAATCTTGTGTTAACTTTATAAAGGCATCCATATCATAAAGGCGAAAGTGTGTTTGTTTGTTGGTTTGTCCGTCAGTCACGCCGCAACGGAGTAACAAATCGACGTGATTTTTTGCATGGATATAGCTAAAGACCTGGAAAATGACATAGGCTATTTTTTCCTTCTTCTTCTTTTTAAAAAGCTAAAATTGACGCGGGCGAAGGCGCGGGCATCAGCTAGTATGGCTATAATATTTTATCCAACTTGTTTGAAGCAAGAATTTCTCTTACAGATTAGTTGCACTATCTCGTCAGCAGCCGCTTTACACCATCCGCTGGAGGTCGCAAGTGGTGCGAGCCAACAATCGTCTAGGCCCGCCCACGCCCGTGCCCGCCGCCTCGGCCAAGGCTTCCCGCCCTGAGCACATCGTTACTACTTATCTATTATTCTCTTTACTTAGCGGATTTTTGGCGTCGAAATATTTTGTTATAAAATGACCGTGACTTTTATTAAATAAGAGGTTTTAAAAGTAACATTTTCTTTAAAGAACCCAAAGAAACAACCTTTGTATTCGTTCGACATTGTAGGCTTTACAGTGCAGGTACCCGCAACAATTACTCGGTTAGCTTGGCCTCATTCACCTCGTCCCACCTTGAGTTAATGCCTTCTTTATTATTCTCTTTACTTTGTGGACTTCGGGAAGGTACAAGGTATTTTATAAAGTGCTGGCAATGTTTTGGTTTCGTGAAAACTCATTTTAGGCAAACAATGTGGTGGTTTATGTTTGATCGTTTCGTCTGTCTGTCTGTGGCATCGTAGCGCTTAGGACCGTACTAGATACGATTTTAGTATCTATCAGTGATCGACGATTTTGCGACTACATCGACTGTGTTTTTTTAAAAATTCTACTACAAGTTAGCCCTTGATTGCGATTTTACCTGGTGGTAAGTGATGATGTAGTCTAAGATGGAAGCGAACTAACTTGATAAGGGGCATGGCTTTTACGAAAACCAAATCCCTAATCGGTTTCTACACGGCATCGTGCCGGAACGCTAAATTGCTTGGTGGTACGGCTTTGCAAGTAGGGTGGTAACTGGTAACTAGCCTCCCACCAGACGAAACATAACAAATATTTCTATTAATTTTGCGTTATCATCGCGGTTGGAAAACCAACCGTCAGTCAATTTATGTTAGTAAATTTCAAATGAAGTGGTGATAATATTTTTATTTCGTATAAAAACTGATTGTATAATACACATTCCCCGTTTTAGGTATGTATACTACATACCATAGTATGTAGGTAACAAAAGTTTGCCAGTTTCACACTAGGCAACGACTGCATGCGCCAGCCACAACGTTCCAACTCCAAGTTAATTACTTCTTTATTATTCTCTTGGATATAGGTACTTGAAGAAAAAGTTTCGCTTATAATGTTGGCACTTGGCAGCAAGGTCTTTTGAGTGAATGTTATCTTTTTTATTTAACAAAAACAACACTTGCACATTTAATAAAATTGTTTCAAGTGCGACTCTATTTATAAATTATAAAGAAGTTTTTCCATGGACCACCGCACGACACGACAAAAACGACTACAATATAATATTTATACTCAGGCAATGACAAAACACATCACAACGTACGTTTTGAACATATTTTTGGGGATCGTCTGTGTGTCGCTATTGTTATGAGATATAGCCACTGTCACAAACAAGGTATAAACTTGATGAGAACGTACCACATGACTCGTGCAATGACAAAGAAATTAATAAATCTCCTTGTCATTGCTGGAATCGTTATTCATACGTTTAATATACGAAAGACAGCAGGATTGTATCGTGTGCTGCGTATTGTGACTCCAAATCGTGTTGCACGGTAGTTCGTGTGTCTTAGTGGAAAAATATTATGTTCGTCTAAACTAAAGACTAATATCTAATCGGCTATACTATAGTGATGACTGTTTATGTGTAACTTAGTGATAATAAAATAGTAAATAGAGTATGTACAGTTGTGATGTTGAAGGAGTGTACATATTTTCTACTAAAATCATTGTGATAGATGATAGATAACTATCGATCTATGAACATTGAACGTGAATTTGATGAAATATTGTAAGGAAAATCGTATTTCAATTAGCATTTTTGTCAAACAAAAACCTCAGGGAAGTATTTTTAAAGTAAGAAATTACCTACCAATAATGATTTAAATTATTTATATTGCTGAATGATGTTGTTGTTTTCTTTTTTTATATATAGGTAGTCACACCTAAATTGTGCTATACGATATGCCACAAATGTCAATTAGAAATAATGGTAATTAATCGAAATTAAAGTTTGTACTTTAAGTGACATAAGATTAAATTTTTCAAATTGGACTCACAGATAAATAAAATAATGAAAAACATCCACATAAATTGTTAGTATAATTTAATAAGATTTAACTGCTTTTTATGAAATTAAGTAAAATCCAAAATGACGATATTGTAAAATAAGCAGGTCTATAATAGTGCTTGTGCACTGGTTCGATTCGACTTCGAGAAAATATTTTTGTTTAGTGTTGAAGTAGTACTACTGCAACTATGTTAAATCAGACTAGTGAACAAGCCCTCTTATTCGGTAAGCACTTTTAGGGTATTTGACATTCTAAATTGTACACATAGAAATAATTGCAATCTTTTATGTAATTAATAAGAAAAACATTTCTCTTGGAAAAAATTGTAATTCGATGATTAAATTTTACCATAATACATTGGAATCATATAATGACAGAAATTAAAAAATAGATATTTAAATTAAATAGATATTCTTTAGTCTACCGATGCTATTTCTAAACATTCCAGCCCCCCAATTGTGTAAGAATAACCATTTCATGGCTATCGCAATCGTCAAGAATTCTGCCCTTTGATTGGCTGTGAAAAAATGTAAACAGCGACTCAACCAATCAAAGGGCAGAATTTCTTGACGATTGCGATAGCCATGAAATGGTTATTCTTACACAATTGGGGGGCTGATCTAACTAGTATAAAAATTATAACTATTTCATATTATCAAATCGAGTTTTTCTTTACTTGTCAAATACTCTAATTCCATACTTTTCATAAGTAGAAATCAATAGGTACTATAAAATATGCGACCGTAACAACAAGTCCATTGCCTTGAATTTTGACTGTATGAACATCCATAATAATTTTAAAACTGCGTGAAAACACAATACATTTATTAATATATATTTAAATGCTCATTAATTATATTAGTAAGTCATGGACTGACTACAAATTTAAAACCCTTTATTTACGTATGATTTATAAGATAGTGCAATGAAGACTGGTTCATTTTACACAATGGTATAGGTACTTATTCGGTTCTAAAGTCTTACTACATTCTTTTATTATCTCTAAACTAAATCGAGAAGTCTAAACGTATGCTATTTTAGGGTTCCGTACCTCAAATGAAAAAGGAACCTGTTAGCTCAGTCAGAGTTTATTTTTGGCGCTATCTACTGTGAAACTACCTTATTTAATTCACTCACTCACAATACTTATTAGAATTTGTGTCGAACTCAATAGTTAATTTATGCTTGGAACCACTTAATCTTAGACACTGTACATTTCTTGTAATTTTAAAAAAAAAGTAGGTGTACATAGTAAACACTCTAGTTGTACTGAACGAATGCTAATTTAATAGATTCAATTAATGTAATAAAATGATGTTTGTTACACCGAAATAGAGAAATCAAAAAGTAATCTGTGTTTTATTTTCAGATAACCACTTTTATTACCTACTTCAAGAATACTACCAATTGTTTCTTTTTAATTCCTGTTAATTTCAAGTACTCGTAGGTATCTATAATTTGATACCCGGTAATGAAGAACTTGACAGAAAATATTGCAATCGAACTTTAGAGAGTAGATACCATACATCGAGCTAGCTTGTAGGTAGTATTGTAGCACTTCTGTGTGCTTAGCATGAGATTTTATATTTCACTAATGTTTATGGAATTCAAGAGTCGAAACACATCAGTCTTAAAGTAAAATGGACCTTATTTGCCTTGTTTTAAAACTCAAGTTTGGCTACATATCTATAGCCATCGCTTCAAGTGGAAAAATTGTGAAATTAAAATGAGTGGTACCTACTGAATTTTTGCAAAAGGTGTAACAACGTCCATTTTACTATAAAGTTTTTGTGTTTTAACGCTCGAACTCTATCAACGTCAGTGAGATGTAAAATCTCATATTAATCCCACTGAACAGACTTGAAAACGATGTTGATATCAATTACAAATGATTTCGGGCTCCCGATTTATTATGGAAATCTAGCTCCTTTAAATAATTTGATTAGCATAATTGCTTTTATTAAATTAAACAACACAATTCGGAATAGAATTTATAATCGGATTCATTATAAAACTCATTACGTTAATTGAATAATATTAGAATTTCATATTAGAAATTAGGTAGTGTTTTGCCGATAAATGGCCGATAGTAAATTTTATCGTTAACTAGATGGTGCCTGCGACTTCGTCCGTATGGATTTAGGTTTTTAAAAATCCCGTAGGAAATCGTTGAATTTATGGAACAAAATGTAGCCGATGTCAATTCCTTGGATTTAAATAATTATATATCTGTAGCCAAATCAAATTCCGTTAAATTGATAAACTGTAAATATGTGATAAAGGTAGCTCATAAACAAACAGACAGATTTTCGCATTTATAATATTTATTACGTAGGTATAGAAGTAGGTATAGATATTGGGTATTAACCAATAAGACTGTACGCTGTTAACATTATAAAACTATCGGGAATTATGGGATACCGCGAGGTCTTAGGTCGGGGCGAACCACTAGTTATACCTAGTAAATAATAATATTTACATATCTATAAAATCTGCGACTTGTAGGAAGAGGAGTGAGAGTAGGTAGGTTGATTAAAATTTGCCTGCGTCAACCAGGCAGGTAGTGCCTCAAACGCGCACAAAAAGGAGCGCGGATGCATTATTGCGCTCTCTTACGTTTGCGTTTTGCACTCGCGGAATTCCGCTAGTTTGAGCCCTACCCTAACCATGTTCCTAGCTAAAATTAGCTGAATCACAAAAAAGTGCAGTAAGTAAGATAGCATTAAACCCACGGGAAGCCAAGCCCAGGAAACTTTGATTCATTTAGAAGTAATCCGCCCCTCCGCATCTGCCTCCCACTATCTCATTAGCCGACCAATTTGTACGAGGATCACTCAAAGACTTTAATCCTGAGGCTTGTAAGTTGTCATTGTGACATGGTAGCACTTTCAGCACTTTGAGAACCCATATCAGCTATAAAAAATTGATTGATTACAGTTGTAGTTTTTACTTAGATGTTTGATGATAAGGCGTATGCCACAGGATCCTGAATATTAGATCGGTAAAGACTAGAGGGGCGTGTGATTAATCTTCATGTAGATCTTTCGTGAAATATTCCTGTGCTAATAACAATTGTAAAAGTAGACGCAGATATTGCCCTATTGCATAGCAGTTTAGTTAAATTCACGTTGCTATGGAATCAGTGCTAAAAATTAGGTGTATTACCCACCACCAATTTGTGTGTAGGTGTATTAAGTATGGATTAATATTATAAATGCAAAAGCGTGTGTTTTTTTAAATAGAGATAGCGAGCAAACGAGCAAGCGGGTCACCTAATGTTAAGTGATTACCGCCGCCCATGAACATTTGCAGGACCAGAGGAATTGTCGATGCGTTGCCGGTCTTTCAGGAATTGCAGGTGTGTCTGTCTGCTAGCTTCAGTTGACGAGATCTTTGCTCACTTATTGCTACAGCATGCCTAATGCTATTGACGTGGCTTGAATGGCTATTTTCAACGGGTGCTGAAAAACGTCTCCTCTAGGTTTTGCAGTAGGTGAATAAAAACGCACTGAATTTAGTCCAGCCAGTATAGTATGCTAATTTGCATATAAAAGCTCTCTAGAGTCTAGACAGAGACTTCTCCGCTTGGGGCGCCCGCACGCAGTCAAAGTCGACAGACGCCTAAAGCCTGGGAACTAACGTTTGCTGTAAAGGGACGAGTATAATAAGGATTGTAGACAAAACATAAATTAAACTGGTTATAAGATATTATTTATTCTCTTACCTGACCAATCCTGGTAACGGACCGCCATTTTCTCAAGCATGCTTAAAGATGTCGAAAGGTACGTAAGCAATGCGCCAATACCACCGTTCCGTACCATCGTACAAGAAACAACACTATTTTTTTAAATTTTCATGGTGCCCATTTTACTCTGCCTATTACGGTTCACGTGATATAGCCGTACGGTCGAACAACGGAGAGTGAGCGAGTTTATTTTTGAAAGCTCGTCGCTCAGCGACAAAACTAGTAAAGCGAGTCATCGCCAGCAGTATGAACAGTCAGAGAGCAACTTTTAATATATCCATCTCTTTCGTTTACACGGAATGTACATTTATTGTGCGTTTCTTAAGAGATAAAATCGCCGATAGTTAGTCGTTTTCTCGCAGGCGGTCGGACCACTGCCTTATCTTAATATTTTTTTTGATATGTGAAAGTAACTCCTTCACGCCACTGTGATTGATCAGATTTGGCTGAAAGAAATGGAGTATAATACATATTATTATGACATACTTTTTATTCCGGAAAATCAAAGAGCAATTTAAAAAAATCTCTATCCATGCGGAGGAAGTCGCGGATATCATCTAGTTAATGAATAAAATAGTCTGTTCAGGTACCGAGTTTAGCTACAACGTTTGTTCTAAATGGGAAAGTTTTAATTCATTGTGGCGAAGGCGAAACCAACATGCTATATCCACTGGCATACTTTAGACTTGAGACATAGGTACAAGTAGGGTTCCCATTCAACAAGGTTTTCTGGACTGTCTTATGATTAATAGCGAACTTATGTTTTTTTTCTGCAAGGATTTGAACTTTAATTCAACTCTGTTGAAAAAATAAAAATGCTTATAGCACTGCGTGACCTAATCCCGCGCTTCTTCTTCTTGATATGTGTCTGTTTTTTTAAACTTCTTATTGTCCTTGGCTAGGCGGAATAGTTTTCCCACTGTTATTATTCCAGTCCACTCCTTTATGTTTCGTAGCCATGATTGCTTCCTTCTTCCTACCCCTCTTTTTCCAGCGACTTTACCCATCTACAGTAGGCAGTAGTTACATATCGTGTCGCAAAATATGGCGCGCGCTCCGTGACTTTAGTAAGCTTACGTCACACGAGCTATAAAAAATAGTACCTATACTACTTATACTCGTGACTTCAGTGAGTCTATAAATGCACATCGTTTAGCTAATTCACGCCATGCAATAGTTACTTCACTCAATAGACTTAACTTAACTTACAAGCACTTAAGTCACACGTATAGTAGGTATTATACTATTTCAGTGATTTTTCAGTAATATTATCCATCATAAGTATCTTTTTATCACTTAGTCAAGAACAACTGGATTGTTTTTTAATTGCTTCCTGTCTCCGAAAAAGTGTTTCTCAGTAAGAGATTCATACAAGAAACCCAAAGGATGAAAAACTACTTAGCCATAAAATGGTGAATGCGAATGCAAAAATTTCACTAAGTAGGTATAGGAAAATAGTTGGAAACTTTAAGGACCAACAACGAGTCCTACATATAAGTCGCTTCGTCGCTCTACGTTTGGCAATCCTACACGAGAATACATCGCTAGCTATCTCAGTGTACAATGAGAGACACACACATACACATCTGCTCGGAGCTTTCGGCTTGTTTGCCAACTCAGTTCCTTTGTGCTCTGCCAAATAATTCCGCTGCTACTACACAAAGATACTCGAACTGGCTAATGATTTGTAGGAAAACAGTTTTGAAACAGTTAAATTTTTAACTTAGACCTCTCCTGACTTCAGTTTTAGTTTGCTAGTTCTCTACTCGTTAGAACTTCATTATCAACGGCTTTAAGCGTATGAGTAGGTACGAGAATTGGGGCCAATTCTCTTGTACACAATCTCTAAACTAAACTAAATTAACAGGTCTAAATCTAGTGCTATCCTTTTCCGCAAGCAACGTTATGAAAGGGATAGCAATAGATTTAGAAGTGCCATTTTAGTTTAGTTTAGAGATTGTGTACAACGGAATCAGCCACAATGTTTTGTTTAAATAAAAACTTAAATAGCATGTTTTTAGTACAAAGGGTCTCTAAAATCTGAATCCAAACAAACTTATTATAGTTAAAATCCACGTTTGTCTGCGTATCATGCTAATAGGTATAATTTAGTTTTACATAAGCGTTATAAAATTACCCCTTATAGGTACTTATATGTATAAGTATAAGAGGTGATTTTATAACCCTTTTATTAAACTAAATTCTATATTTAATTCTTTATTTTCTAGTTTATATTAAGTTATTGTTAGTTAGCTGTTAAGTATTAAGTATACCTACCAATAAATTAATGTTTTACGTGTAGGTACCTATCGACTGTCGACGGCACTGGTGTACGGAAAAACTTATTTAAAGTTTATGAATGCACCAAACTTGTTGTAGACTGTAAATAATTCTTCTTTAATAAAATAAATAAATACAAAAAAAAAAAAAAAATCTGCACTAATAGGTAAAATACACCATTATCTTATAATATGACCTTAGAAATATTCATAAAAACAAAACTTGAACAAAGGCAAACTTTCCAATGATTATGACAGGAAAAACTTTCTTAGCTTACGGCTAGCTTACGGATATTTCTGGATAATATTTACTTAGAGATTCCAAACCAAACACCAAAGGAACTTGTGTGGGATTCTAACCGACACATGTGTTGCTCGGGGCGTAACACTTCGACTAATAGCCCCTTAATGACATTAAGAAAACATTAGTAATGGCGTGTAGTACTGGGTTAGTTTTAAGTTGTTTGTTGAGCAAAAGCCTCTCCCCACAAAACCTAGACGTACCCGAGTTTATTATATTTATATTGTAGGATTTTGGAAAATTCTAAAACCAGTTCTCTTTTTTTTCTTCATTTTCCTCATTTCTGAAGGTCGTAACTCATTTCCATTAATCATATAATAATAGTAGGTAGGGTTTTTCTGACTGTCTCGAAATCGAAGCTATAGTCATTTCTAACTAGCTAATTGGTTGTTAAAGAAAGTCATTTCCGAATACCGTGTAGCTCCGTCTTTGTTTATACATTTATTTCTTAAATTAAACGTCTTATCAGTGGTAGGTGGATATAGTTGTGGTTTTTAACTTATTTTACTATTTTTTTGAATATATCAGAAGGAAACATTCGTTAACGTTTTTAAATTGAATTTAGACACATAGGTACTCAGCTACTTCATCCTGTAAAAAAAAACATTATAAACAATCTGAATAAAGTATGATGTTTGAAAATTTTCCCGTTGATCAGACCATGGCCAGAAGCGACAAACACTGTGTATTCCACTTTTATGCTGTACAAGTTTCGTTACGCCATTCTCCGACGATCGCCGGAACTGTGCTGAGTTGAATATTTTATTTCACGCTTTGATTGTTTGTTGCAGCGGTTCCACCACAAACCGAGATGGCATGGGTATTGAATAAAACATGCACTATCGATTATTTATATTATGTGACTATGTAAGGTTTTCAGGGAGTAGGAATCCCGTAGGAGCTCTTTGATTTTTCGGGCTTTTTTTTAGCCTATGTCCGTCCCCGGGATGTAAGCTAACTCCGTACCAAATTTCATCAGAATCTGTTAAACTGTTAGGCTATGAAAGCTAGCAGACAGACAGACACACTGTCGTATTTATAATAGTAGTATGAATATGGATATAAATATGACTGATGGAGCAGATAATTATCTAGATGTTTGTCATACAAATATCGCTGTGAATGTGGCAAAATTAACATCTAAACTTACCGTATAGTGGACCCCTGCTTATCTTGCGGCTTCATCTTGCAAAAGCAAAAGAATTTGCTTAAGATTCAAAACAAACAGAGGCTACAATATTTGTGGTTTCTCCTCGTTATATAAACGATGGAGGTCGGAAAGCAAACAGGATTTAATAGCTTCTTTATGATGCAGCAAAAATATTAACAGCTATGTCGAATTAGGTTAATGGTAGAAAGGGCCAAAATTGTTATAATCATGATAGAAAATATATGCTTAAATACTTTGTTTTTGCCGGAAACCTACTATTTACTTGGGTCAGTGAATAAAATTTAATAGAATTCGGATAATCTACAATACATTATTATAAACCTAGAGGCTGGACCATGTTATGTTTCAATAAGCTGTACTCTATTTATTTACTAAGTCGAGTTTGTAGTAATAGGCCCTTTACTTCTAAACTACTTTAAGAAAACATAGTAACATTCACGTCTTGCTGTGTTAGTTTAAAGTTAGTAAGGGAAGTTGGAAAGGAATATTTCCACTGGGCTATATCTAAATAATATACAAAATGAAAAGGTGACCGACAGACTGACTGACTGATCTTTCAACGCACAGCTCAAACTACTGAACGGATCAGGCTGAAATTTAGCATGCAGATAGCTGTTATGACGTACACATCCAAGAAAGGATTTTTGAAAATTCAACCCCTAAAGGGTTCACCCCTTCAGGGGTTGAATTTTCAAAAAGGGCTTAGAAATAGGGTTTTCAAATTTGTGTAGTTCACGCGGATGAAGTCGCGAGCATAAGCTAGTTAATTATAAGAAGCTCATAAGAAAGGTCAAGGTCACTCAGCGAGCGATGGAGAGAGCTATGTTGGAGTTACTCTACGTGATCAAATCGGAAGTGAGGAGATCCGTATGAGAACCAGAGCAACCGGCATAGCTCAGCCGGTAGCGACGCTGAAGTGGCCATGGGCAGGGCACATAGTTTGCAAAACCGATAGACGTCGGGATAGCAATGTGCTGGAATGGCGATCTCGCACCGGAAAGCGCAGCGTTGGAAGACCCCCCACTGGGTGGACGGACGACATCAGGCGAGTCGCAGGGAGCCACTGGATTCAGGCGACGGAAGACCGTGGCGTGTGAAAGTCCCTATAAGAAACCTATGTCCAGCAGCCGACGTCCATCGGTTGTTGATGATGATGACAATGATGGTGAAATTAATAAAATTTTAAGAATTATAATTATATTATAAATATATTATTTCATACCACTGGATGACAAATTCGTTGAAGTGACTTTCATAACTTCATAATAAAATAGGTAGTAAAAGGGTGAACGAACAATTATTATTATTTTGGGCGGAAGTTTGGAAAATAACGTGCGATGGATGCCTCGACAGTCCATTAATCAACTTTACAAAAGAAGGCCAAAACAGTCTATTTAGTTTATGGATAAGTTAGACGTAAAGTACCTTTTTACCCGACTTCGGAAGGGTTATAATGACTTTAGCTCTCCTTGTAGGTGTATGTCTTTCGTTTTTTTTAAATCAAGCAACACATTAAATATACTACGCGACAGGTCGAGATGGCAATCGGGGTGGGGACGCCCTGAAAACCCGCACAGCCCCCGCGCTAACCCGGTGCGGGATAGCACGGATGACTTTCGGGTGTGCGGGATGTCTCCCCGTCTCATACCCCGAATGCTATCTGGACCTGTCGCGTCATCATCATAATCATGATCAACCCATCGCCGGCTCACTGCAGAGCACGGGTCTCCTCTCAGACCGAGAAGGGTTTTGGCCATAGTCTACCACGCTGGCCAAGTGCGGATTGGCAGACTTCACATACCTTTGAGAACATTATGGAGAACTCTCAGGCATGCAGGTTTCCTCACGATGTTTTCCTTCACCGTTAAAGCAAGTGATATTTTAATTACTTAAAAACGCACATAACTCCGAAAAGTTTGAGGTGCGTGCCCGGGATCGAACCTCCGATTGGAAGGCGGACGTCCTAACCACTAGGCTACCACAGCTTGTCGCGTACTATACCTTTATAAACAAATGAAGTCGTCAAGCTCGCTTAGCTAAATGTTCCGCATGTATATGTGTAAAGGCTTCCCTAATAAATAATTTGATTAAATTGTGGCAAATCTTTCTTAGGAAAACTTCGGTGGAAAACTATAATAGGTAACTTGTTCTCAAACTCAAATAACTTAATTTCACGTAGGACCCCAGTTGTGCTACGTCGCGTCGCCGTAACTCCACCAATGGAACCTTCTTAATAACGAACGGTGGGCTCAGATATCAACACCTTCGTGTACAATGTTTCTTAGGGTTTAAATTGTTGTTCCAGCCCGAGTTGACAGGCTTCGCAGCACATTAATTACTGACAACATTATAGGGTAATGAACTAAGAGTCAGCGCGTGCCAGACCTTCATTATTTTATAATAGTAAGTTTATCTGCGTATTGTCCCCAACACTGGGAGAAACGATCAGCGACTATGAAGTTTGGATCATGGTGGCTGTGGGAGATAACAGGTATTAAAGTTCTAAAAAATCTTACGTCAAAGTATAAAGTCTTAATTTTTTTTATATCCCCAGGCAACCCCGTAGCAACACCCTTAAAGTACTTTAGTAAATTGATTAAAGTTAAAGAGTGTCTGGCGGGGGTTCCCACGACACTAGTGTCTTGCAATGTATGACGTGTTTTCTAATACTACTCAGTAAGGAAAAGTATGGCTTTTGATAACTATTTATGCTGTATTTATGTTTAAAATGTATGTGCTCTGTTACCATAAAATAATACCGTAATCCTAGTGTATTAAACGTTGAACGTAAATACGAAATTTTATTGAAATTGGTTTTATATCAATCGAATAAAACGGTTTTTCTCCTAATGGTCGTGTAAAAAATGCGTATTTTGGAGAAACTTCACGATTTTTTTTGTATCGAGCCTATATATATATATATCTCTTTAAATTTTATTATATATTTAAAAATAAATGAACAAATTTGTAGTTTTTGAGGCCAAAACTTGATTCTTTGAGCATCCGAAATGAGTCTTTTGGGACTCATCAAACAAAAATATCATAATTTGCATGAAACGACAGTTTTTCTTTGAAATATTATATTCCAAAGAGACCTAAGTAAATAATTGGGTTTACATGGAACAATGTTAAGCGTCTAATGTAGCGTGTAACGCAATATTATGAGCAACCGCACGCCCCTGATGAAAGCAGAAACGCGCCACTCTAATTGACTATATTAACTAGCTGATGCTATGTACATTCGTGTATGTAGATTTGCTTTTAATATGGTGTACCTGTCTGTCTTTGATACTTTGTACATTTATACATTGTTTGTGCACCTTTCAAACTTCTTTAAAGTATAGCTAGGTACGTACATGAAAGCAAAGAAAAATAGTAGGTAGAACAAATGAAAGTAGTCGTTTTACAAGGCCTTCTTACAATATTATGAAACCTTGTAACAATCTGCGTTTGTCTCATGCATTCACTTATCCTAATCCTAATCCTAATAATATTATAAATGTGAAAGTGTGGATGTTTGGATGTTTGGATGGTTCCTACTTAATCACGCAAAAACAGCTAAACGGATTTGGATGAAATTTGGAATGGAGATAGATTATACCCTGGATTAACACATAGGTTACTTTTTATCCCGGAAAAGCAAAGAGTTCCTGCGGGATTTTGAAAAATGTAAATCCACGCGGACGAAGTCGCGGGCATCGGCTAGTCTATATATAAAAGGAAAAGCTGATTGACTACTGAACGGATCGGGCTAAAATTTGGCATGCAGATAGCTATTATGACGTAGATATCCGCTAAGAAAGGATTTTGGATATATTAGTTATACATAAACTGCTTTCACATTTCGTCTATTATTATAATGCATTTGACGATTCAAAAGTACCTACTTGTACAAAAAGTTTAATTGAATTTGAAAAGTATTTTTATTTTATTTAATTTTATGTGCGAAGCTGGAGCGAATCATCTAGTAGGTATATATCTATGAAGGTGTAACACAAATAAGTAATTGAATTTGTTTCCATTAGCGATCTCAATTATAGAGTCACGAACAGCTATTACCCGTTAATGGTTTCTGTCGGGGGTCTTACCAATGATTAAGATAATTTAATTTATGAGAAATCTACGTAATTTAGTTCTGTTCAACCCTTAACTAAACAAAAGTATAAAAATATATCTACAGTAATATTAGTAGTACCTATTATAATTAGGGGTTTAATTTTCAAAAATCCGTCTTATTAGCTATCTACAATTTACATGCCAAATTTCAACCCGATCCGTCCAGTAGTTTAATCTGTGCGTTAATAGATCAGTCAGTCAGTCAGCTTTTCCTGTTATGGAATAGAGAATGATGCATCAGATCAGGCGTGGTGAATTATTGTCTATGAAAGCGATGCTTGTGTCACAGCCCGTCTTCACCTCATTTGTATCAGATGCACCTAAGATGGGCAAGGATCTGTGAACCCACTACAAAAAAATTCTACCCTAATGCAATTAATGGAATAGGTTACGACCCTTAACTATGAGAAGTAGAACGCTCAGAAGCTGCGCCAAACGACATTCGCCCCGCAACGGATAAACGGTTAGGCCGCAAAAACGTAGCAGACAGACACCCTTTCGCATTTATAATATTAGCATGGATGTTACGCTATCACAACCCAAACAAAATCAATATCAACATTTCAGGTAATAGCTAGGTACATTATATAACGAATGTAGGTATACGGTACTTTACTTTACAATGCAGTCATTGCGCGGTGCTGCGTCTAGCCAAGTTTTAATTACGTCCGTCGGAGGAAATAGCAGTTCATGAATTGCTTTTCAAGTTGAAATATCAAAGAGGACATGTAGCGGCAAACGAGTCGGCGACAATTGAAATGCTGATGTCTGTATGAACAATAACAAGAGCAGTTTATGACTAGCTCGACGTGGAAAGCTTTATTGGAACGTGTATAGTGCTATCATCTATATGGCGTTCTATTGTGAAACATATTCATTTTTAAGCGAATAGAAAACCATTTACAATACCAGCTATCTATATTAAGTATTTTTGTTAAGCCTGATGTGGCTGGTAAGTGCGATGCCGTAGATTTGATTCACCTGGGTTAATTCACCTAGGACCTAGTATACCTACTACTTTGTTGACTTAATTCACCTATTATAGGTAGGTGGTTAGTGGATTTGAAGATTCCTTAGTATTTGAGAATAATAGCCTATGTTGCTATTCTATTTCTAAAAAGCGGTTAACTGCAAAGAAATGTTTTTTTAGGACGTAACACTGTTCTCAAAAACATCAGTTTTTATAAATTGCCAACTTTTTTGGCGATAATTGAAAACTACTTTTTGCAGATGCAAGTATAGTAGAGGGCAAAACCGGGAAGGGTTATAAAACCAGTTTTATTAACTTCACACCGTTTATCTGTTTTACGTGGCATTGTATCAGAACGCTATAGCTTGGAGGCATAGCCTTGTTAGTTATTAGCCATGGCTGAAGCTTCACACCAGACTAAAGTCAATTTGCATACTAAAAATTCCAAGATTGATCCTGCCAGGAACCGACCTTTGACTTATAAGACGACAACGCTCACCAGTCACCACTGCACCAAGAACGTTCAATTCACTGACATTGACACTATTGTCATCATCATCATCATTTTCAACTGATCGGTGGCTCACTACTGAGAACGGGCCTCCTCTCAGAATGAAAAGAGTTTGCCATAGTCCACCACGCAAGTCAAATGCGGACTAGCAGACTTTACACACTTTTGGTACATTATGGAGAATTCTCAGGCGTGTAGGTTTCGTTACGATGTTTTCCCTCACCGTTAAAGAAAGTGAAATCTTAATTTCACAATATTGTATTTTAGGTTCAGATTCAGACAATCAATAAATATCACGCTATACAGTATCACGAACTACGATATCAGTCAGCGTTATCGCATTACCCATCAATTATTTTTAATAGCATCAACAATATTAAGTCATGTTTTATACCGAAGTAATTGCAATCCCACGCATCGTCCGCATTTTGATCGTAATGTAAACTTGCCTAAATTATAGATTATGTTTAGAAAAGCAAACGATAAACACACAATTTTTCTATCAACTTGCGTCTACTTCCGGACATAGATCTTCAAAAGCGCACTACCACACAAAGGCTATCCTCATTCCTCACTCATGAAACTCAAACTCAAATGATTTTTTCAGATTGGGTACTATTGTATACAGTTTCTGTTTGTTATACCGATCTTCTTAAGCCCATTTTATCGCCACAGGTTATATGTTAACAAACAAATATCTTTTAGTAAATACAGTCAGGAAGACATTTACTTAAAAGAGCGTTAAATTTATTGTAGCAAATAATGTCCACAGACTACGTCCTTAAAGTTAGTAAGAGCTGAATTAATTAAGGGCGTACTCCTAAATTTTGTACAGTATAGTAGCGTACAATTTGCTGTCCCTAAAGCCCGTTGCCGTGGGTCGTAACAATAACATTCCCCTCCATTGTTTCATCAAGTAACAATTCTCTTCTAATGTCTTGAGGTTTGGTTTAACTTTAAAATGCACCTGAAAGCTACTCCACTCTATTCCATCTACATATTGTTAAAAAATATGCTCTTAGCTTGGTTCCTCAAGGAGCTTAAGTTTATTAGAGCAACGCAGTACTGAAAAGTTGAGGTAAAAGTCAGTTTATGGCACTCACTGTAGGCGACGCAATTACCTTAGTGTTTTATTTTATCGCCTACACTCACTAAGAAAGTATTTTTGGGAATTCCATCCCCAAAGGGCTACACCCGCCTCAAAAGCTGGGTATGAGGATATTAAATTACGTTAAAATCTAACTTTCCTAAAAGAACATATTGAGTTTCTTACTCCGGAGTCCCGATAATAAGACCACTAAGATAGTATAAACTCCATCATAAGTTTAATTATAGTTACTTAACTATTAACTAGTTTCGGGTACTCGTTTGTACATCGAAGAAATAGTAATAACAAACCCTTTGTAAGGAGAATTCATTTTGTTTCTAACTTGAAACGCATAGATCAAGATCTGAGAAAGGAGCGCCGTGGCTGCCATAAATATAACTATCATTTTGTATGTCACACCTTATCTATTTATAGCGTACTTAGCTTGTATTTGTCCATATCTGTGAATCAACTGTAGTCGACTAATATTACACTGATAAACGAGACTCTTTGTACCAGCTAGTATTTACTGTTGGAGTAGTACTTAGAAATTCTTTGCTGTTGAAACACTATGATTCTACGATAGACGATTCAAGAATGAAGAAGTTAATGTTGCTGATGTCGGAGCAATCTAAGACCGTGATTCCAGTGACTTTTTTTTAAAAATAAAAATAAAAAAATAAATATGACTTTCAAGTCATATTTTAGTTATTTCACTCATTACTGTAATACAATTTTTGTAATATATTTTTATCTGAAAATGTGATAAAAGTAATATCAGGCAATTTCCAGCGACAAAATTAACTCAAACATAAATTGGAAACCCAATAAGAGTTTGTTTCCCATTTCACGAAAGCGAAAATGATACAGATCCCATCGTTTTAAGAACATTGAAGGTATCTACTTTTGCCTGCTAGGGGTAGATAAAGGCTCGAGCCTATTAAATACAGATTGTTGCGTATTACCGTACCCATTTACATAAGTCAATGAATATCAGACCCTCATTTAGCTACTGGAGATAGGAATCGATTTGATGCGAAATTGGATTTTATTCGTCTATAGACCATCGAATTAAAATACAAACAACTCCCAAATCCAATCTACCTATCTCAAAAATATCTGAGATCTTGTTTTTAATATTTCTGATACAAGTTATATTGATGTTGCCGAATGTGTGTTAAAAATCTATCAGCAGAATCGACATTGTAAGATTGTAGTGAACATAGATAAACAGAAGTAACCTTTATCTATGGTAGTGAAGTTCAATTTATAAGCTGAATGATTGCTATGCTTTAGAAATAGTATACAATTAATAATATGCTATAGCTACAGTTTGTTGAACTAGATCTTAAATAGTAAAATGTTACCTACATGCATTTGTTTAAAACGTGTCAATAAAATAATACTTAGATAATAATGTGAACCTCATTACCTACAGAGTCAAAAGTATGAAATCAGTCAAAAAATGGCTCTATATTTGCAGTTCAAGTCAGCTACTCATTTAGAATGATACTTGAACTTAAGAGGGCTCAGGACGGAGCTTTCTTCATACAAACGTAGGAGGGTAATTACTACATTATTTGATATTGTACGCTCAAAACTAAGTATTAAGTCGATTTATCTCGTCATTATCTAGGTTTATTGATATATCAAACATTGAAAATAATATTGATTTTAAAGTTACGAGCCTCAAGAGATTCATATTTTAACACTAAATTTATGACAACTTTGGGCGTAAATAAGTAAGATTAGGAGTATGAAAATTCTAAAGAAATTTAACATTAGACATAGTTTATTTATTCATTAGTTGAAATAACTATACTTTGCAAACATAAACTCAGTAGTTTTTTCTCAAAAATACTTTTCCAAAACCCTTGATTTCGCTGAAAATCATCGTGCCTCTCACCTTTCTCATACAATGTCAAGTGAAAAGCAAATAGGTTTGGTCGAGCGTCCTGCGTCACCTTAATTATAGTACCTACGTGTTAGAGAGAGAGTCAGCGAGTGCCAGACCTTCAATATTTTATAAAAGCTGAAAGTTTATCTGCTTGTTGTCCCCAACACTGGGAGGAACGTTTGTTTGGATGTTTGTTTGTATCACGGTGGCTTTGGGAGATGACAGGTAATAAAGGTGTACAAAATCATACGTCATACTTTAAATTTTAAGGGTTTGGCAGGAGGTTGCCATGATACTAAGTGTCTGGCAATGCATGACGTGATTTCTAATACTATTTTGAAGTAAATATATAAAAAATTAGACTTTACCATTTACACTTTGACTTAAGATTTTTAACACCTTTTCTACCTGTTATCTTCCAAAGCTATACCATGATCCAACCAAACAAACGTTCCTCTCAGTGTTGGAGACAATACGCAGATAAACTTTCAAATTTTATAAAATAACGTAGGTCTGGCACGCGCTGGCTCTTAGTCCATGTCTAGAGAGACGCATTAACGGAATGGGAGCCACTTTGAAACTGACTCCTACAAAATCAATTATGCGCTGTAATTACATAGCACGCTGTCACAGTTAGATATCTATTAGACTATGCACATCAAAGGTGCTAAGGTACGTGTCGGATTCTCACTTGGCCGACTTCGGAATGTAATTAATTTATCGAATGTGTAAGTATACCTATTACCTACTATACAGGGTGTAACCAGAACGCTAGCAAAAACTTTGTGTTATTGTTATACTACTTACCTAAACACAATCCAATACCAATAACCATTTGCCTCGTTTAGTAGTTTTAGCGATTTATTTTTCGAACCCGCAATGTATAGTGTGCAAAACTCCGTCAGTCAGTCAGTCACCTTTGCCTTTCATATCTATATTTAGATAATTTCATATTTGTACCAAAAATCCGCAATAGAAATCAGCAAAGAAAAATGTAGGGACACCTTTCCCATGGGTACCTAATAATAAATCAAGTCGAAAGGGAAGTCTTCGAGTTATTCGCTTCGAATTGGAAATTGCATTGCTTTTCCGCAAACTTCTTATTTTAATGAAATAAAAATATTAGTATAGACATGTTGCATAGGTATTTCTTGTAAATATTTGGTCTGGTGAGGATTCTATATTCCTGAAAACAGTCTATCTATCTAGACTTAAAAAAGTCATAGTATCGAGTAGGTATACAAGTATAGCTGCATACTTATAGGTACCTACATCACTTGATATTATTTTCAGAAATAATTTTTTAAAACTTCCAAATCCTTAGCTAGAAAGATAGTACCTACCTAGCTTTTTTTGGAGTTTTTTTATTCATCTTAGATTTATTTTAAACAGGTTTTGTCTAAAATTCTTTTGATAAAATATGATATTATATTAAAATGGTGTTTTTTGGAGCCCGTAAACACGAAGTCATTTTGTAGAAAAAATAAAATTAACATAATAAACAAATTGTTAAAAAAATCGAAAAATAAATCCACACGAACGAAGTTGCTGGGAAAAACTATATTATAGAAACCTTTTAGACAAATCTTATTTTATTTTATTTTTATTTATTGGACACACAAAACAGATTATGACAATAATTGATAAAGTAATACAAGCCATGAATAAAACCAGTCACTCTCCAAAAAAAAGAGTGTGTACAAATGCAGTTATTAGTAATGGACGTGTACGTAGTTAGTAACGGACTCACTATTAAACAATACCTATACTATAATAAAAGAACATAGATCTAAAAATTTGTTAAAAATCGAACACTAAATAAAGTACTTACGTGACAAAATATGATTCAGATTCAGATTCAGATTCAGATTCAGATTTATTTATTTGCTTTCATGTACATTTACATTTATTGATGGTGGGTGCTTAAAGCTAAAAGCTAAATACATGAGATCCTGTCAGGGTATTGCAAATACAATTTTAGGTACAATAAAATGGTAAATATTAAAGATACAATACGAATAGGATTAAAATTATTAAAATTATCATTACTAGATATTAAATATTATTCATTTGCATGCTTATATATTATTATATTATGAGAATGTTGACTAGAATTTATTATAAAGCAAGATTAGTACAAAATAAAAATAAGGTCAAAGTATAGTAGTATTAAATAATTGCTGTCATGGTCTGATTAAGTCTCTGTCAATGGAATAAAATATTTAAAAATAGTTACTGGGGCCGATTCTCTTGTACACAATCTCTAAACTAAACTAAATTAACAGGTCTAAATCTAGTGCTATCCTTTTCCGCAAGCAACATTATGAAAAGGATAGCAATAGATTTAGACGTGCCATTTTAGTTTAGTTTAGAGATTGTGTACAAAGGAATTAGCCCCAATGTAAGAATTTAATTTAGTTATGGTTATGTTGCAATTATTTAATCTTACAAGGTCTTATAGTTAAATGTCAATATCAGATGTCATTTACAGGTGCGTCACGCTATTGAGGTTTATGCAGTTAGAAATTCTTGTATATCATAAAAGCATTTTTGTAGTAGCCATTGTTTTAATTTTCTCTTAAAGGTGACTTCTTTTGTTTCTTCTTTAATGTCGTTGGGAAGTTTGTTATAAATAATGATTGATCTGTAATACGGGCTGCTACGGCGTATTATTTGTAAGCTGTAATGTGGAAGAGCCAGGTTGTGCTTGTTTCGCGAGTTTCGATGGTATGTACTGTCTAATGTTTTGTATAAGTGTGAGTGTTTCCTAACAAACAGTACTGTTTCCATTATGTATATAGATGTTAATGTCAGGATCTTTTTTCTTATGAAATGTGGCTTACAACTGTCTCTTTGCCTAATATTTACTAATATTCGTATGCATTTTTTTTGAGCAATAAATAAGTCCCCCACGTCTGTGCTCTGTCCCCAAAGTATAATACCGTACTTAATCCACGAGTAAGCATAAGCGTAGTATGCAGATAGCGCTGTTTCGTAGTTAGTGTTTGCCTTAAGAACACTTAGGGCATATGCAAATCGTGAAAGTTTCTTCCTGACATCTTGTATATGTTGTTTCCAGTTTAAGTGAGTGTCGATAGTTAGGCCCAGAAGCTTGAATTCCCCAACCTCCTCAATACTTATTTCTTTTGTTAAGTTTCCTAATTCGAGAGGTTTTTTCTGGTATGGTCTAAATTGTATTATTTTTGTTTTTTTAATGTTCATTTCCAAGTTATGTTCCGTCAACCAGTTTCGCGTATTTTGCAGGTTTTTTGTTATTTGGGATTTGCATTCATCAGCGTCGGAGCATTCCATTAGTAGAGAAACATCATCCGCAAACATCACTACTTTACAGTCGGGACTTAGGGCCTTAGGTAGCTCGTTTATGTATAGTAGAAAGAGGGTACAACCAAGAACGCTGCCCTGCGGTATAGACTAATTACTAATACGCGAGTTTGACTGTACTGTATTTATATGATGTATTGTTTCATCGTAGTGTTGTATTTCTACGTACTGAGTCCTATCGTGTAAATATGTTTTGAACCACTTGTGTGTGTTTCCCCTAATACCCGAGCTGTATAATTTTTCTAATAGTATTTTATGAGACACTTTGTCGTAGGCTTTTGTCATATCCAATAATAGTCCCACGGCATATTTCTTTTTTTGCATGCATTCTAATATATATTGGATGTAGTTAAAAACAGCGAGAGTTGTAGATCGTGTTTTTCTGAAACCATGTTGGTTTTCGTCTAGTAAATTATATTTTTCTAGGAAAAGGTAAACGCGGTTACATATGGCTTTTTCGAATATTTTCGAGAACGTTGGCAATAATGCTATTGGTCTATAGTTACAAGTGTCAAGTTGCGATCCGCTTTTTTTATATATTGGTCGAGTTTTTGCAATTTTTAGTTTATTCGGAAAGGCAAAGGTGCCTTCGTCAAATGATTGGTTAATTAAAAATGTCAAGGGATATGTTAATTGATTAATGCATGTCTTAACTAGTGTCATAGGTATTTCGTCTACACCGTAGCTGCGTTTGTTTTCAAGGTTACGAATAATGACAATTACGAAATATGACACCATTAGTAGGTATAAATCATAAATTCTTGCTAAAGCAATAAAATCAGTATCTCTATCTTACATTCGGAGCTCTAAACGGTAGAGTTTAACATAGTCATAAAACTTTGTGTGAAGCAAAGTGGCGGTACATTCCCTAGAGGATATATTTCACGCAGAGTGGTTACTTAGATACGGTTCTAAGATTTAGCGAACACAACTTACGTGCCGGAGTATAAGTTCCAGTGCTAAGTGGATAGAATCGCACAATTCAGAATACAGGCGGAATATTATAGCTATAAATCGTAACATCTTGTATAATTCAGCAGGTTTATAATGTAAATTACCGTATCCATACCTATAAGTCCCGCAAATTGCTATTGCGCTGGAATCATGTCTCATTAACATCGAAATGACGTCATTTTAACGTCAGCCGAAATAAAAATATACCTACCATCAGCTCGAAACTTCAGTCTAGTGCTGACGTCACTAAAATGGCGGCTACGCGCATTAACAATTTGCAGGACTATTAGCACTCGACAGGTTGATATTATGACAATCGGGGTGTGGACGCCCCGCCTCATACCCCGATTGCCATCTCAACCTGTCGCGTACTATGCCAGTACAGTACTCATATACAGTTTACGTGATCACTGAATGAATATTGTGTCACTTCTATGCTTATCTAATCATCACCAAAACAGTAACATAAATAAGTATAGTACCTAACATAAATAGTAATAACGTAAATCATGAACGAACGAGCGTAAACGATGAATATTGGTAGGTACCTACCTAAAGAGTTTTTGGATTTTGGAAGAAATTTTGGTCACAAAAAAATTGTGAAAAACCCACAGTTGAGGCAATTATACCTTTATATTATTATAAAAATTGTACGCGACAGGTCGAGATGGCAATCGGGGAGGGAACGCCCCGCACACCCGCACACACACACACACAGGGTGTCCCCCATACCCCGATTGCCATCTCGACCTGTCGCGGACTATACCTACAATTAAAGAACCTACGTAGAAGCATGCGGAATTGAGCTTCCAGTTGCCTACAATTTGATAAGCACCGTTTGAACGAGATAAAAGCTCCTGTATAAAAGTATCCATGTAAAGATGGTTCTGATATTATAACTTTGCTATTACGGTCGTATATCTATAGATTCTCGGTAGGAACGGCATTCAGAACCAGTGGTAAATTAAACTAGTTGACGATTCAAAAGCACTTGTAAAAGTTTACTTGGACAAAAATATATTCTATTCTATTCTAAATCGAAGTATGTTTAAGTCGAAATGACGCCTTGCCGTGACGCCACAGCTACGATGGGGACAAATAGCTGTAACAATTGTGTAGACAAACTGCCAGCGACCGGCTCTATTACTCATTGTCTGAGCAATACTGCAATGACCTGCATTTCTGTTTACCTACGCTACGGGCACAGAGAATAGGTGGTGGTCCGTGGCTACGGGCCATACACCCTTTATCTACTTTCAAAATTTTCTCGAAGTTTAGGTAAAAACACTATCGTAAAAATCATATGATGTATATAGCTTGCAAAAGTAAATAAAATTGAAATGTCTGCGATTTTGAAGTTTCGAGTTGATGGTTAAAACATTGTTGAAACTCAAAAAAACAGTTTTTCTATCTTCTCTGAACTGATTTTGAAGGCAAACAGAGACCTTTGCAAACTACAGCAATATCAAATACCTATAAGTACGCAACAGGTCGTGATGGCAATCGGGGTATGAGGTGGGGGGACGCCCCGTACACCCGCATGTTACCCGCGCTATCCCGCACCGAGTAAGCGCGGGGGCTGTGCGGGCGTCCTGGGCGTCCCCACCCCGATTTCCATCTCGACCTGTCTCGTACTATATTATGTTAAAAAAAACGGCCAAGTGCGAGTCAGGCTCGCGCACCGAGGGTTCCGTACTACAGTCGTATTTTTTCGACATTTTGCACGATAATTCAAAAATTGTGATGCATAAAAATAAATAAAAATCTGTTTTAGAATGCACAGGTGAAGACCTTTCATAATATGATACCCCACTTGATATAGTTATCTTACTCTGAAAATTGAAATTACTTATTATTAGTTCATAACCACAATTTAATTTTTTTGTCTGATTTAACCACAAATTCACGGTTTTCAGATTTTTCCCTTTATGTCTGCTATAAGACCTACCTACCGGTAATCATTCATCCAAGACCAGCTACCTACCAAATTTCATGGTTTTAAGTCAGCGGGAAGTACCCTGTAGGTTTCTTGACAGACCGACAGACAGACAGACCGATAACAAAGTGATCCTATAAGGGTTCCGTTTTTCCTTTTGAGGTACGCAACTCTAAAAAGTTACTAATCTTTTGGGTTGATGGTTGATATAACTCAATTAACTTTATAAGAACAACAGTCTTGCAGTATTATAACAGTAACAGGTACCTATAGGTATATAGGTGGTATTATATTTGAAAAAGATAAATAAAGTATCGTACTTTTTCAAATACCTATCCACCTATAGGGTAAGTATAGAAAGGTTGAAGGTTCAGCCAAGTAATTAATATTTAATATTGTTACTAAACGGCTTGTTATTATAAGGCTCAGTTGTTGAAAGCCGGTTGATGTCTCATGAAGTTGACGGGTTATGAGCACTTACGCATTATTCCTCACTATTTATGAACACGGCACTTTATGGTGCGCTATAAACGAGAATAAGTATGAATAAATAATACGTTTATTTTATGGCGAGACCCACAAATCAGTGCGTCATAGGTGATTATTAGGATTATTGTCAGAAATTAAATAGTGGGTATATTGTGCTCTACTATCAAAGTGTTTTACGCGCTATCAAAGTTTTGATACATAATAATACCTATTATACCAGTAACATAAATTTTGGTGAAACGAAATATAAAAATCAATAATTGTGTACTACTTACTTACGAGTACAAACATTATTATTTAGCTGATTTTCTAACATAGTAGTAGACTATTATAGGCAAGTAGATATATTCCTGCCTACTTTTTATGTTTTACTGAAATAAATTAAAAATTCAGGTGTTTTCAACACCTGAATTTAACACCAGGTTTAATATTTTATACAAAAAGAGTACAAACGATATCGCTAGAAATGTCGAGAAAAGTCCCTACAATTTGTGAAAACTGACGCCAACGAAGATTAGTAGCCAGGTAGAAATTCTGCCCCTGCAAACGTTATTTCTTTTGGAATATTCAATTAAAAGAAATCTTGATGTTGGTAGATTATTTGGGAGAGAAAAATGTAAAATGGAATTTCTTTCGAGTGGATGCTTATTGCGTTTTACGTAAATTGAGACTTAAAATTAAGTTACTTAATTTGATTATATTCAGAGAACCTAATACTCATATGCATTATAACTATTATTGTTAAATATCCATATTAATATTATAAATGCAAAAGTGTGTCTGTCTGTCAGATTTTTCACGGCCAAACAGTTCAAACGATTTTGATGAAATTTGGACAGAGTTAGCTTACATGCCGGGGAATGACATCGGGGAAGGGCCGTGAAAGGCTAGCAGACAGACAGACAAATGGACAGACAAACACACTTTCGCATTTATAATATTAGTATGGATAGTATGGATGTATGGGCAAATTGAATTATCTGTAACGAATGCATCTGTGCATGCAATGTTGTGGTGACATAAATTTTCAGTCAGTTGAAGGCATGGAGCGGGCAAACTTTAATGAATTATTTACTAAACAGCTACCTACTGATGCTTTCGATACTGGCATTCTTAAAGATTAAATGACATAATGTAAATAACAAGTCGAAAATTCTCCGAGCTAAGTAAATTTATTTTTTGAATCCTACCAATAAAGCTACCATTCTTTTGTAAACGTATTTTAAAGTTTAAGCGGGTTTAATTATTTATCAACTGGCTGATGCCCGCGACTTTGTCCGCGTGGATTTAGGTTTTTAAAAATCCCGTGAGAACTCTTTGATTTTCCGGGATAAAAAGTAGCCTATGTCACTCTCCAGGTCTTTAACTATACCCATGCAAAAAATCACGTCAATCGGTTGCTCCGTTGCAACGTGATTGAAGGACAAACAAACAAACCATTAAACCAACAAACAAACACACTTTCGCATTTATAACCTAACCTAACCTAACCCATCCGAGCCGGAGTTCTGAGCTCGCTTCGCTCGCTTTTAATAGTGGAAGCAGGAAAGAGTACCCCACTATGCAATGGAGCCATACATTTCTTCCAACACGAAAAGGACATAATAGCTCTAAGAGCATAACTTTATCCAACCCAACATTATCCAGTCAGAGTTGGGTAGACCTATGTAGGTGAGTATGTGTGAAAATTTATTTTACTTATTATTCGAACTTTACCCAAAACGTTTGGGTAATACTAAGTAAACCCGTGTAAACCTTGGTTTACTACATCTTCTAGCATTACCCGTAACATACCTATATTTATAGAAGAAGATATAAAGTCGTTCACGTTGTCATAAACATAGGCACATAGAGATCGTTGGATTGTCGGGAAACAAAGCGTTTTCAATATTCATTTAGTTCATAATCGAATTGAAGACATCCGTTGAACATTGGAACGATGTCGTGTTAACTCTTCCGTGACTGTAATCCCCAATTACTGTAATGGCGACACGAATTTATTAAGCCTACTTGCAAAGAGCTTTAATTAAGAAACGGTGCTATAATAATAATTGTACCTTCAATTATTTATTCACGTAATTGGATTTTCTTACTCTGATTATACTCCTTGTAATTAATGGAATGAATGACATTAAAAGGATTAAAATACTTACTAATGCAAGCATTAATAAGTTGCTTAGTTACTGTTCTGGATTTTAAACACCACTGTTCTACAGTGCTTAAAAACCCGCAGCAAATTCGGATCTCTAGTTTAACTAGTTTCACGATGGATTTCATAAGGAAAGTTGTGTGATTTATTTAAAACTTGTATATTTAAAACTAGCTGATGCCCGCGACCTCGTTCGCGTGAATTTAGATATTCAAAAATCCCGCTGATCTCATTGATTTTTTGGGATAAAAAGTAGCCTATGTCACTTTCCAGGTCTTTAACTATACCCATGCAAAAAATCACGTCATTCCGTTGCTCCGTTGCGACGTGCAAGGACGTTGAAGGACTAACCAACAAACCAATAAACCAATAAACCAACAAACAAACACACTTTTGCAGTTACAATATGGGTACTTATTTCTCAGAGAAGCTTATAAAGACGATGATAAGTAAAATATAGGGAACCAACGACCTCCTACGGTTTCGCTTGCGTGTTTCCAAAAATCTAGCATTATAATATTCCTTATAATATTTAAAATGAAAAATTTCAGCTCTCTAGATCCAAGGTTTGAGCTAGGCGTTGATGAGTAATTGAGTGAGAGAGTTAGGACTTTTCTTTTTATAGCCATCCATACTGATATTATAAATGCGAAACTGTATCTGTCTGTCTGCTACAGTTTGCGACCCATCAATTTAACCAATTTCCAAAAAAATTGCATAGCAACAGAGAAAGATAACTTGCATTCCGGGGATGGACATAGGTTAAGTATATTGTGTTTCGGAAAATCTAAGAGTTCATCAGTACCCTTATTATCAGTATCCTTATTATCAGCACCCTTATTATAAATGCGAATGTGTGTTTGTTTGTTGGTTTGTCCTTCAATCACGTCGCATCGGTGCAACGGATTGACGTGGTTTTTGCATGGGTATAGATAAAGACTTGAAGAGTGACATAGGCTACTTTTTATCCTAGAAAATCAAATAGTTCTCACGGGATTTTAGAAACCTAATTCGACGCGGTGGAAGTCGCCGGCATTAGCTAGTATGGTATATTTTTAAAATCCTAAATTCACGCGGGCGAAGTCGCGGGCATCATCTACTATTTAGATAAAGCGTGGATGCTTTTGTTTACATTCATTTTATTGTATTAGCGAAGACTAACAATACATATCTTATCGGAAATCGGTTAGGATCAAGGACTTTATTGGATCTGTCTAGACCCGAGAGCTATCTTAACGCTGCAAGTGAAACAAATTGGATTTACAACCGTACTGTATATCAACAGTTGAGTGAAATAGCTCTCAGTTGTTTGTTCCAGTAGATTTTTTGAAATTCATGGTAAAAAACATTGAAATAAAATGCTCAAGAAATGAAATAAGTGCTTAAAAATATCAGCCAAAAAAGGTTGTTTCAAATTACTCAAATTTTTAGACTTATTGCGCTCATCTTCATTTTAGAATAAATACTTATTTTTGTTGTCATTTGAAAAATTCAAATATTTTAAATTTATTGTCGATGACAAGAGGTCTTAAATATAAATATTTTGCAATCGTTATTAAACTTTATGTTCAAGTGTTGAGGTTTATAATAAACTGAAGTTGAAGATATTGTAAAACTTTGTGTCTATCATATGTGTGAAAACCAGGCTACTTGAGCGATGTGAATTCGTTTGAAAGCCCTCGTCTATACCTACTATTATAAGTCAATGGTAAAAATCGTAGAATTTTTATTTAATACTAGCTGACACGCCCCGGCTTCGCTCGGGTGGAGTTTAGAAAATTGAGGGGGATGTTGAATTAAATTTTTCTCTCCGTAAAAACCATCCTCGTACTTCAAGGAATATTATAAAAAATAATTAGCTAAATCGGTTCAGCTGTTCTCGAGATTTGCGATGAGCAACACATTTAGTGATTCATTTTTATATTATAGATTAACCGACCCGCCCTGGCTTTACTTGGGTAGAATTTTTAAAAATCCTTTCTTAGTGGGGGTCTTCGAAAATCTACATGCAAAATGTCAAATTTCTAGACCCAGTGATTTTGAACTATGCATTGATATGTTAGTTGGTCAGTTTTTCCTTTTATGTATATTGATGACAATAACAGAATTATATTGATCAGAATTATGCTGAGTAGGTACCTACCTAAATTTTATACAGATAAATATTTTGATTTTAAGTTAGGTATATGTAGGTATAGAGAGTGCTATTTTGAGAGCGGTCAGAGTGGTAAAAAGTCAAACTATTAGAGATAAAGGATTAAAAGCTGAATTAAATTAAGAACCGATATGTAGTAGATTAAAAAAAACTTAAAAACAGCATTCAAAGACAAAAAAAAACAAAGATACAATACACAAGTTAGGAATCGAACCCGCACTTTAATTTCACTATGTAAAATAGGAATCGATAGAGTAAATTGTAAATAACTTGTAAAGAAACAGCGTCTGATATATAAAGGAAAGTCTGCTGTTCCTTTTTTGTCATCTCGCGCGCCGCGTTCCCGCGGAGATGGATTCCTGATCTAAGTTTATTTTATTTTATTTTACAGCTGCAAAATCGACAACTGGTTACTGGTTAGCTAACTAACAGTTTAAGTTTTCGCTTCATTGATCACTCCCGGAACAACCTGTATTTTAATTTTATAAATAAGCATACTTACCTAAAGTATGCTAAAACTGAAAAAAAGTTTAAATAAATTTGAGAATATAGAAAATAGTTTCATATTTGTGCCTTTTGGGGTGGAGACCATGGGTTCGTGGGGCGAGGATGCTAGATCCTTTTTTAAGGACCTTTCATCCCGTCTCGCGGAATCCACGGGGGACCGGAGGGCTGGCAGTTACCTCGGTCAGCATAATATTAGTCTGGCCATTCAACGAGGTAACGCTGCCAGCGTTCTGATGGGCACCCTGCCTCGTTGCGGTGGTTTAGATGATATTTTCGATCTGTAATTTTTATGTTCTAGAATAAGTTTGGTATTTTTGTTTATTGTATTTTCATTTGAATCTAAAAATAAAAAATAAATAAGTTAGTCACTATATTATGTTCTGAATATCTATCAAGTAACGTTTGAGAGTTGCCAAATGTGCCCTCATGTGGAAATGTATAGATTCCGCATTCTCTCGAGGTTGTTCGCAAGATATCTGCGGAATATTAAAAGGGGGCATACCGCGCGAGAGGAATAATGCGGAATAAACTGCTGCAATAGAACTTGCATGCGGAATGCATACACCGATGTTGTTTTTGCACTTCGGTGATGCTTTACGTTGTTTTGTTTCCAGACTCCCGTGAAATGTAGGATTTGTTTGTTTACCTACTCTTCTATCGCGGTGCATTCTCGCTAATGGTGGAGTTTTAGTTGTTTTTACTTTGATCGCTGTTTGCACATGGGGATAACGGATGTGTCCCCAATTATGATATAATTTGTTCATAACTGGTAGTAGTTGAGGTTTGGTGAATGCAATTTTGTTTTTTTAGTGAGCTGTGCGTTGATAGATCAGTCATCATAGTCGACCATTTACTTACAAACTTCCTTTTGAAAACATCTAAATATTTGACATATTTAAAATATTAACCTTATAATTGTATATTAATCTTCCACTTCACTAGGTAAACGGACGACATCTGATAAGTCGCAGGGAGCCGCTAGATTCAGGCGGCGCAAGACCGTGGCGTGTGGAAGTCCCTACAAGAGACCTATGTTCGGCATTGGTCGTCTATCGGTTGATGATGATGATATTAATCTAGATATCCATAATTATGTTCATCTGGGATGCATACTTGTAGCAAGGGGTATTATAAACTACAGCCATGGCATGCAATGTGCATACACCGACGCTGTTTGTACTTTGCTTTGTACCTAGTTTGTTATATTTGATTTGTTTGTTTGTTTGTATGTGGTGTGAAGTTTTTTTTAATAAGATATTCCTTTTAGTGTTTAAATAAAACCTAATGCTTTAACCTATGTAATTATTAATAGAGGAAAAGCTTACGGCATTCCGAACCAGTTTAAAACTACCTGACTATTCATAAGTACTTGTAAAAAGTTTACATGAATAAAAAAACATTCTATTTTATTCTGTTCTATTCTATTCTATTACATGGCTTAACTTTTATCAGTGGCCGGAAGAGGAGTGTATTAGTAGCGCGATCCATACAGAGGTAGAGAGTTTGGTTTTCATTTGAATATTAATCTTTCAAACTCAATGAAATCTCGTAGACACTTTCTAGAAATGGTTGCATACTCACTTCGCTCGAGTGGAATTTTTTAAAATCGGTGAAGGGGAGGAATTTCAAAAAAACCTGAAACCAAAAAACGTCCCCCCTCCCCCCATACCCCGATTGCCATCTCGACCTGTCGCGGACTATAGGTGCCCATCTTGCGCCTATTTAATAAGAACGAAGAGGTAGGTAGTAGCGTTCAGAAGCTATAATTCCCCTCTATAACTCCAAGTGTGAATAGACGTGCATATCGCTCTTTTCACGACTTTTGCAGAAACTGCCACAACTAAAGGTAAAGATACACGACGACACTATATATACTAGACACTCAATGTATACATCGATATACATCGTTGTAGTGTCGGTGGCGCTCAATGTTCTCGACATCGCCCTGGAGACAGACCATGCGCGGTTGCCGAAGTGTACGAATTTCGAACCTGCGCGAAACCTTTTGCTAGACCAAGAACGACACGCACGTGACCTGCGAAGGAAATCAAATCTTTGATTTCATATTATGAAGCGCTGCCAGAACTACGATGAGCCATGATGATACTAGAACTATGATGACTATGTAGATTACTATGTATGTGTGACTAAGTAGGTATGAAGATGACAATTTTTTATTTATTTATACTTTATTGCAAACGCAAAATAAGCATATCGACAAACATACCAGAATCTTAATCTAATAACTGCAGTGTGCACAGGTGGTCTTGTTGCAAAAGCGATCTCTTCCAGACAACCTTTGACGAAAGGAATCACAAAAGCAGTGCTTCCAAAGGACAGGTTGGTGCGGCCACTAAATGAGGCCCAAGGTAGGTATATACTATTTACTATAAAATAGATAGACTACATACACAATATATACTAATAATACATATATCTCTATGATGTACTACATATAACATAACGTATGCATGTACTGTAAGAGTATGTACACGATGATGATGATAAAACTATGATGAGCGGCGATGGATTATACTACACTGGCCTAATTTCATTAATGTCACACTTCGTGGTCCGTGTAGACGCATAATACACTTGAGCCGGGACACTTGATGTAGGTATACACTAAGTGTCGACACAAAAAATTGTTGCGGTGTGGATGCAATCGACAGTAGTATCGACATTTGTGTCGAGTGACAGTGTCGTCGTGTGTTTTACGCTTAAGATATCTTTCAAGTCTCACCGCTGAAAGCCACGTCTTTGCGTACGGTACTCAAAGGAAATGCAATATAAACTTTAAATTATCCTTACCTTACCTGCCTAGCTCCAGTAACGCGTAACCAAACTTATTCGATCTGGCTTGTATTTAAGTATATGGTCTATTTTGTATCCCTATTCTCTCTTTCTCCATTGCTGAGAGTCATAACCTCTTTCCATTGATCACTTTTTCTTGGGATAATAATACGATGGGTTCCCAGATCTTTCGCATAGATGATAGAGAAAGAGCCCACGAGGACCAGACCTTCGTTATTTTATGAAAGCTGAAAGTTTCTCTGCGCATTGTCCCTAACGATCGAGGAACGATCAGTGACTATAAAGTTTGGACGATGGTGGTTTTGGTAGATAACAGGTAAAAAAAATGTATAAAATCTTTCGTCAAAGTATTTAATAAGTAATTTCTTCGGAATAGCATTAGAAATCACGTCATGCATTGCCAGACATTTAGGCAACCCTCTGCCAAGACACCCAAGACGTATGTTACCAATAAAATTAAAGTTTAAGAGTCATCCGCAATCATGCGAAAGACTAGAAGAATTATATCCACCACCTAACCTATGGTAGTCTTTTGTAAACAAAACCAAAAACAAATACTCCATATTGGAAAAAGCGTTACAATTCATCACGTTCCGTTAGAAAATCACGTATGTACGATTAATAACAAATTCTAAACTCACTCTTTTTCAACAAATTTCACAGTATATTTTTGTCGCAGATATAAAAATGAGCATATAAAAGGCTCCCGCAGTAATCCAGTGCGTAAAACAAACGCAAGCGCCAGTGGCGGACAGGTGTCGGCAATAACAAATGGAAAACACTCCTCGCTCATGTATCACATTAATAACACGTAGGTACCAGTACGAGCGCCACACAACATCCTAATTTTTTATTTCTATTTGAGTTTTAGGACCCTTTGGTCGATGACAAATGAGGTGTTTACTATAGGAATACTTACTGAGTTGACATGCTTGAATTGTGATATACTTACCTAACTTACCTACTATCCATACTAATATTATAAATGCGAAAGTGTGTCTGTCTGTCTGTCTGCTAGCTTTTCACGGCTCAACCGATCAACCGATTTTGACGAAATTTGGTACAGAGGTAGTTTGTATCCTGGGGAAGGACATAGGCTACTTTTTATCCCGGAAAATTAAAGAGCTCCCACGGGATTTTCAAAAACCTAAATCCACGCGGACGCGGGTATATCTAGTATTTAATAAAGTCAATGGTGCTAATTAGGTTGTCTTGTACGCAAATCTAATCATATAATAAACTGAAAAAAATACTTAGTATTTTTCATATACCTATACTTACTATACTACCTATTTATCATACCTATTATCATTGTATAGAATTCTTATTAAAATATGAGGGAGGAAAAGGATAACAAAATAAAACATATTGATGGCGATATCAATATTTATTTTAGAGGATTCATAAAAAAGTGCAACCCCCACCTAAAAGGCGCTGAAAAGAGTATTTAATATAACAACCATTTACAACCCGTCGGAAATATCTGAGAACCTGGCTTAGTGACGTCATGCAACGCGCTTGCGTTGGCACCGGTACTGCATAGGCAAAAACGGGTGAGCTGCGGGGAAGTGCGAGGGGGAGCGCATTCCAGCGAGGTGCGCAGATATTTCCGAAGAGTTGTACAACTTTTAAGCTAGTAGTGACACAGGAGGAATCTAATTTTATACATAATAATATAAGAGAAGAGAGATAAATGTTTGTTTAGTCAGTTTCAAAAGGCACTCGAAGAGCGATGATTTAATAGAAAGTTTGACGTTATGAAAGGTCCGTGACGAAGCATTTTCGCGTGAAAATATGTCAAAAATATCTATAGGTATGTCATTTTGTGTGGGGATTGACGTTTATTAAAAAGACCTCTCCTTAATTGCTATTAGGTTTTTGTATTAATGACAGGTTTGTGACTGTGATCGATAGGATGCAGAGAGCGCTGTTTGTTAGAGCTAACATTGTCACCCTCAGTTTTTTACGTTTCATGGAATACTGAATTAGGTGCTTATGTTTTTCATTAGTCATTATTTAAATTTAACTTTATCTTACAGCGTTATTTCAGTAATGACGAAACCTTAGATTAATGATTATATTGATGAAACAAAAAGTGTACGGCAGAGTGATATCAGCTGTCAAGAAAATTGACGATAATTGCTTGACATGAAAGGAAAATCAAAGTAAACAGCAAACGCGCAGCGCGACCTATAAATTAGCGAGCTTGTTCAAGCGTATTTTTAGAAAAGATTTCCCTTGATTCTTAAAAGATTTCTTGAGTTACGAGAAGTCTTTAAAATAATATTTTCACATTAAGCTATAAACACAGCATTAAAAAATTTCCGACGTCGTGTTTGGCAAAAGTGATAGAGTCACAGATTAACAGCTGATAGTATTGAAGCGCAAATTTTTTATTTTATTTTATTTTTTTTTCAGTATAGATGTTTTTCATGTGAAAAACTGGCCAAGTGCGAGTCGGATCACGCACGAAGGGTTCCGTAGCATTACCTATAAAAACGAGCAAAAAATCACGTTTGCTGTGTGGGAGACGCCTTAAACATTTATTTTGTTTTGTTTTTTAGTATTTGTTGTTATAGCGGCAACAGAAATACATCACCTGTGAAAATTTCAACTTTCTAACTATCACGGTTCATGAGATACAGCCTGGTGACACACGGACAGACAGACGGACGGACAGCGGAGTCTTAGGGTCCCGTTTTACCCTTTGAATGAACCCTAAAAATGTTTTAAAAAATTACCACATGCAATACAGAAGACGCATTTTTATCGATATTGACATGACTTTGATACCTATTTCAAGTATCTAAGTAGTATTGAAGCTAGTACTACAACTGCTGTATTTATAATAAGTAAGTAATATGGAAAATATAAAATAAGAAAACCAAAAGAAAACAAATGAGAACCAAGAATTGCTGGTTAAAAATTATCTACTTCAGAGGCAAATACTTTCATATTTTCTTGATATCGAGGAAAAGGTAAGGGTTTATCCCTACCCTTTTTTACATTATTATAAGTAGGTAGACAGGAATCAACTTATCCGCATCAAATTACTAAAATTATTCTTCAGGAAACTGTATAACTAAGCTTATGCTAAGCTTTTTAAATATTTAATTCCATTTTAAGTGGTCATAAAGTTGCAAAAAAAATATTAAGAGAATTATAGCCCTAGTACCTTCAAGATTCAGATTTAAGTTTTTAAGGACCTCATGGAAACTCTTTGATTCGACACACTTTCACATTTACAATATGGGTATAAGTGATATACTTGTTTAAAAAAAAACAAAATAGTGCTAGATATTAACATTTATATTATTATAAATATATAGGAGTAAAATTCTGAAAAAGGCGATTTAATCCTCTCAGTGTAACAACGTGTAAAAGTTATACTATCCGCGATATATTTGAAGTGAACATCGACAGTTTCCTATCGCAAAAAGAGAAATAGTCCAATTCCACATTCGTGGACCGCCGCCGCTAACGTTTGTTGGAACACGCTGGATATTGTTCTTGTTGGCACGGAACGTGTCTAAAAAAATTACATGCCCTGAAATAGTTTTACGTCGTTTTATTGTCATACACACCTACCGTAAACTTTAAAATAAAATCTTTTCATTGGAACTTTTTCTGATAATATTTTTTTACTATATATTTCAAATAGAAATTAATATAGAAACGGGAAACTATTCAAATAGAATAATAATCTTTTGATGTAAAAGCGTGGGGAAGTAAAGCGCCTTTCATTATTCCTACCTTCGTCTTTTATTAGAAAGTGATTAATTAACATCCCTTTTAATAATATAATAGGTAAGTATTCTATATTATAATATCATAAAGAGCTACATTTGTTTGTTTGTAATCGATAATAGCCATAATTAAAAGTTACTGTATCCAGAAGTAACATAGGTCATAGGCTATAAATAATTGTAATACACACAATATGTCCCGCGGACGCAGTCGTGGCTAGAAGCTAGTATTATTTAATGCAAAATTGCGGATTTTTGTTTATTTATCTCCTGCAGTTAGTAATCATTTCACTGTTAAGCTGCAGAACCAGTCTTGCTAAACCGATTTTGACGGGACTTTTATAAACAGCATTCTTCCAGGATTAATTAATCTAGATGAGAGCTAGTACCTAACAAAAGCAAAAACGAACTGAGGCCATGGGACAAAGCATCTAAGTGGGTTACATAACAGTTTTAATTAATGCGCGGGTCGTCTGCTTGTTGTCCGTCCCTCCTACTCCTGACCCAACAACCAACGGGATATCCTGAACCCAGCAAGCTTTTACATGCAAATTAACTGCTTCGCTATTGGATTCACTTTGTACTCTTTATTCACCATTTTTCAATGTATTCTGCTGTAATGCAATTTCTGCAATTTCTTTCTTTTTTTATGCTTGTTGCTTGTCTCATATTTACAGCGAGGTTAAAAATCATCATCATTAAGATCAACCCATCGCCAGTCCAATACTGAGCACCGGTCTCCTCTCGGAATGAGGAGGGTTTAGGCCATAGTTTGCCACGCTGGTCCAGTGCGGATTAGCAGACTTCACACAATTTTGGAGAACTCTCAGGCATGCACGTTGTCTCACGATTGCTTTCGTTTACCATATTATACCACCTATCTATCTATACCACTGTTGCAGTTTTGGGCAAATACCTATCTCTCTTGCGACTTTGCAACGCTTTGTTGATAAAAACTAAAACGGTAACTGGATGGGTAACTGACTTTGGAGGTCCGAATTTGCTCGTTTTATTTCCTCCGTGGCCTGGAAAGTACGTTAAACCGTTGGTCCCGGTTATTATCACAAGCCTCTGATTAACTAATTACTTTAAAAACCTAAGACACATTTTTTTTCTCTTGGACGAGTTTGATGCGGAAGGATCTAGGAAACAATCCCATTAATATCCCAAGAAAACTCCTACCATTATGTGATCAATGGAAAGGGGTCACAACCATCAGTAATAAGGAATATAATTCGCACGCGTGGATTTAGGGTTTTAAAATCCCGTGGGAACTCTTTAATTTTTCGGGGTAAAAAGTAGCCTATGTCCTTCCCCGGGATGTAAGCTAACTCTGTGTCTGTATCAAATTTCATTAAAATCGGTTGAACTGTTGAGCCGTGAAACGCTAGCACACAGACAAACACACTTTCGCATTTATAATATTAGTATGGATATGGAATTTATGGATATGGATAGAAAGAGGATTAGTTAAACATTTGCCAATTTTGAATCTAATAATACTAGGCGTGCCTTTTAAGTTCTGTCGTTTCCATATTTCCCGGCAATTTTGAATTTGGAACGGTTCTATATTCGAATGCATTTAAATTTTGGATCTCAAAACAGTTGAAAGTATCAGGATTAATGCTTTTGTTTAGTCACAGCGTCGATTGGAATCTGTCAGGTTACGTACGAAAATGAATCTTTCGAAGGAAAATGTTCGTGCAATAATTTTCTACAACTTTAGAAGAGGCCTGACACGGCTGCAGTGTTTTGAAGAGCTAACATCTGTGTTCAGTGATGAAGCCCCATGTCTGCGGACTGTCGAACACTGGTATTTAGAATTCGAGCGTGGACATACTAGTGCTAGTGACAAATCTCGCGAATGACGCCCAAAATCCGCCTTCACTGAAGATAACATCATTGCTGTGAGACAACTAATTCTCGAAGATCGTCATGTGACATATCAAGAGATAGAAGATCTATTAGACATCTCAGGGACAACCATTCAGAAGATCTTGCGTGAAGCGCTTGGTGTGAGAAAGCTAGTTTGCCGTTGGATACCGCATCTGCTTTCCGACGATCACAAGGCGCCCCGCTTCAGATGGTGCAAGAAAACTCTGCAAAGGTTCAACCGAGGAGAGTCAAATCACGTCTACGACATCATCAGTGGTGACAAATCTTGGATCTATGCCTACGAGCCTGATTCCAAACAACAATCTACAATCTGGGTCTTTCAAGACGAGCCAAAGCCAACTAAAGTTGTTCGTTCTCGACCCACTTCAAAGAAGATAGTGGAATTCGTTCGTTGGAAAAACCGGCCATGTTGCAACTATTGCACTTGAAGATCGTAGAATGGTTAATGTAGAGTGGTATACCACAGTTTGTTTACCACAAGTCGTCGCTGAACTTCAAAAATCTAACTCAAAGCGACGCATCATCCTGCACCACGACAACGCAAGCTCGCACAGCCCTCGTCAAACGATTGAGTATTTGAAGCAGGAAAAAGTGAAAATTCTTGACCATCCTCCATACAGTTCTGACCTAAGCCCTAACGATTTCTTTAGATTACCTAAAATTAAGGAAAGTCTTCGTGGTCAAAGGTTCCAGTCCGGTGAAGAAGCAGTCGACGCTCTCAAGTCAGCCATTTTGAACACCCCCACTTTAGAGTGGAATAAATGTTATAATAACTGGTTTGAGCGAATGGAAAAGTGTATTAAGCTTCGTGGTGAATACTTTGAAAAACAATAAAAAGTACTATAACATTCTAGTAGTGTTTTTTTCTTCAAACGACAAAACTTAAAAGGCATTAATACTAGTATTAACATTTGATAAAGCGTTGGCGTTTGGTATGAACGTTGGAGTTGATACAGTCTCTTGAGACTAGCCGCAAGTTATTGGCTCGATATTACCGTATTTAAGTTGATATCTTTATTTATAACCACCGAGGTCCCATAACAAAATTATACTACACAATACATTTTAAATGGTAGAGTAGCTTGTTCAGCCAGTATCATAATTTTTCTTGGTTCAAATTAAGTCCAGTAAAACTGCAAGTTGTAAATTATTGTTATCATTTGCTTTCAAGTCGCTATTATCGCATTGTTTCGTTGTCATAAAACTTCACCATCATTAGATTATGTCAAGGCTGGAGAATTTGCGAAAACCTGGTGCAGTAGTGAGCGTAGTAGCTTATAAGTGTGAGGCCCCGTTGGTTCGATTCTCGGGTGGGCTGATTTGGGAATTAATAACTTTATAATTGGCAGGCTACTCTGTTCCGCTACCGCTTTACCAGCAAACTCTGCTTAACTAACAACCACCGGGAGTGATCGCGATCCAAGTTAGCCTTGTGTAGGCACCTATCAGTCTAAAAAAGGGAACAGGGACAAGTCAGGTAATATAATCAAAAGTTAGCTGATAAATTGATCTCACATATTGATGACTTTATACGATTTCCGACAGCGAGAAAACTCTATTAACTATATCATCCGGTCACAGGGCGTAACGAGCGGCGAATGTCGATGGGCGGCAATATAGTTAACAAGCAGCAAATTTCAGCCTTTTACCGATCGACGATTTTTCTGATGACGAACTCTTTGACATGCGATGCGAAAGATTTATAGCAGACAGTAGGTATCCCACCCCGACCCACGCCACATGAGTTCAGCTAATTAAATACAGTAATTTGTAGGATTAGAACACCCACACACTGTACCATCCATACATCCATACTTTAATATTATAAATGCGAAAGTGTGTCTGTCTGTCTAGCTGCTAGCTTTTCACGGCTTAATAGTTTGACCGATTTTGACGAAATTTGGTACAGAGTTAGGTTACATCCCGGGGACAGACATAGGCAACTTTTTATCACGGGAAATTAAAGAGTTCCCACGGTTTCAATTTACCTATACGAAATTTGGTACAGAGGTAGCATCTTGGAAATTGACACAGGCAGCTTTGTATATGGGAAATAGTTCCTACGGGATTAAAAAAAACCTAAATGCAAGCGGTCGAAGTCGCGGGCATCATCTAGTACCTACACAGTATTTTGTATAATTTGAAATCATCCGATCACAGAGAGTAAGGAGCGGTGATGTCGATGGGTGGCGGCAATACAATCAATAAGCAGAAAACAGCCATTTCCTTCTGCCGATCGGCAATTTTTCTGATGAACTCTTTGACACAGACATGAGGTGCAAAGATGACCTATTAGGCAAATGGTTTGCCGTTTACGGCTCACTGGGTACGGCCGGTTCACACATGTCTCCGTTTTACTGTTCCGTTTTATCGTGTACGTTTTTTTTTCGTCGATGATAGGTACCTAAATCCAATATCAATTTATAACCGACAGTTTCTAAATCCCATCAATTTTTGTAGTCAGGTCCCGTACAGCATCACGATTGAGCAGTTGGAATCCAATTTTTTTATGAACAATGTCGCAAAGTTTATCTATCAATTAAAAAAGAAACTACGCAAATCGGTTCAGTAATCTCGGAGATTTCGGTCTACATAAATAGAAAAGCACAAATCCTCCTTTTTTGAAAGTCTTTAAAAACTTTAACTCTCTACCTATTACGGTTCATGAGATACACCCACTGACAGACAGACAGACGGTAGGGCGATTGTCTAAAACCTGCATCAATCATTATTACCAATCTCAATTGTTCTGATTGGCTGAATCTGTGCGATTCTTGTTGCAACAATGCATTGTGGCCAATAGTGAGCGAGCATTAACCAATCAGAGATGATTGCGATCGTGACATTGTAGCTGTCAAACAACCGCGGTAGGGCCACTGGTTCTATTGGCAATCTTCAAACACTAAAAATCGAGTGACAACTTCTTCGTAAATTTTTCAATTAGAAAATCTAGTCACGTAAGTTTTCGACGATAAATATCTTCATTTAACTCGATCGCGCCCTGCCTGCCGCCGCGCCGCCACGCTTCAGCATGACTGCCCATTACAAGATAACTGAAGTACTTATCTGCTTTCATTTCAAACACGGTTCTCGCTTTTCATTTAAAACTCACTCTCCTTGGCCTAAATAACATATTTCCTCTCGAATAATTGCAAAAATTTACAATATATTTACTTTTCTTGATTAGTTTTTAACGGGTTTTTCTTGATTAGTCAATCAATTTTTTTTTAACAAAGCCTTTCTTTCAAGCGTGAGTTGACCATAAAAATAAATAAATTTTTAATGACAAATTTATTTTTAATGCTAATCGACTCTGTTTAATGTAAGAATCATATTTCATTTAAAAAAAAACTGTACATGTAGAGTTAAGAAGGTGGCAAAAGAAGGATGGCAAAAACATTGAAAATGAAATTTCTATAATGCAACAGACAAGACTATTACATTTTATCACTGGCATCGTCGAAGATACTGAACACTGATATTGCATACGATGATGTGACAACGTCGCTAGCTTGAACACGGGAAATAGTTTCCACTAAGTTTAAAGCATGCATTTTTCCTTGGTTCTTCCGCCACTTTTCAGTCTTTTTACATTAGCTGACATCCTGCTTGCTGACTTTCTCTGAGTAACTTAAGTACTCTATATATTTTTAGATACTGTGTTATGGTTGATTTATTTTAGACCGGTTACTATAACGACGGTGCATGGTTGAAAAAATTGTAGTATGACAGTGAAAGTAGGTAGTACTCGTAGTTCATGCTAACCATTTACACGCCCGTGTCCCATTCAGGCGCAAATTTGTAGTGACAAAATTGAATATAAATTATAATACAACCGTGGCACGGCACGATCAGTGCACGGGCTTATTAAATTCTACCTATTGACTTTGTTAAGAAGGGCTGACTCATTTTTTGCGCAACGTATCAGCCTGGCTGTCCAACGCGGAAATGCAGCCAGTATTCTTTGGCACCTAGACTAGCTAAAGGTTTTATTGTAACATTTTCCTTGTATTATCACATGAAAAACAACCACAACCTATATTCTAAAGGTTTTTATATAAATTGTAAATAGGTGAGTACACAATATATAGGTACCTATTAAGATCTTTCGTTAGTAACTTACATAACCTTATATCACTACCCCTTCGTTTGTTTGTTGGTTTGTGGGTTTGTCCTTCAATCACGTCCCAAAGGAGTAACGGATCGGCGTGATTTTTTGCATGGGTATAGTTTAAGACCTGGAGAGTGACATAGGCTACTTTTTATCCCGGAAAATCAAAGAGCTCCCACGGGATTTTTTAAACCCTAAATCCACGAGTACGAAGTCGCGGGCATCTACTAGTCTAAATATATAAAAGGAAAAGGTGACTGACTTACTGGACTGACTGATCTATCAACGCACAGCTCAAACTGCTGGACGGATCGGGCGGAAATTTGGCATGCAGATAGCTATTATGACATAGGCATCCGCTTAGAAAGGATTTTTGAAAATTCAAATGAGGGTTTGAAATTTGTGTAGTCCACGCGGACGAAGTCGCGAGCATAAGCTAATGCCATATAAATGCGAGCATTGTTGATACGTAAGGTACCGTATACCTTACGTATCAACAACTGTACTTTTAAATTAATTCTTGTATTCAAACTTGCTTTTCACGTCCTTTACAATTATGCTACGTTAGAGTACTCACTTAGCGAAAGATCTTAAACTACGACACTTAAGTAGTACACCGTAAATCTTAGAACCGTATCCAAGTCAACCGTGAAACTCAGCGTGAAAGATGTGCTAGAGAGAATAACTCTAGAGAAAACGTATCTACCACTTTGTTTCACACATAAAGTTTTATGATTATGTTAAATGGTCGGGCGCTTAGAGCTTCGAATATGGGAGTGAAGATACGGATTTTATTACATTACGAAATACATTTATATGATGTTTATTGGATGTTAAAGCAATCTCAGTACCTATCTCAGCTTTTCCAAAATTTAATTTTCCCACATTTTAGGGCTGCTGGGAGAAATCTCTTCAGTAGAGATAAGTAATTATTGTCCTTTGTGCGCGTCTTTTCATAGTATTTGTTTTAGTTTTAAATTATTGGTACATAAATAATCCATACTAATATTATAAATGCGAAAGTGTGTCTGTCTGTCTGCTAGCTTTTCACGGCTCAACTGTTCAACCGATTTTGATGAAATTTGGTACAGAGGTAACTTATATCCCGGGGAAGGACATTGGCTACTTTTCATCCCGGAAAATTGATTAATTTCACACGGGATTTTTAAAAACCTAAATCCACGCGTATGTACGAAGTCGTGGGCATCAGCTAGTTTAAAAATAATAGTAAATCTCTCCCTGCTTCGTGTAAGTCATTGATGAGGATCGTAACTTTTTTATTTATGACTTAATGGAAGGAGATTTTCTGCAATACTAATACAGTGAGCCCAATGAATACAGTACAATAAGTATATAACTAGGATTTTAGGTTTAAGTCGTTACTCACTAGCTTTTGGCCGTGACTTTATCAGCGCGATAACATAACTTATAGCCTGCACTCGAGGATAATCTACCTGTCAGTGAAATAATTTTCAGAATCAGATCATTAGTTCCGAAGATTACCCCTTGCAAAAAACTAAAAAAAATTCATAATAATATAATGATGATGATGGTCTACACTAATAGATCATCCTCATCATCATGATGATCAACCATCGCCAGCTCACTACTGAGGACGGGTCTGCACTCAGAATTGGACATAGTCTACCACGTTGGTCAAGTGCGGATTGGCAGACTTCAATTTTATCATCATTTGAGTATATTTTATACTAGCTGATGCCCGCGACTTCGTCCGCGTGGAATTAGGTTTTTAAAAATCCCGTGGGAACTCTTTGATTTTCTGGGATAAAAAGCCTATGTCACTCTTCAGATCTTTATCTATAACCATGCAAAAAATCACGTCAATCCGTTGCGACTTGATTGAAGGACAAACCAACAAACCAATAAACCAAAAACTAACAAATAAACACACTTTCGCATTTATAATAAGGGTACTGACTACTGATGAAGCACAAAATGGCCGAGTACGTTGCAAGACTTAACGCTTTCTGCTGGTAAAGCGTCAGTAATACGATCGCTTCGTATTCAGTGTACAAACTGGAAAGAATGGGAATTCTTTGTTGTTTAACGAACTGTAGTAATGCACTCACGCCTGTGCCTCTTTTTGCACTTTCCGCAGGTGCAACCGTTCAATTGTTCGGTTTCTCTATTCAGCAATATTATTTAAAAGCAGAATTCCAGAATTCACCTCCTACTTTACTGTGCGTCGTAAAGAAATAGTCGTTTCTTAAAAAAAAATCTTTATGCACATTGTTTGGAATATATTCTCAAATTTCTTCATAGCGCAGGTTCTTTTATCGAAGACCCATGAAAGTTCTCTATATTTTCTCCCTTCAACTCATGAAGCCTTCCAACTAAGTATAGACCGCTGTGATTTATTAGAATCGCGTTTGGTATATATAGCTCTTGTTATTCCATTACAATTTAGGCCTTGACTGCGATCTCACCTGGTGGCAAGTCTCAGATATGATGTCTCAGATAGTAGCGGGCTAACTTGAAAGGGGTATGGCAGATTTTATTAAACCCAGACCCTTTATCGGTTTTTACACGGCACGCCAAATCATTTGGCGCACGGCTTCGCCAGTAGATTTGTAACTAAACACGGGCGTGCCACCAGACCAGATTGTGGATTTCAGTTTTTTAGAATCATAATCAGAATTTCTTATCTACCACCACAGAATACGTCAAAAATATAATAATTATCATGGGTAACAAAGAGTGCAAGAGTGCAAAAAGCAGCTCACAAGAACTATATGATCAGATCTGACCAGGTAAGAGAAACTTATTCAGTGTTAATTCTACACTATTGCGAGAACATCAACAAACAAATAAGCCAATGGAAACAATTGATGCCTTTGAGACAGGGATCTTACCACATTTGGGTATTTGACTACATCAAACATAAATTATTTCTCAGTGATTATTAAATAGAGGGTTTTCCAAAATACGTAAAATCCACGTCCTTTGTTGGTTTTAAGTGTAATAACCGTTTTAAATTATCTATATTTTTATCTAGATTAAACTAAAAAAGCACGTCAAATGATTGTGACGTCACACACCGGTATTTCATAGAATCTCGCATACTAAGCGCGCGTTTTGACGTTTGATAAAAAGTTACTGATTTCACTAGTAGGTATTTGACAATACCGTAATACCTTTAGAAATGAAGGGACGAACGCGAAGAAAGTGATAAGTGCTCGGATTGTAAGTAGAACATCATACTTTATCATGTGCTACTTTCCAAACATAACTCTACGTCAAGCAAGCAGAACAATATATTTAACGTTCCAAATAGTTGTTCCGGCAGTTTCCACGTCTGCGCTCACTTCTTATGTTTCGTGCCAAAATATCCATGTAGAAAGTATTTTAACTGCGTACCTAGTTTCCAATTTCTGCCAATGTTTCATGTTTATAAATCTTTCACCAATGCTTGCGCAATATCTTGCCAAATTAATCTCTCAAAAAGATACACTTTTGGTGACTGTAAAATAAGAAAACAATATATTATGTACATTACGAACATATTATTATGTACCTATACCGCCTACGTTGCTATTAAGTGTCAGTTAGATTGTTGTTATACTAACTAAACACAATCCAATACCAATAACCATTTGTAGTTTTAGTGATTTAGTATTTTTCAAACCCGCAATGTATAGCGTGCAAAACTGGGGTCAATGCCCCACTCGAGTGGCCTACTTACGCAACGTTCGTTGAACTCTAGCGTCAGTCAGGTGTTTTTTGCAATACTTATCGTGAACTTTTACTAAATGTAAGATATTTTTTCGCGTTTTCTTATTACCTACCTATATCCTATCATCAGTAATCATCCACCTGTGTTCATTTTTGCTAGCGTTCTGGTTACACCCTATATATAACGCTTTACGTAATTCAACGCTATTCTAAAGCCAGACAAAGGTGGCTGGTGAGGCGATACAAAGCTTCGAAGCGTTCATCAAGGAGCTGTCAAACATTCAACAACGCGTAATTACAGTAGATACGGGATTGATTTTGTATAGGGTTCCAATTTCTAAGTTGTTTCGTTCCTTATACCTAAGCCACTTCAAAGTTACTCTAGGACGCCTAACCCACTGAGACGCCATGATGACTACCTCTGGGCTCTGGCTACCTTTTTTTCTTTTTTTTTTTTCGAGGGGGAAATCTTCTGAAGATACCCAAATGGGTTATGTGGGATTTCTACCCACTAAAACCCCCCCGGTGGCCCTCTTCAGCGCGTTATTGAAAGGCTCCGGGAACTCTAAAGAACGTACGCCGGTGCCTCTCTCGCCCGACGTCCGTTGGATACATCCTGGAGAAAGTGCAGCCACTCGCGACCTCGAAGTCCTAGCGCCAGGGACTATTAATTAGACGGATCAGGACGTTGATCAGCGCCGCCCTGATATGTTCGCCTCAGGGCTCTGGCTACCTACCGTAGCCAAATGAGGCTGCCAAATAAGTAGCCAGGGGCTATTGATTATATAGTCATTCATCCATTGGATTTTGTTGTGATACATGCTTAGATTAATTAATTAATTATTAATCTAAGGATACTGCTGTGCCATATTATATCGTGGGTGTAAAGCTTATTTCACACGACGGGTTATAATATATTTTATAGTCCGGTCGAAATAGACATTCAGGTGACAATAAGTTCTCCTACGGATCTCCTCATTTCCTTCATTTCATTCACCCATTTAAGTTATACCAGCTACTATTGATCGTAATGTCAAAATTCCCCCAAAATTTCAGCGGAGTGATGAGAAATGTAAAGTGAATAGGCTCGTTGACAGAGAGCTCATAATAAAATCCAATTTCTTATCGAAGGGATTGTTATCTTTATTAGTGGAATCGACGCATAATATTCATTTAACTTATGCAAATTGTTACGATAATGCGCAACAATCAGTGTTTAATACCTCGTAGACCTTTATCTGTGCGGAACAGGCAAAAGTACAGTTAGAGGCATGTTATTTACTTAAAGTCAAAACCCTTACTTAATAATTTAGTTATTTTCTTAAATCACGACAGTATCGCAAAGCTTTTCTTTTCACGGCTGTGAGGCGTGTGTGATGAATGCGATTCGGTTTTAAGGTAATATACCTAACTAGCTGCCCCGGCGAACTTCGTAATTCGTAAATTCGTAATTATAAAAAAGGAATTAGCGAAATCGGTTCAGCTGTTCTCGAGGTTTGCGAACAGCAACACATTTAGCGATTCATTTTTATATATAGACTAGCTGACACGCCCCGGCTTCGCTCGGGTGGAGTTTAGAAAATTGAGGGGGAGGTTGAATTAAATTTTTCTCTCCGTAAGAACCATCTTCGTACTTCAAGGAATATTATAAAAAAAGAATTAGCGAAATCGGTTCAGCTGTTCTTGAGATTTGCGATCAGCAACACATTTAGTGATTCATTTTTATATTATAGAAGGTATGGATCACGAACTCACGATCAACCGAACTCGAACTTCAGTCGAGACAAAGCGGCGCGTTTAGTTAATCTGAACCCAGCTATAATTACTTATTTGTTTTTTTTATGATGAGCAGTCCAACTGAAGCTTTATCATACCCTAGTTAAGAGCAGCCTATATTATTCGTTGGGGTCTTGCAGATCACTCTACAAAGAGATAGTTGGATATTAGCTATCGAAACCTTCCCCCATAAATGTTCGAAATGATGCTAAGTTTAAAGCTTTATGCGATTACACAGACAAAGTGAGGTATTGCTTTATATTATTTAGATAGAGAGAGAAGATAACCAAGCAGGATAAATGTATTTTACTAAGATTGGGTAAGTAGGTATAATCCCAGTTCACGCCATTGTGCGTTCATTGTAAACGTTCATGCAAGCTTTAAACTATTTACCCAATAATCCGACGGGCCTCGAGAGACAGCTGATTTATTAACACGATCACAATATGTACATCCTATCCTATCCCCAAATGTAAACAGGGATATCGGAAAACATTTATTCATTGGACTAATCACAAATTGATTGGTAAAAGTAAAAAAGCATATCGATGGCTTTTTGAAAAATTAATTCCTACAGAGTACTGAATAAGTAATACTTTTAATGGGTTTTTAAATACTTTGTAGGGTTCCGTACCGCAAAAGAAAAAAGGAACCCTTATAGCATCACTTCGTTGTATGTCTGTCCGTCTGTCCGTCCGTCCGTCCATCCGCCTGTCTGTCTGTCTGTCTGTCTGTCTGTCTGTCGAAAACCGTAAATTTGTGGTTACATCATATCTAAGTAGTATTTTCAACTTTCAAAGTAAGATTCCAAGTGGGGTATCATTATGATAGGGCTTCACCTATACATTCTAAAACAGATTTTTATTCGTTTTAATGCATAATAGTTTTTGATTTATCGTGCAATTAAAATATCGTGTTAAAATATCGAAAAAATACGATGATACGAATGTAGTACGGAACCCTTCATGCGCAAGTCTGCCTCGCACTTGGCTGTTTTTTTTTAAATTATTGCAATACCGACAGGATTCAAATCTGATACGCTTTCTGGATATCGCCATTTATCTTTAGTTTTAAGGCTCTATCTACCCTACAAGAAATTTTCAAATAGAAGCTTTTCAGAGCTTAGTTCTGTAATAAAAGAAATTTACTATCTCAATCACTGGTTACGATCCGACGGGATCCATTAACTGGTAATTGCTACTTATGGCTATATAATTGAGAACCGTAATGGACACAGATAAAATTACAGTATTTTTGCTTTGATATTCCTAATTATTACTAACTAAAGGGCGCCTGCGTGCCTATTTTGAGACCTGTTAGCCTTGTGGTTAAGTCGTCCGCATCTTATTCGATCCCGGGCACGTATCCTAACTTTTCGCAGTTATATGTATTTTAAACAATTAAATAAAACCTGCTTTAACGGTGAAGGAAAAATTCTGAGGAAACCTACATGCCTGAGAGTTCTACATGATGTTCTCAAAGGTGTGTAAAGTCTGCCAATCCGCACTTGGCCACTACCGCGGACTACTCTGCATCTTTTACTATTATGTATCCATGCAAAAAATTACGTTAATCCGTTGATTCGTTGCGACGTATTTGAAACACAAATCAATAAACAAACACAGTTTCCAAATAAGAAGTTACCAATCTCTAAAGAAAATTCCTAGATAAATCTGATATATAGATTTCAAGCAGCCTATTTCAAAATCTCTCTCTAAATTACCTAGTTACTATCATCTGCGTGAGGTTCTAGACACCATCACGTCAAAATAACATATTTATCACTGGAAATATCTAATAACATTCCTAGCGTGATTCATGTTAACCTCAGTGAAAATTACGTTAAGCAACGTTCAAGGCTTTAACTTGCCTCGAATCCCACAAATTATTAGCTAGTTTATCTTCGTGAACCAATAACAGAATTACTTGGCAGGGTTCAAAGGAATACAGTAAGCAAACAAGTAGATTTGCGCAAGCATGTATGTGTATGTTATACTTACATATTATTTAAGTGAGTTCTGTGTTCACTTCAAGTCAAATTTATCAAGCGGGTGTTCCGTGTAAGTTTTGCGTCGTATTTATTTCGGTAAGTATTTGAAATAAATTGTATGTAAGACCGCCAAAGGAAATTTTGCAATATTAGGTAAGTACATCTTTTTACATAAACTCAAACTCAAAGCATTTATTCTAGACTAGAAGATGCCCGTGACTTCGTCCGCGTAGATTTAGGTTTTTAAAATCCCGTAGGAACTCTTTCATTTTTCGGAATTAAAAGTAGTCTAGCCGCTCTCCAAGTCTTGAAGTCCATGGAAAAATCACGACGATCCGTTGCTCTAATGCGGCGTGGTTGAAGAACAAACAAACATACTTTCGCATTTATAATATTAGTAGGATAGATTTTCAGTGGCACCAAAAATACAAAATGAATGTTCATTTTGAAAGCAGTTTCAAATAATAAAGCTCTCAATTTCGCGCCACAGCGAAACAACAGAGTAACAAGTATCGTTAGAGCAAGTGACACGGTGCGCGGTGTCTAAATGAGATTAATTACAGTTTTAATTAATAGCTCTGTGTCGTTTGCCCGCTGTTACCCCGCCGGCGAATGCTCTGGTCCACTATAGGCAAAGACTTAAAACAATAACTGTTACTATTGAGTAACTATACTATATTGAGTAAGTATGCTACCATTGAGTTTTTTCAACCCAATAATCCCTGTATCTACATAATAATATCCCCTAACAACGACGATTATTATAATTTTTTCATTAATCCCAAACATACAAAAACATTTTAATACATTTAAAAATTCCTTTAATCACATAGACTACGTATGTAAGCCTAAGTACTTAGGTATAATCACAACTTGAACTCAAATTCGTCAACTACCAAGCCTCGAGATTAAAGTCTTTGAGAGATCCCAGAACAAATTGGTCGGTTAATGAAATAGTGGGGAGAGGATGCGAAAGGGCGGATTACGTCTAAATGAATCAAAGTTGTCTGGGACCCGATCTAATGCTATCAATTACTACCTAATACCCGAAAACTTTTTATGATATAGGTTCTAACTAGTAGATACCTAGCAGATACCTACTAATAGAATAAGTATTATTGTTGTAACTATTTGTAGATGGAAGAGTTCTCCTACATCTAAGGGAGATCACGCACGGCGACTTTTTACAGCGATCTATTAGTGATACTACAACAAAAAGGTCGCGATTCAGTAACGATTGGTCACTGACCCATGTATTGCAGACCTAAGAATAATAAGCAGACCATGATTGGAAAACCTAGAACATTTAAGGACAAAGAAACGTAGGTACGTTCGAAATTGAATGTGTGTGCTTGGACCGTAAGGGTTCTAGAGGCAGCTGCCAGCTAGCCACATCACATGCCACAATTTAGCATGTCCTGTAATATCGGAACGTTGTTACATACGTAACCGTAAGCTTGACAGAGTATAGTTCTTTAAGCACTGCATCCGATCTGAATCCGAGAAATACGACAAATAGTGCTACGGCTACCTCCGATCGGGATTTCTATAGGATTCTGATTGGATTGCGTAAGAGCCTTATAGATCAATCTGCTGTGAAGGCTTGTCGTAGTTTACAATTTTGTTGTATGTTGTGTATGTAATTTATGTTATGGTTTGTCATAAATTGAGATTAATATGAATTGTACTGAAATGCAAACCAAATAAAAATAAAAACTCAAATTCCTTATAAAAACCACAGTACTCGACGCTTCACTTTAACTTTTGCGTCTCGGTCTATCTTAAAATAGCATTTTATTTTGCGACCACAAACGATAGAGGAAGTTAAAAAGAAAAGGCAAAGAGCAGTTTTAAACAGAAGTTTTAAGGTTTATTCAACTGATAGTGTTGGCGTAGCTAGTTTTAACTTGGAATTCGCTTACGATAGCTACTTTTTTTAAGCGTCTCTTATAAGTTGAGCGCTCTAAGGGCGACAGTAAACAAGATGCTTTTAGCATCTGCGATCGGCGATTTTGTGACTGCACCGGTGCTGCATCGCGATTTTGATTTCGTCAGCGATCAAAAGCAGAAAATCGTTAAAATCGATCTAACGACTTTCTGCTTATTGTAATTTCTGCTTATTGTAATTAAAATCGTGCGTTTTAGAGCTTGTTTCGATGCTGGATCACGTTTTGACGACTTTCTGCGCTCGATCGCTGTTTGAAGTAATAAATAAAATTGACTTGTATAATCATACCAGAAGTGAAAATAAATACCTATTAATCACAACGCGCAGAGGCTTGTCGAGAGTTTTATCTTTTATTATAACGATCTGCTATATTAACTTGATTCATCATCATCATCATCATCATCAACCAATAGACGTCCACTGCTGGACATAGGTCTCTTGTAGGGACTTCCACACGCCACGGTCTTGCGCCGCCTGAATCCAGCGGCTCCCTGCGACCCGTCTTTAATTCGATTAACTTGATTAGGCCACAAAAATTGCTATTGCAACCACTCAATCAAAATGGCGACCTACAAACAAAAAGTATTTACTGGTCGTTGAGTCTCAAGTCGGAAGAAGACTGCCCATCTTACACCCGCATATACAAATCGACTCAAGATGTAGACGCAACAGATCACGTGACTTCCGTTCAAAAGGCGGCAACTACAAGTGCGACAACACTTGATCGTTGCAACTGTAGATTGTATGGGTGCGGAGTGAAACGTTTAATCGCGGCATCTAGCTTCCGAAAAGAAACTAAATTATCAATCGCTTTCAATTTCAATATGAAAAGTATAAAAAATTCACCGTTTGCAGGTTGGTTGTAGGTAAACATACGGTATTGATTGCACAGTACGCGACAGGTCTAAATGGCAATCGGAGAGGGAACGTCCCGCACACCCACACAGCCCCTGCGCTAACCCGGTGCGGGCAAGCACGGGTGTAATGCAGATGCGCGCTGCGTCCCCCCGTCTCATACCCCGATTGCCATCTCAACCTGTCGCGGATTATAAGTAGGTAGTATACAATCGTAGGTAGTATACAATAGTATACAAATAGTAGTAGTATACAATCTCTGCTAATTTTAAATTCTTTTACTAAAGTTAGGCTCGCGATTGATGATAATTTCAGTCAGAAAGTAGTGCTGAGGCGGAAGATTGAATCACAGATTGAATGCCACGATGGCTGTCTCTTACCACAAAGACCAGGGGAGAGTACAGTTCCAAAACTCGAAGCCCATTCTCATAAGAAAAGAAGACAGAAATTAATGTAGTTAACAATAAAAAACTACCTATCTATAATTAAGATATTGTTTCAATGTAAACTGCTGAGTTGTATCAAGCTATCCCAGTGGAGATAACTTTTCAATCGGACGGCAGGTTGTTATTTAGATAAACAAACCTGCTGCAAAATTTTGTAATTTTTTTGATTGATCAAAAAGATTTATTAACGTTTCTCATAGATCATGTTACCAGTAAAACAATTCTGAACTTTACGCAACAAAGCGAATGCTATAGTGTACCTAATAGTGTCGTATCGGAAATCGGTTAGGATCACAGATTTTATTGAATCTGTCTAGACCCGGGAGATATCTCTGCAAATAAAACAGATTCGATTCATATCAATTGTACGTAGACGTGTTTACTTAGAATGGTAAACGATTTATGTATTTATCACAATAGAGTACGAAAAACCAATGGAAAAAGCTTCAGTCATTTACTAAGTAAGTATAATTAGTTCCTAATATTATTTTTAGTTTGTATTCCATGAATAAATAAATCTAGCTTACCTAATACCGTGACCTAACCACGACTTCATCCGCGTAGACTACACAAATTTCAAACCCCAATTTTACTCCCCTAGGGGATGAATTTTAAAAAATCCTTAATTAGCGGATGTCTACGTCATAATAGCTATCGGCATGCCAAATTTCAGCCCCATCCGTTCATTACTTTGAGCTGTGCGTTGATAGATCAGTCAGTCAGTCAGTCAACTTTTCCTTATTATATTGATTACAGATGAGACACGTGTACCGTGCCTACGCAGTGCTTTTTTATATTCTACTAGATGATGCTCGCGACTTCATCCGCGTGTATTTAGGTTTTTAAAAATCCCATAGGAACTCTTTGATTTTCTGCGATAAAAAGCAGCCTAAGTCCTTCCACGGGATCCAAGCTATCTCTGTATAAAATTTCGTCAAAATCAGAACGGATGGGCCGTGAAAGGTTAGCAGACAGACAGACAGACAGACACACTTTCGGCTTTATAATATTAGTATGGATATGTATGACATTAGCAACATCGGGCGCACCGTTAAAATGGGTATTTGTCACATCATCACCGAACCGAATAGTGTCTCTTTAGGCTGTGTTATTAATTTTGATGATTTTCAACTTATATGAAAATTCAAAGGAAATGAAAATTCATACAAAATTACCAGGAAACCAGTAATTTAGAGTGAAAATAAAATGATTTGGTTGCTATAAATAGAATTCCTTTGCTCGCGGCACGAAAAGGGGCCCGGGAATGTTTGTCGGCGGCAAACAATGAGTTTGCAATTTGCGGTAACGACGTGCATTTTATTGATGCGAATCACATTGCTCTGTGAAAACAAACCGTCGGTATACCTATCTACCTAGATTTTCTCTTCCTATTTAGATATGGTGTGCAGGTAACTATTTTTTTATTTTTCAAGTTGCCTAACGCTTACCTAACGCTACTGCTATTTCATCTTTCTATAGGAGCCAAGACACCGAGACGTGGACTCTGACACAAATTGACTACTTTCGTCAATTATTGTACAATTGCAAATCCTCAAGTTCATTAGGCACATTACGAGGAAGAGTAACTAGTTCAGGCATTTGAGACTTAGTGCAGAACAGAGAAACTCGTATACATACATATAATATAGAACGCGACAGGTCGAGATCGCAATCAGGTTATGTGGCTGGAGGCGCGGACGCCCCGCACAACCGCGCTCGCCCGCACCAGTTTAGCGCGGGGGCTGGTCTGGTGTGCTCCGATTGCTATATCGATCTGTCACCTACTGTACAGTATCCTCTTCTTCCTTACCTTATCCCCCGCTACGTAGGGTCGGCACAACATTAATTCTTCTTCTTCCACTCACTTCTGTTATCCGTCAACGTGTTATCTACCCCTTTTACACGCTTATCCTCTTTCACGCAATCCATCCACCTTTTCTTTGGTCGTCCTCTCCTCTTTTTTCATTTGACATGCATATTTAACATTCTTCTAGTAGCTTTCTTCCCTCCGCATTATATGCCCGTACCATGCCATGCGTACTGTACAGTATGAACCCTGAAACAATGTACCTAATAGGTAGGTATAAAGAATTATCAAGCTAAAATTGGGGCAATATAATCATGAAATAGAAGTTCAAATCACTTGAAGCGTAAATTCTAAATTAGCTCTCGTGGCACGTTACAATATAGGAGCCTGAATATTCGCGTAGTCAATAAAATTAAACAGAGCAGAGATGGCGGCGACGTGGGCGACACTGTCGGCGATAATTGTTGTTCCACAAAACTTCCCTACCCTGGGGCCCAATTACTAACACAAAATAACTTATTAACGATACAGAGACAGGAAACTTCCCTGTGGAATAATAATTAAAATATTTTATTTATTTATTACACGACTGCCCAAAAAAGGAGGACAGTGTCATGTTTTCAGTGTGCATGTACCTACCTGATGTATATGTTTGTATGTATGTAATGTGAGTTTTTATGCTTTGCCATAACTATACTGGGTGTCAGAACGCTGGCAAAAACGAAGACAGGTGACAGTACTGATATATGATACCACGAAAAAAAAACGCGAAAAAATATTTAAAAAAATAATATAAAAAAATTCCTATAATTTTGTAAAAGTTTACGATATACATATTGCATCTAAAACATCTGACAGACGCTAAAGCTCGGTGGGAACGGCGTTCCGAACCAGTGGTAAATTAAAACTACCTGACTATTCATAAACACTTGTAAAAAGTTTACATGAATAAATTTTTTTTTATTTATTTATTTATTTATAAAGGTTGACGAACGTTGCGTAAGTAGGCCACTCGTAGTCGATGTCGCGTCGTAGGCGGGGCATTGCCATGGCACATATACCATGCTGCTGCGGCATGTTGCACGTTGCTATACAGATTTGTCTATTTTGCGGATTAAAGCCAATTAATCTCCATGTATTTATAGGTAGGCATACCAACAGCTCGGTCTTGATTAAATTTTCTGATCTGTTCCAGTATTATTGTGGAAAATAAAAGTGCCTAAGAGCTCTGACCGATATAACAAATTGATACCTTTACGCAGCCGCGCCGCATAACACGGAGGGTGCCTCCTGAATAACAATTGACTCCTACCCCAGACTTGTGCCAACTTACTGTGATGTCCCAGGTGCCACATTTACCTACAGCAGTAATCAGTCATATCGTTCACAATAATATCTTCCGTAGAAAAAGTGTAAGCAACTTGTAGTAATGCATGCTAGCTGACTCAACCTGTCCGCGCGGACTTCATAAATACGAAAGTGTGTTTGTTTGTTGTTTTGTGCTTCAATCAAGTCACAATGGAGTAACGAATCGATGTGGTTTATTACATGGATATAGTTTAAGACCTAGAGAGCGACATAAGATACTTTTTATCCCGGGAAATCAAAGAGTTTAGGAAGATTGGTACTATTGCAAACGATTATGATATAGCTACTTACCGCTTTTCATATTATTACCTACTCTTATTACATAAAAGTCTTCTGTACAAATTGGGATAAGACTTTCATAAGGCAATTCAATGTAATAAAAGTTTGAGTACTAGTAATAATAATATACCTAATGGATAATAATTCTTTATATTCCCTGAGAGTTGGTATATAGCGTCGTTTCCAATATCTTAGCAAATATTGCAGAGCGTGATGATGGCTGGCTATAAAAATGTAATGTTAGAAAGGTAGCTCGGTCGTAAAACGTGAGAGGAAAATGGGCGTGGACATTGTAAAATATAGTGATCAAAAAGTACATTTCAGTGATAAAAATGTAACCACCTATATTATTTATTTCATAGAGTCAGATATTATAATAAGACTTGTTTGTTCTGGACACGGCACTACTACAACTCTGGTTGTATATCCACTAGGGATGTGCATTGATGCGTAGCGAGGAATGTTTGTCAGACCCACTAATTGGATCGCTTCATTTTCATAGCTTAGCTAATTAGACCATTTTCATAAGCATAAGCAAATAAACAAGATACATAAAATCCCTTGGGATCTCTTTGATTTTCCAAGATTAAAGTAGCCTAGGTCTGTCTCCTGGATTCAAGCTATCTCTGTACCAAATAGATTATGCTCGCAACTTTATCCACTTGTATTTAGTTTTGTGAAAATCCTGTGTAAACTCATTGATTTAATTTTCTGGTACAAAATGTAGCCTATGTCCCTCGGACGTCAAAATGGATAGACGGGCGACCAACACTGTAGTATTTTTATGGTATGGGTTCATAAAATTATTGCAAAAAAAAAAGTAAAGGATACGACGACCAACCTGTTATACAAAAACAGCAAACAAAAGATAACAAGGTAATGTTACAGAAAAAGGGTACATACTTATTGTATTTATGTACGTAATGTAAGGAACATTGTTGATCAAAAGTCGAAACGTTTGTTCCAGGATACATATTACATATTGTACCCAATATTTCCCAGAGTTGAGAAAACAGAAGCGACGAAGTACACACCAAATGGACACAGTACCTACATGTATATACGATTTACCACAGCAGTTTATTCCGCGTTACTCCTGGCCTCGGTATGTCCTCGGTTAATATTCCGGCGGTGCCTCTCGAACATCCCTATGGGAATACACATTTTGTACATTTCCAGATGAGGACGCTTGGCATAGCGGTCTCAAATTTACTAAATAAATCTTTTAATGCTGTTGCTGATTTGTTCGGTGAAAAACATTTTATATAACTAAATACGAAAAGTTGGTACCTATGTACTCTCTTTTGACTTTCATTGGGTCTTCTATTTTTGAAGGGTTTATGTTATTTGCAATGCCAATTGGATTAAAAGTAATTTCAAATATAAAAATCCCGCAAATTGCTAATGCGCGTGGCCGCCATTCTAGTGACGTCAGCACTAGACTGAAGTTTCGAGCTGATGGTATATTTTTACTTAAATATGCGAGTACGTCAAATGATGTCAAAATGACGTCAGTTCGATGTTAATGAGATATGGTTCCAGCGCAATAGCAATTTGCGGGACTAATATCAATGTTATATTTTTTGTAATAAAAACCTAATTTACGAGTAATTACTGAATTTAGCACCAGTAGGTAATATCAATAAGTTGCATTATCCGCGTTGTCAAACAAACAGTCGGTCTGATTCTTTCTGATTCGTTTGATTCTTTGATCAAAAAATAATTTAACCCTTCGAGTCAGCAGAAAAATCATTTAAATAGGTAAGTCTGTTTGAAGCCTCAATAGTAGTGGGGAAAAACATTCCCTAGTGACCACCAACCTCCCTAATAGTCACCCCTTGCCTCGCTTTACTTTCGTCACTGATATATTGGTAATCTGGTAAACACTGATTATGCATGCCTGCATTGAGAGATATGATCTTAATTACTGAGTCCGATGTGTGTCTCCACCTCAGCGTCTGCACTTCACAATATCACCGTTGTTAATGCTTTTTTCGCTTCCCTTGTCCCGGTTCCAAGGCCCTTCGCTCCTCACCCCCTTGATACTTACCATAGTGTTTCTAAGTACCTAGCCTATAGTCACGTATATCCTACTACTATGTATTACTTCGCATTCGCGACAACTTCCTCTGAAAGAGTCAATATGGAATACAATTAAGTATAGGGTCCCCTGTCCCTTGTCAATACAATTGCCAAATATCTAGAGGCAATCCCGCAAAATGATCTCAACCGGGGTATAAAAGGGAAGGTCGTAATTTTTGACATTGAGCAAGGAGACCAGAGCACAGTACCTACAAGCTATATAAGACAGTAGCAGTTGCCCTCGACTTCGTCCGCGTAAAATTTCTGGTTTCTCATCCGCTGCAAAAGGCCTCACTTACCTACTCACTCAGTCTCGAACCCAGAATACCTAAATGCCAATTTTCATACCTCTAACTTCAAAAACATAGTATTTTCATATAACTTTTCAACCCCCATTCCACCCCCATAGGGGGAGAATTTAGTTAGATCCTTTCTTATCTGATACCTACCCTCTTGAAAGAACCTATGTTTCAAATTTCAAGTAAAAATAAGTCAGTCAGTCAGTGAGTGAATGAGTGAGTGGTATTTCGCTTTTATATATTTAGATTCTCAAATCTTAGATCATCAAGAATGTTTGCTTCCATGACTGAGGGTGGCATGTTTAAGTTATAAACAAACCCTCTGTAAAAATTTAGAAAAAAAGAGAGTTGGACTTGCCACATTCCATACCATTGCGGCCCTGTGGCATGCCGCAATATCGCACAGCACTGTATAGCTAATTAACGAAACTGGACATACCTAGATATGAGTTTTTCGTATATATTTGATCAATTAAAAATGTTAATTAGTCTTTATAAACCTTTTTTACTAAAGTAACTTTTTATCAAACGTCAAAACGCGCGCTTAGTATGCGATATTCAATGAAATGCTGTGATGTGACGTCACATTATAATGACGCACTTTTTTAGTTTAATCGATAATTTTAAATGGTAATTACTCTTAAAACTAACAAAGGACGTGGATTTTAAGTATCTTGGAAGACCCTCTATTTATTTATTACTGAGAAATAATTGATTTTTGATGTAAGCAAACACTCAATCGATATTTACTTAATTATATGCAATCAATTAATTACTAAGTATTTTTTATGATCTACTAACTACTAACCATTAATTTTGAGTTTGTTTGTACCTTAGGCATAAGATGAATAAACTAGTTTTCTTTCTTCTTTTTATCTTTCTTTCTTCAATTCGTTTTGTACACAATTTAATAATGTTTTGACGCAAGTTGCGGTTATAATTTATAGTAGATTCTGTTTCGGACAGTTATAATGTAAATACAGCAGTAGGCGGTAGGTTCACTCGCAAATAACAATAGAATCTGATTTCGTCTACGTAAACCTACGAGACCAACGTTATGAAGACATAATTTCTCGGTAACAACGAGTCTAAAACTTGAGCAGTAAACAGTGCAAGTTTGTTCCAACTTGAAATGTAAAGTAGGTAGCGGAAAATCAAAGTGTTCCCACACACTATTCAAAAAACGAAATCGCGTGGGCGTTAGAAAAAGTATCAGTTAATAATAATTATTATTAAGTTGTCCATTCTTTAATACCCCTAGATAGCAGCATAGAAACGAATATACATCATGACTACCTACTTACACAGAGGTTAAAAACTATCATATTTGCGCTTTTGGATAAAAAAACAATCCCCTAGATTCAGTGATTCCATTATTCAAAATACAAGAATATTATTATTTGCAAGTATTATACATTGTACATGTATACATTGTACGTAAACGTGTATTGCTTTCAGCAATAATTAATCAAATAGCTTGTTCATAGTTCACACGTATTTGCCAATTTTCGAGTCATATTTTCATTAGGGAATACGATATGAACACAGTCATGATAATGGACCGACATACGGAGTGGTCTCGGGAGGCGTTCCTCGCGTAATAAACTTGGTATCAGTGTAACCGTATGTTAATTACCTCTGTATTAAGGGAGTTTTAATAACACCGGTTTTCCCATGACATAATTTACTTCATGTAGGTACCTATTACTATTTACTACTTAGCTATCCGTGAGTCGACACTTTATTTATTTGAATACGCGAATAATAATTCTGCCTTGACCTCTCAATAAACAAGTTATCTATATCAGTGATAAATGCGTACATATTCCCTAATTTATAAGAAATAAATATTAGGGAATAAGTTTACATTGTTGAATATTATTGAATATTCCAGTTTACATGTTTTAGTATGGAAAATTCAACTATAATAATAATTCTACATGTCGTCATTTGACATTAAACTTTTAGGCATACCTAATATAATTTTACTGCATTTTAAGCAAATGGCTTATATTATTATTAAATACAAAGTAATGAAATTAATTAAGTTTAGTAAGTACCTAATATATTTCATATTACTTACCAACCTAATTTATAATGTAAGGATTCTACTGTAAGTACTTTTTTCCAGTTCTATAAATAAACATTTCAGCCTAATCCTTAAAATTGAACTTTCGTAGTTCGCTTTAGTCTTATCCGAGTTTAAAGCTTTAGCGAGTTAAATGACGTTAATGAAGATTGTTAGCTGGGCAAAGGTCGTATGTCCCAGACGTCCTTTCTCGTAAAAAACTTAATTAAAATTTATCTCGCAGTACAAAACTTTTTTGGACACGAAAAGTTAAAAAGAAAAGGCTTTCAGGAAAACGCTGAGTTCGCATAGCCGAAGGTTTATTTCGATTTTTAAACAAAACAAACATTTTAAGAGGCGAACATTAAAAATTTAATTGAATTGAATTTTTAGAAGCAAAAAGTCCTCATCCAATAAAGTCATCGAAATTGTAGTAGAACGAGTTGTGAATTCCCATTGATCAATTTATATTCCTGGAAAATCATCATAGACCTAAAAAGGTGCCAATAAATTGATGGTGTGGTGTGACTGCCATTTTGTAGATCGTAATATTATTAAACCCAACACCGGCCCGTGCAAACTCAGCACCCTAGGCTATTAAACTGAAATGGCGACCCCTGAGACAACTTTGCAACAAAATAAAACGCAAAAGTGTGTTTTCAGGAATGTGAAAATCAAAATATCATCATCGTCACTCATCATATTCACTCATATCATAGTCACTCACATAAGCGCAAACGAACCGAGTGCAAAATTTACAGAAAATATTACCTATTACAATTTAAAGCAAGTCACAATTATTACAATAGAAAACGCCCGTGCGAATTGAGTGACTTTTTTAAAATTTCCCAACGAAGACGTATTTCTAGTCTGTTTCGGTGCCTCTCTTATATTGTAACGTAATGTACCCTCACCAGTCTTGCCGGCCGGCCCCCAAGTTTGAGCGCCCTAGGCTGTCGTCTAGTTCGCCTTTATGGACGGACCGGCAGCCCTGTACACCATACAAACGTAACCTAACCTTTTACCAATACTTGGTTCAGATAATAAGTCGTAACTACCTCCCCTTGCTGATTTATGGTCTGACCGTAAAACCAACGTATTTATTCATACTCATGTTTACGTCCATTGATATAGGCTCCCATAAATAAAGACATAAATCTCGTACAGTCGTAAATCTCACTGTTAATGTCATGAAACTTTAACCAAGTTGATGTGTCTAGACTCTAGGCTAGACCAACACCCTGAATTTCAATCAACTTCAATCACACCCCATTATTGTATTTACTAGCTCTAAACCAGTCAGACAGCCAGTCAGTCAGTCAGCTAGCTTTTCCTTTTTGTATTATATAAAACAAGTATAGAAGATACAGTATCAGTAGGTAAATAACAAATCTTGTCCAGACAAGTATCCTGATGACTTGGTATTATGCCTTTACAATAGTCGATTTTATTTATTTATCACAACAGTACCTAAATAAATAGCATAACAGTGACGGCTCCTCACGGATTTCCGAATTGGGCGCTATTATTTGCGAGATCGGGTGTGTCGTGAAGATCCTTGGTATTCAATAGTAGATAAATATAAGAAATTTTCACTATGTTACCTATTTACTGAGATAAATTCGAAATCTATATCAACAGGTTATGAGATCCGCTGAAAGATTTGTTCTTTTACATACTCCTTTAGGTACTTACTTACCTATTCAATAGGTATTCGTACCAACTCAGCATTAAATAAACAACCTGGAAGAGCAATATTTGAACCATCAAATAATATATTTTCAAAACGCTAAAAAGACCCAAGTAGTGTAGTTGTGTTGTAAGTTTTATGACAATTAAAAGGTAGAGGGGGATTACAACATCAATGGTTTTATCATTATAAGAATCTATTTAGCTCTTAATTTAAGCTTTAGAAAAAGGTCCACACTTCACTATCGTAAGAAATACTAGTAGCACAGTAGTTAGACTTTGCTTTGTCTCCCAATGCCGACTTTTCAATCTCATAGCTAGTTAGGGTTTTAGTTATAAACTTTAATAACAAAAATAATTCGTTAATTTCAATTTGGTACTTAATTTTAATTATTATGTAAACGCAATAAATCTTGAAAATAAATTAGAATTTCGTGAGTGGAATGATGTTACTAAAGCCTAAACAAAATATAATTCTTTCTATTGCCATATCCGATATCCGACTGTTTACTTTTAATCCGCAGATGTTTGAATTTCATCGTGCGATTAATTTTGTTTTATTTTTCAGCATCGTTGTTCAATCTCTTTTCTGGTCTTCAGATGAAATATAATAATAATCGTATTTAAGATTTAAGTATATAATTATTATTATTACCTATTTATTATTAAAATATTGTTACTGAATGATTAACTGTAAAAGCGCCTCACTGTAGACTACCTAAAGCTTCATTTACCACGGTGAGAGCGCAGACAAGTCCATTTAAGGGAATAAAAAAAATGAAACCAGAGCACCATCATAGTGCGAATGTTATGTCACAACTCACAATGTTGCTGGCGTAAATGAAATTTTACGCGCATGATCCCTTAGTACCTATAACCTATAGGAACAGAAATGGAGTAAGTATTTTATGTTCTTTTTACTTTAAAATAAATGTAAATTTCAGGTCCACCGCAATCGTTTTTGTATTTTCCATTTTCTCTTATAAATATCCGCGTGAATCCCGGAGAGCGGAAAATCGCATTCATTGATTAATTTCGCTCCAGATTGAATTGGTTCGGTCAAATTTCATTTCATTTCTCTAAGCAACATGTTTTATTTATAAAGCAAAATACAACTTTGAAATTGTAACTTAGCTACCCTTAAATTTGATTTTTTACCGCTATTTTAACCATGCACCAATTTAGATAATTTTTTCACTAACGTAACGAAATGTAACTTTTAGGAAGGTTTTAGTATTAAATAATATAATACCTTTAGTTACCAATTAATTTTTTATCATTCTTCTATGCCAAGTTATACCTAAGTATAAAATATGTACATTTATGTCATCAATTGAAATAATATAATATTTTTGATACTCGTATGTACCTACACTGATCTCTGCGAGATTGATAGAGAGACTTCCGTGTATTTTTTACTCGATAGATAGACGAGAGTAGATAAATGTTCCCATAAATAATTAAAAACTCGGTTGGTTTCTTTATCTTCCAAAACATGATATTAAGTTTCCGAAGCAGTAAATCCAACGCTTATTAAGAGCTTTAACTCCGAAACTCCAAATGTCATGGAAAGGCTAAGTAATCTCTACCTAATTTAGTTTGAATCCCGGGAAAGCAATTTCAATGTTTGTTTGTGAAAGCCGCGGTGAGCAGCAAATCACTGGTTAATCAAATATACGATATAACGATCTACGGGATTCTCAGGTTTTAAGAATCCTCGTTCAGTTTAGATGAGGCATTGATTCAATAGGCTACTTGACACTTTTTTAAAGTTGGTCTTAAATGGTTAATATTTGTCCTATTATATCAAAAAAATTAACACTATATTTTTTTGCGCCCTAAAAACCGTAAAACTTTAATTTAAAAATATATTTTTCTTAGACAGGTGAAAACACTGTCGGCCATGTTTGGCCGATAGATTATCTGTGCTCTGACGTCATGCATTTGTAAACAACAGCATAACCTCCCAAAGTTTAATAAACATGACTTCTATACTAGTTTACATGAAAAATATAGTAATTATAGTAATTATCGTTATTGTATCATCCGAGAATGTAAAAAACGCATCGATAAAGACCACAGGAAAGTTGTGGATTAGAGTGCCCAGTGAAATAAATATACGTAACACGCGAAGACTTGCTTAAAGGGATCCTATATGACTAACGACTTCAACCCTTATTTTTGCAAAGATCACTTTGTTGTAAGTCTTACTTAATAACTTATTCAATATATAAAGAGAAAACGATATTTTTTTACGTTTACTATGAGTTTTTAGAAATATATAAAAACTAGCTTATGCTCGTGACTTCGCTCGCGTGGACTTCATAAATTTCAAACCTCCATTTAACCCACTCAGAGGTGAAATTTCAAAAAATCCTTTCCTAGTGGATACCTTCTCTTTACCTACAAAGAACACACCCACCAAATTTCATGTATCTAGGATCAGCTGTTTAGATGTTTAGGCTGTGCGTTGATATATAAGTTAGTCACGACTCTAAATTTTATATATATGGATACTACGTTAGTCCCCGCGTCACATCGGGATGACATTTCTTTGTTTACATATTTAATGACGTCACATCATGGCTGACAGCGTTTTCTGCGTTTCAAATAAAAATAAAAACTGTATTTTTTTAAATTGAATTTATATATCCATCCTGCGTTTTTAATAATTGTTATTGATATATTTCGTTGTCTTAAGCAAAATACTATAATAAATAATCATTTATTGGACGAAATTAGATATGAGTCAAGTAGCCTATTACGCCGTACTTTTGCGATCAATGAAAAATAAAATATTTTCAGGTCGCGTGTGAAATTAAAATAGTTTATTTATGTTTAGCCCGTGAAAAACAAGTCATCATCATCATTAACCCATCTCAGGCTCATTACTGAGCACGGGTTTTCTCTTTGAATGCGAAAGTTTAAGCCATAGTCCGCCACGCTAGCCCAGAGCGGCTTGGCAGACTTCACACACCTTTGAGAGCTTTACGAAGAACTCTCAGGCATAACTACAGGTTTTCTCACGATGTTTCTTTTCATCGTTACACCAATAGGGCTATTTAATTGCTTAAAATTCACATAACTCTGAAAAGTTAGAGGTGCATGACCGGGATCGAAACCTCGATTTTCCGAAGAATAGGAGGCCGTCGTCTTACTAGCTTCTTATGAACTGAGAATTTTCTCTTCTTTCATTTGACATCTATCTCTCGTCTCTGATTTCACAGACCCTAACTTTTTTGGAATAACATAGGCCGTATTGATTTTGTTCTTGTAAAATGTAGCCTATAGGTACTTACCACCACGGAAATAACGAATCGATTGACATTTATTTTGACACCCCATTCATCAAAATGAGCTATGTACTCGTAGTTTAGGCGCTGCGGTGGAACATAAATAAATACAAAACAAACAAACATCATCATCATCATCATGATCAACCCATCGCCGGCCCACTACTGAGCACAGATCTCCTCTCAATATGAGATATGCCATACATTATCTATAATATAAAAATGAATCACTAAATGTGTTGCTCATCGCAAATCTCGAGAACAGCTGAACCGATTTCGCTAATTCTTTTTTTATAATATTCCTTGAAGTACGAGGATAGTTCTAACGGAGAGAAAAATTTAAAAAATTTGAATCGACTGTTAGACGGAACGAAGTTCGCCAGGGCAGCTAGTTGGATATAAAATCGTAATTCTTTCTATTTGCCATATTCAGGTAAAAAGTGCCGGCAAGAATCTCAGCAACTCTTTTCAAAAGGCAACGTGTTATAATAACTTCAATATTAATTTAAGATATCATTAGATAATTTATTGTCATCTTTTTTTTCATTCTGAATTTGTAAGGGTTCTTTAAATCACTATCCTATAATACCCGTTACTCGATCTCGATCGTAATCGTAAATCGATCGATAATATTCATTTACATCTTGATATCAATTCCTGCCGAATTCTCGCGGTTGAGGAAAAATACACCCCGAGAACTCTTTAAAAATACCTATATCTGCTGTAGTGACAGCAGAAAAAGCCGATTTCATGCCATTCTATATCAATCAGCTATTTATAAATTTAACACTATTAGAAAATATATCCCTCGTGACTTGGTTTCTCATATGGCAATGGCTCTTGAATACGAAAGTGGGTCTCCGCGCTTGAGCCGAGAGTCAATGGTTGCGCCCTTGACCACGTTGCTTGTGCAAACTTGACCTTATAGCTGACATATCAAAAGATCACTTTATCGTGAATCATTAATTATTTTTTTATGGTCAAATAAACTAATTTATTGAAAAACTAGCTGATGCTGCGACTTTGTCCGCGTGGATTTAGGTTTTTAAAATGCCGTGGTAACCCTATGATTTTCCAGAATAAATAGTAGCCTATGTAACTCTCCAGGTCTGTCAAATCCGTTGCTCCGTTGCGACGACGACGATTGAAGGACAGTCCAACAAACCAACAAACAAACACACCTTCTCATTTATAATATTAAGAAGTATGGGTGGTGATAATGGTGGTTTAAATACCTAAAAGGAAAAGGAGACTGACTGACGGACTGACTGACGGATCTATCAACGCACAGCTCAAACTAATGGACGGATCGGCCTGAAGTTTGGCATGCAGATAGCTATTGTGACGTAGCGCGTAGGCATCCGCTAAGAAAGGATTTTTGAAAATTCAATCCCTAAGGATGTGAAATGGGCGTTAGAAATTTGTGTAGTCCACGCGTACGAAGTTTAGTGTAAAATAAAAGTACTATCAATTGATATAACTTTTGTTAAACTCATTTGATCTAATAAACTGACAGATAAATAGTTTATGATTTAGTAACAACGTTGGCAGTCCATGTAGTTCTAGCTTTAACTCACACAACTTTGTGATTCATAACTTATGTGTACAGAAACGTGTTACGGTCTTGTGATAGGACAAGTTCCCGTCCGAACGGGTAACGGTGTTCGCAGTAAGCCACATTTCAGCTCCATTGAAAACTTAATTACGACTGTCTCGGCCCTAATAACTCTAACCTTTGGCCAACATTGTTGCTACAACGTTTTCTTAATGTCGTTAAGAGACTATTAAATGGAGTGTTACTTAGCTGAACAATGTGTGTCCTTGTGCAAAATTCTACGCAGTACGGCCTGTTTATTTTACAACCCAAGCAAATAAGGGTATGTTAGTTCAGCCCAAGAACATAATAATTATTATAATCATGTCGTGGAGACGTTTTTTTGAACATTCCGAGGGGTGAGGACTTCAAAACTACCTACATTTCTATATTGATTTCACTAGCTGACATCCGCGACTATGTCCATGTGTCTTTAGATTTTTTAAATTCTGTGAAAATTCCGCTTTTCCGGGATAAAAAGTAGCCTATGTTATCACTATCCAGGCCTTTAACCTTATACACGCAAAAAATCACGTCGATCCGTTGATCGATTGATAGACAAACCAACAAACAAACACACTTTCGCATTTATAATACTCGTCCAAAAGCTCACAGACTAACTGACTGACTGAACTATCAACGCAGCTCAAACTACTGGACGGATTGGGCTCAAATTTGGCACGCAGATAACTGTTATGACGTAGACATCCGCTAAAAAGGATTTATGAAAATTCAATCCCTAAAGGGGTAAAACAGGGGTTTGAAATTTGTGTAGTCCACGCGGACGAAGTCGCGGGCACAAGCTGGTGATTTATAAAATGCAATGAATAAAGAAACGGCAGCATGGCGAGACGGTAACTTATCAATGCGGTTCTAACTTTTGATTCAAGGACCTATAGGTACCTACCTATCTGCCATCTAAATACTAACATCTTCCATATAGGTTGCCTTGTTCATTACCTACTTATAAGTTATAACGTGCTGTAAATATTCCGTTATGATTATTTGTATATCAAGGTCTATGTAGATATATTAAAGAGTTTTTACTTACTTACACAGTTACAAGGAACTCTTTGAAGCCGTACAAAATAAGAAGTGTGAGTTAGGCATCGGGTCACGCACTGAAGTTTGATGTGTTCCTTGTATTACAAATCCTACACTTGTACGCGCGCGTTTTTGAGCTCCCGCCGAACAGTTTGTGTATGCTTCAGGCTGTAAGGCTTTGCCTTGATCCTTTCACAAACAGTCTCCAATCGCAATTTAAAAGCAATCATGTTGTAGAGGATATATCGCTCCCTTTGTAGACTTTGCGCTTGTAATAATGGAGGATGATAACACAAAACAGACCTTTGATATTCTACATATCGCGCGCACTGCCAATTCATCAAGGCTTTTTGTTCTGAATAAAATTTGTCAGCAATTTTATGACAATTTCGCTATCGAAATGATTAACCTATACCTAGAGTGCGTAAAAAATTACTCTCCACGCGTCATATTTTTAACTATAGAGTTCCGGTATACAGTTAACCGTACTTTTGACATGACAGTTGACCTATAGAGGTTAACTGTCATGTCCAAAATGGCGCGTGAGGAGTTACATTTTACGCGTCATATATCACTTTTTAACGTACGATTTCGTTTCGTAGTCGTGACTTGAAAGTGACAATAGAGCTTCGGTGTATACCTACATCAGAGACCTAGACATTGTTTTATAGTCAAACACCATGATATTTGTTAGTATGTACCTAAATATGGCCCGGACAAACGTGACAAAGGCGGAATAATGTAACTCCAAGTCACATTTCTCAATCTGAAGATCAGCAGAATGTCAAAAGCTCTAATCTCTTGCATAAGTAGTAGTAGTAGTAGTAGTAGTAGTAGTGCAAAGTACACTCACTGAACTAACGTTAAATATGAATACGTATGTGGAAAAACGAGTAGCGCACTTAGTGAAAGTTTCCCTTTGTGTCTACCTACCTACCTACAAGTTAAATAGTTTTGCAGCACTTTTTTCAGCTCTTGCTGCAACAGGCTAAGCACAATAATTGCGAGTACATTTCCTCGCAGTTTTTGCATCGACAAAGCATTGCAAAAGCTGTGAGAAAGTGTTGTCGTATTGTCTGTGCTTGGACTACAGGAATTCAGTATGATTATGTGCGCTGAAACATGTGGACCGTGCGACAAATTCAATGAAAGCTTAGAATTTCTTTGTCAAATACCGCAGTTTATTGAATACGTTTTCATCTAAATATATAAAAGGAAAAGGTGACTGACTGACTGACTGACTGACTGACTGACTGATCTATCAACGCACAGGTCAAACTACTGGACGGATCGGGCTGAAATTTGGCATGCAGATAGCTTTTATGACGTAGGCGTCCGCTAAGAAAGAATTTTTAAAAATTCAACCCCTAAGGGTGTGAAATAGGGGTTTGAAATTTGTGTAGTTCACGCGGACAAGCAGAAGCTAGTGATGTATAAAAAAATAGTACCTACCTAGTATTACGTTTTATTCATAAGAAATTTTTGTTTTTCCTTCATGTATTTTTCTAGGTTATAATGAGGCTGACATGTAGATAGCTTTAAAAGCCCTTAATTAAATAAAGGAAAAAGCTTTTATCTTTTTTCATTGTTTCGTACATCCAACACAATACTTAAGTAGGTACCCACATGTAAAAGACGTGAACGTCTTCTCATAAGCGGAGCAGAACGGATTTCGCACGATAAAATAAAAATATACGCTCAGCAACGTGAATTATATAATTACTCGTACCTACTATAGGTACTCGTACAGTAACTTTAGAGCAAATATTATATTGGTTAGTAGAATAAATATTTATAGGAAACAAATATTATATACCTACCGTTTCGTATTGGAAAAGAAACCGGAGAAGTCTGGAGATGTTGTTCTTTCATAAACACCTAGTGTTCCGTAATAATAAAAAAAATCTTTTTAACAAACTTATTTTATCTTGACTTGAAAGACTATGCTTATACTATCAAGAGTGAGTCGCGGCACCATAGGAACATACAACATATTCTAGACGTAAATCATGTTCAGTCTAGAATAATATTATGTTATAAGTACACTCCGCGATAAACTCTAGGTAGATATCATCAGCGCTCGCGATAATCCTACCTACTATAATATTATAAATGCGAAAGTGACTTGTTTTTTGATTTTTCTTTCAATCACACCGCAACAGATCGACATGATTTTTTGCATTGATAGGTATTAAGGACCTAGGGTGTAACAAAGGCTACTATTTTTCATGAACACTAAAGAGTGCCTACGAAATTTTAAACAAGTCGTAATTAAAAAATGCCGACTGGACTGCCCTGCCAAAAAGCAAACTTTTTAGTATGATTTTAGTAAAAAAACACATTTGAAAATGGCACCATACAGCCGCCATATTGAATTCACTCGGGATAGTGTAAGGATTCTAACAATACCCCATATAATATCCAAACCCGTTCAGGCATTTAGAACTTATAGTGGAATAAAGAAACAGTATTACGTATACTGTGCGTTTCTTATATAATTATATAATACATGAATCCTGTAGGTACTATACATAAATATTACACTCCTTTTTTGGGCATTCGTGTAAAAACCCAAATCCACCCGGATGAAGTTACGGGCATTGTTTAGTTTTGTTTTAAAATTATACCATGTGCTCTAGAAAATTGGTACTCTAGAAGTACCTTCGTAATAAAACGTTTATACCAGACCATCAAACTTTAAAGTGTTTTGTTTTCTACTTTCGAGTACAGACCCCTAAACAAGGAGATATCCAAACAGAATAAGTTTACGCAAGGGCAAATAACTGAAATGAGAAAATCCAATTATTTTACTGACGGCTTCCAAAGTGAATCTAAAGAGTCCGTTGAGCAAACAATAATTTAGACCTGGTTTCAGCCTAACGATACTGTTTGCTTTGTTGTGGATCAGTGAACCTTTTTGTTAATTATTTTCGTGAACATTCGGTGTTGTTCTACCTTAATTATCAATTACTTACCTGATTAATATACCTACATCAAAAGATGTTTCAATTGACGTTTTATTAAAAGCCATGCCACGTATACACCGAGGAGTAACGTGTACTTATAGTAGTAATATTATAAATGTGAAAGTGTGTCTGTCTGCTAGTTTTTCACGGCTCAACAGTTTAACCGATATTGATGGTAACAGAGTTAGCTTACATCCCGGGGAAGGATATAGGCTACTTTTTATCCCGGAAAAATAACATGTTCTCACGGGGAGACTAAAAATTTAGAACGCATAATCCGTTTAACCGATTTTGACAAAGGTATTGAGTTCTGTGCGAGTGTGCGGGGCCTGTTTACATTTCGACCTGTTGCGTACTACAGGTAGGTACTTACGTACAAGGTAACGTGACTGATGAAATCAATCTCTAACCATCTAAGTACAACCTATGCAAAGTGACTTCAACGGCGAAAATGAGATTCCTGATTCTGACTCTGATTCATCTCACATCCTCAGCGGCATACGGATTGACAGGGACAACCCTCCACCTCCCATGGCCTCACCAACCTCTCAGTTATATGGGTCGAATCGCGGGAGGGCGCCCGTTAGGTACTTACTCTTGGCGTTTTCCCGGGGCGCCTTCTTGACTTCCTACCAATTATTTAGTCTCTTCCTTGTCCCTTATGCTCACTAGCCTTGGGGGCTAGACGTCACTAGCACAGCTAAGATCCCCGCTGCTGCTCCTCCGTGGTGTCGGCCTGGCACCTGTACGCTCCGAGCTGCCTCGCCTCTTATCGAGCTGCTTCGCCTCCGCCATTTTAATCTAATACTCATATACCCAACGTCGTCCAACGTTCTTCTGATTTGATCGAGCCGACTCACATGCAGAAGTTCGTGTTTGCCGTCCCCCACGGTGTCGCTATAGCGGCCATAAGGGCCTTAGCATACACAATACTTTATAGAGTTCCTACGGTGACTCTAGAGCCAGTAGGTAGAGCCTAAGCAGCATACTAAATACAAGTTTCGTCTAATGCTACTTCTGAACTCTGAAGCCACGTTGGAATCGTTTGCGTCAAGCGTCACTGCCTTTAACTTGATAATTTAATACGATTGTATCCAAATATTTTACAAATATTATGATAGAAGGAAAATAAGGGTTAGCCCATTATTCTGTTATTATATGTGAAATCGACTATCTTCTATAACGCTTCAATAAGTGGAAGGATTGAAGCATTGAAGTTCATTGAAGTGTAATCGATGTGAGGCTTATGCTGCACACAGCCACGGGACACCACAATAATATTATCGTGATATAGCTATCTATTAACATTATTATACCTATCTACCAAATGATACATATAGGATATGCTATTATTTAACAGCCTGTTGTATGCATTTTAACTGATCCTTATACAAATGCGAAAGTGTGTTTGTTTAATGGTTTATTGGTTTGTTGGGTTGTTGGTTTGTCCTACAATCACGTCGCAACGGTGCAACGGATTGCCGTGATTTTTGCATGGGTATAGATAAAGACCTGGAGAGTGACATAGGCTTTTTATCCCGGAAAATCAAAGAGTTCCCACGGGATTTTTAAAAACTTTATTCCACGCGGATGAAATCGCCGGCATCACCTAGTGTAAAATATAGTGAACTTTTCTATATTAAAAAAAAGAACATTAAAAAACTACCACCACAGCGTTTTTCTGCACGGGTTCGCATCAGTTATGGCACCTACCCCAGGTTTCCAAAATGCATCGATTCTCCGTGTTCGAATCACGTGCCGCACCTATTACCATGTCAAATATGCGACTTCTTGAGCTATAGTCGGCAGCATCGATAGCTAACGAAAATAAATATACCTATCGTTAACTTTGGGAAACGGGTCTCCTCATTTCTGATTTGCCCACTTACTGGTAAGTGCTATCTCGATTTTGTACTCGTGGTAAAAACATTCTTATCATCATCAGTTCAATAAAAAGTGGTAGAATACAACAGGAAACTACATCACAGAATATATAATAATACTAACGTAACTACATACATTTATTTAATTAATTGCACCAATAAAAGTTTTTAAGTCTATCTTGTATTTTTTATCCTTAGCAATAAAGACGTTTAAATAAATAAATGTGTAATAAAAGTGTTGGGTACTTCGAAACAATGAAAAGTTCAATTGAACACTGGCAGTGAATTCGTGAAAACAGAAATTGAAACCAGTAGATCTTCTACAGAACAGTGCCCTTGTGTGTATAAGAGCGGAAGGCCGTAGGTACAAGCTTAATGAAGATTTGTGGTGGGCAATAAAATACTATTGTGTTCTCCATCTCTTTGTGTTGCCATTGACAAAATTGGATACGGAAAATTCGGTAATTCCACTTTGCAGGATAATATACCCATATCACTACCGAAACAGATACCTACGAGTATATAGGTATTCACTACCGATATATATATACTTACCTACTTATTTTTAAAATACGTATGATTTGAATTTTTGAACAACATCTCATGTGCTGGCGAATTCACGGGCAATGCAAACCGACTGTCTATGAATGAGCTTAAACAAGTGTGGAGGTGAGTGCGGTATGTTCTAGTATTCAGTATGTGTGCATCACGAATGCTATCTCTAGAAATTCGGAGCAAGGCCGCAATCCAACATTGTCTGACACGATGAAGACTGAAGTACAACTTGACCTATTTAAAGAAGATGTTATTGTGATGCTAAAGCGCCTGAAGCTATCAGAATGTTTGGGTTATTAAAGGTTTATGACTAATGTCACTAAAACTACTGTTCCTACTATTATAGTGACTTGAGGAAATTCGTAAGAGAAGAGAGTAGCCGTCATAGCTCAACGGGTTGCGAAACTGAACTGGAGTCCCAAGGTGCTAGAATGACGACCTCGCGCCCGAAAGCGCAACATTGAAAGACCTCGCATTAGGTGGAATAACGACACCAAACGCAGTCACAGGGAGTTGCTGGATTCAGGCTGCGCAAAACCGTGACGTATGGAAGTGCCTACAAGATACCTGTGTCCTGCAGTAGACGTCTAGTGGTTGATATTATGATGATGATGATGATGATGGTGATGATGATGATGACCGATTATTCCGAAAGGCCTTAATTTTTTAATTAGGTGCGTTTTTCATTTATTCTATTCTTCATTGCTGAGAGTTTTTCAATAAGCTAATTAAAATATGTACAGCGGATTTCTTCCATAGTAATGCGGTGGGATACCAGATACAAATCAATAAATTCTTTAGTAACCAATAAAAGATACAAATCATACAAATCAACGAATTCCTTCGTAACCATAATATTATAAAAGCAAATATTCAGCGTTACTAAGGTTGTTTGTACTTTACGCACAATGTACGAATATTATCTTGGCTTAATGTGTTAATACAAATTTGAATCTCCGAAGTAGTTCACCCATATATTGTATCTACTGGGTCTACTTAACGCAATCGATAAATATTTCAAAAGGTTTGCACGTTCATTCATCCAATAAAAAGGACGTATTCCAACTCTGCTTGGATAGATTATTTAAACAGCTTGATCTGGTGCGTGATTATTAGCTCATGGATTGGGATTAAAGGCTATGGATGGATGGATTATTATCTGTTCGAAATTGTTCTGGCTAATCACAAACTTGGGCATGAGTAGGTATTTAATTGTAGCTTTTCTGTTTAATTACTAAGATATTTCGTGAATTGCCGCATTGAACTAATTTTATCAGTAGGTACCTATAGAAGGGTTATCAAACAAAAATCGTGTTCTATGTGGACATCAAGTTATAAGCAAAAAAAGACTTCAAAAAATTTGGTTCAGCATGTTCCGTCTAGTTTGTAGTACTACATATAGGTCTTGCTAGAGATGCTTTGTGCTCTATTACTTATAGGCTGTTGTTGAGCCGATCCTATCACGAAATTTAGTTTTAGTTTTTACTTGACAAAAAAATACCTACTGTTTATAATTTTAAAAATGCGCGATATGATAATCTGGAGAACTTATATATAAACGTACAGCGTAAGCCTCTGGGTTTATAAAGGGACTTTGCATAATATAGCTTCTCTTTTTAAAGTAGAGCCCTGCCTACTAAGAAAGGAGTTCAAAAAATTCTACGTGAAGAAAGCCGCGGCGTGTCAGGTAGTAATTAATAAAAATAAAAATAAATCACAAAATATTTTTAAGTACATTTTAAAAATCGACTTAGACTCGAGTAAGTACCTATATTCGAATGGGTTTTGTGATGTTTTTCGATCATGTACAAAATAGCACCTTAGTTCGCCTCATGAAAATGTGCTTATCTATGTCATACTTAAAATATGTCAAGCCTAAAAAATATCAGGTTTTTGAGTATACGATTTGAAAAATAATTATCTTCTTTTAAAATACCTGCCATAAATACAAATAGGTAGTTATCGTTCATCCGAAACTAAACGAATAACGGCGAAAATATCATTAAACTTTTCCTCTTCGTGAATTTATTTATTTCCATGGTAATATTTTCATTAATTATAAAACTTTTGTTTAATTGGGTGACGTTTGTTATAACTTTATAATTGGGTTCATACCAGCGCGTTCGGAGAGCTACAAATGAGCACCCTCGTATGCTGGGAATAAATAAAATTTTAAACATCTGTTAATAATATCTGTGTAATTCCCTCTTACGTTTTGCGTATCTATCTCTATTCTACTATAGGTACTCTAATCTACTATTCTAGTAAATTTGCACTTTGTCTCTTTGACTCTCAGATCAGAATATATTTTAACGCAATTACCTGCGTAAAATTCACAAATAATAATAATACGAAAATAATATACAAACAAGGTCCAAAACTTACATTAAAAATTTCAAGAGATCAAAGAGAGATGCAAAGAGAGAGATTTCAAAGAGGGTGGTGATGACCTCCTCTGTGAACGCTGCAACTATTATTATAAATATTATGTGAGAGTTTCCGGGTTCAATTCCTAGCAGCATTAATTTGGGAATTTATAAGTTATAATTTGTAAATCGTCTGGTCTTCTCGCCAAGCGATTTAGAGCGTTCTAGTAGAAATATCACGTTGAAACAGATTAGGGGTAGCTAGGTATGTATCGGTTTTATTGAACTGCCAGACCCCATTCAAGTTAACCTGCTTCCATCTTAGGGGTGATTTATGTTAAAACGTGGCGGGCACAAGGCACGGATTCAAAGCATCAAGAACATTTTATATGAAGCAGTTTATGCTTCACCGTGCTGTATCCGTGATGCGTCCGTGTCTCGGACGTAGCTCAATTTGATGTCAGAATTGTGTAAGATCTTTATCGTCATTTAAAAGGACTCTGCAACTCTCCACGCCTAATACGTAGACCAAATTCATTTTAATTAAGGTTTTCATTAGGGAATCCAAATGTGCCACCACTTCTTTCTAGTTATCAATCTACATTTAGCTACATTACTTTCGTGTTGAATCACGTGGACGCTTACAAATAATAGACAACTTTTCTTTTTTAGGGTTCCGTACCCTAAAAGGAAAAAAAGGAACTCTTATAAGATCACTTTGTCTCTCTGTCTGTCTGTCTTTCTGTCAGGCTGTCTGTATTTCTGTCTGTCTGTATGTCTGTCTATTCTTTCCGTCGTGTCTCTCAAAAATAACCTACAAACCTAAACTTTCCCGTTGAGCTAAAATCTTGAAATTTTGTAGGTAGGAATAAATCCGAATCGTGAATTTGTGGTCAGGTACATCACATAAAAATTAAAATGTGTTCATGAATAAATAATTCGTATTTTCAATTTTCAAAGTAAGATAACTATACCAAGTGGGGTAACAATATATGAAAGGGACCTGTAAATTCTAAAACAGGTTTTTGTTTATTTTTATGCATATTAGTTTATGATTTATCGTGCAAAATGTTGAAAAAATGCGACTGTAGCACGGAAACCTCGGTGCGCGAGCCTGACTCTTGGCCGGTTATTTATTTTATTTCTGTTTACTTAATGCCTTATATCGAAGATGCTTAAATATTTTTGAGTTCGGGCACTGCTAATCTAGACTAGATCTAGAAATAGCCTATGAAAATATAGAAAATAATTTCATATTTATGCCTAGGATGGAAACCATATCATATGAAAATAATTTTAGTATATGGTTTTCAACTCATTGGTTTTTCTGGATATAAACTAGACCCAATTCTTTCAAAATTAAAAATATTTGCAGAGAATAAAATTAATCATATGATTCATAATGAGCGTGTTAAGTTCCCTAGAAGTTTTACTTCATTCACATGTAGGTATAAGTCCCGCAAATTGCTATTGCGCTGGAACCATGTCTCATTAACATCGAAATGACGTAATTTTGACGTCAGCCAAAATAAAAATATACCATCAGTTCGAAACTTCAATCTAGTGCTGACGTCACTAAAATGGCGGCCACGCGCATTAGCAATTTACGTATTCCTACTCAACGAATCGTAGAGTAAAATAAGACATGACGGAATTTTTACGTCAGCCGAAATAAAAATATACCATCAGGTCGAAACTTCAGTCTGCTGTCAGCTGACGTCACTAAAATGGCGGCCACGCGCATTAGCAATTTGCGTATAATTACTCAACAAATCATATGCCATCCCAACCTGTCGCGTACTATACCTACTCGTAAATTGATATCACAAGTTTAGATGTATATTTTATTCGAACATTATTTGAATCATTAATTATTATTATTTAGAAACGCAAGGTTCGTTACGATCATCGAATTCTCGAAATACTTCAGTATCGTTAAATTTGAGTTGCTTAAAGATTAATGAGGTAAGGTAACCTACTCTTGACTTTGTGCGGCTCACTAATTGGAATGAATTGAATATGAACGGAAAACATGGTAATTATGATTTCCTTACGTAAATCAAGAGTCAAGACGCATTCAAATAAATCGCAAGATGCTGAGGTTGCGCTGCATTAAATACATGATGTGATTTTTTTTGTATAGCGGTAGTTTATGGGGCAAGAATTCATTATTAAAGTGAATAATTTATTACTGAAAGCGATTAATGACGTCACATGGCGTAAAAGACAAATGTTTTTCAATTTTTTAACATAAAAGTAATTTCCCTCAGAAATTACTATAAGTATTTATTTTTATGTTATAAAATTGAAAAAAATTGTCGTTTACGGATTGTGATGTCATTATTCACCTTCCGTAAAGCGTGATGTTCATGTTAAAAATAAATAAACATTACGTTACGCAAAGGACATTGTGCGGTGCTGCCCGTCTATAGTGAGCGATGGTTCATACAAAATGTATATGTAATGAGATGATTTTTGCAATGCAATGCGTTGCGGTCCGCCCTTATGTGTGCAATCTTCAAATGTTAAATGTGCCTAATATGTAATGAGTCTGAAGTAGGCTTGCAAAACGTAATTAGGAGAAGGTAACTGGTAAAAGCTAACAGAAAAGTTCACAGCGCGATCGTGGTTTGCTGAGCACTTAACCGCAGCGAAAGCTATCAACTTTATATTGGCCTTTCTTGACGGATAATTAAACGTGGTTAACTCGTAACTTGCTTACAAGTTAAACTAAATTTGGTGTTGAGTTCTTATGGAATAAGATATCTAAAAAATGAAATGTAATAGTGTCTATACCCGTCAAAAAGTTTCACTGCAGATCAAGATACCTAAGTGGTGGGTTGATTTTAAAAATAAACACAAATTACGAATCGTTTTCAAAAATACTCAAAGCAAACTTTTCTTAATCAGGCTTCAACTTGGAACTAATTTTGAGTGGGATTTGAACCAGTTTGCGGTGAGAGATTGTCGTGTATTAAAACTAAACTAGAAATGAGGTAGCGAGCAATAAGAAGCGAGTATGTAATTGCGACAGTTTTGTCACTAAGCTATGCAAGTATGCGAGTGCGACGCGTGACTAATCGCCCGTCATACATTAATTAATCTTTGCTCAAACCACATCGATGCTCAAACCGTGCGAGTGTTTGAGCGCCTTTGAGCGAGTTTTATTTCTTTAATAGCTCTTATTGCTGCGACAAACTAGTAGAGGCTGGTGGAGAGAGAGTTCTCGCCGGCAGTGTGCACAGTTAGCGATCAACTGTAAGATGTTTAGTCGATTGTACCTACTACTACCTACTAGTCCTACTAGTAACCTACTACTATCTACCCAGAAAATAGTCAATAGCTTCCTCGTTGGCGTTGGAACAACTGCCTAAGTGGCATTTAAATAAAACGTTAGCTTTCTAATTAAATAATAAAATATCCTGATAAATAGTACATTATTCAACCACGATTTAAATTTTAAACACACTAGTAAATTTAAATGAAAGGTATACGAGATTAAAGGCTTACTCTTTAGCGAGTAAACATATTGCCATCCTAATGGAGGGACTGTACACACAATTTCAATCGGTCCTTGATAATCCGGGACCTTTGAGGTCAACACAGACTTTTAAATCTGTAGGTAGTTTAACTTTAGTGAAGGTCTCTGTAAAGTGAAATAAGTCCCTTTTATAAATGGATTACTCATAGTTTTATTATACCTAGACATTCGACATACTACACAATGCTGATACTCATATTATAAGCTATTTTTTTTGTATTTTTTTATAAAAACTGGTACTTATCCAAAATATAAGCTTAAAGGCTCCCCCACACAGGCGCGTTATTATCGGTCGATAATATCCCATGCGTTATTGCGATATCTGTTTTCAGTACATTTTGAATTATGATGGTAATGTAGTTACACACTGCTGCGATAATACGTCCTACTTCCATCGCGGCGTTATTATCGCAACAGTGTGTAACTACATGACCATCCTAATACAAAATGTACTGAAAACAGATATCGCAATAACGCATGCCATATTATCGACCGATAATAATGCGGCTGTGTCGGGGAGCCTTTACTCGTAACTAGACCTACCAAAACATTTAAATAAAGAAATGGTTTAAACGACGTCTTGGTCGTTAGTCTTTTCTAAAATTTCTCTTAAAAATTGAAAAATTCTATTAAAAAATTGATTTACCTAAGTATTTGAAATTATAAATTAAACGCAAATCTAAAAATCTTATATGACTGATATATTTATATAAGTAGGTAGACTCTTTGATGTTTTAGTAAAACCGTCTTGCCTTCTTAATATTCCCTCAGCTTTTTCTGAAATCAATAATTATCTTACAGAATTTAACTAGGTACTTACCTAACTACTTTATTTGCAACATAAATCGTAGCACAGAGATTTTGTTCAAAAATAAAAACATTAACGTACCTGGTTACTAGTTTATTTTGTACTTACTAGACGCATTGAAAACATGTAAATAATATAATATTATATCATAAAAATATTGTATTTTTACTCCTTTGAACTCGGAGCTCATACTCGTAAATTGCCTACATGTTTAATAAATTAACATAAATCATAGATACAACATTTATAATTTCAATCTAAGTAAATTTAAGAATAACACAAATCTATCGTGAATGACGATAGGAGTAGGAAATAAATACCTAGCTATTTAAAATCGGCTCCAAGCGAATATTGAACGTAATTGCCTAACACAAAGGAAAATCGAACCCAATCGATAAGCAAACGGACACTTTGAACGACAAATTACTAATCTCTTGTTATTTAAAGATTCTTTTGTAATCTGAACTTAGTAAACTTATCTACTGAGCTATTTTCATCTCTACTACAGTCGAACCTGAACAAATAGGAGAGGAGATACGAGGGTATTTTCTTCATATCTAAGATCCATATTATCATCTAGAGATATGAAAGTCGGCGTTTGTGTATTCTCTTCTTAAGGACTGGAAAATTTCTGAACTTATGAGAAACCAGAAAATTAATGCGGACGAAGTCGTGGGCAACTGCTAGTAATGTTACACTTAAATGCAACAGTGTGTCTGTATACTTGCTTTTCACGAATCATCTAAATAACCGATTTTGACGTGGCACTGTTAGCTTACATCCCGAGGTCTCTTTTATCCTACAAACAGTTCCCACGTAGACAAAGTCACAGGTATTTGTACAGAAATAGCTTGCATCCTGCATACAAACTTAAGCTACCTAATTTTTGTTTCAAAAAATCAAAGAGTTCTCACGGGATTTTAAAAAACAATATCGCAACGGACGAAGTCACGGAAATCATCTAAGTAGTAGGTATTTTAAAGACTTCCACTGGTCATTATCGTTCTTTTGCAAGAATCCGACGTCAGTTCACCATTCAGCTTGAAACCTCAACGTCTTCAAGCTACTGTCCCCGTCCATTGCAACTCAAGATTATGTTGGTTATTCCGGTTCTTCTACAGACTTCCTCATTTCTGATAGGTTCAAGTGATCAAGTAGAAAAACTCCGAGAATGGCTCTCTGCATCGCTAGTTGAGTAGGTAACCCTGAGCTTTCGAGCTGAACCACCAATAAATTTTATTTGTGTAATACATTAATTAGGTTAGTACGTAGATTTGTAAATCGGATTAATTTTGGTTTTCGGGAAAACATGCAATCAGGTCAACCGCGGATTGTGTGTGCTAATTTAGTTAAACCGCATTTAATTGCCAGATGAAGTATTTGAATTCACTAATTTAATCGCAAATAAGGCAATTATTTAGAAAAAATAGTATTTTACACGATATAATAAAGGGTCTAAATAAATGTAGGTAAGTACTTTAATAATTCCATACTTCCAAACTTAATATTATAAATGCGCAAGTGTGTCTGTGTGTGTGTCTGTCTGTCTGTCTGTCTGTTAGCCTTTCACGGCCCATGCGTTCACCGTATATTATTTTAAGTTAAGTGGTCCAATCATAGGCCATAGCAACCTTCCGCAGTCCACTACACTAATTTTAAGGTAAAACCAAATAACTGAACAAGCCCAACGTATTAGTGTAAAAAATATAAAGTTACTAGTTAATGCCCGCGACTCCATATGCGTCAATTTAGGATTTTTAAAATCCCGTGGGAACTATTTGATTTTCCTGGATCAAAAGTAACCTACGTCCTTCCCCGAGATGCAAGCTATCTTTATACCAAATTTCATCGAAATCGGTTAAGCGGATGGACAGACGAAAAGACACACTTTCGCATTTATAATGTTAGTATGGATAGTATTATGGATTATATTTTATACATAAAAATATACTTAATTGATTTAATTTTTACAACAACATGTTTGATATAAAATATTCTTTGTAATGCTTCAACATGAAAAGCATTTCACGAGACCTTATTCGCCTGTGACGTCACACGTAATTAAAACTCGAGTTGATTGTTCACCGTGAGCTTGCTAATATTCTCTTTCGCTTATATTAAAATATCACGTCTCAATAGTATTAAATGAAAAATCCTCCGAAAAAGATTTATATTATGCTAAAAAAATATCTCATGTTAGTATTCAATGTGCAAAACATATCTCGTTTGAAAATGATAATGATTTAAAAAATATTAATATCTCTGTTTTAAATTATCATGACCCTGAGCAATGAAAGATACGGCGCAGAGAGAGAGAGAGAGAATGACAACTTTTTAATTAGATTAGTTGCTAATAATTGGCAATTAATTAATTTTCTACGTGATCAAATCAGAAATGAGGAGATCCGTAGGAGAACTAGAGTTACCGACATAGCTGAACGGGTTGCGAAGCTAAAGTGGCAATGAGCAGGGCACATAGTTCGGAAAACCGATAGACGATGGGATCTCAAGGTGCTGGAATTGCGACCTCTGGAAGAATGACCTGGAATTCTATAATATTATATCTTTGTTTTGTACCTAGTAACTGAAAAATCCGTGAGCGCAACTAAGCTTTTTCAAAATGATTATATTCCGTACGTATGATCTGAATAAAATGAATAGAGATAATAAATACAATATTTTCAGTCTCATTTTATAAAAAAATTCTCAATGATATCTAGGTACTATATTATGTGAATTGAAAGCCGTAAAGTTTCAACCGAAATCTCTCCCGCTTCAGTAAGCATAGCTGAAAAGGACGCATTGAAGTCAGACCAACGCCAGATAAATTTACTCACACGTTGCACACGTCAAGAGGGAAATCGGAATGTCCGTCATACATTTTTAGGGTTCCGTACCTCAAAAGGAAAAACGGAACCCTTATAGGATCACTTTGTTGTCTGTCTGTCTGTCTGTCGGTCTGTCAAGAAACCTACATGGTACTTCCTGTCGACCTAGAATCATGTTTGGCAGGTAGGTAGGTCTTATAGCAGACATTAGCAAAAGTCTGAAAACCGTGAATTTGTGGTTACTTCAAACGAAAAAAAAAAAAATTGTGGTCACGAACTAATAATTAGTATTTTCAATGTTCGAAGTAGGAAAACAACATCAAGTGGGGTATCGTATGAAAGGTCTTCACCTGTGCATTCTAAAACAGATTTTATTTCTTTTTATGCATCATAGTTTTTGATTGATCGTGCAAAATGTCGAAAAAATACGACTGTAGTACGGAACCCTCGTTACGCGAGCCTGACTCGCACTTGGCCGGTTTTTGTATAAAGGGATGATAGCTCTAGAACCAGTCGACAATTGTCAAAGAATTTATCGCACCAGTCGTTCTGTTTCTCGACACAAAGTAAAATTTTCTTCTGCAAAACGTATAGAATCTAAAAAAAAACAGACTTTTAGAAGTTCAAGTAAAGCAATAAGTCTTTTGTTTAGACATCCATTATTTGAGAACTAAGCCCAATAATATCTCATAGGTAAGTAGTCTTAGGTTTCGAAACTTTTTACGTAAGTATTAAGAATTATATTTAGATATTTTTTAACGAAATAGATACTTTCGTAGTAGGAACTAGCTTTATGCTCGCGACTTGGTCCACGTGGACTACACAAACAAACCCCTATTTCACCCCCTTGGGAGTTTCATTTTCAAAAATCCTTTCTTAACGGATGCCTACGTCATAGTAGCTATCTGCATACCAAATTTTAGCCCGATCTGTCCAGTAGTTTGAGCTGTGCGTTGATAGATCATCAGTCAGTCAGTCAGTCAGTCAGTCAGTTAGTCAGTCACTTTTTATATATTTAGATTATTTATCCTCATAGTCCTACTAGTAGGCCCGAGTAGCAGGTCCACAAGGAAGTAGCTCAAAATTTACCAATTAAATAAACTAATATCTTCGCGTATAATTTTTTATTTATTTGTTTAGATACAAGTTAGCCCTTGACTGCAATCTCACCTGGTGGTAAGTAATGATGCAGTCTAATATGGAAACGGGCTAACCTGGTAGGGGTATGGCAATTTTTATTAAACCCACACCCCTTTGGTTTCCACGCGGCATCGTACCGGAACGCTAAATCGCTTGGCGGCACGGCTTTACCGGACGGTGGTAATTAGCCACAGCCGAAGCCTCCCACCAGACCAGACCAGAAATTTTAGAAACTATAAAATTCCAACCCCCTGCCGGGAATCGAACCCGGGACCTTACACTAGTAAGACAACAGCGCTTACCACTGCGCCAGGTAGGTCGTCAAAATGATCTGTGTATTGTTTGTCCTTTGAACCAAAATATTATATTATATAAAGGGGCAAAGGGACAAATGGAAGGATCCGTTCACGCAGCGGGGCAGTGTGTGAAACAAACGCACTGCCAGCAAGTGACAGGTGTCGGCGATAACTAATGGAGAGCACTTCTCGCTCGTGTATCAGATTAATAACGAGCTTTCTCACATAGTGCAATGCTTTTTCATTCTAAATTCAAGACATTTATTACTTTACGACCCCTTTCCCTGGCGCAGTGGTGAGCGCTGTGGTCTTATAAGTTGGAGGTCTCGGGTTCGATTCAAGGCATGGGCAGTTTGGAAATTTGTATTTCTAAATGGTCTCTGGTCTGGTCCAGTGGGAGGCTACGGCCATGGCTAGTTTCCACCCTACCGGCAAAGTCGTATCACCAAGCGATTTAGCGTTCCGGTGCGAAACCGCGTAAAAACGGACCAGGATTATGGGCTTTAATGAAACTGCCATGCCTACCCCTTCCAGGTTAGCCCGCTACCATCTTAGACCGCATCTTCATTTACCATCAGGTTAGATCGCAGTCAAGGGCCTAACAGAGGAATTAAAAAAATATTTTTTTTGCCTTACCACATACACTTACAAACTTCTCTTGTCTTACATCACTTCTAACGTTTTGTTTGTTGTGCTGTGTCAGTTTGTTGGTTTGTCCGTCAATCACGCCACTACAGAGCAACGGATTGACGTGAATTTTTACACGGATATAGTTTAAGACCTGGAAAATGATATTGATATACGCTACTTTTCATCGCAGGAAAAGGTTATCAGTGGATTTTTAAAAACTTGAACGAAGTCGCGGGCAATATTGTGACCACGGAAAAGAAATTCTGTTCTGTGTGATTGTGACACAATTCAAAATTATGAATAGGTATGTCGAAATATCATTTAAGTTTGTTGGTTTATTAATTGTGACCGAATTACAGGGGCATTTTGAAAGAGACAGAATTTTATCAAACTCTATTTTCAAATCTTGAGCCTTTCACATAGGTGATTTATTGTAAACGTGAAAGTGTGTTTGTTTGTTGGTATGTTAGTTTGTCCTTTAATCACGTCGCAACGGTGCAACGGATTGACGTGATTTTTTGATAAAGACCTGGAGAGAATGGTGGAGAGAGAAATATTATATTTGTATCCCGGAAAATCAAACAGTTCCCACGGGATTTTAAAAAACCCTAATTCCACGCGGGCTAAGTCGCGGGCATCAGCTAGTCGAAGAATAAAAGTAGTTTTGTAAAACACAGTCATAATTTTGGCTCAGACTGATTTCTCATTTCGATATGCGGTACAGCTCCGAGTTAAGTAGCAAATTGTCAGACGTCAAATAAAATATTCAGTGCAGCAGTGCCCCGGAAGTCGTTAGAGAATAGAGAAACGACACCAAGAGAATAAAATTGCATCTCTGAAGTTTGGCGTATTTCTCGCTGAGATAATGTGTGAATTTGTTGTAACTTTTGTATTTAAAATGAGGAAACTTAAATTTTGTAATTTATGGTTGTTAAATAAATTAAACTGAAAGATATTTATGTGTATAAAAAATATTAAATCACTAAAACTGCAAGGTAAGGCAAATGGTTATTAGCATTGGATTGTGTTTAGGTAGTAGGTAAGTATAATAATAACGCTTAGTTTTTGCTAGCTTTCTGGTTACACCCTGTATTTAACAAATTTTAGCAAAAACACTGTATCGATAGAATATTCAGCAGCCGCCGCTCTCTCACTATTGGAGGATAACTTGCCTGAATGTAATAAAATGTTTGAATTCAGTCACGTTAGTTGCTCTGACGTTATCAAAGCTTTTAAATTAATTAATAATAAGAAAACAAATGATCTGTGGGGCATTTCCGTTAACGTTGTGAAATCATTAATTGATATTGTTGCACCCGAGTTAGCATTAATATTCAATAATTGTGTTGACTGTGGTGAGTTTCCAGACTTAATGAAACATAGTAAAATAATTCCATTATTTAAATCAGGTAGTACTAGTGACCCCACTAACTTCAGACCGATATCTGTACTACCCACTTTTAGTTAAATCTTTGAAAAAATAATTTTAACTCAACTGCTTAATTTTTTCAACATTAATGATTTATTTCACACCAAACAGTTTGGTTTTACACGGGGTCGCTCAACAACCGATGCTGGTGTTGAGTTAATACTAAATATATTTGAAGCCTGGGAGGAATCACGTGATGCGCTTGGCGTTTTATGTGATTTATCCAAGGCTTTCGACTGCGTTGATCATGAAACATTGGTCGCGAAATTGCACCATTATGGAATTAGGGGTGCAGCATTGGAATTGATGAGTTCTTACCTAAATGATAGAATACAAAGGGTAGACGTGAATGGAAAGCGATCTCCCGGATCCGTTGTAAAAATGGGGGTGCCACAAGGTTCCATCTTAGGACCTTTTCTGTTCCTTATTTACATCAATGACCTTCCTTACCTCGCTAAGGACAATTACGGGATAGTCTTGTTTGCTGATGATACATCACTTTTATTTAAAATCAATCGATACTTAACAACTTTTGATGAAGTAAACAATTCTCTCACCAAGTTAGTACAGTGGTTCGAAGCTAATAACCTGCTTCTCAACGGGAAAAAGACAAAGTGTATTAAATTCACTTTACCAAATGTTAAGCAGGTGAAAACCACTGTGCAACTTAATAATGAGGAATTAGATTTAGTGGATACCGCTATTTTTCTTGGAATAACGTTAGATGCAAAACTTCAATGGGGCTCTCATATAAATAACTTATCGAACAGACTTAGTTCTGCCGCATATGCGGTAAAAAAGATTCGCCAGTTGACAGACATAGAAACTGCGAGACTAGTATATTTTAGTTACTTTCACAGCATTATGTCATATGGTATATTATTATGGGGTAATGCTGCTGATATTAATTCTATTTTTGTGCTGCAGAAAAGGGCTGTTCGAGCCATATACAGTATGGGGCCACGAGAGTCGCTGAGAACTAAATTTAGGGAAGTTAAAATTATGACAGTGCATAATCAATATATTTTTGAAAATTTACTGTACGTACATAAAAACATAAATAAATTTAAAAAAAAAAGTGACTGTCATAATATAAATACTAGAAATAAAAATAAACTTGTAATTCCCGCCTCTAGGCTCAGTAAAGTTAGCAATTCATTTGCTCGTAATTCCATACGTTTCTATAATAAGCTTCCAGAAGACATATTGGAGATGTCTCTCAACAAGTTCAAAGTTTTCATAAAACGTAAACTAATTGAAAAATCCTATTACAATGTAAAGGATTATTTAAATGATAAGCAAGCTTGGGAATGAGTTGCTTAACGACTTTGTGATAGTTCTAATAAGTTTCAATAAATTTGTAAAGTGGTGATAATAAAAAGAATACCCGGCTGAGTTTGTTGTGGGCTCTTCTCAGACCTGGGCGCGTTTGGAACCCTCGTAGCTTTAGTTTTAAGTTTGCGTTATAATTATCACCACTATATTATCTTACAAATCTAACACTATACCAGACAATCAATAAGAGTAATTTATTACCTATTTTGAATAAATCATTTGACTTTGACTTTATTATTAATAAGTAAAAAATGAAGCAGAAAAAAAAAAACAAAAAAAAAAATGTGGATAAACCTGCCTGAAAATCAATTAATTAGGTAGGCATGTATAATGTTAATTATTTAATGATATCCTATAAATAATTTGAAAAGACCGCTCGACCGCAGATGTTTTCGTATTTTCAATTTTCTCTCCCAAATATCCGCCCGCACAGACCGGAAAATCGCATTCATTGATTATTTCTGTTTCAGGAAATTAATTTAATCACAAACAGTATTTTTAACGTAGTTATAAGTAACTAGCTTATTCCCGCGACTTCGTCTGCGTGGTCCACACAAATTTCAAACCCCTATAATTAGTACCTAAGGGTTGAATTTTCAAAAATCCTTTCTCATCGGATGTCTACGGCACAATAGCTATCTGCGTGCCAAATTTCAGCCCGATCCGTCCAATACTTTGAGCTATGTGTTGATAGATCAGTCACTCAGTCAGTCAGTCAGTCAGCTTTTCCTTTTATATACATAGAGATATACGTACGCCTATTATAACATGTCCGTGAAAGGACCAAGACAGGACCTATAAATGTATTATCTATGTAAGTACATAAATCAATAAAAATATGTAAAAGCTCCGGAAGTACATAAGCGTAAGTAGTATAATATAATATAATATAATATAATATAATATAATATAATACGGGAGCCGCAGCAGAAACAGCTGAAAACGGCAAGCGGCGCAAGTATGCCTCTCTTATAGAGAGTTACATTTTTGTGCCGTTTGCCGTGGAGACCCTGGGGCCATGGAGTCTTAGTGCAAAAAATTTTTTACGAGACATTTCACCGCGATTAATAGCCTCAACTGGTGACAGAAGGGCTGGCTCATTTTTTGCGCAGCGGATCAGCCTGGCTGTCCAGCGCGGAAATGCAGCCAGTATTCTTGGCACCATTCCACGCGGTCATGATTTATATAGTAATTAGATAAGGCTAGCTTTAAGTTTTATTGTATTAAAAATATAATACACATTAATTGTGCCGATAGATGGAATTACAACCCAATAAACTCTACAAAATTGTTTGAAACACTATTTCATCTAATAATTAACAGAGGTCATAATAATAAAAATAGAAATAAAATCACACGAACCTAAAAATATCCTAAAAAATCATCCTAAAAATATCGAAATAAAATAATTAAAGCCATCTGACAAAATGAAATCATACGGATTTATTCGTCTGCCTTTGTCAATAAGCAGTACAAGGAGATGAAATTGGCGAAACAGCATTTTATTACCCTCCGAAGATCATCATTACCCTGCCTTTAAACGAAACCTTCCAATATTCCAATTTCGAAATAAAGCTACACTTGAGTAGAACGATATCGCAAGTAAAAAAAACCTTTGATTTTGAAGGTAATTTGTTTTTATTTTCATGAATTGATATTTCAAGGTTTTAGGGAGCGAGTTTGAAGTGTACTTGTTCTTAGGTATTTTAGGACCATTTTTTAAATGTGTTTATCATTTTTAGTTTACAACCGTAAAAATCTCTGTTCTGAACTTAATTTTTACTTTTACTAGCTTTCATTTGATAAATCTCAGGTTTTATCTCGGTGACATGCAAAAGTCCGAATAATACCGGTAAGAGAGGATCGGAGAAAAGGGCATCTCTAGCGGTCTTTATCATCATCATCATGATCAACCCATTATCAGCCCACTACTGAGCCGGTTCTCCTCTCAGTGAGAGTGAGAAAGGTTTAGGCCATAGTCTGCCACGCTGGCCCAATGCGGATTGACAGACTTCACACATCTTTGAGAGCATGGAGAACTCTCAGGCATGTTTCCTCACGATGTTTTCCTTTGAATTTAACGGTTATATCGATAAAAATAAAAGTTAAACAAGCCTTATAGATATGCATCAGAGCCAGTTCAGTGTAACGAGCTTCCCGGAAACTGATTGAAAATTCATGACTCCAGCGGCGAGTTAAAAAGGTTGCCGCTAGATATTATCACTCTTCGGACGGTAACTATTGGAACTGGACGGGATAGTTTTGATTCGGTGTATAATGGGTGTATACTTACTAACAATTTGCTTTTCCGTACGAGTATCACTAGACACGTCATGGTATTTCACTTTGACACTGCAGAGATAACTGTAGGTTCTAGAATAATCATTTTCGTACCTGAATATCAAACCGGCGGCGGGGTGATTACGTAAAACGTTGCAGTAGCGACAGCAACATGACAGCATAGTAGCAATGCGACTGTTCATTTGCTGTCTCTCCTCTTCTTCTTCTTATTTTGCTTTGTGGCTTTTGCTATCTCTCTCTAGCCGGACGTTTGACAGCAATGATCGCGAGATTTACGCCTGTCGCAAGCCTGTCGCGAGATACGTAATCACCCCGCCGAACCGGCTTCAATCAATCAGCCTTTTTGCATCCATTGCTGAATATACTTACTTAAGCCTTCTGGAGACTACACACAGTCTTCCACCTTTCTCATCCAAACACTTCCTGCTAATTTTCTAAGGATTCTAAGGTTATCAGTCCAGTAGACCGGAGATCGACCCACATGCACACATATTCTAACATGGGATGAAAATTCTGTCTTAGCAGCGGGTATCTTACATTACAAATATACGTGCAAAATCTTTACTTTCTAAAAATCATGTATGAGCACAGAATCACAAAATACATCTTGAGATGTAGCTATGTCAGTTAATCAGTTTATCCTTTTGTACTTGTTGATTCTTATTGTGAAAGGACACCGGTTCTCAGTAGTGAGCCGGCGATGGGTTGATCACTTGGACGAAGTGGTTAATTCGTCCAAGGTTGATCATGATGATGATGACGTTTACAATATCTAAATAAATAAAATAAAAAGGTGACTGACTGACTGACTGATCTATCACCGCACAGCTCAAACTTCTGGACGGATCGGGCTGAAAATTCGCATGCGGATAGCTATTATGGCTTCCGCTAAGAAAGGATTTTTGAAAAATCAACGGGGGTGAAATAGGGATTTGAAGTTTGTGTAGTCCACGCGGACGAAGTCGCGAGCATAAGCTAGTTACAATATAAGGACGTAACGTAACGTCAAGTAGTAGGACTATGTATTTACTTGCTATCGTATAAATTAACAAAGTTATGGTTGTAGCAGGAGTGCAAAGTGTATAAGGAGTTACACCAGGGATTAATTAAAGTGTGAGCAGAGTTATTAGACAAGGGCGCTAAGCTTCTTCATTACATTGTCATTTGCACGACAAATATTTGAAGTGCACTTTGAAGGTCTTCAACTCAGTAATTGGATTCTCACGTCGTGTGAAATTCGGTTTTATTTTGTACATTTCGTGGCTCAGGTGTTTTCAGATTTACATTTTAAGTACAATGTTTACATTACATGTTCACGTACGTAACAGTCGTGTAATGTCAAGGCCCATTAAATTTGGACAGTAACTAGACTGAAAGACTGATATAATATATTATGTAACTAGCTTATACTCGTGACTTCGTCCGCGTGGACTACACAAATTTCAAACCCTATTTCACTTGCTTATGATGCTTGATGCTTACGTCATAATAGCTATATGTATGCCAAATTCCAGCCCGATCCGTTCAGTAGTTTGAGCTGTGCATTGATAGATCAGTCAGTTAGTCAGTCACCTTTTTAACCGACTTCCAAAAAGGAGGTGGTTCTCAATTCGGCCCGTTTTTTTCGACTTTTTTTTTAAATGTACCTATGTACATCGATTTTTTCCAGGTTTCTGGACCGATTTGCAAAATTATTTTTTAATCAATAGAGGATGTTTCGGCGGTGGTCCCATAAAAACTTCTGGATACAACTCCTCAATCCTGATGCTGCAGGGTTACTGCCCGCCTAAGTTACCAAGATTACCACAAATTCGAAATTCGCGGTTCGGATTTTTCCCCTTACGTGTGCTTTACTCTAGGTCAACGGGATGTACCCTCTAGGTTTCTTGACAGACAGACTATAGAATAGAATAGAATAGAATGTTTTTTTATTCATGTAAACTTTTTAAAAGTGCTTATGAATAGTCAGGTTTAATTTACCCCTGGTTCGACAAACACCGAAGTGATCCTATAAGGGTAACTTTTTCCTTTTGAGGTACGGAACCCTAATAAACAGCAAACATTTTACTAGAATCAAATATTTGGCAAAGGTTTAACTGCAAACATCTGAGACCAAATCTGCTTTTCAAGTGTCGAGCTCTGCTTTACCTGGGCGTAGTTTGCTCCATTTGACATGCAAATGTTCATCGCAACGAACTTTACATATAGGTAGGTTTATGTACGATGAAGTTCTGGAATGCAATATAAATATATTTATTCATATTATATATAACATACACATTGTTTGACTATCTATATCTGTCATATAAATGAACACGAACAGTGCGTGTTGCCAGTGATGACATATTTTGGATCCGAGACATGGTCATTGGTCGCTAACTATAGGCCTCATAAGAAAGCTCAGAGCCACTCAGCGGGCGATGGAGAAAGCTTTGCTTGGAGTTTCTCTACGTGATCAAATCAAAAATGAGGAGATCCGTAGGACAACCAGAGTAACCGACATAGCTAAATGGATCACGAAGCTGAAGGGGCAATGGGCAGGGCACACAGTTCGTAAAACCGATAAGCGTTGGGGTCCCTAGGTGCTAGAATGGCGACATCGAACCGGACGACGCAGTGTTGGAAGACCCCCCACTAGGTGGTCGGACGACATCAGATGAGTCGCAGGGAGCCGCTGGATTCAGGCGGCGCAAGACCGTGACGTGTGAAAGTCCCAACAAGAGACCTATGTCCAGCAGTGGACGTCTATCGGTCGATGATGATGATGATGAAATTAACACGTAGGTACCTGTATCGAGCCTTATGTTTTATTTTTTCATTTTGCGAATGCCTCCAAAACCAAATGATAAAAATAACAAGCGATAAACTGAACAAATGGAATCAATAGCACCTGTTACAACACCCTCTTTCAGTAGGTATATTATTTCAATATTTTGAGTCACGTACTGATATGCAAATGTAATGTTTATAGATTGTATTGTTTACAGCTTCCCGAATTAAGAATTATATACTTAACCAATAGAGGAATATTAAGCCAAGTCTCGTGTAGGTTGCCATGTAGGTATGGTACGTTGCCATTTGGTTGAAATAGAGAACTTGACACGTTGACTAATACTTTTTTTTTAATGATGAGAAATGTGCACATTTCATACCCTGTAGATTGGTTCTGGTTCAAATTAAACTTCCCGGACAGATCACAACGGTCATGTCTTTCATTGCATAGTTTGGATTTGGAATAATGTTTGTTCCTCACAATCACAGACCCATAAAAGCCTTAGTGGTTTGTGCTCACAATTGTCTAGAAAAGTAATTATCATAAGTTAGAATTTGGAATAATCTTTCTTCCTGAATAAGATATTCAGGAAGAAAGATTATTCCAAATTCTATGTATAGTATTAGATTTTTTTTAAGCTTAAATAGTTTTTTTTAATATATTTATTTATTTCTACAAGGCTTTTATACAATATGTATAATATGACAACCCTATCGTACCTTATAACATAAATTCAATCATTGATGAAATCAAATTTTATATACCTACTAGTAACTCAAAGACCTGCTAAGTAGTAACTATACACACAGGGCCGCGGCGCGGGCCACACGCTCTCTCAACTGAGTCACTATGAAAAAGGACCCCGGATGGGTTCGAAACTAGTCGGGCTAATGTCGGCTAAATACGTGAGTAAAGTCGGTTTCTTTCTACATGAATAAATAAAGCTTAGTTTGAATTGTTTAAGAATTATCAAGAAATTCGGCTCCATTACGGCATTATTTATTGAGCCCAGAGTAGACTCTGGTCTCAATAAATAATGTCTGATAAATTCTCTTTCTCCGAAACTACGAGTATATTATGTAGATTCTGTAATCCGTCTTCTTGCGAAATAATAGCCCTATACCTATGTAAAAAATTTAACTTAATATCTCCAATTAAAATTTGAACCTACAAGAGTGTTATTTAAAAAATGTTTCATTTTATAGAAAGCTAAGTGCAAGGTTTCAGCAAATTGGTTTACATAATTATAATAAGGTCAGAGGAAAAAGCGTGCCAGGCGAAGTCAGGTGCTTAGTAGGAGATTTTACATCTCACCGACGCGACTCTGATAGTATTCGAGAGTCAAAACACGTCGCGTTACAATAAAATGGACCTTAACAGCCTTGTTCTACAACTCAAGTTCGTCCATTCTGCTACAGGCAGTCCTCCAAGTGGAAATGTTACAAAATTAAAATCAGCGATACTGAATTTTTTACTTTAAATCAAGGATCTTTAAGCCCATTTTACTCTAACGTTATTTTGTTTCGATCATGAATTCTATCAACGTTAGGTGCCTTGAACTGCCTTGTTTTAAAGCTCGAGTTCGTCCAAACTTCTGCAGCCAGCGCTCTAAGCGGAAATGTTGTGATTTTAAAATCAGTGATACTGAATTATTCACTAGTATTTTACTCTAACGTTAAATATGTTTCGATCTCGAATTCTATCACCGTTGAGTGAGATGTAATATCTCATACTAAGCACACAGGGCGGGCGACTGGCGAGGCAGGTTTATAATTGAATTTCCGATGTCCGCGATAAATGTCAACTGAGACACTGAACACTGAGATGATTTCGCGGGAAAGCCTCGGTGAATGTAATCTCTTATTACTGTAATCTGAACATGCATCGTTCGTAACACAAATTATAGCTGTCACGAGAGTTTGCCTGGCAAATGTACATACATACCACATAATGTACTCGTACCTATTCTAAATGAATGCATGCATGAAACGCCGCTCACATACTATATTATATTCTGTAGGTTAACTTTCTGTCAAGGTTACTAATTTCTGTGGATAAGCGATCAAAACAGCACCTTTATGACGCATATTTTCAAAATACCTACTTATTTACTTAATATTCTGTGTTTTCCCTCTACCTACCTACTCAATAAAAAACCGGCCAAGTGCGAGTCAGGGTAAAATCTGAAAACCGTGAATTTGTGGTTACATCACACAAAAAAATTAAATTGTGGTCATGAACTAATAATTAGTATTTTCAATTTTCGAAGTAAGATAACTATATTAAGTGGGGTATCATATGAAAGGTCTTCACGTATGCATTCTAAAACATTTTTATTTATTTTTATGCATCATAGTTTTTGAATTATTATTTAATATTGGTACGGAACCCTCGTTGCGCGAGCCTGACTCGCACTTGGCCGGTTTTTTTATCGTGGTGGCGGTGACTGCTATTACAGTAATTCGAAACAAAAGAATATCAAGAATATAGAAGAATTAATTATTTTTTACATGAATACGTGACTGTCGTATCCGACGTGACCGTTCATAACCGTAGTTAAAAATAGGCTGTGAAAAATATAGGTGTGCCTGCAGTGAAATTTTTTACATTTTACGAAGTTGAATTTTATTTTCAGATAAATGAATGTTATAGTCATATCTACCTATATGAAATTTAAAAATTTCAATACTGTGTGCCTCTACTTTTATAAAAGAGTACCTACCTAATGTAGGATGACAGATCAAAAGGTGTTGAAAAACGAAACTCTAGGTGAAAAGCTTTTAGTTTAGTTTAGTTTAATATGCTTTATTGTACACCAAAAAGAAAAGACACAAAAAAGTAACATATAAAAGAAGAACATACAATTAGCGGCCTTATCGCAATGAAGCGATCTCTACCAGGCAACTAGGTTGAAGAGGATTTAAAGGCTAGTGAGACTGGGTTAGCAAAAGCAATAATGTTATCCAGTTTATTATCCAATCCAGTACATCCTTTCATAATTTTGTAGTATACATTGACCCTACTAACATGGTACATTGGATAGTAAAACTACCATGGATCGCGTGACAACGTCAAGCCATCACCCTAGTCTACGAAGCAATGCTTGTATTGCGTTATACAATAATGTAACTAAACAATAATAAATCAATGAACTACATATAAGGTAACATCTACATTAGACAGTAATCTAAATATATAAAAGGTAAAGGTGACTGACTGACTGACTGACTGACTGACTGACTGACTGATCTATCAATGCACAGCTCAAACTACTGGACGGATCGGGCTGAAATTTTACATGCAGATAGCTATTATTACGTAGGCATCCGCTAAGACAGGGTTTTTAAAAATTCAACCCCTAAGGGGGTGAAATAGGGGTTTGAAATTTGTGTAGTCCACGCGGACGAAGTCGCGAGCATAAGCTAGTTAAATTATAAAGTAGTATCTACGCTAAACATTTATAAGGTAATGAGACGGTATTTAAAGGTTCAGCCACATTTTTTAAATCTACTTTTTGCATTAGATACCTAGTTTACACCCTAGTCTTACTTTTAAGTTAAGTCTATTTTTATTTGTTTTTTTATTTATTTCTATTCTGGATTCGAGTGTTATTTATATAAATACATAATATAAACATAAAAATCCTTTAACATTTAAAATACATAAAAGATAAGAAGCCAAAAAAAAGAAGAAGCCAAGCAAATTTCACTGTAGCTGAAGTTAGGAAATAATAAAGTTAAGTATAAGAAATGTGGACGACTGAACTATCCGAAGCAGGTGTGGCATCGCACGGAATTGCAGACATTTAATCCCGTTAGGTCATTTGGTAAAGTCTGTGGTAAAAATACCTATCTAATAGAACGCGTTTCTCATGATAATATTTGAGAAGAGATAAAATCCAAATCCATACTTCCACTTTAATAGGTATTAGGTACCTACTGAAGTAAAATAAGTTTAGGTGATTCTAGGTAGTCCGTAGTAAGTAGTACTTATTAGGCTAGATGAGCACGGGCGGTCAAATAACCGGCAATCAAATAGCCGCCTCATTTGATTATAACCAGAACGCTGGCAAAAACGAAGATGGGTGCTAGTACTGATGATTTCTGATATGATACCACAAAAAAAAAAGAGAAAAAATATTTAAATAATTCTATAATTTTGTAAAAGTTTACGATATATTGCAGATTAAACATCTCTTGCGTAAGTAGGCCACTTGGAGTCAATGCCGCGTCGTAGGCAGGGCATTGATCCGAGTTTTGCACGCTATACATTGCGGGTTTGAAAAATACTAAATCACTAAAACTACAAAATGAGGCAAATGGTTATTGGTATTGGATTGTGTTTAGGTAGTAGGTATAACAATAACGCTGAGTTTTTGCTAGCGTTCTGGTTACACGCTGTATATGTATGTAGGTACGAATGGACGCAACTGCTAGATGTGCGTCTATTCGTATGATCATTGTCTACCGAGTATAGTCTCTGTGGTATATCTCTGTTATTGCCACCGTACATTGCCGTATGATCAATTGAGGCGGCTGTTTGACCGCTGGTCATTTAACCGCCCGGTCGTGCCTAGCTTTAGTTTCTCTCTACATCGTGTTCCTCTTTTCTGAGAGTCGTGACCTTTTCAAATGGTAGATGGACGCATTTAACGATTCAAAAGTATCTACTTGTAAAAGTTTAATTGAATAAAAAATATTTTTATTTTATTAAAAACTAGCGACCCGCCCCGGCTTCGCATGGGTAGCTTATTACAATATTTTCGTATGGATCTCTAAATAAAAAAAAAATCGTAGCCTATGTCACTTGGGAATAATGTAACTTTCTATTCTAATGGAGAGAGAATTTTTGAAATCTGTCTAGTTGTTTTTGAGTTTATTCCTAACAAATCTACAAAAATACAAATCCTTCCTCCTTATAAAATTAGTGTAGAAATGATAGCGATAGGTATAGCCTATACATTTCCTCATTAAAGTTGCGCAAAATTATTTTATTTCAGAACAGAAAATAGTCACCGATGATTTTACTAAGTTTCTATTCCATATAATTATTTCTATTTTTGATAAAGAACGTGCGCCAAGAATAATAATTATGAATGTGGAAATGCTCAAAAGCGTAGATCGTGGTAGAAAAGAAAAGCGCAAGGTACCTACCTCAGTCATTACTTACTCGTACGTCGTCGGTTCGCCCGCTTTTGTCTGGCTTGCCTCTAGTGAGCAGTTGAAGATGAATATTGAACACCTATTGTGTATGTGTTACCGGATGTGTATCTGATCCGAAGACAATGCTCGGCGAATTTACAAAAACTTTGTGAATGAACGATTATTTATCTATCTAAGTAAGTACAACCTGTCGGAAATATGCATCGTACAACCCCAGTTACCCTTATTTTGTATATACCTACCTGTTTTTTCCCAGGAAACTTTCCCTACGGAATTGGCCATGTTCCAGTCGCAGGACTAAAACAGCCTCTCCGTGATTTCCAGATCATCACGAAACCATAGTGCATTACTTTGTGCCGTTCGTTATTCACTCAGGTATCGAAAAGTTACTTTCCAGCTTCAGCAATATAGTAGTTTACGCAAGTAAACTTTACGTTGTTAAAGTAAGTTTTAGTGATTTAACGCCTTTGAAACCTTTTTGGGGTCACTTTAATCCTTTTGGGAACTTTAATCCTTAAGCCATACATTGGGTTTAATAATAAATTACGGACAACAAAATACATAAATCGAACTGATGCGTATGGATAAATTAATTTGAGGCGTCGTCGGTGAGTGTAAAAGCCAAGTATGCATTTGTATTCGTTTTGTTCACACCAAATAAGAAAATTAAAGCCGTGTACACTCTATCAGCCGCACTCAGAGTCACTTAATCGTTACCTACTTAAGGCAATAATATATTAGTATGAATAAGAATGCCTTAAGTAACGATTAAGCGACTCTGAGTGCGGCTGTATGAAATTTTTAAAACATCTTGAATTAATTTAATTATTTTTATAAGGGACAACATAAACATTACGATCTATTAAATTCTCAATTTATAAAAAAAACATTATGAATCTGTGAAATTTTGAATTGCTCTGAAAGTGTACCTATACTTAGAATTTCTATTTCTCGTAAAATATATAAAGGAACAAGATTGAAGTGCTCAACTCCAATACCATACAATATGTTTTTTCGTTTAGATGTTAGGTATATAAATTAAAAACTGATAATGAGACACTTATGATATGCTAATGGTCTAAGAGGTACTACTGAATCTCCACCTATAAGGCGTTTTTTTATAAAAATCACAGAATTTAGAAGCCGCAATTCATTGAATGGAATAGAGGTAGGTATATATAAAAACCATAGTAATAAAACAAAAGACATCTTAATCTGTATAAGCAAATAATAATAATAATTGAAACAGTTAAGCGCAACTTTTGTTTCCGCAAAAGCAAAATAAATTCCAATATAAGATGATCGTATACCGAGAGGACACAAGAACCGCTACAGGTGCAAGCACGGATTAGAGAAACTAGGTGCAAGTGTAGGTAGAAGCACGCTTGCAAAGATTACTCAAGTTATTAAGTTATGTGGCAGGAAACACAGCCCGTCGGAAGAAAGCTCGACACCTTACGTATCACGGTTTGTATCAGAAACGTTGCAAACAAAACTCGATTAAACACGTTTTGAGCAAATTAATTGGATATCAACCACGATATAAGGTTGCATGTTGCGGCTTTGGTACATCTGCTCTTGCGGTTTTTGGCGAGCCTTGCAGTGGTGAGCGATGTCCTTTATAATTAAGAAACTTTTCCTGAGTAAATTTTGTTAAAACTCTATAATTGGGGCCCAACTCACTCTTTCCTCCGTTGATACGAGTATTTAACGAACGAGCACTCTTGGTTTACTAAGATTAGAAGTACCTACATCAATCACTGTGAAATTCTGTTTTCCTTTAAAGCCTTGACTTGTCTAACTGTGAGAGGTGAGTCTTGGAATATTCGTTAAAACTTATGAGCTTAGAAGATGAAAGTATTTTTCTTCTGCTCTAAATAAGTATGTAGTAACTAACTTATTTCTTTTCAATACTGTGTATTACTAATTAATCCACAGGCTCTGTAGTCCAGTAATAATAACATTAAAATTAATAAAGGATTTTTTTTGAGGAACATAGTATATTCATTCTAATTTGTGAATAAAATGTTCTATATATTTTAAGAAACCCGATGATGATTTTAAGAATCAATATTACCTATATTACCTACTTACAAAGTGAGTTTTTAGTCAACTTCTTCGATGGTCACTTAATGCCTGTTTAGTACATCAATCCCTTAATTAGTTTTAAAAGTTTAGTTAAAAAAAGGTTTATATAATTATATACTTACCTACACAAGAGAAAGCACGATTTGCTATGTGGTAGCTATTCAAATTATAACTAGCTTTATTCAAATAAAAGGCTGATTTCCTTTGGAATTTTCGAAAGCACAAATAAATTGTAATGAATTTGACTGAATAGAGTGGTTAAAACTCCGTAATTTGGGCTCAACGACTCATACGAACCCACCCTCCGTCGGAATCTTGCGGATGAGCGCTTCTCGCTACTGAGATAAGTAGGCATTAGGGCATTAATCTCTCCGAAATTCTATTTCCTTTAAATTCTTGACATGCCCTTGCGAATGTTACCCACACGTATGAGATTTAGTTTCTTCAATTTGGCTTTGAATTTTTAATACTTACCTACAGTACGCGGCAGAAAGTAATGCACATCGGCTTTTAGAATGATATTTCGGCTTTTTAGAGGAGCGTTGTCTCTGTCACTCATGCCTATATGAAGTTTTGTCGGTCTCAATGACAGAGATAATGCTCTACAAATCCGCTATCTCCTAAAGGTCGATGTACACTACTTTCTGCCGGCTTTACTCACGTATTTAGTCGACCCAGACACTAACGGCCGTGGCAACCCCCTACCAGACGCCTTTAAAGTTTAGGGGTGTCTGGTTGGAGGTTGTCTGTTATCTCCCAAAACCACCATGATCCAAACAAACATTCCTCCCAGTGTTGTTTCAGTTTTTATAAAGTAACGAAGATCTGGCACGCGCTGGCTCTTAGTCCATTAGATCCCGTTGAAATGTCAGTTGTGTCAAACTTCATACTACCCACCCCAAACTAACTTGTTTAACTAGTGAAGGGTAGTATGCTTCCAATCCTAACTGACAGTTTCAAAGGTCCAATTACTAATTAGAGGTCTACGTCACATACCTAATTTATTGCGATCTAGACTAGATAAGTGAGCCTTTAACATATTAGTACCTACGGTGTAATTTAGCTTCAAGGGTTCAATTACTAATTAGAGCAAAGATCGACTGCAACGTCCGTTTTAGTTGGTATGTTCGACTGCGGATGATCAGCTCATAGGAGCTTGTGTAATTAAAAATTCAACTATAGAGTTGAATTTTTAATTAAACAACATTTTTTGACGTTTCCAGTACTACCAGAATAATTTATCATAAAAAGCATAAAAAGTGAATCGCATCGACTAAACTGGTTTTGATTACGTGGGTATGTGTGCGTTGTAAATATCTATAAGTTCAATATTTAGGTACGTGTGCTATATGTGTGTTTTTTGTGTACATTACGCGACAATGGAGGGGCGCATAACTATGTTGCTGTTTGCACGTTACTAATCATTTACTAACCCTATATATAGGTACATACATAGACACATCGAAATGGGAACCTTTTTTGTGAATTCGTTTTGAATTAAGTCTTATAAATTGAAACTTCTAATTACGAGTGTACCTACACTGTACCTACACGAATTCCAATAAAACTTTTTCCGATGCTAGTTTCAACTGCTCCCTTATTGTTCACTGCTCATAAAAGAGAAAAGGCATTTCAAATTATCAACGACTCGTTTTTCGCTACATGCGCACTGTGATATTTCAACTTGGAATGCAGTTTATTAAACTTTACACGCTTTTGATGTTTGATGTTATTAAAATTAAAGTCTCGACAGGTCAACCTTACAAGAGCAAACTTTTACGTGAAAAGTTACAGATTCAAATTGACGATAGTGCAAAAGCCTTCTCTTAATTTTAGGTTAGAAAGGAAAGAGGAAAGAGTGAAAGAACTTTAAGGTAAGTAAGGCTTTCTAGTAAGGTAAGGTGTAGGTACCTATATTAGATTTCTAGACCATACACATCGATGTGGCGTGGCCTGGCCTGGCGTAGTTTTGGTGTGTAACTGAACTGTAAGTCCGCATCTCAAACGAATAGATGCCATTCTACGTCCATGGTGTAGAGGTGTAACATTTAACTCCTCACGCGCCATTTTGACTTTTGTGTCAAATTTCATGTCAAAAGTACGATTTTAGTCCTTATTTTAAAGGTGAACTGTACTTTTGACATGACAGTTGACCCATAGAGTTAAAATGGCTCGTGAGGAATCCTTTTGTACTGACTATAGTATTTGCATGGATTATTATTACCTACTTATTATTTATTACCTATTTTAAAAAATTAAATTATTAGCTTAGTATAAAGCATTCCGCATACTCATGGGATTGCCGAGGTATTGCAGTGCTTCTACTATGTTTGCCGAAGCGGGGGTGCCTGACTTCTATTGTATTGTTAGAGCTCGCGTGGCATCCTTTTGGGAAAGACTTCGGAGCTCTAACAATGCAATACTCAAGGTCGTTTGTGAAGGGATGCCCAGCCCTATTTTTAGTTATTGGCTATCTGTACACCAGGATAAGAACAGAAAGTAATACCTGTGACCTGTGACATCTGAAATGAGTTTTTTAACCATTTCAGTTAGTTGTAAGGTATCTTTATGTATTTTTTATTTTTATTTGTATGCTTTGTAATGTAAATTGTATTTTATTTTATTGTAATTTTTAAATGTGTTTATGGGTTTTATGCCTGACAATAAAAAACTATTATTATAAACACGTGAAATTTTCAAATGGTTGGTCGAAAATAAAGAAAGTGAATCGTTTGTAATGTACCTACATAAATAAAAAAAGCTGTACTTGGCACAAGACAAACAAAACCCGCTAACATGAAAACGGCGGAAAACTATACAGTCCATTAAACATATTGCTCTACTTTTGAAGTAACATAATATGGCTTTGGACAAGAATTCTAGTAGTAAATTTTTAAAACAATGGCTTTTGTTTGTTTTTATATTTATTAGTAGGTAGATGGTGCCCGTGACTTCGTTCACGTAAGTTTCAGTTTTATAAAAATCCCATAGGAACTCGTTGATTTTCCGTAATGCCAAAAAGATTCAAAGCACTGAGGATAATATTAATTACGCTACGAAATTCAAAGTTTCTTCAGTCGTGTTAACGCACGTTTGACCTTATGGTGTAACCGGTAAGAGTTTTATGACATTGAAATAAGGTTTGTTTTAACATTTCACATCTTTTGTGATAGAGTGTATCTCTATACTTACATCCGTCACCAACACCGCCGATCTGTAGGTATACAAAAAATACTCTCTGCTGCTCTCCGACCGATCTGTGTGAACAGATCCTATATTATGTAAAATATACAGGTAAGCTTTTGTGCGAGAGCAAGTTAGCTAGTAGATACTGTATAAACAAATAATAATAATAAGCGATTCAGTGATTCTACAAACAGACAAAACTTCCCTAAAATCCCCTACCTATTGCCTTAGGTCTACCCTACCGTCCCCAAAATGAGGGTTAAATATTCATGGACTTGTAAATTGTTAGGATAATACGAAATAATCTATATCATCCACCTTTATCTACAGTTGCAGACAAAAGTATCTATAGAGGCGTCGCTACTAAGAGGATAACGGTAACACTGAGACCCTTCGGATGACAGTCGTTTATAACTACACTTCGAATGAAATACAATTCAATTATCTCCTTTGAAAAGGTATTTTCATTTACGAAGAGAATAGAAATCAAGACGAAGTGAAAATAATTCAGTTCCTGCGTAATTGCAAAATTTAGGAGAAAAGGACCGAATAAAAAAAAATCTTAATTTTTTTTTATTTATTAAATCAAAACAAAATAAAAATACAAACATCAATAAGATTACAGATAATACTTCCTACTCAAGACTTCCAATAGGCAAAGATCTTTTCCCGAAACCTATACAAAGAGTCAGAATTAATGTCATAAATAATAACATAAGTAGAATAGTCGTCATCATTGTTGTTCTAACAGATGGAAGTCCATTGCTGGACATAGGTTTCTAAAGGGTTTTCCATCTCCATAGTCTCGTATAGCTTGCATCCAACACTGCGGGGTACAAAATAGAAAAAGTAAAATCGTCAAAAAATTGAGATAGTGCATGTTGTCCCAGTACACAGTTGTTTCATACTTGGTCACGTTTACTTTCATGCATTTAGGTAATGGCATATTTAATAATAGGTACTTAAGTCCCTAAATTAAATATTAGCCCTAAATCACCTAGCTCTATTACGAACTATAATAATATCGTAGCAAATTGGGCTACACTAGGAAATTTTAGAGGTGAGAAAACAGGCTTCAGAGTGGGTGGAGGTAATTTTCGTAATTAAATTTTCGATGTCAGCGATAAACGACTACCAACGTAGGTATAATAATATATTGTACATTGTAGAGGACAGACACGAGAATTTTAATAGGAACATAGTTTTAACACGCATAATGAAGACGATAAATCTTTGTATATGAAATTCAAAGTCCTGACTAACTGACTGACTGACTTATATATCAACGCACAGCCTAAGCCGCTGGTCCTCGAGACATGAAATTTTGAGGGTGTGTTCTTTGTAAAAAGTAGGTATTCATAGGTGTGTATAAGTAAGAAAGGATTTTTTGAAATTCCGCCCCTGAGTGGGTTAAATAGGGGATGAAAGTTTGCATGAAAGTCCGTCATTTTTCAAGTTACTGGCATAAAAATTGATATTTGGATTTTCGGTCCCAAATGAAATGAAGGTTCAGGATTTTTTGAAATTCAACTCCCAACTCAATTTATTTAAATTCCACCCAAGCGAAGCCGGGGCGGGTCAGCTAGTTAAATATAAATTGGGTAATTTTCGAGGTACAGGTAACAGCTAGTTCACGACTATGACTTCCATGGCAAATGGCCGATTTGTTAAAAAAAACACTTTAAGAATTAAAAATTGCTCCAACTTTGATCCCAAGTCCAAATCTAATCGCATCTAAAGAAACAAAAATTACTTATTTGCGGTGACAAGTAAAAGAAGGGATACTTTCAATTAAGGCCTGAGAGTCTAAGTAAATTTAGCCCCAAGCGTATTAACAGTTTTGTCGCCCATCCCGCTCAGAGCTCGTTACATTCTGCAACCGGATGATATTGCTAATTGGCTTTCCTGACTGCCGGAAATTGTATAAAGTTTAGCTAATGCGATACAAACCCTGACAACTAACAATGTTTAATTATTGGATAAACTTGGTCTAACCATTTCAATGATAGACAGATTAGTTTTACCAACGAACCAATTTTATTCAGATAGGTACAAGTTAGCCCTTGACTGCAATCTCCTCTGGTGGTAAGTGATGATGCAGTCTAAGATGCAAGCGGGCTAATCTGGAAGGCGTATGGCAGTTTTTATTAAACCTATACCCCTTTGGTTTCTACACGGCATCGTACCGGAACGCTAAATCGCTTGGTGGCATGGCTTTACCGGTAGGGTGGTCACTAGCCACGGCCGAAGCCAGACCAGAAATTTAGAAATTACAAAATTCCTGCCAGGAATCGAACCCGGAACCACCCAATAATAAGACCACAGTGCTTACCCGTAAGAGGAAAAATCGTGAATTTGTGGTGATATCAAGAAAAAAGAAAATGAAAATATATTCATGAACAAATATTAGTATTTTCAACTTTCAAAGTAAGATTACTATACTAATTTGGGGTATCATATGAAAGGGCTTTACCTGGACATTCTAAAACAAATTTATAATAATTTTATGCTAAATAGTTTGATTTATCGTACAAAATGGCGAAAAAATACGACTGCAGTACGGAACCCTCTGTGCGCGAGTGTAACTCGCACTTGGCCGGTTTTTTAATACTAAAGGAACTGTGCATTTTTTTATACCACTCGGAGATTATATCAATGAATGGATTTTCAGAACCGGATCATTAGTTCCGGAGATTACACTAACTACCTACCTCTTTGTAAGTTTGTTCAACCCTGAACTTACCTGATGCCACCCTCATAAACCCTTAATGTTAATCGACCTTATTACAGAGCTTTTATCTACATTACACAGGCAAAGTATCTGTAAAGGCGTCTTAAGCAAAGGGGTAAAGACGATATTCAAACCTTTTTGATGACACTCGTTTATTTAAGAGCTTTCTGGGTTAAACACAATTCGAATGTTTGCCCATGTGTTTACAGGGTTAATAGGATTTTTGGGGGTATGAATGGGGATCGCACACAGCCGCAAGACCCGAAAAAAATAACTGCAAGAGACGTATTTTCCGGTACTGAATTTCAATGTCATCAATAGCATCTGGCGCACCCGACGGTTTAGTTCCGACTACGCTCACATAACGTTTCTTGCTGCTATCAGCACCAATATCGTGAAAATCAAGTTGCTTCAAAAACAGTTCAGCAGTCGCAGGTCCAGTTTATTTGTATTAGTAAAGGTCAGTGATACATAGACTGAAATTTGCCACATTGACCTGGGTGAAACTACCCCGGCAAAACCTAGTGCCCAATAAATCTGTTCAATATTTCATTTTTAGTGTACCATAATCCGAATCAGGTGGGTCCGAGCCTCCGAGGGGAACCCCCATTAGTCTCGCGTATTCCTCCGTCTATACATTCATTTATCAATGTCGCGCCTGAGATGTTAAGTAGGTACCTAGACCTACCTATCAATTTGCATTAAAATAAAATATTAAGTTTCTTACTTTTATTTGCTTACAAGCTTATAATTGCGATATAATATTATGATGATACGTCCAAGTACTTAATAAGATTATGATGATAGCTGATGTTAGATGAAACTTTTTGTACCTACTTAACACATAACAATTAAATTAATTTAATTACATAACAATTAAATTGTGTTTAAACTGAAGTTGTATAAGAATAATATATCATAATTATTTTTCGAATTATTTCACAGACGAAAATATTTGCAAGAAGAAGACGAAGCAGGTCCAGGCAAAATGCAATGGAAAACATTGCAGGCACTGCAACACCACAAACTTCGCAGGGCAGAAAAAGTCGTTTTTGAGAACAAAAAATCGTAAAAGAATGTTAAGGAAGTAGATAATAAGAGAAATGTTCATGTTCGGAAAAGCAAAATTATGTATACTATTCGATATTATGCATACAGTTTCGTAATGGACTAAGACCTAGTGCGTGCCAGACCTTCGTTATTTTTTAAAAGGTGAAAGCTTTTCTGCGTGTTGTCCCCAACACAGGGAGGAACGATCAGCGACTATGAAGTTAGGATCATGGTGGCTTTGGGAAATAACAGGTAATAAAGGCGCAAAAAATCTTACGTCAAAGTATAAAGTCTAACTTTTTTATTTTCTTCAGAACAATGCCAGACACTCAGTATCGTGGCAACCCCTTGCCAGACACCCTTAAAATTTAACAATTTATTAAAATTTACGGGTGTCTGACAATGCATAACGTGATTTCTAATACTATTCCGAAGAAAATATAAAAAAAATTACTTTATACTTTGATGTAAGATTACACCTTTATTACTTGTTATTTCCCAAAGCCACCATGATCCAAACTTCATAGTCGCTGATCGTTCCTCCCTGTATTGCGGACAATACAAAGAGAAACTTTCAGCTTTTATATAATAACGAAGGTCTGGCACGCACTGGCACTCTTTCTATAACTTTTACTTGAATAAATTGTAATTTTGCGTCCGAGATAACGTTTTAAAAGCAATTAGTAGCATATTCTAAGTCAATTTATCTCACATGGAAGTCCGCTATAGAATACAGTGGACATTTATTTTATATGCTATAGTCTATGACTGAAAATCCGGCTTTCTTCGGTTTGCCTAGGTAATCTCATGAAAGACTTTCTAGTGAGTCAATGGTCGTTGTATTTACAGATCTCTGTGCCCTGTCAGCTAGGTCAAGTTAAAAGGCTGTGGTGGGGATTTTGTTTTGCTCCTCTGCTTCATAACCCGCGTAAGTAATTTTTACCTACATTAATAGATGTCTATAAGCAATTCGCAGTGTTGCACGTCATTTGATACTTAGGTACCTACTTTAAAATAACTAGCATATCTCGTATACTTACCTACTTTAAAATAACTAGCATATCTCACGAACTTTCATATCACTTCACAGACAATAAAGTCAAGTACCTACTTGACTGTCGTCTGTCTTGGTAGGTATAAAGACAACAATAGTGACCAATAAAAACTTATTGTTCGAGAAAGTCTGTTTATGCTATGTCTAGAGCTATTGATTTTTCTCTACGTGATCAAATCAGAAATGTGGAGATCCGTAGGAGAACCAGAGTAAAATTGATAGACGTTGGGGTTCCACTTCAACGTCTCGTCAACCGAAAGGGCATTGTTTAAAGATCCCCCACTAGGTGATAGACAGACGAGTCGCAAGGAGCCGCTGGATTCAGGCAACGCAAGACCATGGCATCAGGCGTGTTCCTACAAGAGACCTAATCTAGCAGTGGACCTCTATCGGTTGATAATGATAATTATGATGATAATGAAGCCTGTCTAGAATTACCTATACAAACTTAGGTGTACCGGTATTTCAGTTTTTAACTGTAGCATATGCATATCAAATTGAGCACAGTTACCTACGCTTAGTATTAGATTTTACGTCTCACCAAACGTTGCTAGAATTCGAAAGTCGAAACACAATACGTCGAAGTAAAATGGACCTTAAGAGCCTTTTAAAAAAAAAGAATATTACCCATGTTTATCATGACTAATATTCCCCTTTCCGCTCCAACTAAGCGTAATAGGAGTAGGTACGACAATAGTGCAACTGGTGGGATTTGAACCGGCGACCTTTCGGTTTTCAGTCTGCTCCTTTAACCCTTGAGCTATCCAGGCTCTAAGATCTGTAGACAAACTTGAGGTTTAAAACAAGGCAGTTAAGATCCAGTTTACCATGATGCGGAAGGTTTTCGACACTCGAATACTATCAACGTTGGAGTGTAATAAAATCTCGTACTAAGCGTTCAGGTCATGGGTTCGTAGTTCATAGCGACGCGACGAGCGGACAGCGGCCTAAGTGGCACGGACTTGTGAGTTGTGACAGCGGAGTTCGCCCTCCGGTGTTTGCAGCAAAACCACATTTCAGCTAGCAGTTTAAGCTCCATTGAAAATTTAATTATGACTGCCCCGTCCCTCACTAACTCTAATGTAACTTAGCATGTCGTTGGTATACCTATTCTGTTAATGGCATTTAGATTACTAAGACTCAGCCCTGAAAGCTTGGTGACTTTGAAAAACCCGAGCTATAATTAATTAATACGCGAATGGTCGAGATGGCAATCGGGGGTGACGTGCGGGTGTGCGGGGCGTCCCCCCACCTCATACCCGGATTGCCAACCCAATCGGTTGCGGTCTATAGGTACCCATCCCTGTGTCTAGATATGTTTGTTAAGCAAGTATAGGTAGCAACTAGAAACACGCTTGTATAATCTAAATTCTTCAATTTGTTTTACAATGTAGGTACACTAAGTAACAACGTATTTAAATTATTATTAAGAATCAAACGAACTTACCTTGTGATGTTTGATATCTAATTATACGAGCGTCTTGACCGAAGATGATTATATTTACATGCAGCAGTACGTCGGATTCTGCTGTCCTAATCACACTTTCAGAGTTAAAAAAGCACTTGACTTATAAGTGCCTACCTCGCACTGCACCCCTCCGTCCCGCCTGCGGGCGTCCCTGCGGTCTGTTGCCATTATTTAGAGCCCTATTTTTTCGATAGGTCTAGGGATTTTGAAGAAAATATTGGGTGGGTGGGATTGTAATCATCTTCGGTCAAGACGCTCGTATAATTAGATATCAAACATCACAAGGTAAGTTCGTTTGATTCTTAATTATACTTTGCGTCTCTCCCGAAGATGATTATATTTACATGCAGATGTTTAGAGCATCGAAAAAATAGTAACAATTTTGTCCGTTTCTAATTGTATACAAGAAGTATATAAAAAAGAAAAATTAGAAATAAGTACCATATAAATGGTTAAACGAAGTCTTTATTCTCTCTTAACAATCCCCGTTTTACCATAGTTTTAACTTCGAAACAAATCCATTAAATCCAATTGACCTGATTTTAATACGTTTTTATTATACCTAGTATTTTTCAAAAACATTCGAGGATTCGGGCTAACCTGCTACTTTCCGAATAGTTTCAAGATTAACACCTGCCCTGTTCGACGCGTGTCGCGTACTATGAGCACCAGTGTAATATCAATGCCACTTTTTTCCAATATTGATTTAACCCAATGAGTAGAGTCTGGGAACATACCTTTTTGTATGGTTTTTGATAACTGATAAAAAGAAAGTCATCTTGGGAACGTAAGGTATAAGTTTTGTCTAAGTATGTTTTAAGACATAAAGCTCACAATGACTGGCTGAGAGACATTTGGTCGTCAGGTTTTTACCAATTCATCTATTTTGAGATTTTAATATGAATATTTTCTAATCCAAATGAAATATTATGAATTTTTATAAGGCTAAGTGTCTGCATTCTTTGAGCAGATGCTAAAACCAACAGAGTTCTAGTTTTTAGAGATAAATCTTTTAATGAGATCAGATCGTTGGGATAATAATTTTGTAGGTGGTTTAATACAATATTAGGATTCCAATTAGTGGTATCGTATTTCCGTGCTGGAGGATTTGTACGATAAATACCCTTTTTACAGTGTCATGACAAGTAATTTCTTGGCCTAACAAAATAGACAACGCGGAACGGTAGCTATTTAATGTACTGTAACCAGCACCTGAATAAAATTCAATCCGCTGCGTATTGTTGGAATTGCAATAATTTAATTCTTTGTTTTGCAATATAGCCACCAAGATTTTAAACATGAATTATCTTATAAATTATATTAATTTAAGGTAGGTACTAGTAGAGAATGAGGCCATTACTATGTCTAGCGATGCGCTGGGGATTCCGCATCTCAGTAGCGACTGCCTGATAATTTCCCTGCTATCAGGGTCAGATCCGCATGGAGTGGGTGAAGCTCTTTGAAATGACAGATTTTTTTATTTAAAGGTTTTTAACAGGCTGAAAGTAAAGTACACACTAAATAAAGTACTACTTCTGAAACCAGCGTGTTGGTCCATATCGGATACCAGGGTTGAGTACAAGGGCGGATCCAGCTTTGGTGCCAGGGGGGGGTCACATAGTCGTGGTCAAGTCACAACATCTCGACCTCTTGCGACAGGTCGAGTTGGTAATCGGGGTATGACGAGCGGGGGTTGGGGGGGGGGACGCCTCGCACACCCGCACGCAGGGCCGTCTTTAACCTATTGGAGGCCCTGGGCACATTAGAATAACGGGGCCCCTATGATCTTGACAGAGTAGGTACTATTTTCTTGGAATAGGCAAAGAAAGCAGATAAGTCACGTTCAAGACGTATTATAAATGCGAATGTTTCTATCTATCTGTTACCTTTTCAAAGTCCATATTCTAAATTAAAATTTGGTACCATTCAGAGATAGTTTACACTCGGAAACGGCTTTTTATCCCGGAAAATTAAAGGGTTCTCACGGAAATTTTAAAAAACTAAATCTATGTGGACGAAGTTGCGGGCATCAACCAATATAAAGTAAAAGCGCGAGCGAAGCGAGCGCGAAATTTTTCATATATTTACGATAAAATCATAAGGTAGCTACTAATATTATAAATGCGAAAGCGTGTCTATCTACTTATCTGTTACCATTTGACGGTCTATCTTTTTGACCAGGTACTACACAGAGAAAGCTTTCATCCCGGAAACCTGCATACACTTTTTATGCGGAAAATCAAACAGTTCCTACGGTTTTTTGAAAACCTAAATCAATGCGGACAAGGTTGCGGGCGGGCAACAACTAATACAGAGCAAAAGCGCGAGCGAAGCGAGCGCGAAATTTTCTGTCTGTCTATCATCTTGTTAGGTACTTTTTCATGGCCAAATGTAGGTAGGTAGGTACTACTCAGTGATAGCTTGCATCTCGGAAGGGATTTTTAATCGTAGTGGACCGTACGTGCGAGCGAAGCGAGCGCAAAATTTATGACATTATTTACAAAAAAAGAAAAGATAAATGTCAGAAATATTGTATTACGATATAGATAAATGCCAAAAATTTTGTACTAAAAACTATAAAGTCATCTGTTGTATAAAGAATAGTTCTATTATCTTTAGGGGTCCCCAGATGCAACGAGCGCTTGGATAATAAAAACTTTACTATAAATAATAAACGTAAAGGACCAATCCGACCAATACATTATAGGTTATAATACATATTATTTTTTACCTTTAGAGGTTTTTACTATCGGGAATTTTTTAAAAAGTGTGAAAAAGAATGAAATATTCTATCATTTGCGTAAAGGCAATAAAGATCGGATATAAGACTATTTAACAATCTCTACGGTCCTTTGTTTGAGATGGCTTTTTTGACCGTTGATTTTATCGAAATAAATATGTTTTTGGGTATTAAAATATCGGTTGGTCTGTTATAGTTTGGTGATCTGGCAGGGACTACTGGGCCCTAATCGATCGTGGGCCCTGGGCAAGTGCCGTGTGATGTTCTTCAATAATTGAAGAACGACACACGAAATGTGACATCTCGATGAAAGGTAGCGGTGGCGCGGTAAAATTCAAATTTTGGATGCGGTTGTTCGCAAGAACATAATGTTTTTGCCATCATACAAAATATTATATTAAATTGATTAAGTATTGAAGGAACTTACATAAAATTTAGGTATATAAAAATATAAAAAACATTATGTTTAACAATTTTAATTAGTGGTCCACCTAGGTCCTGGACGCAGCCCAGGGGGGGGTCATGACCCCCGTGACCCCCCCCTTGGATCCGCCCTTGGTTGAGTATAGGCCAATCAGGTGAACCAAAATAATCCTTTATTTGGCGAAACGCGTTATCAGCCAATTTCCATTCAGTGTCTGTATTAAATGTTTGACGTGATTCAAAATCTGCGACTACGTCCATTTTTAACCGACTTCAAAAAAAGGAGGAGGTTCTCAATTCGTCGGAATCTTTTTTTTTTTTTTTTTTAGATTGGATATATGACGCAAAGGTGATGAAGGTGTGAATTGTATACCACCCATTTTATTAATATAGGCAATAGCTGTGGTATTGGCTATTCTCAATAAAATTCTGCACTTTCTTAGACGTGACGCAAAAATTTTTAAGACTATAAAAGGCTGCCAGTAGTTCGAGAGCATTTATATGCAATGATAGTTGTGAATTATTTCAATGTCCATGAGCTGTTTCGTCATTACGGGCTGTTCCCCAACCCGAGCATGAAACGTCGCTACACTGCTAGTGAATACTATACATTTTGAAATGAGTGGCATGCAGAGTCAATATGATCCGTCCACCATATGAAATCATCTTTTAAATGTTCAGATAAGGTCATATACTTGCTGTAATGGTCAGAGTAGTTGAGTTCCAAAAAGTTTTCTCTTTCATACATTTTTGTATGTTCGTTAGTAAGTAACTTAATACGTTTTTTCTTGTCATCTGGTAAAGTTAAATACATTTTAGACGAATCAAATATAATACCTAAGAATAAACAGCTTTTCGGTGGGTAAAGTTGACTTTTAGTAGCATTGCATTAATTAAAAATCCTAATTTTAAAAGTAAATCTTTGGTTGTTTCTAAATTATTTCAACAGCTGTTAAATGAAGTTCCGATGCACAAAAAATCGTCAGGGTAATTAATTAGTGACAAATGACCTGACGAACGTAAGTGGTGAAGGACAGGTTTCAATAGCTTTGTATAAACTTAGGGAGCAGTGCAAAGTCCAAACGGTAGAACGTTAAACTCAAATAGTTGATTTTTCCATACAAACCGAAGATAGTATCTCTTTGAGAAATAGGCAGTAAAAATATCTTTTAGAATCAATCTTTATTAATCAATTTTAATACGGTACGATAGTTTCATTTTGAAGTGATTAACATGTACGGGTTTTATTTAATTCTTTTAAGTTTTAAATAAATCGATGTTTCCCGTTACTTTTAGGGACTGTAGAAATTGGCGAGACAAATTGTTTTTCTGGCGGAAGACATGTCGAAATAACCGAATTCTATATATACCGTAATGCACTCATTAATGTCCATCTCGTTAGGAGAATATGACCTACTTTTATCTGCGTCTGTTTGATATGGAAAACCATAAAAGAGAATTTTATAACCTGTAATCCAAGACAAAATCGTGTAATATGTAGCCATTCATGAAGGAAATATTGAAGTCTACCAGCGATGGGTAAAAACTGTGTTATGTACCTGCGGTGAAACAGCTAGGCGCGTCGTCTAGTTTGCGCGTAGGTCCTTGAGCGATGAGTTATCGCACGATGGTATGGGCGAGGCGCCATTGGCGCCGGCGCTCGCGCCGCTGGCGGCGCGGCGGCTGGGGCCGATATTGGTTCGGGTACACTTGCGTCTCGGCGGGAAGCGGCTGGTGCCCGCGGTGCCCCCCATGCGTTTAAAGCCCCCGGGTTGTGAGCTGAAGTACTCGACTGTGAGCGAGGCGGGTTTGATCTAACGCTGTTACCTCTTAACTCCGAAGCGGAAGTCAGGATGGCCTTGGATGAGTTCAGATGCTCTGACAAATTAAAACCAAATAAATGGTTATCGATCTTTGTGTTTTTAGTATGTCTCGTTTCTGTTTACTTATGTTATTAATAGCAAGTCGTCTCGAGAGAGATTCTCTATAGTGTGTATCGCAAAACAATCGCCCTGCGTCACTTAGTACTTTTACAATCTCTTGCGGGATACAATCTTTTTTGAGCTAACATCAAGTTCAATGCTTTGCCAATTGCATAGATGTAGCTTGGCATCTGATTTTGCTTTCGATCACTTTATAAGTCTCTCTTAATGTTGATTTCAGCTACTGCTGATTTTATCTCGGGCTTTAGTAAGGGCGCCTTCATATGTGTACAGTTTTCGGCTGGTAAATAACGTTTGAGAAGGTCGATCTTTTCTTCTTTAAGTAAACCATTAGTCAAAATGTATTTCCATTGTGTAACCAAATCTTTGTGCAAATTTTGCCCGAAGAACTTGTCTTGTGTTGGGTCTGAGCCCAATAATTGCAAAATATCTGGATCCAATTCGTCTATTGTCTCAGATGGGACATCAGATGGGACCTCAGATGGGAACTCACACGGGACCTCGTGTGTAAAGACGATTTTCGTAGTAGTTTTACTTTTATGTAGGCATACATGTAAATCATGTAGCAACAATGCTAGGTATACACCTGTCCATAGTCGCTTGTACTGGCGGGTGCAAACCTAACCTTGTTGCTGACCCTACTATGTAGTAATCTATAACCATACCATAAGACCTCACACACGCTTTGCGTCGGAATAGTAAAACTAAGAATGGTATAGATTCGAATCCACACACAATATAGGTATGTCAGGATAAGAGACGGTGTATCTATTTGTATCCACACACAATATATGTCGGGATAAGAGACCGTGTATCTATTTGTATCCACACACAATATATGTCGTGTACCTATTTATATCCACACACAATAAATGTCGGGATATATAATTTCCACACGCGTTATACGCCGGGATAAGGACAGTGTATCTATTTGTATCCACACACAATATATGTCGGGATATAATTTCCACACGCGTTATACGCCGGGATAAGATACATAATTTAAGTGCAAGAAAACTAAATAATAATTTTGTGCAGACCTTGACAGGTGAATCTTCTGATGACGATAACTATATTCGTTTCCTTCTTTTTTCTCCAACTTTTATAACACTTCATTCACTATTTCACTAACATGTTTTCTTTTCCCCATTGTTTTGATGTTGAAGCAGTGTGACTCGGACAACACAAAATTACGTAATGGCAACAGACCGCAGGGACGCCCGCAGGCGGGACGGAGGGGTGCAGTGCGAGGTAGGCACTTATAAGTCAAGTGCTTTTTTAACTCTGAAAGTGTGATTAGGACAGCAGAATCCGACGTACTGCTGCTTGTAAATATAATCATCTTCGGGAGAGACGCAAAGTATAATACCTATCTATCTATATCTATTTAGTATATTTTGTATTTTTAACTGTCATCACGATCAACCCATCACAGAATAAGAAGGGTCTGGATAATATGGAAGAGCGTATAAGCAGACTTCACACACCTTTGAGAACATTATGGAGAACTCCCAGGCATGCGGGTTTCCTCACGATATTTTCGATATTTAATTGCTTATAACTCTGAAAAGTTACAAATGCGTGCGCGAGATCGAACTCGGGACCCTCCCGACTGGAAGGCTGACGTCTTAACCACTAGGCTATCGTTTTTTAACCGACTTCAAAAAAAGGAGGAGGAATCTTTTTTTTTTTTTTTTTTTAATTTTTTATGTATGTTCCCCGATTACTCAAAAACGCCTGGACCGATTTTGAAAATTCTTTTTTTGTTTGAAAGGGTATACTTCAAAGTTGGTCCCATTTCAATTTGGTGAAGATCTGATGAACATCTTCGAAGATAGATACTGGAACTCCTCAACGGATAAGAGTAGGTAAATTGCTCGCGATCAGTGTAATAGCTCAGTAAACAGTAGATTTTTAACCAGTCATAGCATAATTTCATGGGGCCACTAAAAATTGTGAAATAAAAAAAATTTACAAAAAAAATAAAAACCGACTTCGTTACATAAACACTAAAAATTGAAAAATAATTTAATTTATTACCGAATATATTATGTATACAAGAGTTAATATAGTTCCATAATAATATTTTTTGGGGTCGGTGCCAATGAGGTGCCATTGTGGAGTCCCATAAAAATATGAAGTCTAGACGATTCGCGCAGCTAAAGCTAATTGGCACCGGCACCAAAAAGTATTATTAGGGAACTATATTAACTCTTGTATACATAATATATTCGGTAATAAATTAAATTATTTTTCAATTTTTAGTGTTTATGTAACGAAGTCGGTTTTTATTTTTTTTGTAATATACCTTATTAACCCTTAACATAATATATTCCATAATTTATTTTATTCATCATAACTTTCACTGCATTTGAAAGTTTCTATAATAATTTTCTAAACAAACGTTATTTTGTTAAAGTATTAGCCAAATATTTTCATCTAGTTCAGTATTTGTATTCCACGGAGTTGTTCGCGAGGTACCGGTAGAATATTAACCGAGGACCCGGGACATATCGGGGCCGGAATAATGTGGAATAAAGCACTGTACACTTACAACATCCGATGGTAGCGACGCGTGACGGCAGTGACTCCAAAGCCGTATTTTTTTTTAATTAGAAGTTGCCAACGAATTTTTTGAATGCGTTTGCGCTGCGAAACCGCATATAAGCGCCTATTACTGCTGATGTGATTTACTACTGTTATAGCGGAGTCAATAAAGCCTAAGTCCTCAGAAACAGCTCCGATTATGACGTTTTAACGTTTGTTTTTTATATATTATTTAAAATCAGGCACATTATGAAGCGGGGAAATAATTTTCAATATTTTTAAACCATACCTATTATGTATAATATTGATACATGACATCCAGTAAAACGTTACGGTCTTTGAGATGTTGTAGGGGAGGTCAAATGTTATCAAATGACCTCTAAACGCCTATTTGCAAAAAGGGCTCGTTTTTGAGTTATTGATCGTTTTGTGTTTTTCAGAAAAAATCTGTAGGATATGTTTCTGTAAAAAACTAATTTTAAAAAAAACTATGACATATTGCCAACTTTTTATTAAGTTTCTAAGTAGCAGACATCTTAATTATTAATTCTGATAGGTTCTCTGGTTAGGGCTTCAAAACTATGCCAGTTTCATAGTTTTTGGCCTGCAGACTATCTCCAAAACTTCTACACATTCTCAGCTATCTAATAATTTACAACGTACAACTCAAAAATATGAGCACTACGGAGAAATTTCTTAACCCTGAAATTTTCAAAAAAATTGTTTTTTTCTTTGTTTACACGTTTGGACACAGGTCCGTCGCGCGTTTAGTACTGTCCTCATGCGTCTTGCTACCGTACTTGTGTCTGACCAGACCTTTAACCTGGTGGAAAAACGTACCCGGGCAAACCGATGTTGCAATGAATTTCGCCATCCTAAATAAAATATGTTTTTCGGGATTAATTGTGCATTGTAGGATTTACACGCATATGACAGTAGGATTATGTCTGATAATACCTACCATAACTAGGTAGGTAGGTACTAAGATAATTTAATCTAAATATATAAAAGGAAAAGGTGACTGACTGACTGACTGACTAACTGACTGACTGATCTATCAACGCACAGCTCAAACTACTAGACGGATCGGGTTGAAATTTGGTATGCAGATAGCTATTATGACGTAGGCATCCGCTAAGAAAGGGGGTGAAATAGGAGTTTGAAGTTTGTGTAGTCCGCGCGGACGAAGTCGCGAGCATAAGCTAGTAAAATATAATATCGTTAATTTCTGTAATCAATAATTAGTACCTACATGTTCTGTAGTTTTAGGTACTTTTATGCAGTTATTAAACAAAATTAATAACCAATATTTATCACTGATAAAGTACATTTTTGTGTCTCTAGGAAAACTATTAACATAATATCGGTCTACGCTGTATGCTGACTATAACTTAGATAAGTAGATACTTACCATTTAAACATCTTTTATACGTGTAAAACTTCATTTCTTAATTTCCCCACGACAAGGTAGAAGTTCTTTCATTACTTAGTTAATTGAAGTTTTGAAGTCCGTCTAGGAGTTGAACGTATTTGAACTTTGATACTGTTGGCTGTTAGTTACAGGGCATTTACGAAGTTTATACCTACCTCTCCTCTACCTATATCAATACCTATATTCGGGATATACCTGGATATCTTCAAAAGATTTTTTATAGCATCCTTTTGCTTCTTTCTTTTCTTTTTCTATATTAAAAGGTTTTTTCGTAACAGCCAACGTAACACAACAAAGGTAGGCTGCAGTGGCCATGGGCAGGGTGACGAATGAATGTACTTACACGTATCACACACACACACACACACACAGTATCATCACAATTACACATAAATAAATGACACGATTGTACCTACTCACCAATGCAAACAGCTCCATATGAGCTCATCCGTAAAGAATTCGGTAAGAATCTCGTAAGGACTTGAAAGTACATAGTCGAACATACACCGACTGCCGTTTTATATGTAGGTACAATAACCATTCCATGTGGCACAGATGCGGCCACTCGAAACGCTCAGTTTGCGCCGATGCGATGCCGTACAAAATATTGTATGAAAATTCTCTTTTGCGCCTTGTATAGCGGCCACTAGTCGGCACTGTAGCCTCAGTGTGCGGCAGCACTTATTGGGACAAAAGTTTCACGAGAGTCGCGAATTGACAATAAAAGTCCCAAGTATTAGGTAATATTATTTGACGTAGTTTGAAATATCCTGAAAAATATTACCGCACGTGATGATGACCGGCTATAAAAGTGTTAATACCTAAAAGACGAGGTCGCTCGTAAAACTCGGAAGACGGGAAGGTACTCATAATATTTCTCCTGGACATTACGGAATATTATATTTGGAATATGTCTCCTCGACACTACGGTAGCATTTCATAGCTTTTCTTACTAAAGTGTGCCGTATACATTCTTACGACACTGCCAAGTGCCAATAAGACTTCTTTGGTCTTGGTAATAATTTTTCTTATTGAAAATGTTATAGTAAAACTTAAAGCTAGCCTTATCTAATTACATACCTACTGTACAAATCATGACGGCATAGAATTCCAAGAATAGAGCGCTGGACAGCAAGACCTTTGCGATTACTATAAATTACGATTTTAAATCCATATGAAACTCAATATTGCACAAAAGAAACGTCGATATGACAGATTTATATTTGCAAATCTATCCAGTACCACCAGGATGCCTGATATTCCTCTACGTCTCGTTTTTCCAAGTCAATTCTGCATCGGATTGAATAAACTTCCATCGGCTGTGTTCTCACAAAACTTCAATTTGGGGTTATTCATTATTCAAGAGGTGGATTAATAAATTCCTTAAAAGCCGGCAACAGAGAAGCAAATGTTTATAGGTGGCAGTAACAACGACTTAACATCAGCTATGTAAGTAAAAGAATGCTAAGTACTTTACTGTAGGTAAACAAAAGAGCCTTGAATTTCACGCAGTGCGAAAATCCTCTTCATTAAAGGAGGGACGGTAAAATAATTTTTGTAACGAAAGAAAATTGGCATTGGATAACTACCTATACGTCTGTGACAGAAAGGAAAATCGAAGCAAATCACTGTCTGCTCCAAGCAACCTATAAATTAGCAATCTTTTTCCTTCACTTTTTTGTAGATTTTTCTTTGTGTATTCTTGGAACATTTTCCGAATAAATACCTTCATTATGTGAAGTACCTACTCATTAAATACGTTAATGTTGACTTGACAGGCCTTCAGTATACACGGAGCAATAATTAAGTACCTACCTATGTTTTACTTGGAATCCTATAGATACTCGTAGATCTAATAGCGAGTTTTATAAAGCGAAATATAATCCACATTTCGAAAATGTATGTATGCTCAAGGCACTCTACTCATGAGCTGAAGGTATTCAAAATAGGTAAGTACCTACTTCTGCTGTACTTATTGCGGTGAAACGGTAGTTCCAATAAAGTATGAATTGGCCGTCTTTACATAGGAAGTGAAGCTGTGATAGCCTAGTGGTTAGGACGCCTGCCTCCTAATCGGAGGTCGGGGGTTCGATCTCGGGCACGCACCCCTAACTTTTCGGAGTTATTTGCATTTCAAGTACGTAATTAAATATCACTTGCTTTAACGGTGAAGGAAAACATCGTGAGGAAACCTGCATACCTGAGAGTTCTCCATAATGTTCTCAAAGGTGTGTGAAGTCTGCTAATCCGCACTTGGCCTAATCTTGGCCCTTCAAATAAGGACCTACATTACAGCCTGTCCTGGACATGGACATAGCAAGCAAGTCGGGCCTCGCTCTTTTATACATAAAAAAGAAGCCGGAAGCCCCACTGAGAAATAATTTAATTAAATTTCTTATTCAATATTCGGTTTGGGTCAACGTTCTACACCAAATACGAAATTTTCAGGTTTGTAACTCATTTCGTCTACAAGCAAGCGGACAGACCGACAGACAGATAGCAGAGTGACATTTAATAGGACTCCGTTATATCCTTTCGGTACGAAAACCTAAAAAATATCTAATTAAGTAGTGTTACACAAATGCCATTTGGAAATTATATCACGAAATAAAAGAACCAGTAATAGTTAACTTTTATTATATAAAAATAAATATGGTACTGTCAATATAATCAATAATGTAATAATCCTTTAAGGTACAAAAATTCACTTAATTCTAGTCATTATACTCCTTGTTATCTATTTAAAAACTTAACGCGCAGGTTACAAAAAATATGTTTTTAACTAATCCGATGCCTACTAAAACCGTCTGCGCAACTAAGTATTATTTAATTACGTTAAAGCTAGGCGCACATTGCACAATGGCTTCTATAGTCTGAGCATCTAGGCTCTAAATCAGCCATAAATTTACAGCCATAAACAGCCGTAAAATAATATAATTTAAAATCTTTTCATAAAACCTTGACTGCGGTTTGCATGCATCATGAAGTAATTCTAAGAGGAATCCTACATACATACATTTAATTAAAAGCCTGAAAATCACAACCTTGTCGAATAAAAAGTTACCGTTCGGAGGTCTGAGCCACCCTCAAGCATCTAGATGGAAGCTTACTAAGTACTAGACATAAGATGCTCATTGCTCAGCTGCTAAAAAATATGCGATCGCTTATGTGATAGTAGCTAATGGACACCAAGCTTTAGGCACCTCATTAATAACGCTGAAACAAGTTGCTTAAATAAACAATTACCTAAGCTTCAAACAGCTCATTTCCTGCGCCCAGGCTAGCCTCACGGGTAACTTTTTATCATTAATAATATTGCTGAAAAATTAATTTATACCGAGGCGAAGTTGGCAATAACAAGTAAATATTAAAGCTAAAGTTTAAGATAGGTAACCCAAATCCTCATTGATTAAAACAATAAGGTAATTTGCTATAATATTTTGGACATTTACACATGTTTCTATTCAACAAAATAGACTAGTAGGCATCGTCTAAACGAAAAACTCAGCGCACGGTCACACTGCGAGTAGATATAATAATAATATTGTCTTGAGATATAGCCATGACCCGTTGAGAAGATGAACTCACTAGGTTGACAATTGCTGCGACAAAATATTCTGGTGACCTAGGATTTTTAGTTTTTAGTTTAATATACTTTATTGTACACCAAAAAATAAAATAAAAAAGACACAAAATGAAACATGTAAAAGAAGAACATACAATCAGCGGCCTTATCGCTGTGAAGCGATTTCTACCAGGCAACTAGGTTGAAGAGGATTTAAGGGCTAGTGAAAACTGGGTTTAAGGTGTACGTAAGTTGTTAGGGAACATAAAGATAATAATTATAATATAAGTAATATGTATATTAATAGGCACAGAAATGCCTTAATAATAATATATAGATAAAGATATACACAGGTACATATATAATACATAATATATATACATATATAATATAGTGATAGATGAATAATAAATATACAATAATAATATTATGAGTAATATTGATGTTTTAATTGTAGGATAATATATTTAATAATGTGTAATTACATAGAAGGGTTCTGACAGTTTAGATAGTGTTTATATACACGAGTCTTGAAAACGTTAAGAGACGGAGCTTGTCGTACCTGCTGAGGAAGGGCGTTCCATAGCCTGATTGCTGTCACAGTAAAGGAATCTGAATATAGCGCCGAGTTGTGTTTCGGGTAAGCAAGAATATCTATATTTGAGGATCGCTGAACGCGACCTAAGGAGCCAAAGGGTTTGAAACGTTCTTTCAGGTATATAGGAGAGCATGGGTCATTGAGAATGCCATAGAGACAGGCAAGAACGTGCGCATTCCGGCGATACCGAATATTGAGCCACCCTAGTTCGGAACGGAATTTTGAGATGTGATCGAACTTACGCAAACCAAATATATACCGAATGCATAGATTGAGTAGACGATCGAGTTTGTTCAGTAGCTCTTCTGTAAGGTCAGTGTAGCAAATGTCCGCATAATCTATAAGGGGGAGCAACAGAGAGTTAACAAGCACAAGTTTTGCCTTTGGGGGCAACATATTCTGCATCCGTTTAAGTGCGTGCATAGAAGCAAAAACCTTCCGACTAATTTCCCCAACGTGAAAAGACCAGGAGAGACCTTGCGAGATATAAAGCCCTAAGTTTTTGACCTGAGTGGTGTATGGTAGATTTAAGTTGTTAAAGATGACAGGAGGAAGTGAATTTAAGTCCAGTTTTGAAACTTGCCTAGGTCTACCAATTAACATAACCTGTGTTTTAGAGGGATTCACGAGGAGTCCATGGTTTTCGGTCCAGATACGGATCGCCTCTAGATCTCTATTGAGTTTCAGAATGGAGTCTAGCGCATTTTCAGCATTGAATGAAATGTACAGCTGTAAGTCATCTGCATACAGGTGATAGGAGCTGAAATTTAAGATGGAGACTAATGTGTTGATGAATACTGAAAAAAGTAAAGGAGAGAGCACTCCGCCTTGGGGAACACCCATACTAGTGTCAGCCCATTCAGATGTAGCCTCCTCAGTACGAATACACTGCTTACGACCCCGAAGATATGAGAGAAACCATTCGCCTACAACCTGAGAGATATTGAAAGAGCGTAGTATTGCTAGTAATATGTCATGATCCACACAGTTGAAGGCATTGCTGAAATCTAAGAGAGTTATTAACGTAACTTGTGATTGATCCATAGCGTATCGGATGTCATCGGTGATTTTTATGAGTGCCGTACATGTACTGTGAGAGGGTCGAAAGCCTGATTGAAGAGAACTTAATAATGAATTATTGTTAAGAAAATTAGAGAATTGATGGTGTACGATACGTTCTAAGATCTTTGAAAGGAAAGGCAGTATTGAAATCGGTCTAAAGTGTGTTACGTCAGTTGGATCGGATTTTTTCGGTATGGGGATAATGTGTCCCTTTTTCCACAACGTTGGAAATACCCCCGAACTCAGGGAAAAGTTTAAAATGTGTGTGATGAAAGGTAAAACAATGTCAAGAACCAGTAAGATCATTTCCCGACCGATTTGGTCACTGCCAACAGCTTTGCTTGTGGCGGATGCAATGAGTTTCTTAACCTCATAGTCAGAGGTGGCTTCAAATTGAAATGAAGAATGGCCAGGCAGTGGTAGGGCAGAAATTTTGCTTATAGTAGATGCTTTTGTAACGGAATCCAACTGAAATGGTGGGGTGCTGAAATGTGTATTTAGTGTGTTAACGTCAAAATCGCTAGCAAGCTGGTTACGTCGCTTACCAAACCCCATAGTTCGCAGCAAATCCCATAATTTTTGGGGAGGACACTCTTCAATAGAGGAGAAGAATAGGAGTCCCAGGACAAAGAAAAAAACACGTCAGTATATAGTTATACCTACTTGATGTTCTTAATAGTGTTAAGTGTTTACTTTCGCACTATTTGCCGGATCTAAATCTTCAATTTGCAACAGACAAAGCATTTATGAATTTATTTGTGTGTGTGTATGTGTGTGTGCATGTGTGCGTGCATGCGTATGTGCATGCGTGCGTGTGTTGGTCAAGTCTACATAATTAAATATCTTCGTGTATGAAATCTTCAATAGTTCAGTATGTAGGTACGTACCTAATAAAGGAAAATTTGCTAATTTCCATTATTTGTACAAATAGCTGAAGGGACAGGCGTGACCCCAAGCTCATGGGGCTACGTCTCCCAAGGCGTAAGGTTTCTCAGCGTTTGTCTTGAGGTAGTAAATTCCGCCTTTCCTGAAACGAAACAATAGACACAGGGTGACCACAACCCTGATTATTAAACCAGGGCAAGAACAATATTAGATGAATATATAATAGGCTACTTGACTCATATCTAATTTCGTCCAATAAATGATTATTTATATAGTATTTTGCTTAAAACAACGAAATATATCAATAACAATTATTAAAAACGCAGGATGGATATATAAATCCAATTTAAAAAAATACAATTTTTATTTTTATTTGAAACGCAGAAAACGCTGTCAGCCATGATGTGACGTCATTAAATATGTAAACAAAGAAATGTCATTCCTATGTCACGCGGGGACTAACGTAGTATCCATATATATAAAATTTAGAGTCCTGACTAACTTATATATCAACGCACAGCCTAAACATCTAAACAGCTGGGCCTAGATACATGAAATTTGGTGAGTGTGTTCTTTGTAGGTAAAGAGAAGGTATCCACTAGGAAAGGATTTTTTGAAATTCCACCTCTGAGTGGGTTAAATGGAGGTTTGAAATTTATGAAGTCCACGCGGGCGAAGTCACGAGCATAAGCTAGTTTTTATATATTTCTAAAAACTCATAGTAAACGTAAAAAAATATCGTTTTCTCTTTATAAATTGAATAAGTTATTAAGTAAGACTTACAACAAAGTGATCTTTGCAAAAATAAATTTGGGTTGAAGTCGTTAGTCATATAGGATCCCTTTAAGCAAGTCTTTGCGTGTTACGTATATTTATTTCACTGGGCACTCTAATCCACAACTTTCCTGTGGTCTTTATCGATGCGTTTTTTACATTCTCGGATGATGCAATAACGATAATTACTATATTTTTCATGTAAACTAGTATAGAAGTCATGTTTATTAAACTTTGGTAGGTTATGCTCAGTATATATAATGTACTCTGTGGTTATGCTGTTGTTTACAAATGCATGACGTCAGAGTACAGATAATCTATCGGCCAAACATGGCCGACAGTGTTTTCACCTGTCTAAGAAAAATATTTTTTTAAATTAAAGTTTTACGGTTTTTAGGGCGCAAAAAAATATAGTGTTAATTTTTTTGATATAATAGGACAAATATTAACCATTTAAGACCAACTTAAAAAAATTGTCAAGTAGCCTATTAGAATAGAATTTTAGATGCCCTTTTAGACGCCCTCAATAAAAGGTAATATATAATTATAAAAAATATAGAGAAAGACAACGGAACCGGTGCCAATATCTAGTATATTAATGCCTTGATTTGGTTGACTTGGGATTTTTTGAATATCCCGTCGGAAATTTTTAACTTTCCGAGATAAAAATTCTCCAATACTCTCCAAGTTTTTTGAAATCAAGTCGATTTGTTGCTCCTTTGCGGCGTGATTGAAGCACAAAACTAACAAACATACAGACTTTCGCATATATATAGCAGGCAACATAACTTCATCATCAAATTTTTCCGGAAAAAGAGGATGAGGAGAGACCCTGTACATTCACATCAAAGATTTACATGCCATTGTTCTCGCTTCAGAGGAAAGTTCTTTATATACGACGTTAGCGATAGATTTGGCCCGTTTTGTTTAACAAAATTGAGTCGTTTGTAAAGTATTCTTTTGTTAACACAATACTTAGCGAGGTTTACTGCTAATTTATTAGCCAGCTATTTATCATTAATTTCATTAGGTGAATAATGAAGGTTGTATAGATAAAGTATAAATATATTATGTATCTACTGTACACTTACATTGAGAACAAAAACAACTTAATTCATAGGTACCTAGTTAAATGTTTATAGGATAGAGATTCGATTTTTTGGGTTGAAACACTGGTGATATTTTATTATGACTAAATTTAATTTAGCGCTTTAGACAATCAGTACCCTTATTATAAATGCAAAAGTGTGTTTGTTTGTTGGTTTATTGGTTTGTTGGTTTGTCCTTCAATCACATTGCAACGGTGCAATGTATGGACGTAATTTTTGGCATGGGTATAGATAAAGACCTGGAGACTGACATAAGCTACTTTTTATCCCGGAAAATCAAAGAGCTCCTACGGGATTTTTAAAAAAACTTAATTCCACGCGGACAAAGTCGCGGGCATCAGCTAGTTAACCATAATTCTATTAATTGTAATACCTTAGATATTATATTTTATGGTGTTAGGTAGGTATAATAATGTACTGTAATATAATAATTAGGTATGCAAAGAATTTAAATTTGAATTAAAGAAATTAAACGGCGAAAAAGGAGGATGAGACAAGTTGACCGGCATATCCAATAACCACTTGCCCATGGAACGAAAGCTTATATCATACACTTGAAGTTCTTGGCAGAACTCTGTAAACCACCGGAGACAAGTGATTTGTGCAAGTACCATAAAAACGTCTAGTTTTTATACTAGTACTTATTCATTGTAATTATATGTAGTTCAGCTATAAACCGCTTATATTTACTGTACTTACATAAATTACTCCAGTACACGTATGCTATTCTCAAAACATGTCTTCACTAACGTCATGAATCTTTTTTGTTTGTACCTGAGAAGGTACTTAGGTATCGTAATTAAACTGTTTTGTTTGCCAGCTGCTTAATTTAATAATATCTACTACATAATTCAAAGTTAAATTAATTCGAAAAGGCAGATAAACATGTACATTTCTCAGTATGAGGAACAGTAAGTGGGTAGGTAGGTAATTACGTAAAACGTACCCTAAGGTTAATTACCCAAGTGATAAGCAGACCAAAAATGCAGCAAAGCATGAACTTCTCCATTATTGGTTGAATTTTTACAAGAAAATCATGACGAAAAATATAATTTTTATGTCCACGACTGTAATACCCGGTGGTTTCATGAGCGTTACAGTAACTGTAGGTTATAATCAATAAACTAACAGCTCTATTGGTTATCAGGCCAGAGTTCATACAAAAATGCCCATGGTCCTTTAGTGCTTGATCTTTTCTTTTTTAGTCTGTTTATTCTAGTGAATCAACCAATAAAGTACTAGCTAAAGTGTTTACGTAGGCTTATGAAAATATTTAGGTAGGTACCCGTAATGAATATCAAAGCCTCCCATGATTAACTTCTCGCCCGTGCCTTTGCAGGACCTCTGGTAGTAAAGCTCGTCGTAATCCTTGCAGCGCACGGCGGTGAATGGCACGTCAGATATGATGGATTCCGCGAAAAACATGTGGGCCCGGTTATGAGCACACAGACCTGTAAAAGACAAAAATTCCCTATGGTTGGATAGAAACAGCTGGTGTTAGGTACCTATTTTTTAATTCCGATACAAGTTAGTTAGACTGCGATCTCACCTGCGGGCAGATAGAGGCGGGCTAACTTGCAAGGGGTATGGAAGTTTCATTAAACCCGTATCCCAAGGTCGGTTTCTACGCGGCATCGTACACTAAATCGCTTGGCGGCACGACCTTGTCGGTAGGGTAGTAACTAATCACGGCCGATGCCTCCCACCAGTTTTGGTGTATAATTCCCACGTGCCTCAGAGAGCACGTAAATCCGTCGGTCCTGAACCTGACCTCTCTCCGGTCTTGTCGGATTTCCGTCCCATCGAGCTATGAGAGTGAACTAATGGAGAGTGCACTTGTGTTTGTGCACACAATTGCGCACTATAATATCTTAGGAGGAGGAGATTATCATGATAACTCATTACCTCTATAATCGATGCCACATCCAGGTTGTCGAGTGCCGCCGTTCGGGTAGAAGTCAATATGTCCTAGAGGTGCCGCAAACCCTAAGTAGCCTCCGCAAGTATGTATCACTTCAACGTGTCGTGCGTCATGCTTGTCCAGACGTGCGTCTTTATTGCCCAGCGTGAATAGGGGTAATGCAGGATCCAAACCTGAAATGTAATAGCATTGAAATCAGGAAAATGAGGAATAGGAAAAGAAAACGGTCTGTACTCAGACGAAGCCCTGTGCCCTGTTTATCAAACGTCACAAGTCTTGTATTACAAGCGTTTCTCTTGTAAATTTGTGCATTTTACAAGAATGCGTTTATCAAAACTACACTTGTAAACTACAAGCTACAAGTAATATCACATGTAATACAAGTGTTTTTCACACTTGTATTTGTGGTTTTGTTCATCAAAAATGCCTTTGTAGCTTGTAACTTGTAACGAAAAAGTTGGAGAGCCTCCGTTGACTCTTAATTTATTTTACAAGTTGTATGCAAGTATGATAGAATAATTAAATTATCTAGTACCTAGTAGAAATAGGTAAAATAACTATAAAATAATTCAAAGGTGTAATTTTATTAAACTTATCAATGTTGCTCTTTTTAAATTTGACCAAAACGTGTCTCATATACATACGAGTATGCTGGCATAATTTTTTTCGGCAGATACAAGTCCAAGCGATTGACATAGCAATAGTATCTCTTTCCACTCTGCTATTTTTTGGTCTTTAGATAATTTATCAGTAAATGCGCCAAATAAAATATCTTTTTTGTCACGAATTATTTAATTGAAGAATAATTGTAACTTTCGCATCAGATTTCGCCATTTTTTGCGGTGTAATTCGAATAGCGAAATTTTTTAAAGTCTATCTATTTTTCCAAATTTTAAGTCTAACCTTAATTCATGAAAAATAGTGTATTATTTTTAATTTAAACTTTTTGTTTGTTTAGGTACTTCCTGTTGGTGTACCGAAATAGAATAAATCAAAGTAGGTAGGTAAATAAAATAAGAAGCAATAGGTTTTACAAATAGGTAACACAAAATTAAATTATATGAAAAAAAGTTTTATTTTTAACAATAACTTGACTAGTTATGGTACCGTAATTGCTATTTTATCGACATTTATTACGGTTAAAAAATTATTTTGCAATTTAGCAAAAATAAAGTGTGTATAAATTAAAAATACAAGTTCTACAAGTCTTGTAAAATCCTACAAGTCTTGTGAAATTATTTGATAAACATAATTTACAAGAGTTTGTAAAAAGTTCTTGTAACTTGTAACTTGTGAGCTTGTAGACTTGTAATGTTTGATAAACAGGGCACTGGTCTAAGCAAATAAAGAAAACTCGGCCAAGTGCGAGTCACTGTCGAACACGAAGGGTCCCGTACCATCATACAAGAAATAACACTTTTTAATTTTTAGTTTTATTATTCCCTAGCTTATTCTCGCAACTTCATCCGCGTGGAATACACAAATTCCAAACACCTATTTCAGGACTATATAGGACGCCTAAGTCAGCCTACGATGCCTAGCTATCTGCATGCCAAATTTTAGCCCGATCCATCCAGTAGTTAGAGCTGTGCGTTGATAGATCAGTCAGTCAGTCAGGTCACCTTTTTCTTTTATATATTTAGACTAGCGGCAATATAAATACCTACACATTTCTGTGATTTCAACACTGTGACTAACGGTTCACGAAAGACAGCCCGCTGACAAACAGACGGAAGGACGGACGGACGGATAGACAGCGGTGGCTTAGTACCTACCTAATAAGGTTCCGTTAGTACCCTTCGGGTACAAAACCCTAAAAAGCATTAAATATAAAGATAAATAATTACATATTTTGGAAAAACGAAAAGTAAAAAATGTAAGAAAAATGATTAGGTAAACATAATGTCCTAAACCAGAAAGCAAAAAGCATATTATTTACCTGTTATGGTGTCTATAGGTCCTTGTTTTATATATGCACCGGCTATACCCACAACATGAGCTCCCAGACTGTGTCCTATAAGATGCACGTTGTCCATAGAAACGCCTTCGGTTATTAGGAAATTAAGAAACTCTGTGAGCATTCTTCCAACTAAGGCTACGTTGTAACTGGCCAATATGTAGTTCACATTGGCTGCGGTGCCCCAATCTACCACGATAATATTTAGGTCGCTCACATTAAGGTATGCTGAAAATAATAGGATGATTTTGTAAACGTATATCGTAGAGGAATCAGGATAAGTTGTCTAGTAGGTACTGAGAACGTATCCTAATCAGTGGCGTAGCTACCTTGGGTGGCGCCCGGTGCGGAAGTTGGTGGTGACACCCCATCGAAAGTAAAAAGCAATAATTTTTTTACCGACTTCCAAAAAGGAGGTGGTTCTCAATTCGGCCCGTATTTTTTATGTATGTTTACCGATTTTTTCGAGGTTTCTGGACCGATTTGCAAAATTTTTGTTTTGATTGACAGGGGGTGTTTCCGTGGTGGTCCCATAAAAATTTCTAGATCCAACTCCTCAATCCTGATGCTGCAGGGTTACTGCCCGCCTAAGTTATCAAGATTCAGGAAGTGTTCATAGTGAATTAACGTTGTAGGTACTAAGCAACGACCTTATGCTTGGACTCCAAGTCCCAACTCCTCAAAGTTGAGAGACCGGGTGGGTGTCACCCCAAAAAAGGTGACACCCGGTGCGGCCTGCCCCCGCCGCCCCCCCTTTGCTATGCCAATGATCCTAATTCCTCGTTACATTCTCCAGTAGTCGGGAGCGGCACTAGAGCGTGTTCTATGAAGAGCATTGGAAGTTAATATATCCAGCTGTGGGACTGAATATACGAAAGACGAAATAAAGCTCATTTTCGTTTTTCATAAAAATTCAAAATCCGTTTTTAAATTTTTTGTGTGTTCTTACGTTGGTTTACGTTTCTTGAGAGAGAAAATAGTTGATAGCTAGTCGCTTCCTCGTCAGCGGTGGGACAGCTGCCTAAGTCCGGGCTAATAAGGATTTTTTTTTTAATTTAATTTAATTTATTTATTCTTGTATTGTACTTTAGTATTTGATAGTACTTTCACAGATTTTGCTACTATCAGGCTTCTTTATATTATCGCAGAAAAATATCTTCGAGAAAACCGAATTAATTTGCAGATGAAGTGGCAGCCAATGGGGAGTCATGAAATAAATTTGGTCACCGATTTATTCTGTGTTCAATTAACACAAAGTAAAGCGAATGAAGAAGCAAAAACAAAGGCGACTTAATAGAGCCAATTAAATACAAATTGCTCGATAAAATTACACTTTCTCAAACTTTCATTAAGCAATAAATTGAATAAACGGCATTTCAAAAGATCGTCATTACCAGAAGTATTTTACATAAAAGATAAAAGCCGACCGTCAACGCTTTGCGGCCTTCCGGTGGTTAGTTCTTTTGCCTCAAACATCTCCGTTTTCAATAGAATAATGCATTCAGTTCATATTACGGACTCCTCGAATTCCTCTTTAAACTCTTTTAGCTTATTCGAATCAAAATCTTTTTTGTGGACTTATCTGTTGTTTTATTCCTCGTTGGACTGAGTTCTTAATTTTAGCTCGTTTCAAATTTTACCTGTGTCGATACAACACAAGATGTCCAGAAATCTTTTGACAAAAACTGAAAGTTTAGAGCCTCAATGTGGCTAATTCCTTTGTACACAATCTCTAAACTAAACTAAAATATCACTTCTAAATCTATTGCTATCCCTTTCATAATGTTGCTTGCGGAAAAGGAAAGCACTAGATTTAGACCTGCTAATTTAGTTTAGTTTAGAGATTGTGTACTAGAGAATCGGCCCCATTAGCTCAACCGGTATAGGAGTGGACAGAAAAACGAAAGGTCGACGGTTCAAACCCCGCCCGTTGCACTATTGTCGTACCTACTCCTAGCACAAGCCTGACGCTTAATATGGCTAATATTCTTTAAAAAAAAAAAGTTTAGTTTGCACTTTGTCATACTTTCTGAGATATCACAGAAAAATAAAACCTTGCAGCCTAATAAGTTACTATAACATAACTTTATGGCTTTAACTACATAAGTATAAATATTATTTTATGAAAACCATGGTTACTACCTATTTAAGTATAAAACTGTTATCAACTTATGTTTTCATAGCTACAAATAGAGAATTAATGTTCTCGAACTACGAGTATTTTCACTTACACCATAATACTTACTCAATGATTGTAAAACATTTTCAATGAAACAAAATTACACTTCCTTAACTTCTACATCGCTGTAAATTATATGAGCCGTAGTTCAAAAGCTCGTTACGACGAGAAGCAATTTATATTAAAGATTTAAAAGCCACCAACAGCACTTTGCGACCTTCCGTCGCTTAAGGCTCCTTCCTGAAACGGCTCCGGTTTGAACAGTGCATTCAGTTCGCGCGAAATGTTCAATATTTCAAGTTTACTTGCAATAAAATCCCTTTTGGAGCATATTTTTATTTCTTTTTTATTCGATATCAAGTTAGCCCTTCATCTGTCCTTCTCACCAGATCGCAGACCCCTTGACTCCACCGAGTCAAAGACCAGGTGCGGTGATAAGTGACGATCAGTCTAAGATTGGAGTGGATTATGGCTTGGAAAGACTATGACAGTTTTTAAAATAACTCTAATTAGTTTCTACGCGTCCTTGTACTGAAAGCCCAATGCCAACTTTGTGGCGGGCCAATATAGAGTAATACGTGGTGGCCACTGCCAAAGCGTCCTACCAAACCAGACTAGAGCCAATTTAGAAATGCTGAACATTCGAATGCTCTGCACAAAACCACAATGCATGCATAGAGGTCATTATTATGATTATGTTGAGTACGTCTGGCAAATTAGGTAGGTAGGTACCTATATATGAGCCGTTCACGCGGTTCACCCAATTAAAGTTCGTTACTGAAACAGCTCGGGTATGAATAGTGCATTCAAGTCATTCCTTGATCACTCCTTACACTACTTTATCGGCCTGTGAAACATTGCCAAGATTCAACAAACAGTCCGACAGACAGACAGGAATTTTAAATCATGTTAAGTAACCATAATAAATTTTTATGACCTTAGTCTAGTGAGAAGCAGTTATTTCAAGATTATAGACACACTACACTTACGCTATAACTTTAGGTATAAGTATATGTTTGTAGATATGGATTTAAAAGCCAACTAACAGCACTTTGCTAATGCCGTCTTCCTTTGCTCGTAGTTAAGTCTACTTCCTGAAAAAGCTCAGGTTCCAACTTTCAACACTGCATTAACTTCGTTTGAAACGCTCGATTAGTTTATTCGAAATAAAATCTTCAGAGAACTTTGTAAATTTTTATTTATGCTTGCTGAAATTATTCTTTTAATAATAATTTTAACGTGATTTCTGCACAGGATAATATTAAACTGTAGGTATTGACTCCGAGTGGCCTACTTACGCAACGTTCGTTGACCTCTAGCAACAGTCAGATGTTTTATTTGCAATACCTATCTCGTAAACTTTTACAAAATTATAGGATTTTTTATAATTTTTTTCGCGTTTTTTTTTGTGGTATCATATCATCAGTAGGTACTATTAGCTGTCTTCATTTTTGCCAGCGTTCTGGTTACACCCTACATAGCGCTTTCGAAGTCACGGGCAACTGATAGTTCTCGTATAAAAATTTATTGAAAAAACGTAAAACCAAACGGAATAAAATCTGAAAGTAGAAAGAAATGAAGAATTCAAATGGGGTTTTTCATAAAGATACTCGTACCTTCTTTAATGGATTCCGGCATAGGACCGTCGCCGTGATTGAGCCAGCCGTGCGCCAGGACTTTCACCTTGTTATTAAAGTTGAAGTTGGATTCGCGCAGCATCGATGAATCGTTCGCTTTAAGAAGTTGAAATTCATACGGGTTCCGCCTGAAAATAGAAATGGCAAAGTTTAAAATATGTATAACTCGTATAAGTCCCACAAATTGGTAATACGCGTGGCCGCCATTTTAGTGACGTCAGCACTAGACTGAAGTTTCGAGCTGATGGTATATTTTACTTAAATATACGTCAAATAACCAAACGTAGGCCACATTTTTTAGTTTACCTTGTAAACAGTCTAAACTGGACATCATAATTGTTGACCCATCCCCATAGCCGGGTCTCGTTGACAGATGGGACTGGTGTGTGTGTCTGTACGCTGGCAAGCCACACCGGGTCGTAGGGTGCAGGCGCTTCCCATTTAATTGCCCCTACTGAAAACACTAAATGATCAATTTATAATTAAGTTAATTTTTCTCTGCGTCTTATTCCTAAACTAGCTTATGCTCGCGACTTCGTCCGCGTGGACTACACAAATTTCAAACCCCAATTTCACTGCCTTAGGGGTTGAATTTTCAAAACTCCTTTCTTAGAAAATGCACCCACTGTCAAAATTTATAGTTTCTCATCACAGCGGTTTCGATTGTGCGTGCGTTCTATTGATCAGTCAGTCAGTAAGGACAAGTCTTTTTATATTATATGTAGTATACCACCGAGTAGAGTATAGCAATGGATATGTCTAGCTAACAAGACTCAATGCAAATTAACTAACAGGAACTAACGCAAGCAATGCGCTTTCTCTTGTAATCGACTTACTGTATACCTTACCTTAGTCATAAAACACGAGCTATCTACGTACTGCGAATTTAGTTCTTAGTTTAATTAAAGCTAGCAAATACTCAATACCGACGAAACGAAGTACGATCAATGAATTCCATGTGTAAAATTTAGTTTCCTTCCCTATAATTCCTAAACTCCTATTAGACTTCGTTACTACGTATAGGTATTAATTAATTAATATTTAGGTAACAATATCACCTTGCAGCACAGGTATCTTTCCAAAAAAGTTTGTGTCCATTATTGTATCAATGCATTAAAATTCAAGGATAGTTGCACATATCCATAAAATTAAGTCTCGCTTTTTTGAAAGTACGCGAAAGTTGAATATGTACATTCGCATTCCTTCCTATTCAAATTGCCTACCTACCTAGTTAAATTACATGAAGAAAGTTTCGTAAAGTGCCTATTTATCCTATGCACATAATTTATTTATTATACTTAGATATATGGGAAAATTAGCTTTTTGTTATTGTGGTCATACAGACCATGAATCTGCCTTAAATTTTTGGAGAAATAGGTACATACCTATCTAGTACCTATGGCAATTTTTCTTAAATCTATACCTCTAATGTGTTTCTGATTTCTATACGGCAATGTACCGGAAAGCTAAATCGCTTGAGAAATGTATTTGCTGGCAGGGTGGAAAATAGAACTAGGTAGATCAAATTATAAATTTAAAAACTGCCATGCTCCGTCAGGATTCGAACCCGTGTCCCGGGAACTCTTTCTTATTATGAAACCACGGTGTCACATCAAGGAGGATTCCATATTTATAACATCGTTGATAGTATAGTAAAGGACGTGTCACCTAGTTGTGACAGCACATTACGCTGGTTAAGCAATGTTGACTCCGGTCGGTAACTGGATGGGTGATCGACTTTGGGTGTCCAAATTTGGCTTTTTCATTACCTCAATGCTTCGGAGAACACGTTAAGCCGTCGGTCCCGGTTATTATCACTAACATCTTACACAACCGTTTAACCTTTACCTATAGACGAAATCTTGTTCTCTTAGTCGAGTCGTATGCGGAAGTCTGGGAACCGAGCGCATTACTCCCAAGAGAACCTACCTGTGATAGCATAGTAGTTAACATGTCCGCCCCATACTCCGGAGGTCGGAGGTTCGATCCCGGGCCTCTAACTTATCGTATTTATGTGAATATCACATGCTACAATGGTGAATAAAAACATCGTGAGAAAACCTGCATGCCTGAAAGTTCTCCATAATGTTCTCAAAGGTTGTGTATTTGTGTATGGCCTAAGCCCTTCTCATTCTGAGAGGAGACCCATGCTCAGTAGTTGGCCGACGATGGGTTGATCATGATGAATGGTAAGATATGCTATTGAGACTTTTCCACATTACAGTTTTAGGTTTTTTATGGTTAACTAGGTTTATTATGATTGGTCATAATCATGTTATTGATTAAAACCGGGACCACGGCTTGTGCTTCCAAGGCACGGAGGAACCAAAGAACCTCTGAAGTTCAAAGTTGTCGCCCATCAAGTTACCAACCTCGGTTAACGTTGCTTTACCAGCACAATTAATCGATATCCTCTATCTGAACTAACCCACATAACCACTGATCTAGTGGTAAGTTACAATGTAGCCTAAAAGTCAAGCGGGCTCACTTGATAGATTTGTGATAGGTAGTTTTTCCTACCCAGATTAAGAATTCTTAATCTAAGGCCTTTTATGTATTTTGATGAAAAGATGAAGAACCAAAACAAAATGTATAAAGCTGCCATAATGAAATTATTAAATAGATAGGTAGATAAAGATACACATAATAAACGTAAACACACAAACCTGAATAAACAAGGAACAAACACCAAATCATTCCAGCTGCCTTCTTGAATAGCAAACATCAAAGTCACGAAGAGGGTAAAACAAACTTTGCGAGCATCCAACGAAATTTTGTTAAACTTTAAACGGGTTGAAACGTTCATTTTGGAGCTAAATCTAATTGGTGGACCGGCGACGAGTACTCCAACATTTTCACTGACAGTCCGAAGCCAAGTTAGAATTTAAATTCGCGTAGCGGTACATCGGGGAACATTAGGATTCATAGAACGCGTTGTAGTCTCGTCCATTGATCATATTAATCAAATGTACCTACTCATTACGTATCCACGCGACATCGAGTAAAGGTTTTCTGGGGACCAAGCCACCGTTTCTGATGAAAGTTAAAACACCTCGATAGCTCAATGATCTCACTCGCATTCCTCACAGCTGAGGGTTGGGACCCCTTAGCAGCTTGTGCACAGGGTTTGGGCATAGGGTATGCATTTTCAGTAACAACGTGTACTAAGCTATGTATTTCAAATAAGAAGACACATGTCCTTCAGCATTATTACTCCGTAACTCGACCAGTTCAGAATGACAAGGCAAGTAGAGCCTCCTTGCATCTATGAAGTGCATGCCACTGTCCCTTAGGTACCATTCATCATAATCAACCCATCGCCCGCCGGCCCACGGGTCGCTTCTCAGAATGAAAACGGGCCACAGTCTTTCTTTAGGTTCCTAACAGGATGTTATCCTTCCTTTAATATTACTGAAACCGGTCAGTGATATTATGTGAAAAAAACACACCGTTACGTTACAAACCTACTACGTCACAATTATGTAGGTTCTCTACACTACGCAAAACTCTACAGACTACACCTACTGTTAACATAATATTAAGATAGATGTTAAGTAGACAGTAGTACCTACCTACCTAGTACCCAGTGGCGTGCACAGGTTACAAAGCCAGGGTAGGCATTTGTTAGGTTGGTACTTATTTATTGGCAGGTCATAATGAAGAAAAAGCACTGAGCTAGTTCTACTAAGGCAAGCAGTGATATTATGCCTCTATGACCTGCACGCCACTGCTAGTACCTAATAATTATTCACGATGTAGAGACTTTACTAGGTACCTAGGTAGGTAGGTACTCATATTTTGTCCATATCAATACCTACCCATAATATTATAAATGCGAAAGTGTGTTTGTTTGACCTTCAGTCACGAGCAACGGATTGACGTGATTTTTTGCATGGGTACACCGTACATAGTACATAGCTGTTAGTTAAAGACCTGGATAGTGACATAGGGCAGCTAATTTTGATCCCGGAAAATCAAAAAATTCCCACAGGATTTTAAAAACCTAAATCCACGAAGTCACGGGCATCAGCTAGTAAATAGATATTTTAATAATAAAGGAATTAAGTAGTAGTCGCTGGCAATGGACGAGGTTTTACGGGCAGCGGCTTGTAGTGCTTTTATTATGAAGACTTTAAAACGGAAAAAAGAAGAGGAATAGTAAGATTTGGGTGCCAACATTTCTACAAAAACAAAAGCCATCTTATTGTGCAATATTAAGAATATTAATAACAAAATAATATTATGGACCATAGAGATTATGGACAGTTGGATATGCGACAATTCGGTCAGCTACATTGAGTTGAGCTACCTACCTATATGGAATATCTAGGTAGGAGCAATTAAAAATAATCTAGCCGAAACAACTAACTATGAACTGTCGCATTTTATTGAAATTGTTGCAGGTCGCTCCGTTGATTGCTATTATACTGATCCATACGCGTTGCCGAGCAATAATTATTGCATAAAAATGCCCGTGTATGTAGTGTTGCCAGGTCGCCAAACCTAATAGCCGGACAAACCAGCCAGTTTGGCCGGACATTCTACATTATTGAGGATTTTGTGTCTTAGTATTAATAGGTAGGTACAACAAAAAAATTGTATCTAAAATCAAGCTTTGTTTATTATTGTCATAAATATTGTTGTCAGGCCGTCAGGCGGCACTGCGGCCTGCGGGAGCGACCGACAGTCGACTCGCCTGCGCTCGTTTGCTAAATGTAAAAAGCCTAACAAAAGCCGGACAAGCCGGACACCGTTTATTTTGGCTGGACACGCAATCAAAAAGCCTACGGTCTATGTCCGGCTTTATCCGGACGCCTGGCAACCCTACGTGTATGCACGCGTTAATATTAGTAGAACGCGTAAAATTTAACTCCTCACGTGCCATTTTAACTTTTTGTGTCAAAAACTCAAAACTTCAAAAGTGTGATTTTAGTCCGTTTTAGGTTTTAGTCCTTATTTTTGACATGACAGTTGATCCATAGTTAAAATGGCGCGTGAGGAGTCACTTTTTACGGACTATACCGTAAAACGGGGTGAATAGGAACCGGGGTGTGAATAGGGACAAAACTGGGAATGAGATTTGAACGTAAAAATAATACCCAAAACAGCTTAGAATTTTGGTAGCATTGTTTTTCCCTATAGTAGAATATTTGATCTTTTATTTGGCATCACTGAACCAGAGACAAATTGACATTAAAATAACGAAAGCGTCATTGCAAAAACGTTGTTCAAAACACGCTAAGCCGTAGGTCTCAAAACTTTGTTTACTTTGACGCAGTACGAGAATAAAACAGTAGAAAAACTATTAGAAATCATTAAACATTTATCTAAGAGGCGTCACAAAAGCAGATTTGTCTAAATGTTACATATTTTTCTGTAAAAAAGAAAAAATTGGAAACCAAGTGGTTTTGGCTTTGCCATGGGGATTATAGGTACGGGAAAGGGGTGGATAGGAACGCTATACTTACTGAATTGGAACGAATCAAGGTTAAATAGGAACAGTAAGGTTTATATAGGGACAGGGCTGTCACTTTAATATTTAATTAAATTGTTCAAAAAAATTCTTCCTTCTTGTGTAGTCGACTAGTAAAATTTAGTTAAATGGCATTTTACTGTTTAATATTGATAAATAAATAAATAAATAAAAATATTTTTTATTCAATTAAACTTTTACAAGTATAGGTAACTACACTACCTACTTGTAACAGTTTAATTAAATAAAAAATATTTTTATTTATTTATTTTTGAATCGTCAAACCACTGATTCGGAATGCCAGCAACCAGCAAGAAACTCGGCGGTTGCTTTTTTTTAAAGATTTGATACCTACCTACTTTGCCATGTATAATAACATTTGGTATGAAGATAACTATTAAGACAGGCATCCGCTAAGAAAGGATTTTTGAAAACTCAACCCCTAAGGGGTTGAAATAGGGGTTTGAAATTTGTGTCGGACGAAGTCGCGAGCATAAGCTAGTTTTGTAATATTAGAGGATAGAGCTAACTTGTGTTTGACAACCCTAACCTTTTTTCCCTATTCACCCCTTTGCCATTCCGTTACACCCCGGATCAAGTATAAATAGGGACAGCATATATTTTGATTAAAATATACCAGTAATTTATCATTATTTTATATTTTTTGGATGTTTCCTTAGAATTCTTACAACCGGAGATGCTTACAAACAGTTAAAGCATCATAATTTGTACCAAAACATCCGTAAATTTCAATGCGAAGTTAGATGTCGTACCTATTCACCCCGTTTTACGGTACTATAACGTCTACGTTAAAATACAGGAATCCAACGCACAATCCACAATCTGTAAAAGTAAATCTCTACTCTATGACTATTATAAGGCACTGTCCACAGAGTACTTTGTAATATGCACAGTGCACTGTCAAAAGTGACAAGTACAGCACAGAGTACTTTTTACATAAGGAAAGACTTACTTTTACATGAAGTACAGCAAGAAATAAAAATTAAAATATTAACAATTTTCATTTTTGAAGAAGTGGAAGTAAGAACACAATTTAAATCTGAATTTATTTCCCAAAACTCTTGCCCTTTTCGATAGCTCAAGGTTAGATTGATAAACGTAGATTCGATCTGATAAAGAAAAAGAACAAAGTGTTATCAGTTTATTTGGATATCAAAACACTAAAATGGCTTTAGTGGTTGAGAGCAAAAGAATCCTTGAATTTCTGGAGCTCGTGGGTCGTCTGAAGGTACGTACGAAATGTGGCTTCACGACTTTCATATTGTAGAACTTAATTGCCTCTTCGGTTGGTTCGTTTAATTTGCGTACAGACTCTTTGGCAAATCCCCTAGCTTTGATTATTATAAAAGTGTAAAAAATTGAGAATTTTCCTTTAAAATTTCAGCATGTTAAGAGAACTGGTTGGGTGATTTGTGACGTTGAAGACTGCGAGTCCATAGCTGGCCATATGTATCGAATGGGCATGATGACTTTCCTCCTCACAGAAGACAACAACCCCACAAAGCTTGATCGCTTTAGGTGTCTACAAATAGGTAAGTTGAACTTCTATTCAGTTGTCTTTTGTTGTGAATATTTTTTCGAACAATTAATCATGGCTCCAGGAATCTCTCTATGGACAACAGATAGGAACATAATATAAATGCAATATACAATGTATACAAAATATATATATATAATAAAAAATGCATTAAGCAATTAATTTTTTTTATTTAGTAGCACAGCTGGGTATCTGCTAGTAGGTATTGAACAAAAGTAGTTTTTATCTGTACAATAATTTTATTTATTCTTTTCAGCTTTAATACATGATCTGGCGGAATGTATAGTTGGTGACATCACACCACACTGTGGAGTGACTCCTGAAGAGAAGCACAGGAGGGAAGATGAAGCAATGAAAACTATTGCAGAGCTCACTGGAATGGCCGGGGACAGAATGTATGATTTGTATAAGGTAAGGAAACTGTTATATACAATATCTGTCACCAGCTGTACTCACGGATTTAGTTGACGTTAGCCCGACTAGTTTCGAACCCATCTGGGATCCTTTTTCAAGGGAGTCTGTTCGCTCACGCATCGCGGTTAAGACTGCGAGCTGCGCGTGCCGCTGCCCGTAGAGCCCGTTGTGAGGGTGGCTGAGATGGGGGGGAGACAGTTGAAGATTGTCTCCCGACAGTTCTTGCTGATTTTCATCGCTGGAGCTGTCACCGTAATCCAGGCAAGTGGAGCTAATAGTGTCCTGTCCCATGACGGGCAGTCTCCACCAGCGGTTTACAACAGTAAACACTTGCTTGCAACAAAAATTTGTTGTCAACACTGTTGTAAACCTTCAGTAGAGACAGGTTTACAACAGACTGGTCGGGGTTTTAAACTAAAATATATAAACATAGTGGTTTCAAAGGTGTGCGAAGTCTACCAATCCGCACATGGCCAGTATGGTAGACTATGACCAAAACCCTTCTCACACTGAGAGGACACCCATTCTCTGTAGTGAGCCGGCGATGGGTTGATCATTATGATGATGATGATGATGAATGCTGTTCATAACTTTTCCTTTTGTATTTTTCAGGAGTATGAATATCAAAGTTCACCAGAGGCCAAATTTGCAAAGGACCTAGACCGCTATGACATGATTCTCCAAGCATTTGAGTATGAAAAGCGTGAAAATAAACCAAAAAAGCTAGAAGAATTTTTCCAAGCAACATATGGAAAATTTAACCATCCTTTTATCCAAGACCTGGCTAAGGAACTTTATAGGCAAAGAGAAGAATTTGAGAAGAAAACCTTGGTTAATGGTACAAAGTAAAAAAATAAAATATTGTTTTTTAATAATAGTTAATTTGTTTTGCATTCCAAATGCAAAGTAAGATATATTAAAAATAAATGAAGGCTAATCATTTATTACATAATTTGCTGAGGCCTCCACTAATTCAATTCTTGGTCAAATAATGATGCCTAATTTTAAAGATGTTTTTGGAAAAAACATTTTTGGTTTCATCACAAAAAAATATTTAAAATACTATGAGATAGATGGGTTTAACATACTTTTAAGCCATATATAACTTTTGTAATAAGACCATTTATGATTTTATCTAAGTAAATTTTTTTGAGAATAGAATATTGTTGGTAGGGATTTCAAGTGAGAAATAAATGAAAATAGGCTTTTAATGTAAACTAACCCTCACAATTGAGTTCCGATGATATTGCAACTATAACCAATAACTATAATAATTTTGTATTTTGTCACTAAGTGCAAATAATATTTTGTTTTTCTTAAGTTATTTAGTTTTATTTTAGGCAACACTTGTAACTGTTACCTAAAGTTTTTTTTGTTACTGTTCAATTACAAATATGAACATTAGTTTATTTTGTGTGTGAAACATAACAAAAGACATTGTCCCCTTTGTATTTAAGGAACACGTGTTTCCTTGCGATTGTTTATTATTATATTATTATTTTAGATATTTTAAATTTTAATTGCACCAGTTTTTACTGTTTGTGATCGCAACTAAATTTTAGAGTATTCACATCTTTTTCTTACCAATGTAAGACAAACTTAATTTACTTTAGACCTGTCAAACCTCGTGACTGTCGTTAACCTATTGTTAAAAGTATAGTAGCACTATTTAAAATTCATTTTCTTTTTAGCAATATTAAAAAGAAAAAGATGCAGATACTCTTAATTTAGTTTAGAGAAAAACATCAGAATCAATGCCATCGTATCTGCATTGTGCACAAAACTTTAATTACCAATCTAAATTCCTCCAATGCATGATGTTGGGCATACCTATACAACATCTGTAGAAAGAGTTCAGCTAGGTGATTCTCTAACTCAGTGTCTAACAATAAATGATAGCCACAGAGGTTGGTTTGTTCTACATTGCTATTTCACTGGGTGATATCAATTTTTTTTTTCATAGAAAACCTTCAACGGATTAAAAAATGAGCTTGGTGGCTTTCAGCAACTGCATAATGCTAAAACGTTTTGTCCGCACTGAAAAATATGTGAATAAACTCATGCCACAACATCTGCTGACGTCACCGATGTGGCCAATTCGCCCAGCTGACATCGCTCGCATATTTTCACTTCTGAAAAATGCGCCTCTTGGGGCTAGTTCGGACTACTTTCGCGTAATTTAGTAACTAAAATACTCGTTACTCGACTAAACTCGTTCGCACTAAATAATTAAATTTAAAAAAAAATTAACGGCTCGACTAAATAATTTACTAATCTTCTCGACTAAAGTTTTCGCACAAACTCGTGCGGGCGAGAGCAGTGGGGTGATTAAGTACGTAAAACGTTGCAGTAGCGACAGCAACGGGACAGTTCATTTGCTGTCTCTCTTGTCGCAAGCCTGTCGCGAGATACGTAATCACCCTGCCGGTGATGTGCGTGTCCGGGTGTTCTCCCGCCTCATACCCCTATTGCCATCTCAACCTTTATAATAACCCCTTTAGGGGTTATACCGAAAGTCCGCCTGTAATCTTCATTGTTCTAGGTAATTTCATTATGGTAATGGTTGAATCATGCCTAAAAGATAGCTCTGACGTGTATTTTCGTAAAACGCTATGGGTAGCAATCCCTCGCTTTAAAAAATCTTTTGTAAAAGTTATAATTTCTTTGGCCTGTGCACTGAATCAACACTTCACCTACCTAATTTCCTTGAAATTATCTACGATATAGCTACGATATTGCCTTTGAAAAATCCCTGAAATATGTAGTTTTCGATGCAAAAGGTATAAGCGCTGTTAGTTAATGAAAGTTACAGGTAGATTTTTAGATATAATTAGTGGTGCAGTCATTGTGCGTGTATTTATGTACAAATATGATATTATGTAGGCAGTACAATAATGGTATTAATAACCTACCTCACAATAATACATGATACCTACGATCTTATAAATAAAATACCTACCTACTCCTTCGCGTAGACAAGGCGTGCCGGTAGGGACCTGCGACGTAACGTGACTCCTAGAAACTGTACGCTTTGTACTAACAAAAATCTGAGCCGAACTCGTGTATTTATTCCCTTAGTGTATGATCTGCGTAAAATGCCATGTTGTAGCATTGAATTATAATGTACTAACGTACAATGTGTTGTAGTGCGCTACAGGTGAGATGGCAATCGTGTTGGGGACGGACTAACCCGGTACGGGTGTGCGGGGCGCCCCACGTCTCATACCCCGATTCGACCTGTCACGTACTATACTCGTTTTACGATCACTGTAACCGCGGGTTTGATTACCAGGAAGCAAATTTCCCTCAGGTCTTAGACACATTCCTTCTTTATTTTTGCGTATCCTTCCTAAACTCTTTTGAAATTAAATGCGAAGTTGTTGTATTTATTTATATTTATAAGACTAGTAATAATGCTTCACTGCCCAGTTACTTAAATAATAAATATTTCATTAAAGTCAGTACATTTTATTTTACCTTTTTCCTATTTAGTAAAAGTAAGACAGGCATGTTAAATGGTTAAAAACTTAAAAATAATGCTACATTTAAAAAATAATTTCTATCAAAATCTGTTCAGCAACATAGCACCCAAGCATAACCCAGGGCGCTAATAATTCCATATACCCCGTAAAAAATTACTTCACACGCCATATTAACTCTGGGTCAACTGTCATGTCAAAAGTACAGTAATCTCAGACAGTAATAGTGTTCTGTGATTTACCCTCATAATGCATTCAAATGAAGAATAGGGTTTTTAGAGTTGGAAATCTAAATATATAAATGGAAAAGGTGACTGACTGACTGATCTATCAACGCACAGCTCAAACTACTGGACGGATCGGGCTGAAATTTGGCATGCAGATAGCTATTATGACGTAGGCATCCGCTAAGGATTTTTGAAAATTCAACCCCTAAAGGGATGAAATAGGCGCTTTAAATTTGTCCACGTGAAGTCGCAAGTATAAGCTAGTAACATAAAATTATTGTTTTGATTCAATATATTATTTACCTACCTGTTTTTGTAGTAGGTACCTACCTGCTTAGTACCTACTTTCCTACATGTGATTTTACATCCAACGTAGATAGAAACACAACGTCAAAGTAAAGTGGAAATAAAGTTCCTTAATTTTAGGCATTTTTAATTTCACAACGTTTCCGCTTGGAGCGCTGGTTGTAGATGTATAGACAAACTTAAGTTTTAAAACAAGTCAATTAAGATCTAGTTTACTATAAGGGTGAAATGTTTTGACACTCGAATACTATCAATGTTGGTGAGATAATAATTTAATGAGATTCGATTCGGCTCTATACCCTATCCGCGGAATTAAGTTAATATGGTACCGCTCTCTCAGACTCTTGTTATTTGTATGGGTAGTAGGTACGTAACAGAAAGAGCGCTATACTAACTCTGACTCTCTCTCTGTTTATATAGGATTTTAGCTAGGTAGAGAGAGCGATATTAACTTCACTCCGCGGATAGGGTACGTACCTATAGCGGAAACTGGGAATAATACAAAAAAAAACAATGCATGTCACAATAATTTATTTTTGCTTGAATCATTTAAAATTAAAAAATATTGTTACATTGAAAGCATAAGCATGATAATTATTTATTATCATTTAAATAGGCTGTCAGTCGTACATAAAAACATCAAAAGGCTTCGAAGGAAGGTATCGATCATTATGAAACGTCTCATACATAAAGTAGTAAGATTAAAGGGATGATTCATATCATAGTGCTGATTACGGTGTTTTTATTTTATTTATAGACAAGCGCTTGGTTGCAATCGGACTTGCTGGCAAGTGATGATGCAGCCTAAGATGGAGCACGCTTACCTAGAAGATTCACTCACGACTTGAAAGTACCTACCCATATTAAAATTGGAGTGAAAATGGTGCTGGAAATGCGTTCCATATCTTAGCAGTTCAATTAGAAACGAGGAGGCAAATCGCTTTGTATGTGTCCGTGTAATTTCGACTACGTACGGGTCTGCACTCGTACGTAGTCGAATCTTGGCGATGCCTGCCTTTTACATTTCATGAGATCAAATGGATCAGATACGCTGTTAACCCATGTTACCTTTAGGTACAGTGTACCTACACAACATTACACCAAATTTACCGCCAATTGAAACCTATTTCAATAGGTGTGGTTGTCTATTGAAACCATAAAAGAATCCGTCCTACCGAAACAAGATGGCATTGTGTCCTTTGACGACGTAGCATCGACGTCAAAGAGGATCTCTCTAGGTAGTCACTATATCCTAGGAGACCAGATCTTTATACCGTACCAAAAACAGCACTACAATTTGAATCGTGCCTAAGGCGTAACTAGTGGGACATAAACACAGCCCCTACTTTTTTCAATATCCATTTAATCACTGTGTTCATCCATTCTCAATACTTTTTTAATTTGGTCCCATAAAGAATCCAGCTACGCCTCGATAAAATACATAGGTAGTTATTATCGATTTAGTATAGCAACTCCTTAATAGTAAAGTAGAAGAAAAGTTAATGACTAGACTTTGAGATCACTTATTGTTTAGAAGTAGAGATTGGTTACAGCGACCGTTACTTAGTTACAAACTACAAAAGCGCTTAGGAAAATTTTAAGCCTCCAGTTCATGTTGGCCCATTGCGTTTGACGAATGTTTGCAAATCGCATCAAGATACTTTGATTTGGTTATGAAAACACACTAGTCGGCTAGCTGACGGTCGCCAAGCACGTTGGGACAACGTGAACTAGGTTCTTTAGGTCTACCTTTCAGAACAAACCATATTCCGGTACTTAAAAACTATATAGATTAGAAAGTAAAATTGAACACATAAAGAACCCTGCAGAAAATCATCAAATCAAGAATTAGGTATTAATATTATCAAAAGGTGGTACAGACCTAAGTATAATAAACTTCTAAACAAATTGCATGGTTTATTTTGGTGCTCCTGAAAAATCTTATTTCTATAATAATAATATATTTAACTGTATAATAAATACTAACTAACGATATAAATATAGGTAAATGTATAATTTAAATTACCTACGTTTTTTTGTTAAAACTTGACTAAAATTTATCAATTGCTTAATTAATGCCAACTGTATATCAATCTCTGATAACTTAAGTTTAACAGCACATTAAATAGAATCAATGCTTAATGCGTAACATACTTAACATTTCAAAACGGTCACATGAATAAATTCATGTAAATAAATATCCAACTTCATGTAACAAATAATTACAAATCCACATTAGGCATAAGTAAGGGTGCCTGTCAACTGAACCCTAGCGGATCCGAGATAGGTGTTGTGCTTAGTCGACCAGTCAGATGTTTGATAATTTTGACACGTTAACTTTCGTATTTGTCATTGATTAGTGTGATAAACATATCTCCACTCCACTTTTCTTCAGTGGGCGAGCACCTTAACTCAATAGCGACGGTGTAACGTTTTTATTTATGTGGCCGTGTTACTTTTGTAATTGTAACATTCGTACATAAATGATAAAAGACATTTTTAAAAATTCGACGATAGTTTCCGATACATTTAGGTACATTTCTAAGGGTGCTTAGGGAAGGATAAAAAGAGTGTATAAAAGTTGATACAAAACGTTAAATAGATTTAACAACATACAAAAGCTACCTCGCGATTATAATACACTACAATAAAATCACATAAAAATATTAAATATTATAATAATACACATGTATCACTTGCGGTACAATGTCATAAGTAGGTACACAAAACTTAACAATAGGTACCTGTGCAAAATAAGTTTGAAAAGACATAACATTCGCCACACCAAAAATGTATAAGTACGTGACAGGTTGAAATGGCAGTTGGGGAGGGAACGCCCCGCACACCCGCACAGCCCCCGTGCTAATCCGGTGCAGACGAGCGCAGGTGACGTACGGGTGTGCGGAGCGTCCTCCGCCTCATACCCCGATTGCCATCTCAACCTGACGCGGACTATAGGTAACTTAGCTATTAGGTAACTTGTGCCATTTTTTGTTTCATATAGGTTATCTAGGTTAAGATAAAATCTTAGAATAACAACTCTGATAAAATAAAATAAGCATATGAAAGGCGTAAATAAAAGCAAGTAACAATTAATAGGTTCGTGGTCTTCGCTTTATTTCACGCAAACTGATAAGAATCTTTTTTTACTTGAACATAACAATAAAATTATGGTTGCACGAAACGCTACGAACACTGGCCAAGAAAACGCGAATATTTTAAAACTCTTTTTGCGCTGGAAAGTAACCTAATTAGGTTATTTGCATAATTACACCTAACACTGTTAAAAGCTAGTTCAAAGATAATACCTACTTATTCAAGGTAGCGTAATAATCTGTGGTTTTATTTCTTGAAAACAAGTGACTTCGCGTTCGTAACAATTTATCACACCTATAGGTTTACTATCCGCAAAAAAAATTGTATAGCGCTACCTCTGTTACGTAATCCCATAGTCCATACAAATGATAGCGGCAAAAATCTCAGTGGGCGCTAACCATTTTAATACACAAGCAAGCGAGTATTATAAACTACATAGTATTATATGCAATGTAAAATGTACTTTACATACCTACTTAAATAGTTATATCGTGCTAGCTAGCCTTTTATTTTTTCTATAAGTACCGACCCGACACGCAAACACAAGCATGTTCTAAAAGCTTATAGGTACAAACAATCAAGCATTAATCAACGATCGCGTGTCAGTTTTTGTTTTTGTAGGGCCGCTTATCAATTTATTATTAACGAAATTAAATGAAGTCTTATCATTCATGTGTAGCTCATATTTATGTTCTTACTTAATCATCATCATCATCAACCGATAGTCGTCCACTGCTGGATATAGGTCTCTTGTAGGGACTTTCACACGCCACGGTCTTGCGCCGCCTGAATCCAGCGGCTCTCTGCGACTCGTCTGATGTCGTCCGGCCACCTACTTACAATTTAGCGGTCGCCATTTCAGTACCTTGGGACCCCAGCGGTGATCGGTTTAACAAACTATGTGCCCTGCCCATTGCCACTTCAACTTCGCAACCTGTTGAGCTATTTTGGTTACTCTAGTTTTCCTACGGATCTCCTCATTTCTGATCTGAGTATTCCTACTTACTTTATTTTAAACTAGTTATTTCAGCCTGGTAGGAGTGGGCTAACTATTATATGGATTAAATGTGTGTTTTATCCTGTTCCTCGTGGAATATTTTGAATCCACTCCGAAGTTTAGAAGTTATAAGCAAACACACAGACAATCAAGGATTGCGACTTTGTTTTATACTGCTTAGTGAATCAACTAGTTGTTCAACAACTAATTGAGTAATAGCAAAATATTATATGGATTCATTTCAATAACTTTATTTATCTATTCGAAGAAAGTAAGTAAATTAAATTATTGAATTAAAATCTGTATTAGAAGAATATGGCACCTTCTTACTTAGTAATAAATCGTATTAACAAAAAATTAAAGATAATAAGTACATTTCTGTGGCGAAAATCATGCTTGGTTATTAAAACTTAACATGTATGAGAGACATAGGTATATATAACATCAAAACGACTACATAATAATATTGAATACAGAATAAGCAATAAGCCCTTAATTTAAATACCTACAGATTAAACCTCAAAAATCATCCAAATAATGCTTATGAGTGTCAGAGGACAGCAGCTGAGTCGAAGCACGGCAACCGCTTTTGTGTTTTATTTTCCTTACACCAATTTCAACTCTGTGCTGAAGTGGATAAAGCTGAGTTTCAGTTATCAAAAAAGGCCGCCGCTTCCACTCTAGTCTACAGGACTGCGTTTATCCTTAAAGCTCTATTCCACTCTTAAACCCATTGTCGTTGCTACATACAGCATGTTCCGTAAAATTCATAAAATTATTAGAGATCTTATTACAATAAAAAGGTTTACAAATAATTAATAATTACCTACAGCGATAACAGGAGCAGGAAAATTATGACTAACACTATAAAGGCTTTTGAACTATATTGAACTCTGATGGGAAGACTTAAAAAATATGTATAACATTGAAGTCTATTTGAATCTGTATACATCATCGCTTTGGATGTTTAACACTTTATTTTCAAACATTAATTTAAGACACGACAAAACAAAATGCTGCTTGGTAAAATAAGTCTCCGAGAGTACAAAGTATGATACATGGTCCATATTATAATTGTTTGCAGTCACTTTCAATAATAATTGCAAAATGGAAGAATACTTATCTTGTACTTTAATAGTCACTTTCAATATGCAAGAACAATCTTAAAATTGCTATGATGATTAAGTAAATAATAAAATTATAATGCACTTAATTTTTCAGATAGTAATTTTTAGAGTCCTTGCAAAGTATGCTACTGCACGACAAGTAATATTATCTTCTAATGTTATTTTAGTAATAATAAAATAATTGATGCAAATTATTTTTTTAAATTAAGTACATGTTTGTTGTAACTTAACGCATGTTGCTCCACAAAAATTCAATATATTATATTTAGAAAACTTAACTAATTTAGAATATTTTAATTTCATATAAATATGTAGCAGTATGTATATTTGCCAGATAGTATTAAAATTCATAAACATATTTAGATAAAATTATGTTTATAGAAGTATGAGAAAATTTCCTTAATATAATATGAAATTGGCGAGTTAATTCAATTTTTGTGCAAAACCACTTCATGTGGGTCACTCAGTGCTATTATAATACTAAATATTTCAATCATTAAAATAGTTAATTTTGTTTTTAAAACACCCTCTATATAGTACATTATCGTAACAAAAAATAAGATTGTTTGGACATTAAAATAATTCTTTTAATATAATTTAAAAAGGACAAAATATTTAATTGAGGTGGTAGACTGGTAGAACAAATTAACAAGTAACATAGATTATTTAAACATAATCAACTAAATAAATCCATAACATAATAATGTTATGATGTTGGAACTTAAAACAATATTTAGTCTAACTGTCATAATTTGTACTACTTGTCTTTTTTATAGAATCGTTGTACATAATCGGTGAGGTTTAACACTTGTCCTGGACCAGTTTCAGGGTCCATGTTGATGTACTCATCTAAATTGTGAGTTGCAGCTGAAATAAGGAGTTTTAATGATAATATTGACAGTGTGTCATGTCAATATTTTTAAAACCATTTGGTTTAAAAAATATTGACATGACACTCAGGGGATGTGGGGATTGCCGATCGAAATAAAAACTTAAAACAATAAAATAAGTACTGGAATTTTTGGATTTTCAAATTAATTGTAGAAAAAATTAAAATCTCAATTTGTAAATTAAAGCTACTAACATAAGTCAAGTTTTTACATCTAACAGCACTCAGTTAATGAACCATATTAACATCAGCGTATCGGACGGTGACGTGACCTTGAAGTTTTTACCCATTCCAAAATTGCCCAATTGCCTAAAGTTTTCATTTCTATAAATAAAAAACACAACTTTCACAAAAAGCTGTGTCAGGACGAATAATCTGTCTGTCTTGTGATTTTGATTAATAGGCTTTTATTCATTCAACTCGTAGGTTTACATCTACTTTTTGAATATAGTATGCTATACATCTACTTTTTTTATATTTTTTCTCTGTTGGAACTAAAGCACAAGCAAAAGACTGCCAGGTCACCTAACTAAGCTACTTGTTATGCTGGGAAAATAAAGCGTTCCCGCAGGACCTTTACAAAACCTAAATCCATGAGGACAAAGTTGTGGGCTAGCACCTTAAATAAGTTACTTACTTGAAGTACAGACAGCAGGATAGGGAGGGGGTGGTTTAATCCATGACCCATCAGGTCTCTTCATATGGCGCCTGTCTGAAGCAAAATGTTGCAGGAATTGTTTTGCAGGAACAACACGGAAAAATCTGAAACATTTGTGAGGTTGTTATAGAATGAACATTATTATCATAATCAAGCCATCGCCGACTCACTACAGAGAATGGGTATCTTCTTAGAATGAGAAAGATCTATCTGCATTTGGCCATCGTGGTACACTAAACCCTTCTCATTCTGAGAATAAAAATATTTCCACCTTATTAGTAATTAGTCAAATCTGATCTAATTAAGTCAATACAGTCCAAAAATATATAGTAGCACTGAATTTTTTTTTATATGAAATTCTATTTTTTTCCATATTTATAACAGAATCATTTACAACAATATATTGGTTACCATGACTAAAATTATAAGGAATTATATTTTATATAATAATATTTATTTTATATCTTATTAGAATGGCAGTGCCACTTACACTAACTAGATGATTAATGATAAATTTAAATACAAATAAAGGTACAAAAAAAAGACACAAAATACAAAACGATAAAACATTAAAGGATTTTGAATGTACGCTGAGAACATTGAATGACATATTCAATTTATATTATAATATAATATGGAACCTTATTATTATCCTTATTATTAGGTTCCATATTTATATTATAATATGGAACCTTAAAAAGAAGAATTCATAAAAAATCTTTTACCTGTGAAAATCTGATTTTAAAACTTGATCAGTACGAAAGGTTTCTGTCACATATTTGTGAAAGAAAGTTGGAAATGGAAGTTCAGAGTCCAAGTCGTAAACTAGACAAGTCTTGCTATCCAATGAGTACAAAAATATAACATGGTAGTCCTGTAAATAATTAATATTTATATATCATTATGCAACTGTAATTTTTTTAATAATGTGTACTTATCATTGGGTGTGAGTGGGTGGATGAGGAAGGCGGAGGATTATGTGTGGTGGTGGTGGTGTCCAGCAGTGGATGCAAACAGGCTGATTGATTGATTGATATCATTAAAAAATATGTTGATAAAACAATAATAATAAGTATGCTGTTTAAATATAGTATCAATGAAAGGAAAATAAAGCTATTTTTATTTTATTTATTATTTTTATGCTGTTTAAATCTTTTTAAAAATGTTATCTACATTCATTTTATTCGAATTTGATATTTGATATAAGCTACAATAATTATTTCCAAAAATTGAATAGAAAATGCCGCATTGCTTAAACATAAACACAAATTAGTACACACCCATATGACGAGGCGATCCTCTTCGCGCCCAGCCCTTTGTTTCCACAGAGGCACAGTGCGGCAAGGGTTCGATATAAACACAACATAGCATCTATCCAGCTCTCCCGGAATCCGTATCGATACGTCCTGACATAGTTTCCAAACATTCTCTTCACTGCAGTGCAGCAGAAACAGAAACAAAGCAAAACATTAACAACAATTCCTGAAATAAAATTGTACACTCCTGACAAATATAACTTATACTTGCCAGTAACAAGACACATATGAACACTCTGCTTGTTTTGGAAATAAGGGTTTTAGGGCTTTATCATTCTTTTTATTATTTTCATTTTTATCGAGATGCACTTGTGCATCGACCGACATTTTGACAACTTGAGTTGACCATAGAGCCCATAGACAAACACACTTTACATGCTTGCGGCAAACAGCAATCAACAAGCACTGGCATCAGTGTATAATTTTACTCTATTACTGGCATTTGACAAGCGTGTGGATGGGTGTTTACTTAAGCTTGCCAAAGCTTGGGGAATGTTAGAATAAATACTTCTTCGTAGGTATTAGGTTTATTTATAAGCTCAAAAATAAAAATGTCATTCTCTTTTGTTTGCTGTTCACATCAACATGTCAACTAAATAAAAACTGACGAAGAATATCCTTACGTATTTTCTTTTAACAATTGGTAGTTGAATCAACTACCAACAGGTTATGGGTCATAGCATAGCATACAGTATCTAAGGAAATCGTGATGGAAACGAGAGATGTTGAGAGATCGCAAAGTTCCCATATGTCAGGTCTTCCAAGTATGGAAAAATTGGACGGTAGTACGAATTATGGAACATGGAAGTTCCAAATGGAACTACATCTAATTCATGAAGACCTTTGGGAATACACAGCGACAACACCAAGTGCTACCGATGTACAAGGTATTAAAAAGGATCAGAAGGCTAGAGCAAAAATCTGCTTAACGCTAAAACCACACTGCTTAATTCACGTTCGCCAATCAAAAACGGCAAAGGAGTGCTGGGATGCCTTGTGCTCAACTTTCGAAGATCGAGGCGTAAATAATCGATGCTATTTACTGGGCAAACTGGTTAGTCAGAAACTCAGTATGTACGAATCTTCACAAAAATATGTAACTGAGATCATGAGTATCGCTCAAAAACTGAATGATATAGGAAAAGAGCTGGACGACGAGTTGTTAGCAGCGCTCATGTTACAAGGTTTAGGAGAAAAATACGCACCTCTACGAATGGCAATGGAAAACAGTAATATAGTACTAACTACTGATTACGTAAAAATGAAGCTTCTACAATTGGAGAAGAAGGAGCAAGGCGACAATGAGGAGCCGTCTACGAGTGCCTTAGTTTCTACGAAAACCAATTTTTCGAAAAACAGAAACAAACAACAACAGAAAATACTGAAATGTTTCATTTGTAAAGGACACCACAAAGCAATAAATTGTCCATCCAACCCATCGAAGAAGAAGACGAACAATAATGGTCATCAAGTCAATTTCACTGCATTATCTACTACAGAGAGTTCAAGCAAAGGAGAGTGGATCCTTGATTCGGGCGCGTCATCTCACATGACTTGTCGCAAGGATTTGTTTAGAAACTATGTAGAGCTAGAGAAGCCTGTACAAGTTACATGCGCGAACGGGAGTAGAATAAATGGAGAAGGTCGTGGTGATGTATGTTCGACTAGAGAGTTAGAGTTTACGGTGAGTGAAGCTTTGTATGTACCCGATTTAACTGTGAACTTATTGAGTGTAAGTACGTTAGTTAATCGAGGTATTGTAGTAGTATTTTCAAAGAGAGGTTGTGAGATGTATACAGAGAATGATTGTGAGATAAAAGGTTCTGGAAAAAAGATGTGCGAGGAAGAGAGAGGGATCTATAAATTTAGATCAAAACCTTGTACATATAACTCGTATGTTTCAGCTTTGAACACAATTGCTGATAATAGTTTTAGATTATGGCATCAGAGACTCGGTCATCTAAGTTTCAACTATATGAAGATATTGAGAGACGAAATGGCTGAAGGTATTAACTTTAAGGATCCCGAAGAAGTACAATGCGTTTCGTGTCTGAAAGGTAAGCAGACTAAGCTACCTTTTCCAAAGAAGAAGGCGAAGCGAGCTACTGAAATTCTTGAGTTAGTACATAGTGATGTTTGTGGACCTATAGAAACTCCGTCATTCTCAGGCAAACGATATTTTATTACTTTTATTGATGATAAAACAAGAAAAACCTTCGTTTATTTTTTAAGAGAAAAAAGTGAAGTTTTTTCTGTCTTGGTTGAGTTTAAGATTTTAGCTGAATCACAAACTGGCAGAAAGCTTAAAATTATTAGAACCGACAACGGGACCGAGTATGTCAATAAAAGAGTTAGTGAGTTTTTAAAACAAAATGGCATTGTTCATCAACTAACTGTGGACTATACACCAGCTCAAAATGGAGTGAGCGAGAGAGCCAATCGAACTATTGTGGAACGAGCAAGAAGTATGCTTGCTGAAGCAAACTTACCAAAAGTGTATTGGGCGGAAGCTGTTCAAACGTCTGTTTTTCTGAAAAACAGATCACCTACACTGGCGGTTAAAGGAAAGACTCCAGAAGAAGCCTGGACTGGAAGGAAAATAAATTTGAGTTTTCTGCGTATTTTTGGGAGCAAAGCATACATGCACATTCCAGATGAAAAGAGGAAAAAGCTTTATCCGAAAAGTTTGGAGCTAGTTTTTGTAGGTTACTTCGAAACAACAAAGGGTTATCGTTTATTAGACCCGAAAACTCATAAGGTATACAAATCTAGAGATGTTGTATTCTTCGAAAACTCTAAAGATATCGACACATCTAAAAATGAGGAGAGAGTAGTTGAGGAAGTAATAATACCTCTAGGGAATATAGAAGAACCGGATGTGCAAGATATACCCACAATACCAGAAATACCAATTAGTTCAGAAGAAGTTATTCAGATGGAGAATGATATAGAGACGAGAGAAGAACCTGGATCTGGGGTTATAGAGAGTAATCCAGAAACAGAAATGGAGAACGTTGATGAAGGTAGGAGATATCCTTTAAGAGAACGTACACCTACAGTGTTCAAAGATTGTATTCTATATCATACAGTAGCAGTAGCTAGAGATGAGCCACTGACTATAGAAGAAGCCTTGTCTAGAGAAGACAGTCACATGTGGAGAGCTGCAATTCAGGAGGAGTTGAAGGCTTTAAAAAAGAATAACACGTGGACTTTGGTGAAGCCACCTGAGAGAAAATGCAACATAGTAGATTCTAAATGGTTATTTAGAATTAAAGAAGAGGCGGGAGGAAAAAGATATAAAGCTCGCTTAGTTGCAAGAGGCTTCAGTCAGAGAAGAGGCATTGATTACTTCGAAACTTTTGCGCCCGTGGTCAGGCACAGTTCGTTAAGGTTACTAATAGCTTTGACAGCTAAACTAGGACTTCATATAGATCAAATGGATGTGAAAACGGCGTTCTTAAATGGACATCTTGAAGAGGAAGTATATATGAACCAACCTAAAGGCTTTGAAGAGCAAGGAGATTACATCTGTCGTCTGAACAGGGCATTATATGGTTTAAAGCAAGCTCCTAGAGCATGGAACAAAAGACTCAATGAGACGTTAGAAAAACTTGGCTTTCATAGATCCAAAAATGAATCATGTGTTTATTACAGAGGTGACAAGCAAAAAATTATCATACTTGCAGTGTATGTAGATGACATACTTATTTTTTGGAATGAAGAGCAAGAAATGAAGAAGGTTAAAGAAGAGCTAACGTTGAATTTCGAAATGAAAGATTTGGGAAGCGCTAAACTTATGCTTGGAATTAACATAACACAGGAGAAAGATGGGATAAGTCTTGACCAAGAAGATTACATAGGGAAGTTATTACATGCATATGGAATGGAAGCTGCTAAACCAGTGACCACACCTTCGGTTCAAGGGCAGAGGTTAGAGAAACCTGGACCCGATCATGTATCACCTAATGTACCTTATCAAGCATTAATTGGCTCACTTTTGTATGTTGCCGTGTGCACGAGGCCAGACATAGCACATACAGTGAATAGTCTGAGTCAGTTTAACGAGTGTTATGATGATTGCCATTGGATAGCATTGAAAAGAGTTCTCCGATATCTAAAAGGAACCAAATCGTTAAAACTTAAGTACTCTAGAGAAGCAGTACAGAGAGAATGGATTGTGGGATACGCAGATGCCGACCACGCCGGAGACCGAGATCGCAGGTCATACTCGGGATCAGTTTTTCTGTGCCAAGGAGGAGCTATATGCTGGAATAGTCAGAAGCAGAAAACAATAGCACTATCTACTGCAGAGGCAGAGTATGTGTCATTGTCGGAGGCTGCTAAAGAGGCTGTATTTCTTCGACGGTTCATGGCTGAACTAACACGGAAACCTTGTGAAGCGATAACTCTATACACTGATAGTCAGTCAGCTATGGCTATCGCACAAAACCCTGTACACCATCAACGTACTAAGCATATAGATGTACGATATCAGTTTATTCGAGAAGCAATAGAAAATGGTGAGATTTCTCTGATATATAAAGAAACCTCACGTATGGTTGCAGATGTGTTAACGAAAGGATTGATGAGAGGTAAATTTGAATGGTGTGTAAGAGGAATGGGATTAGATGATGCATGAGTATAGAGTGCAAATGTGTGATAGTAAATCAGAATGAGTAAGTGACGAGCTTATGAATATAAGGAGGAGTGTTAGAATAAATACTTCTTCGTAGGTATTAGGTTTATTTATAAGCTCAAAAATAAAAATGTCATTCTCTTTTGTTTGCTGTTCACATCAACATGTCAACTAAATAAAAACTGACGAAGAATATCCTTACGTATTTTCTTTTAACAATTGGTAGTTGAATCAACTACCAACAGGGAAGCGCTTGTCTTTCGGTCCGATTGGTTGCAAGGTGGCTGCAAGCCTAACACAGAGCAGAATGAAATATTTGGGAACTAAAATGTTTTAAGAGAAAAAAAAATATTTTGTTGGTTTAGATGAATTTTAGCAATTTGCCAGTTCATTTGTACGAAAAATACCAAATAACAGCCACATCACCAATAAGAAGATGCTCTAAAGGGCTCGTAAAGTAAATTATTATAAAGTTTTAATACGCTTTTTGGCCGAATATCAAGCTCACCAACTATTGATAACCCTATTTGCGGATATAAAGCATGTATTTCCAGTATGTACCCCTTTTAAGGACATTATAATATAATATTTAAATAATTTCAAATCCATATCAAAAATTGCGGACTGGCAGGAGTCGAACCCTCGTCTCCTGGGATCGCGCCCAACGCTTATGAAAGTACCTAGTGTAGATAGATCGAAACTTGTTGCTGAAACTGGCGAAACTTGTTTGCAGAACTTGTGGCGGAAACATTTTGATGAAATTTGTTCCAGAAACTTATTGACAAAACGTGTTTCAAAAATTTATTGCGAAAATCTGCTGCTGAAACTTTTGCCACAGTGCTGCAAAATCAGTATTTACCTCAGTTCATTTCTACATCGTACTCATCAAACAATAGACTTCCACTGCTGGAAATAGGCTTATTGTAGATTTATTACATGTTTACATTCCTTATAACAAGACTAATTTATTTATTCCCATGACTTCATCTGCTTGGACTACACAAATTTCGAACCCCTATTTTACCCCCTTAGAGGTTGTATTTTCAAAACTCCTTTCTTAGCGGATGTCTACGTTATAATAGCTAGGTATCTGCATGCCAAATTTCAGCTTGATCCGTCCAGTAGTTTGAGCTGTGCCTTGATAGATCAGTCAGCTTTTTCCTTTATATAAATATAGTTATCAAGATACCTTTTAGATTGTTATAAAATCTCGAAGTCTCGCGATTTGAATAAATTACAATAAATGTAAATTTCACAAAAAATTACGAATTAAAACAAACTAACTAGTTATGTTACAATTTTTCATTTTGGCTATACTAACTAGTTTCAAAGAAATTGTAAGTAGTTAGCACACCCCAACTAACTATTTTGATAAATGTTTCTACCTATGTGCGACCCACCCAACCAATGTGCCCCAAACTAGTGTAATTAACTATAAATGGTATAATATTGCCTAAACATAATATAATAATGGTTTTTGTTGCAGTACATGGTGTTACCAGAAGAACGAAAGTGGCGCTCTCATTTAATTTGAACTCTTTTCGGTCGATATATATATAAAGTAATGTCTTAGAACCAAAGAATTTTATGTACAGGATTATTACCTCCTATGTCGATGCTTAGAACAAAATATATCTGCAGTGGTGTTTGCCGCAAGCATAAGCGTCTGGTGTGTTCCATAATAGATAATCTATGTTAATCTCAGAACAATGATCGGTGATGGTAATAGGTAGCTGCTGGTGGTGTCACTTGTGTTGTCTACTAGGTACCTACAGTAGGTAACAGGCGCTACTAGGTAGGTACCTACCTACTGTCTAAACTCTAATAATGTACTCTGTGATGTCTATGGTAAAATGGCCAGCTGGGTGAACGCTTTGTTCTGAAAAGATATAGAACTTCTCCTTTAGTTGCTTTAAATTTCCTTTCATATTGGTGAGAAGAAGGGCGGTGCGTTGTCCTGGGTTTCGGCCGGACTAGCGTATCGTCCGGGCTTTATTACAGTATTTTACACAACCGTTTTGTAACTAGTTTATACAAAAAAATCCAAGCCACGATGACCCGTAAGTACCATGATTCAAAACAATGTTATTTTTTCAGTGATTTCCAATAAATGTTATTTTTTGTCATAAATATGCTTCATTCACTTGAGTAAGTTGTGCTTTACAAGATGACCTCATAAATTTTTCTAGGGGTTCTAGGGGTTTTATCATCAGATGAAGTCAACAACGATTACAAGTCTTAAATTGGGAATGACACAATTTTAATATAAATTGATCCCTTGTATGTAATGTACCAATCATCATCATTTATTTTGCCAGATTATGGTAGGTACATGCAACATAATATTATTATTTACATGTTTATTTACATCATGGATAAGACCAAAGTTGAACTTGCCTGCTGTTAGGTGTTAATAAATTATTTTAGTAAAATAAATTCATGTCAAAAACTCCATAATAACATTATTCCTTTTAAGGTGGAAATCAAAGAGATTTGGCTCGTGCTAAAAACCAAAAGAAACAACAAGAACAGCAGAAAAAGAAAAATGCTAGCGAGAAGACTGGCTTGTCTCTTACTGAAAGAAAACACAGGTATTACATTTCTTCATGTCCATGCATTTCTACAAAAGATTTATAGCCAGTGCAGTGTCAATATTCCAATATGTAACACTAGAGCCACAAAGTTATCAAACATCTCAACTTGTCCTTACAGTATGGCATTATTATCAGCAACTATTTTTAGGAAATTTTTGTACATTGCAGTGGGCAGTGGCGTGCAGGTCATAGAGACATAAAAGCACTGCTTACCCAAGTTGAAATAGCTTAGGTCATTTTTCATCATGACTGCCTTTAAATAGGTAACCTAACTGACTAATGCCTACCCTAGCTTGGAATCCTATGCACCATGTGGGTACCAAAGTATTAGGAGAAAGGTACCCTAATGTGTATTAAAAAAACATTTTGATACAATATTCAAATTAGTGATTAGTCACATAAAATCAAGATTTTATTCCATAAATTGGGATATACTCCATTTTAAACAACATATATAAGTCATACTCTATAAGAAAAGTAATATATAGAAGTCAAAATCATATAATTTATCTGTACTAATAATATTATGAATGCAAAAGTGTCTGTCTGCTAGCTTTTCACTGCCCAACTGTTTACCTATTTGGATGGAATTTGGTATAGATTTAGCTCACATCCTGGAGAACTGACATAGGCTACTTTTTATCCTGGAAAATTAAAGATTTCCCACTGGATTCTTAAAGGCCCATCCACTTAATCAATTTATATAAAATTTGGTACAGAGGTAGCTTACTACACGTCCTGAAAATAGACATAGCCAACGTTTTATCCTGGAAAAGCAGAGTTCCCATGGGATTTGTTTTTGTTTCATACACAACCTTAATGCATTACATAAAGGTTGAATATGAGGCAAACCAATTAACCTTGACTATAAAATCTAAATCTCGAAAACACAGATATAAATGACATAAACAAAACCCTTAAGATTTGGAATATCTGAGTAATATTGTATTTATCTATAGATAAATATTAAATACAATATTACTGAGCTATATATATATATATATATATTATGTGTGTAGATATAAAAGGAAAAGCTGACTGACTGACCTATGAATGCACCGCTCAAACTACTGGACGGACTAGAGTTTGGCATGCAGATAGCTATTATGACATAGACATCCGCTAAGAAAGGATTTTTGAAAATTCAATGCCTAAAGGGCTAAAACGGCTTTGAAATTTGTGTAGTCTATGCGGTAGTCACAAGCATAAGCTAGTTACATTAAATTGAAGTTCATTTCAGGGATGCTGAACTTATGAGAGAGAAACAACGAAAAAAGGAAGAGCAATCAGGAACAGTGAATCAAAAGCAAGCTGTTAATTAATTAATAATGCATCGAATATGATTTGGGTGGCTGAGTTTAATGAACAATGAGTTAATAACAAATCAGTTTATTTACTGGAACATTAATTGTTCGTGTTAAGGATACCCAATAACAATTTTTATGCCTGCAACATCACCTGAATGCCTAATTAAATAACCAATAATATATGTGTTTTTCTTTGTTGTTAAATGTTTTTATAAGCAATAAATTAAGATAATGATTAATGAACATTGAGTTCATTCGATCTTATTATAAAGAATGTGAAATAAAAATGTATCATCTAATATCTTAGCATTTATGAGGTCTTCATTTGACTGAATAGATTTGTATGTAAAATATAATCAAATACCCACTTTTATAAATAAAATTTAAAAGTACTATAATATTTTTATTCTATATCTTTATCAATTTTTTTTATATCAGTACAATGATACACAGTCAAAAGTCATAAGTAGTTATTTTGCTCCATCTGTTGCCTTCTACCTTAAAAATTTAATGACAGATTTTGAAAATGAACACTGGAATAATAATATAAAGAGCAAAGGTAATAAATAAGTGATTTATTTATAAAACTATTATTTTTAATATGTAGTGCTATATTTGCTATTTTGTTAGAATTTCAGTTCCATCTTTAGTAACAAGCACAGTATGTTCCACTTGGGCGGCTCTGGAGCCATCTTCAGTAACTACAGTCCAGCCATCATCTAACATAACTGTATTTTCTTTGCCATGAGACAGCACAGGCTCTATAGTGAATGTCATCCCTGGTTTCATTAATCCCGGATAACGATTTACTAGAAAATAAAAGTAATACATAAATTATATATAATATGGTTATAAAAAAATAATAAAACAGACAGACAGAATAAACAGACTTCCAAAACCACTACAAAGTAAAAATAACTTTTGTTTCTAGTTTCGACATGTGTAGGTATGTATGTTGAAGTCGGGCGAGCTGGATGCTTTGATTTCTAGTTTCTTTTATGCTCGCCCAACTTCATAGATAAAATAGAATACTTCAAGGTGCAATGTTCATAGAAATCGCTCAGATGTTATTTGTGTTTGAGCATAATATTTTTGTCTCTATGTACCAGGCATGGTGTATTTTGTGCCATATTTTATGTATATGCATAGTAACTTAAGAATAAGCCATACCCCAGAATAACTTATTATAATACATACTTGTGTGATATATATCAGGAGGGCCATGGAAATACTTTCCAATGCCATGTCCCACAAACGCTGGTAATACTGTGAGGTTATTTTTCTTGGCAACTCTATAAATCCTCATGCCAATATCACAGAAAGGTACATCTGGACCACATATACTTATAGCCTGAAAACAAAAACATAATCGATAACAATTTATAGGACGTGTTTAGAGTATTCACATCCTCGTTTTGTAGCGTGCACTAAAATTTTAGAGTCTTTAAATGTAAAATTTGTGTACCATGCTTTTTTAGCAATATTAAAAAGATAAAGATATGTACTGTAAATTTAGTATAGATAAAGAACAGAATCGGCGCCATTGTGAAATGAAATATGCATGGCGAATGAGATTTTTATGGTCTGCATCAGAGTAATTGGAGTTTAAACCTGTTTGAGACATTCTTCAGTTGTGTGGACAAGATGTAAGCCTTGATCATCCACATCACCGACTAGAAATGTTTTTGAACAATCTCCATGATATCCGTTTAAGAAAACCTGCAAGTTTTTAAGACATTTTAAAATGCAAGATACTTTATAATTATTATTAAAAATTTCAAAATGGGCACCATGAAAATTTCAAGTGTTATTTCTTGTATGATGGAACCCTTCATGTGCAAGTCCCACACACACTTATTTTTCTGGTTATTTTTAAGATCATTATTTATTAGCTGTTGTTAATCATCTAAACTAATATTATAAAGAGGTAAAGTTTGTAGGAAGTAATCTCTGGAACTACTGAACCGATTTTAAAAATACTTTCACCAGTAGACAGCTACTTTCAAATGATTAAAATTCAAATTTGAGGATTTTAAAATGCACCGCAACTCGCCGCATCGCAGTGCGACTGGCCATTCGAATTTCAGTTCACTCCTTTAACCGTTGAGCTATGGAAGCTAAAATGACAGACTTGTATTTTGGATATTTTGAACTTACAGTAATATCAACGTTAACTATATCACCATTTTTTAAAGGTCGGAGATCAGGTATGCCATGGACTGCAACATTGTTCACTGATGTGCACACACTCTTTGGGAATCCTTTATAATATAACGGCGACGGGTATGCTCCAGCTTCTATGCTCAATGTATGAACTAATTCATCTATTTCATCTGTTGTTACACCTGGCTAAAGCATAAATATTAAATACTATAACCTTACTGATAATTAAGTATTAATTTGAGGCAACAAATGTTTCTTTCTAACATTAGAGAACCAAGATAACATGTTTTGTATTCTTCACTATAATATATTCAAGATAGTAATATATTAATTGTGTGGCTGTCCACAACAGAAATGACGTGATATTTAGTGATTTATATTGAAATCACTACCATCCATACTAATGTTATAAGTTCGAAAGTGTGTCCTGTCTGTCTGCTAGCTTTTCACAGTCTATCTTTTTTACAGATTTTGATGACATTTGGTACAGAGTTAGCTTGCATTCCAGGGAAGGACATAGGCTACTTTTATACCAGTTAAATGAGTTCCCACAGGATTTTTAAGCCCCTTTAATCTACACTGATGAAGTTGCGGGCATCATCTACTTGTTACAAAGATAGCTTGTATAGTAATAAGCAGTCTTTTTTTCTCACCTGTATAAATGGATGAATTTTCTTTAAAATACTTGATGCTAATATACAACTACACCTCATTCCTTTTATTTGCTCCTCATCTTTAATTTCAGGTTTCTTGGTTACAAAAACTAATTTATTAGTAACATAGTCAGGCTTCACAATATGATCAGGAACTAGTCTACTTGGTGTTGTTTCAACAGGTAATACTTTATCATACACACCAAAACGTTTTCTGAAATTATACTTATCACATTTTGGTTCGTGATTTGTGCTAGAAAACTAAATTAACGAGTTGACAAGGGGTTTTATTAAAAAATTATAAATATTACTAAATAGGTAGTAAGTACACAACTTTAAAAACTTACATTAATTGCTTTTGAATCCGAGGACTTATTGATTTAGGGATTCTCATTGCTTCTTTTGTTTTGATTAAACTTTCTTTAGTAAATTATTGGGGCCGATTCTCTTGTACACAATCTCTTAACTAAACTAAATTTACTAAATCTAGTGCTATCCATTTCCGCAAGCAACATTATGAAAGGGATAGCAATAGATTTAGACGTGCCATTTTAGTTTAGTTTAGAGATTGTGTACAACAGAATTAGCCACATTGTCAACTAATGCTCTAATATAATATTATTTGTGAGGTTATAAAAAATTAACTATGAAATTAATAATTCATGACCCTTACATATTAGTACGCCAAAATCGGCCTAAAGGCACAAAAATTTTATGTGATAGATCCATATTAGTCTTATTTTATTTACTAATCTTAAAAATAATTTTGCTTTCAAAATGTTTTGCCAACTCTTTAAATTGTTTGTTTTATACTGGTTTTATCTGTGGGTTTTATACTCTTTGGTTTTGTCGCTATGACCCAGAGATATGCTATGTTGCTATATTACGTGGTCTGTTCTCTGTGGTTTGCTATTTTTCTGGTCGGTGGTGGTCAGTGGTGGTTTGCACAGAGTACCTACATTGAATATGGTTTGTTTATGTTTGTGCGGTCTGTGCGGTTTAGAATTTATAATTTTGATTGTAATTATTGATTGTAATTCATGGTAATTTGTAAAAGCACCATTTTTTCTGAAGTCGTATACTGAAATCTGGGAAAAGAGTGTTCCAGTAATGTCACAAAGTAAGTTTATATTAAGAAATCACATACTTAAACTTAAGGTTATAGAGTTGTATACCTATTAAGGTACTGTTGTTCACACCTTTCAGATTCTGAGAAACCGATCCCGAACCAAGATGTTGTTGATCCCACTGGTCCAGCAGCACGTAAAGGTGTGCTAATATCCTTTAGAACAGGCAAATCAATGGAGATTCCCGAAAAAGATATAGTAAGTCAACATAACCTCAATGAACTCAACTGCGTCTGTTATCAATGGAATCTCTCGTTAGACAGTAGTATATTCATTGAATGGAATCTAAAATTATTTAATGTCCCCAGTTAGGAAGATGCAGATTTGTTGGGGAATTTGAGAAGTTGAACCGAATCGGTGAGGGCACTTACGGAATTGTGTGTAAGTAATTTTTTTATAAAATTAAGTAAATCTGTTTTTATTTATTCTATCAAATGCAATTATTACATAGGTTCTAGCAGGGTCTTTTGAAAAAATTATAAAATAGCTCAACTCTATACTGATGGATGATTCGGATAGCTAAAAAAACCAATCACAGATTTGTTATTGTAAAAAAGTAAAAACCGATAAGGGGATTATGATTAAAACTGCCATATTATCCTTTTAGCATTTTTGCAAACTAAGTCTTACCATCACTCAAAAAACATTGTCAGCATCTGTATAAAGAGTAATAATAATCATATTGTCTATTTTATGTTCTGCAATAAAATAACATTAACTAGCTGCTGCCCGCGACTTCGTCCGCGTCCCGCGGAACTGTTTTTTCCCGTGGATTTTTCAAAAAATTCTTTCATGTAAACCTTGTTCTAATAATAATTACAAGAACAAAAAAAGAATTATCAAATTCCGTCCAGTCGCTCTCAAGTTATGGCATGACCAAGGGAAATAGGGATTCATTTTTTTACAATATAAATTACAGATAGAGCAAAAGACAAACTAAATGGCAACATAGTGGCTTTAAAGAAAGTAAGAATGGATGTGGAAAAAGATGGATTGCCTTTGAGTGGTCTGCGTGAGATCCAAGTGTTGATGGCGTGCAGACATGAAAACATTGTGCAACTTAAAGAAGTCCTAGTTGGAAGGTCACTGGAAAGGTATTAACTATTAATCATATTATTGGTACAAAATATCAATTCATTATCATCTCACTACTAAGTACGGGTCTCCTCATAGAATCAAACCTATATTTTATAATTTTTATAGTGTTTTACCTACACTTTAAGAAAATGAAATTTACCTACACTGAAAGAATAATGTCTAAATAAGTTTATATAAGGCCTTTAGAATGACATTTCGGCTTTGTAGAGCGTTGTATCTGTCACTCATACCTATATGACGTTTTGTCGGTCTTAACAACGGACAATGCTCTACAAATCTGCTATCTCCTTCTAAAGGTCGATGTTCATTACTTTCGGCCACATACTGTACTTTTTACTTCTAATGCTTGTGAAATTTTATTTATGCAAAGTGTAAGCAGACTAAAACTAACAGGAAATTAAAACATATTCATACACGATTCTATAGCCTATAAAGATAGAAATTAACATCTTGTATGAAATGGCTTGTTTTAGTCCCTTGTTGAATAATCTACTGTTAAATTTTAAACTACATTTTTGTTCTAGTATCTTCCTATCAATGGAGTACTGTGAACAAGACCTAGCTTCATTGCTTGACAACATGACATCACCTTTCACTGAGTCACAGGTCAAATGCTTAATGCTGCAAGTACTGAAGGGCTTGAAATATCTGCACTCCAATTTTATAGTGCACAGAGATCTTAAAGTCTCTAATCTGCTGCTCACGGATAAAGGATGTGTGAAGATAGGTAACTTTATGTTTTACCATCTACTCTGTAATTTGTCATAATAAGCTGTTATCCATAATGAAATTTAAAAGAAAATTATGAGTAATTTTTGGGATGAACATAATTCTTATAAGTTTAGTATGCCATCATCTCCGTTGCCTACTTTTTGGACTCTTTGATTTTCTGAGCTAAAAAGTAGACTATGTCTCTGGTTTGCAAACTATCTCTGTACCAAAATTCAAAATCGGTTAATCGGATGGGATGCGATAAACTAGTAGTAGTTTGTATTTACAATAGTATATTAATCATAAACCTTTATTTGTTTCAAAATAAAAATACTAAAGAATCTAGCCCTGACCTGATATAATGTTATGAGTGATTTGTAAAATAACATGTTGCATCATAAAACAAATATTTTCTGGTATTTGTTTGGCGATGCAACAGGCCATTTTAACTTTTCCTATGATATGCTAGTCAAACTGGTAATCAATTTGTTTATATCTCAATTTTGACTTGATTGTGGGTTGGAAAGTTTTCAGGAAATATGTACTAGTATATGCTCGCGACTTCGTCCACGTGGACGAAATTAACCCCAAATTAAATTACTATAAAAAATCTTTTCTTAGCGGATGCCTGCGTCATAATAGCTATCTGCATGCCAAATTTTAGTTCGATCCATCCAGTAGTTTGAGCTGTGCGTTGATAAATCAGTCAGTCAGTCACCTTTTCTTTTTATACATTTAGATTTTGTTGACAATTTCAATAATTCCAGCTGACTTTGGCTTAGCCCGCTGGCTCGGCGCCCCGGCCCGTTGCGCCACCCCGCGTGTCGTCACTTTATGGTACAGAGCACCAGAGCTACTGTTACAGTCGCCGAAACAGACGCCAGCGTTGGATATGTGGGCCGCTGGATGCATTCTCGGTGAACTGTTGGCCAACAAACCCTTGCTTCCTGGCAGGACAGAGATTGAACAGCTGGAACTTATTGTTGATCTGCTTGGTGAGTGCTTCTCAGTGGCGAGTGTTTTAACTGGTCTAGTGGCTCTGGATTCTATCCATTTTGACCACAGATACATGCTTTCTCAACTCTCGACGTGGCCAAGTGCCACTCGTCACTTCGGTAAAAATCTCACCTTAACCGTTTTCAATTATACACATGCCGGCAGAATTAGCAAAAAAAGTGCGAATATAAATTAGTTCATTTTATTTTTTAACAACAGTCAAATTAACATGTTTTGACATTAATTTCAAACACCATACTTAAAGTTTAATGAAAAAAACTAAATGTATTTTTCTTAGATTTCGTAATGACAGAGAAATAGTTAAAAATTTAAGGTTTTGTGTCAGTTTACAATTAATTAGGTGACAGTTTAATACCGAGTCTTTCCCTCCGCGTGCACTGATTATGTTGTTGTATGTTGTCAGTGATGTCTTGAGGCAACCTCTGCCATTCAAGTAATGCGTTTCGCAACACGCCCAGATTGTTGAAGGTGGCATACTTGATTTGACACTCCTCTTTAGCAAGTCCCAATTGTGTTTAATTGGATTCATATTCAGGGACTGTGCTGCCACTCCATTACCGTTACACCAACATGGTTTACTGAGCGAGCACTGAGAGCCCGAGCAATAGTTATCGAGCAGGGGGAATGTCAAAACGTGTTGTTTAATTAAAAATTGGACTATACAATACGCGGCAGAAAATGATGTACATCGGCCTTTAGAATGACATTTTGGCTTTGTAGAGCGTTGTGTCTGACAGAGACAATGCTCTACAAATCTGCTATCTCCTTCTAAAGGTCGATATAAATTATTTTCTGCCGCGTACTGTACTTTTTTGGTTAGCCACTTTTTAGTAAAAGGAAGGAAGCCATCTACTTTGGTAAAGTATGTTTTTGTTTCCCAACCGTTTATACTTGGATAACAGGTACACCATCAGATGCGATCTGGCCGGAGTTCAGTTCTCTGCCAGCTTTACAAAATTTCACGTTGAAGCAACAGCCGTACAACAACCTTAAGCAGCGATTCCCGTGGCTGTCGGCGGCGGGCTTGCGTCTGCTCAACTTCCTATTCATGTACGACCCGAACAAGAGAGCCACCGCCGAAGAATGCCTACAGAGCTCCTACTTCAAGGAACAACCACTGCGTAAGTAATTTTTTTTAAATTCATAGTTTAGTGCTTAACTGCAATCAGACCTGGTGGCAAGTGATGATGCAGATAAAGATGGAGCGCTCTTGCCTGAAGTAATGATGATGATGATTATTCTTAGTGCTTTTGCAAGTATCAGTAGTATTTTCGCACGTGTCTCGACAGTTTTAGTTGTGGAAACTGTTTTAGTTCCGTGAAACTGTTTTAGTTAGGTACGTGAAACTCGAGTTTTAGTTGCGTGAAACTCGACAGTTTTAGTTGCGTGAAAAAATGCGCGTGAAGAAGAAACTGATTGACCTTCTATTATTTACCTACTTATATTTATGAAGCTAAACCTGTATGACATGATATCTATAAGAAGCAAGAATTCTAAATAATAATTTCATTTGGCGCCTTAAAGCGTCCGCCATTTTGGATTTACGATTACGTCATCTCTACGCAGCTATGTGACTTCAAGTGATTGAATTGCATTTATTTTTTACTAGATGACGCCCGTGACTTCGTCCGCGTGGACTTAAGTTTTTTGAAATCTCGTGTGGACTCTTTGATTTTCCGGGGAAAAAATAGGCTATTTCCGACATCTCCGGGATGCGAGCTACCTCTGTACCCAATTTCGTCAAAATCGATTAAATGGATGGACCATGAAAAGGTAACAGACAGACAGATCAACATACACTTTTGCAATTCCAATATAAGTATATCGTGTAGAATAGATTAAAAAAAAAATTACCTTTATCGTGTTTTGATTTTCTAAAATTTTGTAATTTTTTTTAGCTTGCGACCCAAAGCTTATGCCAAGCTTCCCTCAACACAGGAACATGAAAGGCCAGCAGAAGAGTTCGTCCAATCAGCTAAATATACCCCTTTCCAATTTGAACACCGGAGCGAACGATCAGACTAACAACTTACCAGCTATATCTGACTTACTAGGATCCCTAGTTAAGAAGCGAAGGCTTGATTAAATATGGACATGAATGGAATTTATGTATTGCTAAGTAGATCTGCTATTAAATTTTAAACCTGAAACACACACAACGTGCGACAAAAATTATCCTTACAATGTTGTCTAAAGGTACGCTTACACAATTGAAATTCTGCAACTCCAGGCAATTTAGTCAATTACGACGTCACGACCAAATGAAGCAATTTACTGCAATAGGTAGGTACCTAAAATTTTCAGCAACGTTATGCAAAATAATTGCTTCATATTGCTCCCAGATCGATCCATACATGTTGCCGAGAAACGATTGCTTAAAAAATTGCCCACGACGTAAGCGCACTATTTGTAGCGCATGATAGAGCCGTACTCCTTCGATAGCGTGCTATCCCTATACCGGGCGCAGCTTTTTCTGTAGGTGTGACTTAATACAGTTATTTTTACTACAAATTGTACACACGTATGCGAGCGTTCAATGTGACGTGGAGCTGCTGTCGTGTGGTTGTGTGTGTTTAGGCTTTAATAAATGATTCAAACGTCTTGAATTGACTCGAAGTAATACTTGATAGTAGGTCTATTATAACTTTAGTTTAATATAAGATTTAAATAAAAAAATATGCGGAGTTTCTATTGTTTTATTTTGAAATGTAAACCTTATTGTTTATACTTATTTTAATTTTTCTTAGATTGCTATTTTTTTAAACATTTTAATTTCCATTTAGTCTGTTGAAGCATCTTCATCCGCCGACAGTCCCATCGCTAGTCGAAATTTCTGATATTTTTGTTGGGTTACCGCGTCATTGTTCTTTGCTTTAACCTTTTCTTTCTATTGAAGAAAATAAAGATTTGAATAATGATCGATTTCTCAATCGCTTAGTAATCGAACTGAAGAATGGTAGGTAAGTCATCATCATCATCATCATCATCATCATCATCATCAACTGATAGACGTCCACTGCTGGGCATAGGTCTCTTGTAGGGACTTCCACATGCCACGGCCTTGCGCCGCCTAAATCCGTCCGTCCACCTAGCGAGCGGGGTTCTTCCAACGCTGCGCCTTCCGGTGCGAGGTCGCCATTCCAGCACCTTGAGACCCCAACGTCTATCGGTTTTTGGAACTATCTGCCCTGCCCATTGCCACTACCACAGTGGCATACTCTAATTAACATTTTACCGATACCAAGCGGGAGTAGATAATTAATTACATTACGTTATACCGATACATCTATCTCTTAACTTACAATTTCTCTTTCTTGTTTTTCTAAATTTTTCAAAGTCCGTACACATTGTGAGCAAAGTACCACATCCTCCATGTGGTTTACTGTTTTTTTTCGATGGTGATGTTTCAACCTACAAAAAAAGCTATTTAAGATTTTTATTTTGAGCAATTGGTAAGTATATAAAACGTGTCGCAGGAAGTCGCTGGATTCAGGCGGTGCAAGACCGTGGCGTGTGTAAGTCCCTACAAGAGACCTATGTCCAGCTGTGGACGTCTATCGGTTGATAATGATGATGATATAAAACTGTCTGACTGCTCAGTGCTCACATCTAATTTAGGTAGGTAGGTAAAATATTAAATCAGAGTAGGTAGATTTATGGTTTCAGGTTTACTGAAACGAAGACATTACTTTTAGGGTGCCTTCATACATGGTAAGTTTGGTAGGTAGATACGTGACAAGTCGAAATGGCAATTGGGGAGGGAACGCCCCGCACACCCGCACAACGTCCGCGCTAACCCGGTGCGTGTGAGCGCAGGTAACGTGCGGGTGTGCGGGCGCGTCCCCCCTCCGCATACCCCGATTGTCATCTCAACTTGTCGCGGACTATAGGCAATATGTAGCACGCCCGAGCAGCATAAATCGAACATGTGGTAGGAACAGAAAGTAACTTTAGTCTGGAGTCTGCTTTTACGATCTACAGAATATTTTATTTTGGAGGACCCGAGTCATAGAAGATATAATAGTATCTACTAACGCCCAAGTATTTGTAGCGTCAGCGCCAGCGGTTTTATTAAGCTACTTGATGATGCCCGCAACTTAGTCTAGGTACCTAAGTGGGATTAGGTTTTTTAAAATTCCCCTGGGAAAGCTTTAATTTTCTGGGACAAAATCAGTTCAGAAACCTGGAAAAAATCGATGTAAATACCTACATAAAAAAAGGAAAAAAACGGGCCGAATTGAGAACCACCTCCTTTTTGGAAGTCGGTTAAAAAAGTAGCCCATGTCCGCTCCGGGTAGTAGGTACGTAGGTAGGTAGGTAACTCTGTAGGTACCAAACGTCGAAATAGGTTAAACAGATGGGCCGTGAAAACGTACCAAACAGACAGAAACACTTTCGCATTTATAATATTACCTAGTATGGAAGTATGGTTATTTAGATATCTTTAGGACAAGTTCTTGAAGTGGTGATTGCTTAGTGGTTAAGACGTCTCCTATATTCGGTGTCTAGAGTTCAATCCCGAGCACGCATCTCGAACTTTTTAGATTTATATGTGCGCTTTAAGTAATTAAATATCACTTGCTTTAACGGTGAAAGAAAACATCGTGAGGAAATCTGCATGCCCAAGAGTTCTCCATGATATTCTCAAAGGTGTGTGAAGTCTGCCAATCCGTACTATGGCCAAACCTTTCTCATTTAGAGAGGAGACTCGTGCCCCGCTGGCGATGGATGATGATGATGATGAAGTGCTTACAATTTTCCGCAATAATCGCACTGCAGTTTGTCGGAGCGATGTGTTATAACATGCCATCCCAGTTCTTGATAGGTGGGATAGCGTTCCGTACAACGCGGACAGGCGATCTTGCCCTCTGACCTCCCCCCGTTGCTCTGATGGTCAGAAAGTTGTTGCGATGTTTGGAAATTGTGATGACAACTGCGACACCTGTTCAAAAAAGGCACTTTTTCAAAGGCAAGTTTTCGTCGAGTGTTTGGAAACATCTCATAACGCTTGTAAATCATTTTTATCTATATTTATTTTACTTAAATATAATATAATACTATTATAATACTATAATATAATACTTCAATATTATCGATCAAAATCGATGTATCAAAATCGATGTATTTTTGTAGACACGTTCCAAAAACTGATATCTACCTATGTCTCTCTAGATTAAAAAAAATAGCGAGCAAACGAGCAGGCGGGTCACCTGATGTTAAGTGATTACCGCCGGCCATGAACATTTGCAGCACTGCCGATGCGTTGCCGGCCTTTCAGATATTTGTTGGTCCGCCCCATGAATAACCCCATGTTGTAATCTAGTGGGAACACCGCCGCCGATGGGATTCCATAGTTTGCATGTGCGTGGAAAAAAGGATCTGGCACAACGGACGGTCAAAGTGGACCAGACACCCAGGTGGTGAGAGTGAAATTGCTTACGATGGCGCGCGGTGCGGTTGTAGAAAAAGAGGGTGGAATGAGGTCAAAGAGATTTCCGTAAAAGAACTAGTTTTACACTGCTTTAAAGACTTGTACCTACTTTTCTAAATTCTTGAGACCGTGTAGCTTTGAAACTGAGTATTTTAAGGGAAATCTGGAAAATCAGACTTTCGAGATTGTTTGTTTAGTATTCAAATGAGTGCCAAAATAAGTTTGTTTGGAGGCAACTACGAATAAACCTCTCTCAAATATTTCATAAAAAAGAGACTTATTTTAAATACCCAGCACGATGTGAACTTAGATTACTATCAAAAAAGTGTTGATAATAAAACAAAAATGCGTGAAAAATAAAATGTATGTATCTATTATGTAGGTAATAATATAAATATTAATAAAAAGTATAAAAATAAAACGCCTTACATAAAAATGTTTTGTTGCAGATGATACGCCATATGCTCAATAATCTTTTTTGGATAGAAATAGTGGAATTTTTTATCGCAGCAAGAGACGTATCCAGGAACCCCGTGTCTGTCCTTGTAATGCTTCATTAGTGACCTAAAGTGAAACCCTTGTTCATGACAAATGCAGCATTCCATTTTGTAAAATAGAGTTATCTGTTTATCTAAAGCTGCGCCCTGTTTGGCTGGACGGCCGTCTATCAGCACAGTTGGATCCAACACGTCATCATAATATTTTGTCTGCCCATCGTTTTTATTTTTATCTTTTCCTTTTATTTGTGGCGATTTGTTACTTGTCGTGGAACTGTTTAGTAGAGATTTGTCTACGCTTTCGGTTATTGCGAACTCATCTAAAGGCATAACTTCTAAGAATTTCATATCTGCGGCAGATTTTCTTTTTTGTGCTTTTGAGGGTTTAGCATCTCCTTGTTGGAATTCGGTTGTTGGCATATTTGGTTTATTAGATGCCTGTTTTAAACTATCGTTGTGCTTTGTACAAGGAACCTTATGATCTGAAATTGCTGCAATTATAGGGTGAAGACTCTCTGACGAGTGTTGCTCTCGTTTGATTGCATTACTTTTAATGTTATGGAACTCCAAAAACTTTTGGGTTTTGTCTACCTTTACAGCGTAAAGGTGTAAGACGGCTACTTGTTGTAAGCAATCGTGGCATATTGCCTTGGGAAGGTTGTCATCTGTGTGAATCTGCAACGATTGATGTCTTATTAAGCCTAGTACTGAACTAGGTATAATTATCGCATACAAAATTAAATACCAGCATTTAGGTATCTACCTAAATGCTGATATTTCATTTTGTATGCGATAATGCGAAAGTGTGTCTTTAAACAAATCATAGCTCACTCAGCAAACCGATCTTTACGAAACTTAGGCACCGAGATAGCTTGCATCCTTGGCCATAGAATAGATATTATTCCGGGAAATCAAAAAGTTCCCACGTGGTTTTTGAAGCCTTAATCCAAGCAGTCAAGTACCTAAATTCAGAGACACAGTAGTAGTACCTACAGTAATATTGAAAAGTCTTTTCAGCTTGCGTTTTATTTCGGCACTAAGCGGTTTCAATTTTGATACATCGGTACACAAACACAATCGACACGACAGTTCACGTACTATAGTTTTTTCTAAAGTTGCAAAGTCATTCATACTGATGATTTTTAGTTAAATAAATAAATAAAATGTTGTTGTTTATTAGGCCATTACAAAATTCGGGGTTGTCTTCCTTCAATCCATATCCTTCAATCTTATCTTTTTAGTCAAAATTTGACAGCAATATAAAATTAAAAATCTGCAGGTAGAATGGGCTAATGGGCCAGTCTTAATTTCCTATGAAATCTTATAACAATAAATATAGTCCGTACAAAATAACGCCTCACGCGCCATCTTCTTCTTCTTCTTCGCTCTGGGCTGGTTTTAGCACTTAAACGCGCGTTTCCGTCTGTTGTGCGTGGATTGCCCCTCCCCGCTGAAGTCTTCACTCCAACCATCCAAGCTCGCTCCAGAAGCCGAGTGAACGCGTCACGCGCCATTTTAACACTATGGGTCAACGGTCATGTCAAAAGTACGGTCCACCGACTTTGAAATAAGGACTAAAATATCATTCATCTAAGACTAAAATAGACTATAAAATCGTACTTTTGACATGATTTGACACATAAAGTTAAAATGGCGCATGAGGAGTTAAATTTTACGCGTTCCGTAAAACACGATTTTTGTTTGAAATAGCGGTTATATTGGTACTAATTAAGTTCAATGCTTGAAGCTGTAGGTATCTCGGAATTGGTCAGATTTTGATCGAATTTAGAGCGGAGAACAGTCGAAGTTGGTAGCAATAGGTATGCCTGCTAGACGTTAGATGTCTGACATGATCCATCTTCTCTCAAACAGGTGTTTCATGCAGAAAGGAGGAAATAGCTCGATATATTATTATACCTACTTATCTCTGGAAATAGCGACTGAACAGCTCACTGAGTGGCGAAGCTCAAGTAATAATGGGCGGGACAGATAGCTTGAAGAATCGGTAGATTTATCTACCGATTCTTCAAGCTATCTGTATACCAATGGCGACTGAAAAATGCAGCGTTTCGAGATGGAGGAGGATAACTAGCTAATTCCCTGGTTCCTCTGAACCAAGTTACTAGGGAAACGTAGGTACGTGGCATAAGGCCGTGTTCTGTAGAAAACCTTGCAGAAGACCAGGAAGTCTATCATTTAAAACGGCGAAGTAGGTACCTACGGACCATACAGTAATATGATTTAGGACACTACGTATGAGGTATAAAACGATACCGTGTGCGTTCTAGCGTAGGATTCATCGACGTGTGAATCCAATCAATTACGAACTAGGTACCAAGCCCCCGTGCTTCGGAACCGATACTGTTCCGCTCGTTCTGCTTTTATTCTAATTTACAATAATAATATAATTTGATTGTAAAGTACCTAAGAGCTTTTGAACGAAAATATTAATTATCGAATAAATTATATTTTTTTAAAGGCCAACTAAAGTAGGCACTTATTATTCCAGTCATAACTTAGAAGTACAGTAAATCTTCTAAACTACCCATTTCATGGCATTTCGTAATTTTTGCTGTTCAAGATTAGACTTTAAAACTGAGTAAGTCGACGATGTAAAACTTACGATATCCATGATCCAACTGAGTGCCTATAGTACGCGACAGGTCGAGATACACCCGCACAGCCCCTGCGTTAACCCGATGCGGGCGAGTGCGGGCGCAGTGTGGATGTGCGGGGCGTCCCCCCGCCTCATACCCCGATTGCCATCTCAACCTGTTGCGTACCTACTATAGGTAGGTACATTAATAATAGTTGGTCTCGATAGACAGTGGTCACTTATCATTTTGTCCTATTTACGAAGAAATAAGTTAATCTTTGAGCTACCGTTATTTATCATATTAGTGGCTGTATCATGATTATTGTAATAATAGGTAGGTAAGTATTATAGAACATTAGGTAGGTACCTACTTAATATCTTGGGTCATGCGGAAAGAGGTTACCAACCAAACTGGGGTGACTGTTCTCATCGTGCTAAACAACTTTTATTACGGGATCAACCCTTTAATCGGGGGAAAAACCTGTTCCAGACGTTTTGTCGAATGATATTGACATTATGTGATGGAACAGCTGTTTTTTTTCACGGTAAGGCTACAAGGACAGGAGGCTTTTAGCGACACATCCCTGTAGGCTGTATGACGCCGTATAGAACCAAAGGGTAGGTGTTTGCCATAGCCTTTCGAAGTCACCACATTTCCATCTTATCATCTTATGGCTAGCACCTTTAAGGGCTAAATTTTCATAGAATGAAAGGTATAATACAAAGGTAACATCTTGCAAATATTGTAAGAACATAGTTGTATCTCTGAGACCAGTTGAGATGGCAATTGGGGATGGCAAGGAGGAGGACGCCCCGCACACGCAGAGATAACTTATTACAAGAATAAATTATCTCTGCCCGCACGTCACCCGCGGTCGCCCGCACCGGGTAAGCGCAGGGGCTGTGTGGGTCTGCGGGGCGTTCCCTCCCTGATTACCATTTCAACCTTTCGTTTCGCGTACCTACTTACTCGCATTATGCTCAGTCGAGCAGATGAGTCGTACCAGACGGTGCACGAGGCACGGTGCAGTTTCCCCGAGCCGCAGTAATCGGTAAGTGGGCTGTGTACCCGCGCCACCGATCACACAACAACCCTAATTGGTTTCTGCACTCGCCTCCTATGTATAGAAACCTGGTTCTGCCGCACTTAATAGGCCAATTACAAGACAATATCCAGCAGCGTTCAGTAGTGGGTATGAGGATCTTTACAATAAGCTTAATGACTCGTATTATTACGATCTCATGTTTCGACATTGGAAATTTTATAGGGTCTGGGCACAGCCTTGGTAGTATTTCGTTAAACTGTGGTCTGGGCAAATACAAACCGCAACTATAAAAGCAACGCAGAATGTCACATTGAAACATTGTGAGTAAGTAGGTGGGTACACGTTGTAATACACGACTACGACGTTTTGATGACCTCCCTGGCGCAGTGGTAAGCACTGTGGTCTTATTAGTGTGAGGTCCTGGGTTCGATTCCTGGCAGGGGTTTGGAATTTTTTAATTTCTAAATTTCTGGTCTGGTCTTTTGGGAGGCTTTGGCCGTGGCTAGTTACCACCCTACCGGCAAAGCCGTGCCACCAAACAATTTGACGTTCCGGTACGATGCCGTGTAGAAACCAAAGGGGCATAGGTGTAATAAAAAAAAACTATACCTCTTCTAGGTTAGCCCGCTTCCATCTTAGACTGCATCATCACTTACCACCAGGTGAGATTGCAGTCAAGGGCTAAACTTGTACCTATCTGAATAAAATAAAATAAAACGTATAAGAAGGTATACAAAGAATATCACAAAGCCTCGCGTAACGCCGGAATCTGCTCCTACGTGCACACGTTGCGGTGTTACATTTCCTTCCTTGTATCAAACCTATTAGGTACATTATAAGTACGTCATACGTATGTAGCTACATATCTTCATCATCATCAACTTATCGCCGGCTCACTGCTGAGTACGGGTCTCCTCTCAGAATGAGAAGAGTTTGGCCATAATCTATTACGCTGGCCGAGTGTAGATTGGTAGACTTCTCACGCCGCACTTTTGAAAACGTCACAATGGAGAACTCTCAGACATACAGCCTACAGGTTTACATACGATGTTTTCCTTCACCGTTGAAACAAGCGATATCTAGGAAGGTACGAGTATAATTGCTTAAAACACACTTAACTCCAAAAAGTTAGAGCCCTACGGTGCTAAGTGATAACCTAGGCTAGTACAAATCATACCTACACGCCTACAATTATAAAAGTAATTCATTCATTTTGTGGCCGGGGGCAGTAGGTAGGTAAAGGTAAAAAATAATTTTCGAAAATGCGAATACCAAGGTAAGCTGTTCAGTTCGGGACATCGAGCGGTAAATAAATGGAACATCATTCAATATTTTTTCTTCCTTTCATATTTATATTGTACCCTAAATCTTCTCTATCGGGTCACAGCGTGGCGGCGTGTGATGTGAAGAATTCAGGGCAAAGAGATTTTCGTTTAAATAGAAATATTTGATTTACGGACTAGGTATATGGTTGATTCTTATAGGTATATATATTTTATTTATGCGTTTTCTTCTTATATTTTAAAAATGCTTCTTAAACTAGAAAAAAATGGCAGATACTCAGTCTAGAAAAATAAACGCTAATATATCTACCTAGGTACTATGATACTAATAAAATACTAACATAAAATATTCGAAACATTTGTAATGAGAAAAATGAACTTTCCTACCTAATACTAATTTCATTTTGTCTATTAGACTTCATAAAAAAGATGGGATTAGGAGGATACTGACCACTAGTAATTTATAATCAAAACCCATTATGATAACCAAGTTTTACCTATCTACGAGCGGTGGACAAATTAATACGAGTATGTCTATAGCATAAATAAGTACATATATCATCCCATACAGAAAGAAAACAATAAACCCAAGGTATTATGAAAATATTAGCTTTAAAAACTATTTCCCTGCGGGCGCGAGCTCTGAGAATATAACATACGCTGCTAATAAAAATATTTCGGTACCTATATTAAAATACCTGCTACCCATTGCTTAAAAGTTTAAAACTTTTTGTATTTGACCTTAAATCATTTTGTATAATTTATATTATGTACCTACTTAGAGATATGAAATGCGACTATCCTCTTCTTTTTTTTGCGTTTTTGAAAATCTATCTTTTTGTATAAAAGAAAATAATTAGAACTGTACGGATTGTGTTAGGTTATAGGTGGTCATTTCGCTAATGAATTAGGTTAATTTAGTGAAATATTTAAATACTACCAAGTCATGGTTGCCCACAGGGCAGCGTCATCGCACCTTTCAATAAAGAAATATATAAACAAAAAGGTAAATAAAGGAAAATATGAGGTAGGCATGTTATTGTACTTTGGTTTGAGTAGAAAAAATGTGGGTCAAATACTAAGTACTTATAACTGAGTACTTTAAACAGGACCTTTGCTTAGATTTTAGCTCATGTCAGTAACTAGGTAGTTACTATAATCTCAGCTTTCGTTTCTTACCGCAATGCCACAGAAAGGGTTTCCTACAGATCTCGTCTACCCGTGCTTGAATGAGAGTCCTATTCCGCACCATTTCATTAGGTCAGTCACTCGACTTTAATATTATGGCATCGCGACAATTGAGATGGTAATATTTTTTTTCCAAATTTTTAAAGTGGGTTTTTTTGGACAAAGGATGGGCCGGAACACTGTTACACGTAACGAAAAGAAAAATTAGTGAAGCTTTTTGTGAATTACTTCTTTGATCATAGCGCGATGGAAATCATGGTAGCTTCAACGATAATACTGGCATTTCATAACAAAATACAACAGTACCAAAAGAGATATAAGAGACCTTAGATCCAAATTGGATAAATGCATTTTTGATGATTTTATGATACCTACTTATTTTTTTATCTATAAAATCTACATAATATTGGTTGATATTTAAAAAAAAATCGTTATTGTGATTGTAGAAAGTAAATAATAAAAACATATACAGTCTACTTACAGGCGATTGATTTAAATTATTAAGCATGTAAGTTTTATTGGTGTGCTTGTAACATTAAATACCTACTTAGATAACGGAACCCTAAAAATCCAAACTGAAGTGGCCATGCCACTGACACGCCTTAATGGGCGCTGGATATGGTTTCCTTTAGAGGATAAGAACAAATATGAACGAGCATTTCAAAGCCGCTGCACTATTTTATCTTTCGTTTCCAGAGCGACAGAGCTTTTCATTATGAGTCTATGGAAATGCAGATAGGTAATAAGGCTCAAGGCATATTGCGGTAGATTTGAAGAGAAGCTTTACGCCACATCTTTTCTATAAACTGACTTTATCTATATTAATTTGAGCGAAGCGTAATCGGAAAAAGACACGAAAGCATGCTGCGCGCTTATTTGTTTTTGTTTTATCGATATTTTTCCTCATAAATTTGCAGGTAGATAGGTTTATTAGATTACCCACGTATTAAAGAAGATGTAGGGAAGGGGCTGGATTAGGAAGGCTGGGGATCGTGTGTGGTTGCTCTCTTTGGAAAAGCCAACAGCAAACAGCCGCTGGTTAAATGGTGATGATGATGACTCTAGTCTAGAAATAATTGTTCAGTTACCTCTACAACATTTTAGAAAAGACGCGTAGCATCATTTCGCCTTTGCCACACTGTGCTTTGACCTTTACCTACACGTACTTTACGATTCCGGCACAATATGCCGTCTTTGCGAGTCTGAAGGGTCGGTGTGGGTATAAACTTTGCAAGGAATCATTTTGTTTTTCTGTAGATCTTTTATAATTTCTAATCATTATAAAAATTCAAGATGGCGGCTGCCATGATGACCTTCCATACTAAAATTCTCGAACCCCTTTGCATGATATGCAAAGCGATTTGCATTCAAAATTAAACTTTCCTATGAGAAACAAGAAATAGATAAGTCCTTTTAAATCACAAAGGCAAAGTTCATACAAATCTAAGTCCTTATCTAAATCTAAATATGTATGTATATAAAAAGAAAAGGTGACTGACTGACTGACTGATCTATCAACGCACAGCTCAAACTACTGGACGGATCGGGCTTAAATTTGGCATGCACATAGCTATTATGACTTGGGCATCCGCTAAGAAAGGATTTTTGAAAATTCAACCCCTAAGGGTTTAGTTAATAGGGGTTTGAAATTTGTGTTGTCCACGCGGACAAAGTCGCGAGCATAACCTAGTATTTTATGTATAACGAACTGACACTTAATTTCTGAAAATCCTTTCTTAGTGGACGTTATAGAGAAAACCTTTATGCAAAATCTCACGTCTCTAGTCCCAACGGTTAGTTTATACTTTACTCTTTTATTTATAATTCGTTTATTGTATTGTATCGTTTGTAGCCCGTAGATCATAATAGGTATGCCTGTAGGCTGTAGCGGCATTCGGCGTCCCGTACAGCAGTATTAGGATCGCCGCGCTGAAAGCCGCGCGGGTCCCGTCCCGCACCAAATTACACGCATCACTTGGCGAACTCATAAACTGTTTATTACCCAAAATAAGTTCACGTAACCTGGCATATTTCTTCACCATTTGTAGATCTAGTAAAAATACTGTCACATCAGCAGATATCATTTTACTGTTAGGGCAACAACGATAAAGTTATTATCATTAAAGTTCTAGTCGTGAATAAAACTTTTAAATTGTATCTAAGTGTCAGTATAAAATAATAAAAGGTTGTTTGTGTTTTGTGATAAAAAATGAGACGCTACATTTCGGTTTATTGGATACTTGTAATAATTTTCAGCAAAGGTAAGCTTAACCCTTTATAATAAACTAGATGTATAACAAATTGCTTACCTGGTCATCCATCATCATCACGTCAATCCATCGCTGGCCCACTATTGAGCACGATTCTTCTCTCAGAATAACAGAGGTAGTCTACCGCGCGCCAAGTGCGGATTGACAGACTTCACACACTTTTTGAACATTATGGAGAAGTTTCAGACAAGCAGGTTTTCTAATGATGTTTCTTTTTACCGCTAAGGGAACCGTGGGAAAGGCATTGCACAAGGGTGTGTTTTATCTGGTCAGACCAAAAGTCTTGGAACGCCGCAGGCTAACGTATTGAAAAAAAAATGCACTCTTTCTTTATAATTTCAGTATGGTTTGGTTTTCTATGGGTCTGTGTAGTGTGTGGGATCAAGGATGATCTGCACCTATTTATTCTCTGTGGGCGCAGAAACCCCTGAGCAGCCACGTAGCTTTCGGCTACATGAAATCGAATAAGTAGGTTACTTATATACCTATCTACCTACCGCAACAGGTTGTAAACATATTTCAGAAGTATATCGTAAAATATCGTATTCGTCTTAAAGCTTTATTGTTCAGACGTGTGGTATATATCTACATTCTACATACTTTGTTCAGAAGCTTGCGTCGAGAAAGCCAAGGCAGTAGAAAATTCAGGGAACCACCTTTTTACTGTGACAATTTTAAATGCGAACTATTGTATTTAAGAAACTCTTTTGTGTGAACTTACTTTATGTCTCTAGTGTAAGAGAAATTATATATGCAGTAAGGGGTGTAAAGGTAACCGTATCCTATCATGGCATGACCCGCAAAAGCTTCAAAAGGCAAAATAGTTAAGTACTGAAAAATTGTGTGAATTCAGCCGGAGTCGGTGGATCGGACGCATTGAAGAAAGGCTGATCTGCTTATGCATTTCTATAGCGCGGCTGATGCTGCTAGTGTCATACGTATAATATTATACTGAATTTTGGTTCTGGTGGATCTTGCGGCCGTAAGTATGTGATGGGTACCTAATATAGCTTTAGTGATAGATATACCTACTTATAGCCCACGACTGGTCGAGATGGCAATCGGGGTAAGAGGCGGGGGGACGCCCCGCACATTTGCTAGTCACCCTCGCTTGCCCACACCGGGTTAGCGCGGAGGCTGTGCGGGTGCGCGGGGCGTTCCCTCCCCGATTGCCATTTCGAACTGTCGCTAGTCCTAGATTGTGTATCTCTTGAGTAGGTACCTATTGAAGAACCTAGCTAGGTATTTGAGTAGGTATTATTTAGATTTTTCAGCTTTCATCTACCTGACCACGACCCGTGCAACTGGATTGAAATATCGATAAATATAGAAACTTCAAATTAATCGTGGTATGTACCTACCCGTTATCTATTCATTAAAATATGATGGTAGGATAATAACCGGGACCAACGCGACAACTTATCGTGCTGTCTGGTAAACGCCACTGTGTAGGACGGCCACAAGCTCGCTGGACCGATGACCTTAAAAAGGAGGCGGGGAGTGGGTGAATGAGGAAGGCAGAAGACCGTGTGTAGTTGTGCGTTCTCCAAAAGGCATGTGTCCAGCAGTGGACGCATATAGTCTGATTGATGGATGATAACGCATTTCAATAAACATTGTGTAGTAAGTAGGTACGCGTAGCAGGAAAAACGAGATGGGCAAATTGAGTCTTATCAAGATACGATACCCGAAATCGGGAAATTCGAGCAAAATGTGAGTAATGGCCAGCAAGTGAGCGCTTTCCTTTAGTTACAGCTTCTCTGTCCCTAGGGTTGCGAGTATTTTACAAAAATATTGAAATCACGTAGATATAATATACTCAAAGTATGCTGATGTTGATGTACTACATATTCTTCTCTATTGTTGTGTAACAGTTTGTCTATTTTTATTTTTTAGACCCGCAGCACGGAAAAACCACGAACTTTACGAGTTATCTAGGTAGTTATAACCAAAAGAGCTCCATTATGAATCCAATATTAGGCTCAAATTCAGGTCAGGTTAGGGTCACGTAATCCTAATTTCACGCGGGGGAAGCCGAGGCAAGCAGAGGTCGCTAGTGATGCAAAAATGATACTTCTGACTAATAATTTGAGAATAATAATAATCATTGTAACAGCTGCTTTCGATTTCACAATCGAACTGCTCGTGAATGGATCGAAATTTTGAAATGTCAAACATAACTATACTTACCTACGATAATGCGAAAGTGACGCCCTATCTTCCCGAAGTTAAATGTGTCAATCGTTAGTTGCTACTAATACTTAAGTTCTGTTGAGTCTATCGTAGTCATTTCAGAAAGGGTAGTCTTGATTAAATACTGAATTGTTTTTGTGAGTAAAAATCTTTCACGGAAACTTTTACTTTTATCAATAGTACTAACCAGCATTCCTACCCGCGACCCTTGTCAGCGAGTCAAGTTTATCTTTAAATTGTAAGTTGTGATATCGACAACTTGTAAACAAATAAAATCTAAAAACCTGCTTCTTTGAAGCTAAAATCATGTAAATAATCTATCAAATCTAATAAATCATGTTAAACGTAAAAGGTTATATTATACGTATTGATGAAGATGTAATACCTTGAACACCATAGAATAGATCTGGTCAGCCATTTGTGTTTCCGACTACGTAGAGACTGAGTAGGTAGCTATAACAGAAAAGTTCAAAGACAAGCGTGCTAATTCACCGCAAAAAGGTGTCCTTGACTCCTACTTTCCAAAATATATCCGTTCCGATCAGTGACCACATTGAGCGACATCTCACCCAACCTCAGTTTCGGAAAATGTATCGAGTCAAAAGCCAAAACAGCTGCCAAAAAACTTAGTATGTGCTTGGTGCTTCACGCCAAAACAACGCCTCATTCTTTATCAGGCTCAGGTTTGGTCTGGCCTGGCATGGAGTACTGCTGCCACCTTTGGGATGGCTCTGCCAAGTACCGACTCTGAAAAATTAGCCGACTGTCTCTTTCTAAAAGTTCATCACTTTTGGCCGTATACTGTAAACGGTTAGGCAATGAAAAGGTAACAGACCGACAGACTTTCGCATTTATAATATTATATTATATTTTACAATTATGGATGATATAAGATCAGGCAGTGGCTGTATACTTTGGTGCCACATTTCCTTTCTTCTTAAAGAAAATTATTAATGAAAAGTCGATATGAAAAATTTTGATAAAAAACTTTATGATGTAGGAAAGACGTACTCGTAGCTGACGTATCTGTAGAAAGTTATAATAGAACTGGTGGATGTACCTAATAGAATCTTCCTTTTCGGAAACAAAGCAAAAAAGTCGTTAAAATATCGTATGAAGGTAAGTAATTTGATTCTTTATTCTTGAAATGTAAACCCAGCAGATTCTCGGAAAATCATTTTCGTCGGAAAAAATTCGAATCATTTCGTGACGACCTCATAATATCTTGTGCCCATAAAACTCGTCATTATGCTTTCGGGTTTTCAGGAATCAGCTTTTATTACATTACTAGCTGAACCACCCTGGCTTTGTACGGGTGGAATTTTTGAAATTCCTTTCTTAGTAGAGGGTCTACGGTATAAAGTGGTTTATGAAAAATCTCATATTTCTATAGATATTTCTTGTAGAGTTATTAGTTAGCTTAGTGTTTTTTAGGTTTCTGAAAAAAACATGATTTCTCATTTTTGCGATGATTTTAGGCAAATCTACCAAAGACAGACTCTGCTTAATTAAAAATAATTATTCAGTGAATAAAAATTCGAAAAACTTATGAGTTAGGAAGAGATTTCATTTAAAAAGAAAAAAAAATCTGTCTGCCCCTTTCAAGTCATTTGCCAGAAGAAATGCAGCTCCTAATGTGTTTTAAGTTGTAATAAATAGTGCATTTCAGCGCCGCTTAACTCTTTGAAAAAAATTGTAGATTTTCTCATGCTTAGATAAATTTGCTCAGGCAACTTGGCAAAGGCGGGAATTGAATAGCCTTGATCGATGTCATTTCCTTGAAGTCACCAACCTTTATCGCCAATAGTGTATGTTGGAAGGATGTATGGCAAGTAGTAGGCAGGTTTAGAAGTCCTGTTAGCAAAGTAGGCATCTTTTTTTTTTTTTTGTTTTCGAACTCCGGATCACCTGAATGGTAGACCGACGTCTTGATCACTAGGCTATCACCGCTTACTTTCAGCCAGCCGCCTGCCAAACGGAATTTCCATTAGCAGAAAAGCTAAATTAAAATGGTCTAATTTGCATAATTTCAAAAGACTACCTTAGTTAAATACTTTTTTAACGTTCAAATTCCTTACTTTTTAGCCTAACCATACCTACAATACACAATGTATGAGGTTGTAAATAATAAATGTTTATGATATTATATAGGGTACGTACGTATGTTGGCAAAAGTGCACACACATGTTGCCTCTCTTATGCTAACCACAAAAGCTGATTTTAGCCAAACAACTTCAGCTTGGATTTAAGGAATTTTGGGAAGAGAGTTCTGCTAATACTATCTATTTACTTACAACTTATGAAATGTTCTCTCCAACATTTCTCTGATTAACTAGCTAGCGCTTTGGGGTTAAAGGCGCACCAACCAATTTTCCAGTCAGAAATAGACTAGACCACTTCAAGTCCCATTTGCAACCCTGCCAAGCAATGCAATGTGGCGAATTCTATTGTACAGAATCTCTAAACTAAACTAAAATGAAAGGTCTTAGTGTGTTGTTATCCCTTTCATAATGCTCCTTGCGGATAGCACTAGATTTAGACCTGTCAATTTACTTAAGTTCGGAAATTGAATACAACAGAATTACCCGCAATATCACAATAAGTATGTTCTAAGTAAGTTCTAACTTACGTTGCTATATTGTGACTAGCAGTTTCCCGCGACTTCGTCCATGTAAACCTTCTGGTATAATGAGATTAGAAATTTCCCTGTTTCAAAAGGCCTCACTTACCTACGCACTGCAGTCTCACCTTAAGGTACGGAGCCCAGAATACCTAAACCCCGATTTTCATATCTTCAAAAACATTGGACTTTCATATAAACTTCCAACCACCATTTAACCCACTTAGGGGTGGAATTTCGAAAAATTCTTTCTCAGTGGATACCTACTCTTTACAAAGATCATGGCTTCCATATTTTCTTGTCTATAGGACCAGCGGTTTAGGCTGTGCGTTGGTATATAAGTCAGTCAGCCAGGACTTTGAATTTTATATACCTTTACAGATGAGTGATCCAAGTCGTAAAGAATCCAATTAGGGTAACCTACTTTTCCAGGTGAGATCGTTTCATCTACTGCCAACATCATCACTCAATGTCAGGAGAGATACCTAGGTACTGGTCAAGCGCACACCGGGGGCCCTGGCAAGGAAGTGATAGGTAGTCGCAATAATTCTTAGTATTGGACGTTAGTGCTACTTAATTTTGGCTGAATTTATAGTAGGTATTCTTGCTATTGTGTACAGTGAAGGAGTATCAGCCAATGGACATTGATTGTGAGGGAAATTGGACCACTATAGTCCCCGTATATAGGATGCCCCGTACCTACACCTGCACGTCACCCCCGCTCGCCCACACTGGGTAAGCGCAGGGGCTGTGGGGCGTTCCCTCCCCGATCGCCACCTCAACCTGTCGCGTACTTTACATTGTACAATGTCGTTTCCAACTTCGATGCTAGTCCTGCAGGCTACAGGTGGGAAACTGCACATAGACTCCTAAAACAGATTCCTAGAATCAGCTTAGCTTATTAGTATCCACGTTACTTACCTGTAAAACTGTCGACAAAAATGTAAACAGTCTCTACTTCACCGTTAAAAGTCTGTTAGGTACTTGGATAAAATTAGTTTAACTGAAATTGAGAATTATGAATTCGCTTAATTATTCTAAGAGGACGGTACGGCGAGACATCTGCAGAAGATTTCTAGTTTTTTAAGTGATAAAACAATTAAAGTAATATTACGAGTCTCATAATAAAAAAAGATTAAAAAACATCATAAAGTGTGCTTAAGTAGGTATTCTTCACCGTTTCGATTGCAACACTCTCCCTTGTCCGCCCGTCCGTCCGTCCGCCCGTCCGTCCGTCCGTCCGCCCGTCTGTCTGTGTGACTGTCTGTCCGTCTGTCCGTCGTGTCTGTCAAGACAACCTATAGGGTACTTACCGTTGACCTAGAATCATGAAATATGGCAGGTTGGTAGGTCATATAGTATAAGAAAAAGAATAAATTTGTGGTTACATCAAACAAAAAAAATGCTAATGAACAAATTATAATTAGTATTTTCAAATTTCAAAGTAAGATATCTATACCAAGTGGGATATCATATGAAAGGGCTTTACCTATATATTCTAAGACAGATTTTTATTTATTTTTAACCGACTTCAAAAAAAGGAGGAGGTTCTCAATTCGTCGGAATCTTTTTTTTTTTTTTTTTTTTAATGTATGTTCCCCGATTACTCAAAGACGCCTGGACCGATTTTGAAAATTCTTTTTTTGTTTGAAAGGGTATAGTTCAAAGTTGGTCCCATTTAAATTTGGTGAAGATCTGATGAACATCTTCGAAGATAGATACTGGAACTCCTCAACGGATAAGAGTAAATTGGTCGCGATCAGTGTAATAGCTTAGTAAACAGTAGATTTTTAATAACCAGTCATAGCATAATTCCATGGGGCCACTAAAAATTGTGAAATAAAATTTTTTTACAAAAAAAATAAAAACCGACTTCGATACACAAACACTAAAAATGGAAAAATAATTTAATTTATTACCGAATATATTATGTATACAAGAGTTAATATAGTTCCATAATAATATTTTTGGGGTCGGTGCCAATGAGGTGCCATTGTGGAGTCTCATAAAAATATGAAGTCTAGACGATTCGCGCAGCTAAAGCTAATTGGCACCGGCACTAAAAATATTATTATGGAACTATATTAACTCTTGTATACATAATATATTCGGTAATAAATTAAATTATTTTTCAATTTTTAGTGTTTGTGTATCGAAGTCGGTTTTTATTTTTTTTGTAATTTTTTTTTATATGCATTACAGTTTTTGATTTATCGTGCAAAATGTCGAAAAAATACGACTGTAATACGGAATCCTCGGTGCGCGAGATTGACTCGCACTTGGCTGGTTTTTAAGGTTTGGTACAAAACAAATACTTAAATAAATATTTGGAATAACTAAGATTTCATCGTCGACCGTTATTGTAGGTAGGTATTCAGTATTAATTAATTTGTCTTTGATGTGGCGTGCAGGCGAGCTGAACGTGGGGAATTTAATGCGTAATGTCAACTGCAGAAGGTCCTTACCAGACCTCTGTGACATGGTCTTACAAACAAACTTACTAACATTAATTTTGGTATAATCAGTAGGTAGTATTTACTTTTAAATTACCTTTTGAAAATAACAGGTTTATTTTAATCGATGACAATAGTTAGATATCATTGGATTCTAAGTCAATGCTGGAAAAAGTACAATATCATTAGTTTAACTTATTTGCAGGTGCGTCGTGTTGTGATGAAGAATATAACCTGATCCGGCACCTGATGCAGAGGTACGACGCATCGGTTCGGCCCGTGGAAAACTCCTCACACCCCCTGCTTGTGACCTTCGGTGTGTCATTGCATCACATAATTGATGTCGTAAGTATGCATTTTTGTAAACATCATACAGGTACCTACCTACCTAACTTAGGCCTCGTAGCTTAAACCTCACTAAGAACCCGGAACAAAATAGTTTTGAAAACTCTGATAACCCCCAAATCGTGCTTTTAATCCTTTTCAGTAGGTAAGAAGATACATTTTAACCAACTTCCTAGAAGGTGTAGGTTCTTAATTCAGTAAAAAAATTGTCTTTTTACGTCTGTGGGTACGAGGGCCTACTTGATAATATTATAATGTATTTTGACCATTGAAGTGATTTAGGTAACTACGTACCTATTTACAAAATGAAAAATATTGTGTTCGTACCTACACCTTGCATGGCCCTTTATAAGGTCAATAATGTATTTTTTATTTCATTTGAAGTTTCGAAACACTGGGGGAAGGGATTTCGAAAGGAAAATATTCTCTACGTGAGTTTAATCGCAAATTATTTTCTTAGAATTAAACGATTTTTATCGATAGTCAAAGAAGTTAATCCATCATCTGGTTGGTACAAAAAGTAAAGTAGGCCACGTCGCTGCAAAGTGTGACCGCAGAGAACTATCCACTCGGGATTCGTGACCTTGAATCAGATCGCTGCCTCGCATCATTAACGTCACAAGTGTGAAGTACGTGCTCGATCGGAGCTTTGTTGTTTACAAATACTACAGCTTTCAATTTGGCCACCCAAAGTTTATAAGATAATGAACCATTAATGCAAAAGAAAGATACCGCAGAGAACTATCCACTCGCAATTTGTGCGTGACCTTAGATCAGATAGCTGCCTCGCATCATTAACGTCACAATTAGTGTGAAGTACGTGCTCGATCGGAGCTTTGTTGTTTGTATACTACAGCTTTCTATTTGGCCACCCGAAGTTTGTAAAATAATTCGCCATCTGGTTAATGCAAAAGAAGGCCACATCGCTAACTCTATTCACTCGCGGTTTTGACCTTGGATCAGATCGCTGCCTCGTCTAGTGTGAAGTACTCGATTAGGGCTTTGTTGTTTACAAACACTACAGTTTTCTATTAGGCCATTCAGAGCTTATAAATTAAGACAGAATATACTTAATATTATAGTAAGGCCATTACGAACGTGCGAACAGGGTCATAAATAATTATTAAGATCATTGTGAAAATGCCGCAAAAATCGTTATCGATAAAGGGATGCAGGTACTTTTTCTTTGACTGGACCTAACTTTGACCGAACGCCCAATTATCTATCAATTTTCAGGAATAAAATGATGGGCTTTCATAAAAATTCTCCTTGTACGAAGCATTGTATGAAGGCTGGTCACAATGCAAAGCGCGCGTAGGATCCAAGTTGCTCAGTTCACATCGCACGCTGCAGTATGCCTGCCTAAACGGCTAACGCCCTGCCGTCGCGTCGTCTAGTTATTATCATGCCGTGTTGCCATGCGCAACCTTCCTTGCGCAATCCTTTAAGCCTGAAATCAGGCTTAAGAGTGCGGCAAGGCAAATCCGATGAAAATATAGCTTCTATTAGAAACTGGGAAAACGCGGGCGTATTAAATCTAGGTTATTAGTATTACAATAACTAAATCCGGAGAGACGCAAACTTGGTGAAGAAATATTTGTACTTATTACAAATCCCTGCTGTTGACAACCTTTAGAAATTACATTTTAAGCACGGTAATCCATCTTAATCACGCTGACGACTAAATAAAGCCCAAACATTTCTACCCCTAAGAGCATTGGTTCGAACAATTTTCAACAATAGGTAATTCATTTTCCAGTGCCTCATTACTTTTGCTTTCAAGCGAGTCCATGAACTTACATAATAACCGTACCTGGACACGACTGAATTTTGTTCGGCATTTCTCTATTGGATTGTTGTTATCCTTGAAGTGGAAGTTGGCAGGCTCTGTCTGTCGCAGAGCCGTTGGGCGCTGAGGAAGACGTGTTCTGGAGTGAAGACCGGCAACCGCAATATAGGATGATTTCTAGCTCGTTAGACTGAGAGCCTTAACCTGAAATACCTGGAGAGTAGCATAGACTCCTTTTTATCCCAGAAAATCAAAGAGTTCCCACGGGATTATCAAAAACCTAAGTCCACGCGTACGAAGTCACTGGCATCAGCTAGTTTGTTTAATAAAGGAACCTATGAACAAACAAACATACTAAAATAGATACCTAAATACATGTAGGTATACATAGAACTTCTAAACGTAATCTATATAAATAAAATGAATCGCTGTACCTAATGTACGTACGCGCATAACTTCCGAACGACAACTCTTTTTTGTTGCGTTTATAATCTCCAAACTGGGGTTAAAATATGGATTGGAAGAGTGTATGAATGTTGTAAGTACTGAGTGAGTAGATAAGTGAGGGCTTTTGCTGCGGGATTTCAATCTCATGGGAAACCAGAAATTTTACGCGGACGAAGTCGTGGGCAACTGCTAGTGCCTAATATAATAACTTTCCATAGTCGATCAAAAATAGTAGGTTTTTCATCATCACAATTAATAAAAGATTTTTTCTTTAGTTCTGTGAAATGAAAATTAATTAACGGACTCTTTTTGTTGAATGCGCTAACTCGCGGAGAGCTGCTTAACTGGAAAATAGCTCTAATTAGTTGCAGTGCAGCTCTTTATATCATCCTGTCGGCTGTCAAATGGTCCAGGCCTTTGCCTGGTTTGCTACATTCATTATAGTAACAATAATGACCTTTTATGTAAATAAGTAAGCGATGGGTGCCTGTTACCGTAGTACATAAATAACATAGTAATAGGTTGTCGAATTTGAAAATCTCTATAATATAGTCCAGCGAGGCAATTGCAACTACCGGGAAAATGCAACCAATGTAAATATCTTACATAATTATGTTATAATTATTTTATTATTCATTGATGTAGTATAAGTAGGTACATAATTATTATCATATCGCCGTATTTGTTTGAATTATACTTTGGTTGTCAATTTGCAGATTCTTTAAATAGGTTTACGATTGTGACATAAGAATATTATTGACGAGATATAATAATTATTATAGTTATATTTCGTATTTTTACACTCACTTTATCTTGGCTTTTAATTATTTATAACGAATTCAGATGAAGCTTACCAGGCTTTCCATTCTTCAACAGATTTCTTTATTGATTGAACTCCATTTTGTTCGATTTCAAATTTATGAAGTTAATCAATCTTCATCGCGGACAGCGGTAATATCTAAATAAAGTCTTATCCCGGGAATTCCAATTTCATACGTAATTTATTTCTAATAGTGTCTCATTAGGTACTTTCAATTTTTCTCAAATGGACATAGGTACCTACTAGGTATCAATGATAACTCTTACACACGTACAAAACTACAGAGTCATTGTTCTTTTCATTAGTTTTAACACTTTTTTTTATTTCTAATACATGTTGTTACTTATCTAATAGGTATAAAACAAAGTCACATCGGCGTTTGCACATTATGTTTTTTAAACTTCTAAGATTGATAATCTTCAATATTTACTTTACCACCATTTATTTGCCAGTATGTTTTAAAACATTGATTGAATGTGTCGTACAATGTTACAATGTGGTAAAAAAGAACAAAGTGGCAATTTTTGACGACCTCCCTGGCGCAGTGATAAACACTGTGGTCTTACCCGGGACTTCCCACTAATGTGGGGAGGCCCCGGGTTCGATTCCTGGCAGGGGTTTGGAATTTTATAATACCTAAATTTCTGGTCTGGTCTGGTAAGAGGCTACAGCCGTGGCTAGTTACCAGTCTACCGGCTAAGCCGTGCCGCTAAGCGATTAAGCGTTCCGGTACGATGCCGTGTAGAAAGCACAGGGGCATGGGTTTAACAAAAACTGCCATACCCCTTCCAGGTTAGTCCAATTCCATCTTAGACTGCATCTTCACTTACCACTTGGTGAGATTGCAGTCAAGGGCTAACTTGTATCTGAATTAAATCTTAAAAAGTTTTAAAAAGGTGATTGCAATATTTAAATGTAGCGTGTATTTTACCGAGTAAATACAATATTTTATAGTCCCTATTTAGTGATGTAAAAGACTGTAGAGATGCTCCCCTCATTACTGATCTCCCAGACGTGATTATCTGAAAGAAAGATTAAACGTAATGGAATTTTAATGAAGTTTTCAATTGTAGCGAGATGTTCATAAAATACCAAAATTGTTTTGGTTAATATCATAACAAAATTGTTTATATTATAATTTACCCTATAGGACACAAAATATGATGTGATCTTTATTCAAATTAATAAGCTCTGTATTGTCTCCCTTTGTTGGTACAATATCTTATTTCGTACGTTAACTACCAAATTATATAAAATTTTAGTCAAATCTGCAGTCAAATTTAAAATAATAAAGTCCCATTGGCACCCTTTGAGTACGTACGGAACCCTTAAAATATTTATACATAAAATTCAAAGTCCTGATTGCCTTGACTGACTGACTGACATAATATATACCAACGCACAGCCTAAGCCGCTGGTCCTAGAGAGTAGAGTCATATTTTGAGGGTGTTTTTTGTAAAGAGTAGGTATCGACTAAGAAAGGATTTTTCGAAATTCTATCCCTAAATGGGTATGAAATAGGTCCATCTTTTTTCAAGTTATTTGCATGAAAATTCGTATTTAGGTGTTCGGTCACAAATGAAGAGTTACGTGTTTCAGGATTTTTGCAAATTCAACCCTCACCTTGATTTTCTAAATTCCACCCGACCGAAGCGGGGTGGGTCAGCTAGTAAGCTATAAAAGCAAAACGTTTTACACGAGGTTTCACTCAATTTGGGGCATACCACTTTAATGTCTTTGTAAAAGCTTAGGTACAAGTTAACTATTTTACTGTTAGACTTCAAATTCCATGAATATGTTGATTGAAAATTACTTAGACCATTTCAAGTAAACAGATTAAATATTTAGGTTCCTATATAACGGGACCTTGAATGTCGGACCTTCTGCAATTTATCAAGAGTCTGTACAAACCGCTATTTGAAAGCTTTAAATTAAATAGGTTCATTTGTTTCTGAAAGGAACAAAGGGACACGAATAATTTTTTTTGCATAACTAATCGATTTACCCAAAAATACATATTTAACTATTATTTTGTGAAAGTATGTTTGTCGCTTTTTCTTCCTTTTACAAAGGGGGAGTGACATTAAAGAGAGAGGAAGAAAATTTGGTTGATTTACCTATGCCAGAAAATGATTTTAATTATAAAATAAAATAAAATAGAAAACCTGTTATCTGCCAAAGCCACCAAGATCCAAATAAACGTAAATCCCAGTGTTGGGGACAATACGCAGATAAACTTTCAGCTTTTATAAAATAACGAAGTCCATAATAATTATTGAGGGGGTAGGAATAGGAGACTACAAGTTTACACTAAAACTATACAAATGATAAATTGGTGTTGTCTTAAGAAAATTAATTTTGGCTAACAATAGCTTTCATCTGACAAACTCCAATTGGATTTATGTTCACAATAAACAATCTCTACTAATATTATAAATGCGGAAGTGTATCTGTTGGTTGGTTTTTCCTTCAATTATGTCGCAACGAATCGACGTGATGTTTTGCGTGGATATATGTAGTTAAAAACTGGAAGAGTGAAAAAGGCTAGTTTTTAGCCTGGGACAACAAACGGTTTCTACGGGATGGTATGCCATTTTTCATGAGATCACTCAGGAACAGTTCAACAGATAATCAATACTTATAATAAAACTGTAATATAAGTATATACACGGTGAAATTTTAGTGGTTGTAAAGCCGTGACTAAGTGAATGGTCTCAATTAGTCCTATCGACTGTACACTTTTTTGTTATAAAAACTAGGCACTTTTTTGGATAAAAATATAATATCTCGACACAAACTCGAAACTGTGAGAAACATTAGTAGTAGCCGAGCGCCACGTTCTGAGACAGAGCAACGCAGCGGGGTACTACTACTGGTTCGCGAATTTTTTTAAACAATAATTTCTAGGTTCAATGTTTTTTAATCTAAGGTAAATATTCGAGTAAATGGTCGAAATGAATAGTACTGCTTAAGACGATTCGCTTCGCCACAGCTCTAAAACCGCCAAAATTTCATCGTGTATACTTAGCACAAGCATTAAGAAAGAATGAATAACACAAGCGCAAGGGTGAGCGAATTCAGACTGCTAATTAATTTCAATTTCGCCTCACAAGAGTAGCTTTTCATTTACGCGGGAGTAATTTTCTGAAATGCGAGTCATTATGCTAGGATATTTCATCTCCAAAGGAATTTTGATATGGTTTTCAGTGTTCAAACTTTTTAGGGTTCCGTACCTCAAAAGGAAAAACGGAACCCTTATAGGATCACTTTGTTGTCTGTCTGTCTGTCTGTCTGTCTGTATGTCTGTCTGTCTATCTGCCCGTCTGTCTGTCAAGAAACCTACAGGGTACTTCCCGTTGACCTAGAATCATGTAATTTGGTAGTAAGGTGGGTCTTATAGCTGGCATTAGGGGAAAAATCTGAAAACAGTGAATTTGTGGTTACATCACACAAAAAAAAAATTGTGGTCATAAACTAATAATTAGTATTTTCAATTTTCGAAGTAAGATAACTACTTATATTAAGTGGGGTATCATATGAAAGGTCTTCACCTGTACATTCTAAAACAGATTTTTATTTATTTTTATGCATCATAGTTTTTGAATTATCGTTCAAAATGTCGAAAAAATACGACTGTAGTACGGAACCCTCATTGCGCGAGCCTGACTCGCACTTGGCCGGTTTTTTTAAGAGGAACCTTCTTTAGGCACGTTGGGAGGTTTTGGGATGCTAAAAATCTTCAAGATCGCTTCACCGACATATTAATATTAATAGTGGTCGGAGTGCCGATAAATGGAAAAACTACAGTAATGTTAATGGTTTTAATTAACAAATTAAAAAAAAAAACAATATCAATTCACAATCGCTAGATCCTTAGTCAAGGTTTAGGTGGGCAGCATCACGATGAGCTAACTACTGGTGTGTTATAAAAAGAACGCCAATAATGTGTGTGAAGTTCCATAAGAGTCGGTTCGGCAGAGGTTATTAAAAATCCGATGCAAGATTGGAATCAAATATTTCGCTTGAACCTTTCGTAAAGCTTTTAAAACTTTTTGAAGAACTTATTGATAATAGTATCGAAATGATTTTAAGTATTATATCGAAGTATCTTTCGAGTTTCGAGTACTATAGGCTGATATAATACAGTAGAAAATATCTTTTATTCGGAGGGATATCTTATGAAATAAAATATAACCTTATGTGATAGGAATCGGTAGGAACTGACAATGCCAGCATAATTTATCGTGTGTTGGTATCATCGTTTTCTAGAAATTCTAACGAATCTCTATCATTCTTGCAATTTCTTTTATTAAAATGATTTTTTAGATACATTACTACCCCCAAAGCATATGAATAATATATATTCTGTCGTCGTCGTCATCGTTGTCAATAGACAGAAGTCCATTGCTGTACAGAGGTCTTTAGAGGTCTTTTGTTTAAGGGTCTTGCGCTGCTTGATGACATCCGTCCACCTACCTAATGAGGGGTCTGCGATTTCCCGTCCGAGGTTTCCATTCCACTTGGGAACCCCATACGTCTATCGGTTCTTTAGACTATGTGCCTCGTCTATTGCCACATCAGCTTCGCAACCCATAGAGTTATATCACTAATCATAATATACTTACTCTAGTTCTTCCTACATATCACCTCATTTCTGATTTTATCACAAAGAGAGATTCCGAGCATAGATCTGTCGATCTCATCATCGCCCGCTGAGTGACTCTGACTGAACTGAATTTAAGTGGGTCGGTATCAGTTCACAATCTTCAATTACCTCCTACTTATTAGCTTTCAATATCAAACGTAGATTCCTATCTTGTTCTTTAAAATCGGCCAAAGTCGAGAGGACATTATATTTGTCTCCACATTATGGCTAAGAATTTTGAGATCTGCCTTCATATCCTTTTCATCATCAAGTCAAACTATCGCCGGCCTTTTAATAAGCATGGGTCTCCCCTTAGAATGAGAAGGGTTTAGACTAATAGTCCACCACGGGTGGCCAAGTGAGGGATGGCAGACTTCACACATCTTTGAGAACATTATGGAGAAGTCTTAGGCATGCACGTTTCTTCAAAATGTTATTCTTAATCATCAAAGCAAGTGATATTTAATTGCTAAGCACGCACATAACTCCTAAAAGTTAGAGATACGTACCTACCCATGTATGTACGTACCCGAGCTGAAACCTCGGACCCCCTGAATAGGATGCCCCAAACTATAAGTTAATAATTAGTTTCTCATTTTTATAGCGTTTTTTGTTTGACAGGAAGAAAAAGACCAGCTACTGACCACAAACTGCTGGATCACCCAGATATGGACCGACTATCATCTAAGATGGAATACAAGCGAGTTCGATGGCATCAACGTCATAAGAATACCTTACGAGAGAGTATGGAAGCCAGACATTATACTGTACAACAAGTAAGTGCTTCTGAAAACTTTACAGGAGATTTTATGTCGATTGTATCCTCACAATGGGTAGGTCATGTCCTTCTACATCAATGATGGTCCTAATATGTTTTTAGTTTTAATCAGGGTCCTCTTAGTTTTCTAAATGTTTTTTTTCATTAGCAGGCTATTTTTGTAAATGTTTTGTTTTGTTTATGTGTGATCTTGTAGTTTTTGTTTCCTAAACCGTTAATGGCAGCCAACAAGCTTAAAGCAAAGTAACTGTCATCTGAATTTTAATTAGTAATTAAGATTTGAAGGAGTGACGGTTTTATAATTTAAGATTTCGATGGTTTCTGTTTTACTTACACGGATTGTTTTATTATCAGATCAAGTTAATAGGCCGAAATCGAACTGAACAGCTTATTGTGCTCTTTAAGACGATGAGGAGAGAAAAGCAAAATTCTTATCACTAAAATAATATAGGTCACATGTTCACTAACGTATTTTGGTTCATGATACTTAATCAGAGCAATCGAATGATTTATGCGCTTTCGCCTTTGGACCACACGATTCTAAAACACGGGATATGATGTATCGTTCAATATTGAATTCGGTGTGCACGTAAATCATTTTCGTACACATACTACCGTACCAACCTAGTTTGATATCGCATAAATTTCCAACTGATAAATTTTGTGGACACATCTGAAACCTGAAGGTTTATTAAAAGTTGTGTCATTCGAAAAGCTTATTTTCATATAGTAAATATATCCACTTTAATTAAAGTATGTATAATATTATAAAATATAAAGTCTTCTTTTAAAGTGTATTCAACTATAATTAATAGGTACTTGTTTTCCTATATTTTATACCTATACCTATATGAAAGTGAAGCTCACGTAGCACACAGCTTTCAGAATTTATATTTATCGGCGTTTAATTTCACCGTTCAGTACACACATATTATAAGTACTTTACCTATTAATCAAAACAAAAAATAAATCTAAAGTGAAGTCACTGTTTTATATATGTACCTACTTACTTATGTATAAGTACGCATACGAAATTACTGCAAGCCAGCCATTAATTCTAATTTTGATATAAAAACAATATTTCTTTGTATAAAGTTGGCTTCCTTGGGAATATCAAAAGAAATCTATACCTACTAATATTATAAATTCGAAAGTGTGTTTGTCTGTTCGTCTGTCGGTATGTCTGCTACCTTTGCACGGCCCAACCGTTGAACTGATTTTGATAAAATTTAATTCATAGCTAGCTTATATCCCGGGGACGGACATAGACTTCTTTTTATCCCGTTAATTCGCGGGCCTACTCTAGTACTTAATCTTTAGTTTGCCGAACACGTGAAAAGACGACTTTAAACTAAAGTATAACCAAGACTTCCTAAGGTGTTCTCATGGTTCGCGCACATTGCAGCCGCGGCGGACCACAGCGTATCGCATTGTAAAATTGCGCCAAAGCACATTATGCGATGTGGCTCGCCTCTAGTGAGCCTCTAGGTTCCTCTAGATTCCGCCTCTAGGTTCATACAAAATGTACGAATGTGATGCAGGAGAATTTTTGCAATGCCATACGTTGTGATCTGTGCTGCCCTTAAATGTGCGCAAGCATTAAAGGTCAGTGAAGCTGCCATTTATACTTCATGCTTGCTGTTATCCAAGGAATCGGGTTATACGCCGGTACCTATTTCATATTTTTTTATTTTAGTGCAGATCCTAACTACCGTTCTGCGGTAATCAACACGAATGTGATAGTGAAGAACACTGGTGAAGTGACGTGGCTCAGTCACGGCATATACGTGTCAGTGTGTGATATCAACGTCGAACAGTTCCCGTTCGATGTCCAACTGTGCACTATGAAGTGGGCTTCGTGGACTTATGACGGATTTCAGGTACATGAAACTGTAGGAAAGCTTAGTTAAATGAAGAAAATTGTAGGAAAGCTTAGCTAAATGAAAAAATTATAGAAAAGCTTATCTAAATGAAGAGAATTGGTATTTTTATCTATTCGATCATAAGTTAGCCCTTGATGGTAAGTGACGAAGTGAACCAAGATGAAAACGGACTAACTTTTTTTATTGTTTATTATTCAGATACAAGTTAGCCCTTAACTGCAATCTCACCTGATGGTAAGTGATCATGCAGTCTAAGATGATAGCGGGCTAACCTGGAAGGGGTATGGCAGTTTTTATTAAACCCCCCTAAAATACCCCTTTGGTTTCTACACGGCATCGTACCGAAACGCTAAATCGCTTGGCGGCACGGCTTTGCCGGTAGGGTGGTAACTAGCCCGGCCGAAGCCTCCCACCAGACCAGACCAGAAATTTTAGAAATTATAAAATTCCAAACCCCTGCCAGGAATCGAACCCGGGACCTCCCACTAATAAGACCACAGCGCTCACCACTGCGCCAGGGAGGTCGTCAAACTCACTAAAACTAACTTGGAAACTTTGGGTATGTTAACTTTATTAAACCCATGCCTACGCCCCAATCACTATCGTACGGGAATGCTAAAATTACTGTCTGGTTTAGGATGGTAATAAACCACGACAAAACCTTTTCCACTAGTTTAAGGGCAAAGGACAAATCCATTCAATGTAGCATATTGTGTTAGGTAACTAAGTAGGTATATTAGAGAAGCGCCATGTCCGCACGAACGAAACGCCGAAAAGAATTTCCGCGAATGATTTTTCGCTAGATTTGTCTGCGCCCTGTTGTTATGCTGGAATACCTACTAAAAAACCGGCCAAGTACGAGATAGACTCGCGCACTGAGGGTTCCGTATTACAATCGTATTTATCGACATTTTGCACGATAACTCAGAACTATTATGCCTAAAAATAAATAAAAATCTGTTTAAGAATATACAAGTAAAGCCCTTTCATATGATATCCCACTTGGTATATTCATCTTACTTTGAAACTTGAAAATAGCAATATTTGTTCATGAAAACATTTTAATTTTTTTCTTGTGACGTAACCACAACCCGGTTCACGGTTTTCAGATTTTTTCCCTAATGTCTGCTATAAAACCCACCTACCTGTCAAATTTTATGATTCTAGGTCAACGGGAAGTAACGCTGTAGGTTTCTTGACATACCGACAGACAGACTGACAGAAAGACAGACATACAGACAACAAAGTGATCCTATAAGGGTTCCATTTTTCCTTTTGAGGTACGGAGGAACCCTAAAAACTAAAATAAAAATAGACTAGATAATTTTTCCTTTATAAGTTGCTATTGCGCTGGAACCATGTCTCATTAACATCGAAATGACGTCATTTTGACGTCAGCCGAAATAAAAATATACCATCAGCTCGAAACTTCAGTCTAGTGACGTTACTAAACTGGCGGCCACGCGCATTAGCAATTTGCGGGAGTTATACTGTAGTATGGTGATACCTAAATGGCACGTTAGGTATTATACTAAATTGTTATGATTGAACTGACCAATCGAACTAGTACAAACTTTAGTATAAGTAGGTACCTACCTATCTCTTTTAACGGCTTCTATTAAAGAATCTCTCTATAGATGTTTTATTTCGCTACAGATGTCGTGGTAGTTTACTTTAGCCTTCCAATGAAGCTCGTAGGCATGGCAGTTCGTGTTTATGAAATTCTTGCGGTTATACGTCTTGTAGAAACCGCGTCACTTATTGGAAGTTTTTTGTTTTCTCTTCTTTATGTTCTTCTGTTAGATTGTTGCCTGATTTCCTATTTAATTTATCTAGATTCACTATCACTATGGTTTGCCCGTCCATGCCGAACGGCAGATTAGGGCGACGTACAACGTAGGTACCTACATGTCACGTTAGATTACTTGAAAAAAGCCTCTTTTAGAACGAATGTTTAGCAATACCACAGAATAATATAATAGGCAATACTTTAATGAAAAATTTAATGAAATTGAAAATAGGTAGGTAGAGATTGTTCACATCGGGGTTTGTCATGACTAGTCTAGCTCTAGAACGCGCCGACTAGACCATACCTACGTGATTTTATAGTCGTTTTTAACCGACTTCAAAAAAAGGAGGAGGTTCTCAATTCGTCGGAATCTTTTTTTTTTTTTTTTATTTTATTTTTTATGTATGTTCCCCGATTACTCAAAAACGCCTGAACCGATTTTGAAAATTCTTTTTTTGTTGAAAAGGGTATACTTCAAAGTTGGTCCCATTTCAATTTGGTGAAGATCTGATGAACATCTTCGAAGATAGATACTGGAACTCCTCAACGGATAAGAGTAAATTGTTCGCGATCAGTGTAATAGCTTAGTAAACAGTAGATTTTTTTAACCAGTCATAGCATAATTCCATGGGGCCACTAAAAATTGTGAAATAAAAAAAATTTACAAAAAAAATAAAAACCGACTTCGTTACATAAACACTAAAAATTGAAAAATAATTTAATTTATTACCGAATATATTATGTATACAAGAGTTAATATAGTTCCATAATAATATTTTTTGGGGTCGGTGCCAATGAGGTGCCATTGTGGAGTCCCATAAAAATATGAAGTCCAGACGATTCGCGCAGCTAAAGCTAATTGGCACCGGCACCAAAAAGTATTATTATGGAACTATATTAACTCTTGTATACATAATATATTCGGTAATAAATTAAATTATTTTTCAATTTTTAGTGTTTATGTAACGAAGTCGGTTTTTATTTTTTTTGTAAAAAATTTTATATTAGCAATTTTAACTCTATTGCGTCGTCACACAAAGGTTACGTAATAAATAAATAAAGAAAACCGTAAAGTCCATTGAATTTTTGTGAATGAGTTAACTTGACTACCTAATAGTAATGTAAGTAATTCAGCAGAGCTAAACAATGAACCATATTATATTAGTAATAAAATTCATGTTGCAGCAGTGAATATGAACTAAACTCGTTGTATCGTCTTACTACTCGGTGTATCGAAGGTACTATTACAAACTTTTTGAACAATAAAACTTTTTTCCTTTTCAATTTACTTAAAATTTTAAACGGACTCATTTTAATAATTAAAAAACTAAACGGCAGAAAGCACTTCACCAACGAGCGGTTATTCAAGTTTCAGTTAAAATCTCTTAGCATCTCCGAAAGAAAAATGGAGTACTGTCATTTATTAATGGACTTAAATTACATCAGATGAATTTCACTAAAGTACCTACCTACTGCAAAAGAACGCCCTCGTTTCAAGTGACAAAAGTTCTTAGATTAAGAAGTTCGTTTTTCGCTCATTTACGACAAAAGTTATCGAAGTAAGAATTGATAAAAAAAATAAAAAAAAAATATGGGAGCCAGTAAATTCTGGACACCAATTTACGTGCGCATAATTTTAGATTAGGCTAGTTCAAGTTATTGTAAGTACCTATAAAAGTAAGAAGTATACTTCTCGTCGTCTTCGTCATTTGAATGTCGTCCTCTAATAAACGTTAATTACTGGCAGATTACTGGGCATAGGTCTCTGGCAGAGATTTCCAAATTTGAAGTAGGTACGAGTCAATTTTGTTTTTCCACGCTTGTAGCGGTTCATATCGTCTCATTTGATATCGTCTATCCTTCTAATTGAGGGTGTATTAACACTGTGCTTTTCGATTCGGGATCGTAATCCAGAACCTTGAAACCTCAACATCATCCATACCATACGTATTAACCCAGGACAATATGAAGGTATACTTATAATAAATATAGCGTCACTTGCCTTACTTATCCATTTATTTTTGTTCCAATATTTTCTTTAGGAAGTCGCCAGTGTCGTATAGTCTCCAAATAATAATAATTATCTTTCCTTTTTTATTTTCCGTTAAGACTATCTGGAAGATACTGATGGAGTAAATTAAGTAGATACCTACCATTTTAGTTGCAGACTGCAGCGTTTCCAACAAAGAGATTAAGCTCAGCGGTACAACTGACTCAGCTATTTTCCTGGGCATGCATATTGTAGTTTTTCTTAACAAATACGGTATTTCGTTAGAGATAATAAAAAGCCCAGCAACTTCGGCGTCAGCTTCGTTAGCGAAAAGTTTTGCATTGTACAAAGTGATATGAGTTACCCACCACTAGTGGGGGAGTCTTCCAACGCTGCGCTTTCCGGTTCGAGGCCGCCAATCTACTTAGTATATACCTTGGGACCCCAAAATCTTTATTTTTTCGATTTTTCCATACTAATATTATAAATGCGAAAGTGTGTCTGTTTGTCTGTCTGCTAGCTTTCTCGGCTCAACCGTTCAACCGATTCTGACGAAATTTGGTACAGAGATAGCTTGCATCCCGGGGAAAGACATAGGCTACTTTTATCCCGGAAAATTGATGAGTTCCCACAGGATTTTTAAAAACCTAAATCCACGCGGACGAAGTCGCGGGCATCATCTAGTACTTCATAAAACAAAATTATTAAAAAAAATATAAAAAAGAGGGGTGACACAAATTTTTCAATGATGATGTAATCTAAGTAAAATTACTAATTATACCTATCTCGGGAGAATTCCTGAGATTAGTCTTTGAGAAAATATAGCTCAGATAATAAAATGATGCTACATTTTATTATCTGAGCTTGCTATGAAGATTTTTTAATTTAATTTCGAATAGAAACTGGTCATCTAAAACTTTTAATTATTGGAATAAACTTTAAGTAAGTACGGATTTTTTACTTTAAGAAAGTAAGGCTTGAAAATAAACTTACATAGGAGACTTCGGAAACCAAGTAGTTAAATCCTGTTTGTGAGTTCTGTTTATTTTAAATAAGGTGGTCGATTTTATTTATGTTTGAAATAAATTTCGAATTTGAAATTCTACTATTTAAGATGGCAAGATATTTTCATTAGGTCATACCTATATTTCTCAACAAGGTGCTGACTATGGCAGCTATAGGACCTATGCTGCCAGAGGTATTGAAAACCGCCACACAAGCATAAAACTAATTATTAGGTAATCAGTAGGTATCAGTAACAATATGATGCGTTGATTTTAGAGATAAAATTACCGCTCAAAATGACTATCAACAATTCATCTTATTTAAATTATTATGACAAACAAAATCACTTGTATATATAAGCACATTAAAGCTAAATAACAGAAATAATGATCAAAGAGATTCAGAATTTAATATTCATCAGTCATGCAGAATATTTTTATTCTGGCCTTTTTAATGACATTCAAGCAACAGTATTCCAAATTTTCTCTAGCGATTACTTTTTTCTAAAGGGTCGGCCGTTTTTTATTTGATAAAAATAATTTGTGATTCGGAACATTTTTTCGATGTTACATTTTTATTAAAGAATGTCTCAATAGGTAGGTAAAAGTCCTGCAAATTGCTATTGCGCTGGAATCATGTCTCATTAACATCGAAATGACTTCATTTTGACGTTATTTGACGTAGGTATATTTAAGTAAAATATACCATCAGCTTGAAACTTCAGTCTAGTGCTGACGTCACTAAAATAGCGGCCACGCGCATTAGCAATTTGCGGGACGTATTATATCGAAAGTGGTTTCACACGCACCTTCTACAATAAAAATTGTCAAACAGTTTTAGATAAATTACTATGAGGTAGGTACGTAGTACTACTTAACTTTTTCTATGTTGGAATACTAGCTGATCACCGCGGCTACGCCCGCGTAGATTTAGGTTTTAGGTGGACTAGTATAGACAGATATAGATAGATAGATGACAAACATCGTATGTCATCTAAGCTTTTGCACGCCAAGACAACTCTTCCCGTATTATATTCGAAGCAGGAAACAAAGTTTCGTTTTATTTTTAAATTGTTTACGTTTAAATCTCAGGTCGACGTAAACGCTATCGATCTAAGCCGATTTGTAGACGCGCTTCACTAGCAACTTTTATTTCCTTTTCAATACCAACGTGGAGATTCTTGTCGAACGCGAACATGTTTTGTACAAAATGAATTCAGAATATTACGTGGCCTTGTTGCTTAGTTCAGGTCACTTGACTTTATTATTTTACCTTTTACTCTCGCTTTTAGTGCGTTTTTAGCGACTAACTATCGCACGACATGATTTGCGCTCACAGACTTATTATTCGTAGGTGCTGATTCCGTAGTAGAGGCCGAATGACAAAAGAAAGTTGCGCCGTGCACCATAATAATTATTCAGAATTGCAGTTTATAATTTATTACAATTATTATTGATTCATGCAAAAAACACGTGATAATAATACAAATTATCACGTTTTCTGCTATAGCAGAACCAGCGAAATAGCAGTCGTAAGCATATAGAAGTCGATCGATATAGAAGTCGCAAGCTAAACTTGTATCGTGCAACGTGGTGTCGTTGAGAGGTATAGGTAGCTACAGTATAGGTTCATAGAACAAATTCGATGATATAGAGTAAGTATCGTATCTTGTCATGTAGTGCCGTGGTTCATGGCAACGCCAAGGAACGCGACAAGTACCTTAGTACCAAGTACTTAACTTTCTGCAAGCAAATAATTTGAATTTTAAATTGCAATTCTTTGGTTGTTTATAATAAAGACAACTCTATCACAAGGTGCTTCTGTAATGCAGTTTTCTTTTACACAAAGAGCTTTATTGGAATCACTTAAAGTCACTGTTTCGGCCTAATCGTTAATTTAGGAATAAGAAAATAATTATGCCAATTAAAATCAGCGTTTTACATGCAATAAATTGATTATTGAAATAAAGCATCCTTAACTTCAAGTGGGGTATCATATTATGTAAGGGCTTCACCTGTGCATTCTAAAACAGATTTTTATTTATTTTTATGCATCATAGTTTTTGAATTATCGTGCAAAATGTTGAAAAATACGACTGTAGTACGAAACCCTCGTCGCGCGAGTCTGACTAGCACTTGGCCCGTTTTTATTTAAATTATAATCCAAAAGCGATGCTGAATAACGGACTTTAAAAGTACGTTTTATACTTTAGTGACTGAATATTCGTTTGGGTTGAAGTGAATTATTTCCTATTTTAAAAATTATGCATGTTCTTTATATAATTTGTCAACTGTATAATATAAAGCCGCGAAGTCTGGCCCTCGCGGGCTCTTAACCCAATATGGAAAAATATAAATTTTATTTGTATAGATTAGAGACTATCAAATAACTTCGCCTACTTAGGTGCATATATATTGAGGCCTACGGGTCGTTTGCGCCGGGTACCCGGTGGCGAAGTGTATGGCTTTGTTTGATAGCTTTGTAGCAGCGTAATTTACCTGGCATGTCTGTAAACTTAGGCAATCTGAACGGGTGCAAAGTAAATAATTAATAACGTTTGGCTTTAGAGATGGTGTCACATATTTTATCTACAGAACAGAGAATCAGTTATTATTTGTTACATACTAGATGATGCCCGCGACTTTGTCCGCATTACTTTCGTTTTTTTTAATCCCGTGGAAATTTTTGACTTTTTGGGATAAAAAGTATATAGCCTATATCCATCTCCAAGATATGTAGATGGATATATGCTATCTTTGTACCAAATACTAGATAAGGCCGGCCACTTCATCCGCGTAGAAAAAGGTTTTTGAAAATCCCGCGAGAACTACTTTTTGTCCCGCGATTTTGCGGGACAAAATGTATTGTAATTTGTACCTTTACGTATTCTTCTTATTTTACCACCTCTCCCTTTAAATTTTTGGTACAAAAAAATAAATTTAAAAAATAGCCTATAATATGTTTGTCTCCAGAATAGAAGCTATCTCTGTACCAAATTTCATTAAAATCGGTTAAATGGATGGAAACTAGGCAGACAGACAGACAGCCAGACAAGTGTGTCTGGCTGTCTGTCTGTCTACATTGTCGCATCTAAAATATTACCTAGTATTTAGTAGTATAGTACTAAGTATGATATGGAGGTATGGATTACGTAGCTACCTAATTGCATTTTAATGATATAATTTTTTTTAACAGTTGGACCTCAAGAAGCAATTCGACGAGGGTGACACTACAAACTACCAAACAAATGGAGAGTTCGACTTAGTGAGCTTTGATGCGATCCGACACAACGAGTACTATTCTTGTTGCGTGGAGCCCTACCCCGACATTACCTACATCATCAAACTACGAAGACGCCCAATGTTTTACGTCTTCAACCTCATTCTTCCTTGTCTTCTCATTAATGGAATAGGTAAGGTAAACGAGATTTTCACATTCATTATTTTTCATTAGCGCTTATCGTACATTGTAGGACTAGTCGCCAGAACTTGCCTTGCACGCACGCACAGGCAAGAAGGTAGGTCTCATAGCACACGTAAGGGGAAAAGTCCAAAAACCGTGAATTTGTGGTTAGATCACAAAAAAAATTCAAATGTGCTCATAAACAAATAATTATTAGTATTTTCAAGTTTCAAAGTAAGATTAATATACTAAGTGGTGTATTATATTATTATAAAAGGGCTTTACCTGAACATTCTAAAACAGATTTTTATGACGTATATTCAGTGTATATAAAAAAAAAAAAAAATTCAGTGTTGATTTTCTATTTTAATTTTCTTTAGAACTTTAATTAGGTTCTCTGTTTCGTCGTAATTTTATTTCTACAACTAATCAAACGGTTTGTACATTATATTATACTGTATAGACTCATTCGCCAAAAAAATGCTTAATACAGCTGTGTGACAATGACTTCTTCCGCATCCGATAATCCTAACTACTAGTTTTGAAGTTATTCGCACCTTCGTCTCCTGAAATATGCGCGTTGCGTTGACGCGTGCTACTCTCCTATGTAACATACATATACATACTCGGCTTTTCATCTTAGATTCAACTGTTATTTTAAAATGCACCGGCTCGACTTTAATGTATGATTTAATATTGTATGTACCATAATACGATAAAAGAAAATTACCAAAGTTTTGTACAGAAGTTTAACAAGTTACCTCATCATAATATTATATTGGGTGGGAGATAATTTATTCCATCCTCTTTAACAAGCAATCTCTGGAGTTTCTAAGTATACACTTAACAACTTTCATGTGTAATATTTTGGACCTTATAAAATGAGGTGATAGGTCGTTACTTTTTTATAACATACCATGAGACAGCAAGTTTAGAGGCTGTACTTTTATTTACTTCTTGAGGTGTATGTAATTACAGAAGTTTTTATTCAAGTAGATATTTTCATGTGCTTTTTGCTGTAAATATTAACTTCTTTGGATAGTCAAAGTTTTAGTTAATTTTAGACCTTGTGGCTTGTAGAGTCCAATTTCGCTATTGATTTTGATTGCATTGTGTAAGCGTAGTGTAGGCGTACCTACCGGTTAGCATGGTATGATAACAGAAGCTTAGGTGCAATCATTCAGTATACCTACCAAGTGTGTATAGAAATTATATAACTTAGAGCATAATGAAACTACACTATTCATAGCAATAAGCTATTTTATAACAATGAAAATTATTATCTTTATTCATACTAGTCTAAATATATAAATAGAAAAGTTGACTGACTGACTGACAGACTGCAACTGATTTATCAACGCGCAGCTCAAACTACTGGTCGGATCGGTTTAGTAATAGAAAATGCTCTAATTGAAATGGTTGGCTATCGAACTATCTAATATCCCATGCAATATTATTATAAGCTGGACTTAAAAGTTCAGTTTGATCGCTCTTTATGATCGAGATTATAGCTTACGAAGTTAAATCGGTTCTACCTACCAAATAGCTTTTATAATAAGTAATACCAGCTGAGCCTGCCCCGGCTTCGCTCGGGTGCAGGAATTTCGAACAATCCTTTCTTGATGGAGGTCTACATTATAGAAAACTTAGGTAGGTACATGCATTTCTCAAGTTGTGAGCGTAACACTATAATCAGACAGCCAATTCCTTCTTTTATTATTACTACATGATACCCGCGACTTCGACCACGTACCTAAGTTTCTATTTTTTTTATCCTCCTTTGATCTGGTTTTCTGGGACAAAAAGTAGCCATCTCTTTCCCCGGGATGCAAGCTATCTCTGTACCAAATTTCGTCAAAATCGGTTAAGCGGATTGGCCGTGAAAAGCTACCAGATAGACACACTTTCGCATTTATAATATTAGTATGGATAGTATGGATATATTATTATATAGTTTGTATAGAATTTAGTAAATCTAATTTTAAAATAGTAAAAGTATAATTCATAACAACAATAATAACAATGCATTAATATATAAACCCAAGCAAGTATGAATAATATCGTTTGTTTTATCGCCAATTCAATGAAACCTAATAAGGCAAATCGGTCTGAAATTGAATTTGTCCCTCTTTCAGTGGAATCTCTTCTCTGTAATATTTTCAACGATTTACTGTGAATGAGATTGTCGAGGCAAGTTTTAATTATAGACCGGAATGTCTTGGCTAATAAATTAATTGAAGGCACTTCAGCACGCGCTTTCGTGCCACTTTTTCATTTCACACAAAATATACAACGTAGTCGAGTATGAATTTCAGTTCACATTGAATCATTTAGGCAAAGATATTAAAAAACTTTTGAAATTCGTATGCTTGTTTGTGTGTGACACATACGTGGTACTAGCGATACAGACTACATAGATATTGGCGCAGGGTTTACGCATCTTTTGACACCTTTGAGTGTGCTTCAGAAAATGGCGACTCGTTATCTGGGTTGCATTTACATTGAAATTCAAAACGTAGAAATTTCTGCCACTGTGTAGTTTGAGCTGAAATGAAATACATATTATGTTTTGTATAGTAATTAGATCTAGCCTTATCTAATTACTATACAAAACATAACCTTTGTTTTATTGTAATATTTATTTGCATTTGAAATATACTAATAAAATTGCTATAACATGGATATAACCATAGATTTCGTGTCCGACAAACGACAAGTGGGAACGGGGGAATACTACTCAAAATGCGTTACTTCCGATTCCGTAACGCTCCGGCTGCGGTTTTGATGGGTCTTGTATCTAATGTGTGTTCAGCATTATTTATGTTGAATGTTGTTTCAGCTCTGCTAGTATTCTATGTGCCATCAGAGTCGGGTGAGAAAGTAACCCTGGGCATAAGCGCTCTGCTCTCAATGACAGTCTTCCTTATGACGATACGAGACACTCTGCCTCCTACGGAAAAGACGCCACTTATAAGTAAGATATTGGATGTAGTATAATATAAAATAATTCATTTTCTTAATTAAACGTTTCGCCGACTAATTATTATTTATAGAAAAGAAGGTTGAAGTTAGTGAGGCTTTTGAACTCTAACGAATTATTGAAATTACACTAAGAAAACAAAAGGTGTAAAAATGTCGTTATCGTTAGAATAATAAAGAATGAGTGGATCACTTCCAATATGAGATAGAGTGATAAGTGGTGTTAACTTTGGGACCGTCGCGCGTCGTAGAAAGTTTATTAACCTCTTGTCCCTTGTGCCTCTACTAAAATAATAGCCTATCTAATTTTATGTAGTCTACAAACATTTAATTTTGTTTCAGGTCTTTACTATGGAGTCAGTACGTGCTTAGTGTCCTTTTCAGCGTCGTTGTCCGTTGTGACCCTCAATATATCTTACAGGCAGGTCTAAATCTTTGATTAATCTTGTAATAAAAGTATTATCGGTCTAAAGCCTTAAAACACTAAGGGTCCATTCACACTGACGTAAAGTCGAAGAACATCGAACCAATAATCTTAAATACTACATTGACCTCTATCGCCAACTTTTCCACTTAAAACTGATTTTTAAATTATAAAAGATGTAAATTAGAATTAAATTTTAAAAGAGGAAAAAGTGGTTACCGGAAAATGATCCTTATCCTTAATATAAAAAAGGTTTTCTACAATTATCTAATACTGCCTAATTTTTTGAGTGGAAATGGGGCGGTAGGTTGGACTTGTTTATGCAAAGGCAAAAATAATGTATTACCCGTACAACCGTCGTCGGCCCGGGTGTTTATCCGGCGGATATATACCGGATTTACGCCTGGTGTAATGAATAAAGGGTCTGTTTCAAGGCTCAAGCATTAGTTGCTCAATGCTCATGCATTTATAATAACTTATTATGTAGGCATCTAAATAATTTAGAAAGAAAATTAGGCAACATACCTAAGTTTTGTTTGTTTCAAGCACAGAGAATGCAACCTCAAGAGTATGCATTATAGAAGGTTTTGCATGAAAACAAAATCGTGAAATGTTGGCGGGGGACAACCCACCACCTCCCATGGCCCCACCAACCTCGCGGTTATATGGGCCGAGGCGGCCGAGGCGGTTGGTGGGGGACAGGGGAGAATGCTTTGTTGTGATGGGTGGACTCAAAAGTCACGTAATCAAGACAATGTGCGGAATGAGGGTACCAAACATTATGCTAAGCAACTGTCTGAGCTTGGTGGTCGGGGGTGTCCGGCTGTTAGGTGTCTATAGGTGGTGGTTTGTGGTTTCAAGCTTTATAATATTATAGTCAACTATGCAAGCAAACGAGTACAGCTGTGTGCGCACACACAGAGTGCAACAGCGCCAACTTCAAACACCGGGCTACTACTGAAAAGTTTATGACAGAAATCCCCAATAACTTTTATGACGCAAGTGCTAATCCAGGATTTGACCCTGGGACCTTATCATATGCAGTCGAATAAGCTAGCAACCAGAGTAACGAGGCAGTCAGCCTTCAATGTTTATATAGCGAAGTGGCCTATGGTTTTGTTCGTAGAGGAGTGAGAGGGCAGCCGGTGCCGGCTCTCGTGCGCGAGCTCGTGCTGCAGCGGCTCGCGCGCTTGCTCTGCATCAAATTCGACACTGACGTCACCAAGGTAAGCCCTAGAGCACAGAGTATGATATTACATACAGAGGATTGACGAAGCTGTCTAAACAGATCAGTCGTGTGGTAAGTGCGAGACAAAGGTGCGCCCCATCTGGCTTACGTAGTTGGAATCTTATGCTGAAGAGTCTTCGTGGTTGTCATTTACATACAACCAAAGGCGTCGGACTACCGTGTCTCTCTTTAAACGGTTCCAGAATCTAGACGACGCTTGTCCCGCGCTATACTTATAGAGTAAGCCAGCGCTTACCAGACCTTCGTTAATTTATAAAAGCTGAAAGTTTATCTGCGTTTGGATCATGGTGGCTTTGGGAGATAACAGGTAATAGAGGTGTAAAAAAAATTTCGTCAAAGTATAAAGTCTAACTTTTATATATTTTTTTTCGGAATAATAAGAAATCACGTAGGTATATGCATTGCGAGCCACTTTAAAGTTTAAAAGCTTAAGGGGGCTCAGGACGGTGCTTTCTTCATACAAACGTAGGAGGGTAATTACTACATTACTTGATACTGTACGCTCAAAACTAAGTATTATATCGATTAATCTCGTCATTACCTAGGTTTATTGATATATGAAACATTGAAAAAAATATTGATTTTAAAGTTACGAGGCTCAAAAGATTCCGATTTTAACACTAAATTCATGACAACTTTGGGCGTAAATAAATAAGATTAGGGGTATGAAAATTCTAAAGAAATTTAATATCAGACATAGTTTATTTATTCATTAGTTGAAATAACTATACTTTGCAAACATAAACTCGGTAGTTTTTTCTCAAAAATACTTTTCCTAAACCCTTGATTTCGGTGAAAATCATCGTGCCTCTCACCTTTCTCATACAATGTCAAGTGAAAAGCAAACAGGTTCGGTCGGGCGTACTGCGTCACCTTAAGGGTGTCTGGCGGGGGTTCCCTTGATACTAAGTGTCTGGCAATGCATGACAAGACTATCCTGAAGAACAGACGTATCCTGACCTATGTGAGCAGGAGCTCACATACTGAAAATTGATACACCCACTTACAGACAATCTTGGAATACATCAGTATATACCTACCTGATTTATACTCATTATTTTTGTATTTAAAATCGGCAATCAAATTAAGTATTTATTGTACTTTACATTGCTTTATATGAGTGCTTTATATTTTAGATGATACTTATATTTATTCCATGAAAACGACGTTAAACAGAATTTCTAAAATACTAGACAGAAATACAGATGGTAGGTTTCTCGCGTCACATAACCTACCTATTTATTATATAAGAAGTAAATCTACACCGAATGGAGATTCTCTCACGCGTTATTAATTTCGCGACGTCTACAGCCTTACCTTCGAAGCCCTTTTATACAGAATTGTAATAATATTCATTTGCAACGAAAATATATATAAAGACTTGATGACGCCCGCGACTTCGTCCGCGTGGATTTATGTTTTTAAAATCCCGTGGGAACTCTTTGATTTTCCGGGATAAAAAGTTGCCTATGTCCTTCCCTCGGATGCAAGCTATGTTTGTACCAAACATCGAAATCGGTTGAACGGATGGGCCGTGCAAAGCTAGCAGACAGACAGACGGACAGACAGACACACTTTCGCATTTATAATATTAGTATGGATAGGAACCTGTCACAGTACTTGAAAAATAAGCGGGTATTTTCCTCTACAAGACCAAGGATCGTGCGCATGTATACAGGATCTAACCAGAACGCTGATAAAAACGAAAACAGGTGATAGTACTGATGATCAGTGATATGATACCACAAAAAACGCAAAAAATAAAAGAAAAAATCCTACATTTTGTAAAATTTCAAGATATAGGTATTGCAAATAAAACATCTGACTGACGTTCCTAAAGTAGGCAACTCGGAGGCCGTCGTAGGTGGGGCATTGACCCGAGTTTTGCACGCGATACATTGCGGGTTTGAAAAATACTAAATCATTAAAAACTACAAAATGAGTCAAATGGTTATTGGTATTGGGTTGTGTTTAGGTAGTATAACAATAACACTAAGTTTTTGCTAGCGTTCTGGTTACACCCTGTATAATGTATAACGTAGCGCAAAATCGTGAAATAAGGTTACAGCATTGGAAATTGGAATATTCAGAATGTTCAACCAACATAGTCGTCAAAATATAATAATATGGCATAGTATCTACAAACAACGTCGTTGTTAGTTGATGAGAGGATTGGAAAGATTAATCATTTCCCTTAATGTTCACAAACAATCGAATCCCGTCTTGAAAGCACTGATTGAAGGCCGTTGCTAAACTCAAATAACGATTCTGTACCTTAATTACGTATACCTACATATTAATTATTATTAAGAGTTATTTAGGTACGTAATCCCACGCAAAGATCTCCACCCACCACCCAATCACAAACGAAACTGTTTTCTAATTGAATGCCGAATATTTAAAAAAAAAAAATCCGAATTGATTTTAGAATGTTTTCGAAAACATGTTTGTGATTGGTTAACACCCACTGAGACTTTTGGCTCCATCATTTGTATGGGATAACGTGACAGAGAGAGGCCTATACTAACTTCTCTCAACGGATAAAGTATAGTAGTTTTCAGGTTTCACAAATCGATATATTACGATATTCCGAGATTTACGAGTGTTGTAGATTAATTTTCTGTTACAGAATTTTGTCACGAAATAGATTTAGTCACGTAGCCTGTGTAAAAGGTGCCAAAATTCGTTCTTTTCACTTCATTGACTATAAGTTAGGTTTCATTCGAGCCCGTGCTAGTGGTTGTACTGCGAGACGTTTTTTATCTTTTCTTGCTAATTTTAAGACGACCCAACGGTTGTCTAAAAATACGCATAATGACTACTACCGTTTGAGAAAAGTACGATAAGATATTTTCATCGATGTTCATTTCAGAACATGACACTCTCAGAATATGCCTTCTTCAGGCTTCAGTCCATATTTAGGAATATTTTTTTAAGGCATAAAAAATAATCAACCCAATGTTTATACCAATAAGAGTAGGTAGTACTTAGTAGACCAAATCCATACTTAATATTATAAATGCGAAAGTGTGTCTGTCTGTCTGTCTGTCTGCTTTTCACGGCTCAACCGTTCAACCAATTTTGACGAAATTTGGTACAGGGATAGCTTGCATCCCGGGGAAGGACATAGGCTACTTTTTATCCCGGAAAATTGAAGTTTCCACAGGATTTTTAAAAACCTAAATCCACGCGGACGAAGTCGCGGGCATCATCTAGTTCATTATAAAATAAAAAGTTTCGACAGTTGAGTTCAAATGAAATAGCAGCATCTAACTTCAGATAAGTAGGTACAGTTGCCCACTACCACAATCTACTTAATTACGGAACCATTCGATCAATCAAATATTGGTCTTGGGAAAGTCTGCCTTCGTATCCATAAGGGAATTAATCTGCGATCATGGTTGTGGCAGCGTCGAATTAAAACATAAATATTTGCCTAAATTTTACCAGTCATGTGAATGCGTGTGGAAAGGTACGTAAACATACCTAATACCTACATAAATAAGCTACAACCATTGTATTATTTATTTCAGAATCCTTAAACTCAAAAACGACTACATTATCTTCTTTAATAGGTATATAAAAAAGAAAAGGAGACTAACTGACTGATCTATCAACGCACAGCTCAACCTACTGAACGGATCAGGCTGAAATAGCTGTTATGACGTAGACATCTTTTAAGAAAGGATTTTTGAAAATTCAACCGTTAAGGGGGTATTGGAGTTTGAAATTTGTGTAGGCCATGCGGACGAAGTCGCAGGCATAAGCTAGTGTATTATATTTTTAGAACATACTAATAAGCTACAAGTACCTAAGTAAATGCACACTAAGATAATATTTTGAAGTTGATGGAAATTAACAGTTTATAGATCCAAAAAAAAAATCGAATCTTAAAGCACAACTGTATTACAAATGCATATAGAATGTAGACAGGTACATATTATTAATTCTAAAATGACGAACTTATTGAAGTACCAACCGAATATCATTTGGTAATTGTTACTGAAGATCACCATAATCGAATCACGTCAATCAGGTACACCGGCGGCGGAGGTAATTCAAAATATTCAAAATATGGAAATGACTTTCGTAACTGAAATTCGGGACTCAAAAAATTATGAATCCAACCGTAAACTTCTCCTAAATTGATCGAGTAATCTAAAACGTGGTCATAAAGTTTGTAATGTCTGCCCAAGTTGGATTACTTTTTGTACGTTGATCCCGATTATTTAAAAAAAAGATAATATATTGAGGTTTTTAAGCTAAATCGCTGACATAAATCTCATTTTAAAAATGAGGGCAAGCTTCTTCAAGTATAGGTATCTACTAGCTAGAAAATCAGTGTTTATCTGAAGATGGAGGCATTTTTCTTTTCAAAATTTGTGGAGGCATCTTAGGTAAACGAAAATAGCACACGTACCTACCTACTCGCACATAATATTATGTCTACCTAGTACCTACCTACCATGCTTTTGTTTAGGGCACACTATTCATCTTCATACTTTTTTTATACTCCCAAGTGTAATTAATGCGAGAGGCAAAAGATCACTTTTGATATTAATAAAAATTTGGTATTGACGTAGGTACCTAGTGTTTTCAAAAAAATAATGGTTTATATTAGCCCAAGTTTTAGTCTCATCACACACTAGAAAGGTGGCAAGAGCCTTAGAGTTCAGATGACAAAATCTAATGCGATGCGCATTTTTTAATCTCGTCTAGATGATCATACATTTTACATATTACAGTCATTCAATCAATTCAAAAGGGAAATTCATGAGCTTCTTATAAGTGTTATTGTAATATTTCTGAATTACTTAGTGATAATCTCAAATCTCAAGTAACGTATCTAAAATTATATTCATACATATTATGTAAATCTGATGATTACTATAGGACTTGAATAAATTGTTCTGCATTAATTATCCCCTCTGTATGACGTCATGTGAATTTGTAATTATTATTTTTTCGTTTTTGATTGACTTTTATTTAATTACTAGAGGATGCCCGCGACTTCGTCCGCGTGGATCTAGGTTTTTAAAAATCCCGTGGGAACTCGTTAATTTCCCGGGTTAAAAAGTAGCCCATGTCCTTCCCCGAGGTGTAAGCTAACTCTGTACCAAATTTCATTAAAATCGGTTGAACGGTTGGGCCGTGAAAAGCAAGCAGACAGACAGACAGACAGACACACTTTCGCATTTATAATATTAGTATGGATTTTTTCAACTGTTATATAATTTAGAAGATTTTGTAATTACGTAATAAATTGCGTGTCGAGGAGCTTTAACGTAACAAGCGATTGCCCATCTGAATGTATCATACATATACATTTTCAGCACTGAATATGACGTCATCAGTAGGTTCTCCCCCTCACAACTTCACAAGCCGCTCACATTGCAATAGAAAGCTACTGCTGCTGCTGTTGTTGTCATTAGCATTTTCAGTTTTGAAAAATACGTGTGGTTACTACCTACTTTGTACCTCTAAATTGCAATCAGAATAATATTTCCTTTATGATCATGTACCAGGGTGACAGCAATGGTGTGGCGGTGAGCTCTGGCGTGCAAGTGAACCCGAGGACAGGCTCGCGACTGAAAGCAGAAGTACAATGCGATGGACCATCGTTGGCTGCCTCACCGCGTTTCGCTCGTCACAATCACAACCACCTCAGTAAGTGTTTATTAGGTTTAAATCCAGTATGATAGAGAATATAGTTGCCGAGTATGGAAGGGTAAAGTTTCAAGAATAGGAAGACTAATTATTGATACCTAGGTACACTTTTAAAATTACCACAACAGAATTTTAATGGTTCATATTTCCATGTACAATAGTCCCAATACTATTTTTATCAACGACTTCTACTTCATATTAAGATGGCAAGTAGGTATACTACCTATCACTCAACTTTTAATCATCAATTAGGTGGCAGAAATAATTAACTAACAACTTACTTAAATATTTATAGTATCATAATATTTATAAACAGGTAGATTTGGGCAATTTGTAGCAAGCAATAAATTGAAAATGATTGCAAGAGTCATTTAAATATTTTCACTTAAAGATCATTTATCGAGTTGTCATTAAAAGTCACTTAAGCATCGTTAAATATAACGGCAGATTTTATAAAAAGTATATGCAAAAGTGAACCTTTTATCGGTTTCTCTTGGACAATTAAAAATATTGTTTTTACGTAACTATTTTCTGTGCATATGTTTTACTACACTCGTACTTTTAATTGACGTCCGTGGGACATTCGTTATCTGTTGCCTGCATTTTGAATTGCAACGAGAATAATAATTTGGATTCATGAAATTCATCGATTCACTTGTTATCTAAGTTTAACGACGTATATTTATTTATATATTACGCCCACGACCATACTTCTCTTTTATTTCTTAATAGGTTTTTATTAACTATCCTTCTTGTCTGTCTGTTTGTTTCTTTTTTGCTTGTTTGTTTGTTTGTTTGTTTGTTGGTCTGTCCGATACAAATTTTGCAACCGATTTTAAACTAACTTGAGCCCGATGAGCTAGAGTCTTGAAATTTTTAACGTAGCTCGGCACTAGATTGTCATTTAATAAATAATAATATTAACTCACATTTTTGTCTGTCTATTTGTTAGTTTTTCTTGTCGTTCTGTTTGTCGGAAAAAAGTTTGTAATCGATTTTAAACTAACTTCCCATTTAGTTAGCTACATGAAATTTCAAACTAGATTGCAATGCAACATTACTTTACTTTCTCGTCTCTCTGTTTGTAATCAGCGATTCCTATAGACTGGATACGGGCCGCCAAGTTTCAAATCATGCTCGTCGGTCTCTCTTTACCACATGCAGTCTGTGCCGCTAATGGCTATACGCAAGCGTGTCACACACGCAAGCGTACGATTTGTCCTTTCCTTTTTAAAATAGGTACGAATGTCTGAGCTTTACACATCGGGGGTTTTATAATGTCTTTGGCTGTAATTAAAGAAATAATACTAGATCGCGGCCCTGCAGCAGCGAACGCAGCTGCCAGCGAGGCGATGGTACCAGCAGTGTGCGCGGGCGCGTGCACGCGGTGTGCCTGCTGCGGCTGCACGCTGCGCGACGCGGCTGCGCGGCACGAGCAGCGCGTTGCAGCTAACGAGCGCATGGAACGCGCTAATCTGGAGTGGAAGCAGGTGACTTGAGATTCTGTCAATAAGTAGTGTTAATTGGATTGCTCTGAAATCTGAATACATGAAATCCCTGCTTTGTGTTGTTTACCTAAGTTTAGCAAAAAACCGCATCAAAATGTGCCCAGTAGGCAGATCTGCCTAGTTTTCGGAGTACGTGTATATGATTTCATATTATTAATGTGAAAGTGTGTTTGTTGGTTTGTCCTTCAATCTCGTCGCAACGGAGAAACGGATTGACGTGATTTTTTGCATGGGTATAGTCAAAGACCTGGAAAGTGAGATAAGCTACTTTTTATCCCGGAAAATCAGAGTTCCCACGGGATTTTGAAAACTTAAATCCACGCGAACGAAGTCGCGGGCATCAGCTAGTACAGGATTATAATTGTCCATCTGCAATGTTTCATGAAAATTTTACAAAAAGGGTTGTAGTTCCTTAAAATATTTCAAATTGGTATTAACAATTTGTATATAACCGAATCATCAAAATAGGTGCGTAGGTTTTACTATAGATAATAATTTTATTTTGCTATTTTATGCTTTGATTTGATATTGATGTGTTTGATGTTCGAAAATGTACAGCCTTGTAGTTTTATCATTGCGTTGAAACCGACCGTAGTATCATAAAATAAACAATAAGTAAAAGTTATCAAAATAGGTAGATAGGTAGGTACTAGGAATAACTCTATAAAAGTTGGCAAAAAAATGTAGTGACGTAAATCACGGGTTGTGGCTCCGTGTCCATTCATGGCGAATATACGCACCATTAATATTTTTATTGTTTTTCATATCGCATATGGGATAAACATGCTGGACTTTTAATAAAATCTAAAAACTAGATATGGGCATTATTGCTACTTTTAAATCATTTTTTTTTGGTAAAATTATTATTTTTATTCAGTGTTTTCATAGGTAGCCAATTTTTCACAGAAATTGGTTCTTCAATTATCGCACTTACAATCGTATACTACATTAATTTGACATCACGCAACTGATATTTCACAGGTGGTATTTTGCGGAAAATGAATTTCCACACTTATGGTTTTAAGATGAAAATTCACCTTCCGTGAAACGTAGCAAGCGATTGTTTAGTAACTAAAAGTTGCAGTTATCGATATTCAAATTTGCCGCAAAGTGCCGCGCGGAGGCAGCGTGGCCGCAGCGCTGCAGCCGCCTGCGGCTGCGCTGCTTTGTGAATCCATATAAATAAATTCGCGCGACTGCAGCGCTACGCCCGCGCTGCGGCGCATCAGTTGATCGTTCGAAATTATATATTATGGAATACAAAGCAGTGCGGCCGTATTTGTGGAGCTTACAATTTATTCTTATCTACATAGGTGGCTGTTGTTGCCGACCGCGCACTTCTAGCAGTGTTCGTGCTAGTGACGACTGCCGCCACTGCCGCCATTCTACTGCCTCAGCTGAACAACCTTCACGTCGGAAATACTCCGTTAAAGCATCCCTCTTAAAGGACTCTGTTTATGACTTACATATATAAAAAAATGACTTCAATATTTACCGACTTAAGCCCAAATTAAGAAAGAAAAAAAAGAAGAAAGAAAAAGTGTTTATTTGGTGTCACAGAATACACAGTACAGAATGTAATATCAAAAACCTCAAACTAAACTGTCGTAAATACAAATTTTTTTACAATTACAAATTACTATAAGTCACAAATTTTTATTTCATTTAGATATAATACCGTTACACTATCATAAAAAAGAGCTAAAGGTTCGTTTTGTTTGATTTTTATAGTAACGAATGCCAAAATGAAAATGGGTGCCAAAATGTTTGAGTCTGAAAAATGAAGTCATTTATGTAATGATATTTTAATCGGTCAGTATTTTTTCTTGAATATAGGATTGAACCTACCTAAGAACTGATTGTGTTTATTAAAATACATTAAGTAGATGTCAATTTTAAACTATTTATTATTTAATATAGCTTTTAAGTAGGTACTTAAATCTGTAAATATGTTAAAAATAAGTAGGTAAATAATCTATTAAATTTTTTTTTTTTTTTTTTAATACAATAAAACTTAAAGCTAGCTAAAATCTATTAAATTAATAATAATTTATTAACACACTCTCGGGTCTACTAAAAACCAATATGACAAACAAAATCTATAGGTAATATTAATCAAAACATATGTATACTTATAAATAATTCAATAATGTTATGGCTTTCATTATTACCAGAAAAAATATAAAACTACAATAATAATTAATAGCTATTTTGCAATAACTCGGTACATTTTTTTTTTCAGATTTTAATTAATAATTATGTAACGCTAACGGCGAAATAAATTATAATAGGTAAAGGTAGCACGCACGTGCTTATGTAATAAATTATCTATTAATATTAATGATTAAGGTATTAATTAAGCTCAAAATTGTTGCCAAATGTTAAAGTAAGTGTAAATAGAATAATTGTATCCCTGATACACTGGTGAATGTACAAAGTTAATAAAAGTTGTTAGTGAAAATTATAAACTTAGTTTAATTTCGTCATCAAAATGCAAAATTATATTGTGATAAAGCAACGATCTTTACCTCGTATCTACCAGGTGAAAAAATATATCTACTTACTGCATACATGATTAAATAACAGACAAATGACAGATTTGCACAGTTATTGCAAATCTATCATTTGCTATGGATATTTCAACTCATGGATATAAGTCCCGCAAATTGCTATTGCGCTGAAACCATGTCCCATTAACATCGAAATAACGTCATTTTGACGTCAGCCAAAATAAAAATGTACCATCAGCTCGAAACTTCAGTCTAGTGCTGACGTCACTAAAATGGCGGCCACGCACATTAGCAATTTGCGGGACGTATACTAAATCACATATTATTTAGAGCTAGTTAAAGTTAACTTGAATATGGCTTTCCTTTGGTTAAGTCAGGAGTCTGGGCTAGGACTTAAAAAAATAGACGTCTGGACATACCTACCTATTAGAAAAAAAATGGTGAGCGTCAGGATGGCTGGACCATGAAAGAATTTGATAAATAAGGAGAAATCCAATATAAAATTTTTCTTTATTTATCGAGGTACTTATATATTTGATGTCAGGTACCAAATAGGTACTAAATCTTGACATGGCTTAACCTCCAAATTCTCTCATGGCCCAGCCATCCTGACGCTCATAAAAAATTGTACTCTTTTTTAGGACTATCCCAAAATTAGCGAACCATAATTAATTTTTGTACAGCTTTCAGATAGCAATGGAAAAAGGGCTGGTACACAGAAATGAGTACCTACTCCCATTTCGCATCAAACACTTGCTTCATTAGTGAAATTGCAACGATGTCGCAGCAAGTTGGTTCCGAACTCTCATTAATAAAAGCGCTTGTCTTGCATCAGAACTTTTATTTTGTCTGGTCCACACTGTCTGCGCTGTGTCCACACAAAATTATCTGTTTTAGGGATACTGTAAGTGCACATTAGCCTCTGGGGAGCCAAACCCCCCCATTTCGTTCTGATTAGGTGTCCACCAATGCTTATTCGAGACTTTTGTATTTATACGAAAGGTATAGACATTATATACATAATAAGTATTATGACGTGGTGTTAAATGTAAAAATGGGGAACTAGGAACTATTTATCTCGATTAGTATATATAAAAAGAAAAGATCTGAGTCCCTGGCTGACTCATCAACGTCCAGCCGAAACCCTCGTGGACCTAGAAAGTTTAAATTTTGCACAGAATTGCCTAAACATAAAGAAAACTCATATTCCTTTATTAGGAATAAAAAGTTGGCCGAAAAATGGTTATGATCGAATGTAGCTAAACTTCTTTGACGAATAGGTATTAACCGTAAGAGCAATCACGCACTCATCCAATCCGAATCCGTGAAAATACTGATATGAAAAAATATCTACATCATTTGTCATAAGCTAACATACAAATAGTTCTATGACTACGTCGGAACGTATTTTCACGGACTCTGATCGGATGAGTGCGTAACAGCCCTAACAAGCGACATCTGCGACGAAAGGAAGGTAAAGTTTTTGGCAAATAAATGGGAGAGAGGTCAGATTACTATCGCTTTGCGGAGGGCAATCATCATTTGACCTCTGCAAAGTCTCTGGATAAGAATTGATTGGACGTTGACTGGTACAAATTAGGAATAATAAATTTAGGCATGTGTAAGAATTAGGTACGTTATCAGCTTCTACGACATTGTAGGTTGGGTAAGTGCCATTATAATCTCTACGAAAAGACAAAAACGTTGCCTACGCCTCACGAGCATCGAGTTTCATAAGTTCGAAGTTCTGTTTGAAATGATAAAGAAAATCATATGTGCGTTTCACAGAGAAAGTATGTGTTATGGTTCAAGTCACTTCATACGAAAAATCAAGGTACATTTTCGAACTCAGGCTTTAATTTTATTAATTTGAGCCGGAATATAATAATTGCGGGTGTTCATGAAATAAATGATAAAAATTCACAAAACAGGCGCAAACACGATATGCTGGAGGTTATGAAAATAATCTCCAGCATTTACGAAAGCTGCCAGACACCAAGAATGATTTTTCGACTAGGCAAATATATGCCAGGAAAAAACCGAAATATTAAAGTATGTTTTAACTCTCAGGAACCAGCGAACTATATATTACGTAACCGTACATTAACGAAAGATAAACACATTCGTATTTTTTGGGACCAAACGCCTGCTCAACAAAAATATATACAAAACCTGAAGGATGAGCTAGCTCAGCGCCAGCAAAGTGGTGAAACAGACCTAAGCATTAAATACTCGAATGGAATTCCTAAAATTACAAAAGTGATTTCAAAAAACGGCAAGTGATGTCGGATCTACCTACAAGCGAATCACCTACCTACCAGATTACTCACGATTATACTAATGTAACAATGACTTCCTCCTCACTTAAATTTTTCTATGCAAATGTTAGAAGTTTATTAAAGTCAGGTAAAATAGAGGAACTAAAATGCATCATTAAATCTTTTAGATATACTATACATTTGATATTATTAACGGAGACCTGGATTAAATCGGAAACCGAAGCAAACATATTGCAAATCCCGAATTACTCCCATATTTATAATTATAGAACATAGCATTGGGGGAGGAGTGTCAATATACGTACACAATGATTTGTCTTACACACTTACGGAAGAAAAATATGTTGGTGGAAATAACTTCTTATGGATTAATTTAGAAAAATGCACCTTAAATATTGGACTTGTTTACAGACCACCCTCAACTAACATTGAAAACTTTTTTGAAATTTATTCAACGCAGCTGGAACAAAGGAAAAGATCAATAGTTTTTGGGGATTTTAATATAAATATTCTAAATAAAGACCGATGTAGTAAGAAATATATGTATATACTACAAGAGTCAGGATATAAATTACTAAATAAAATACATAGCCAATATTGTACTAGAGAAACAGAAACATCTAAATCAATCCTGGACCATGTCTGTACAAATACTATCAATGATTTTCATATAGCTATAATAGATTCACCCCTATCAGATCATAAACAAATTTATTGTGAACTTAAAAATTTCAAAAAGCAACCCAAAAAGAAAATAAAGTATGAAGCAATAAATTATGATACACTATACAAGGATGTGGCCGAAAATATGACAAATCTTCAGATTACAGATCACAACTATAACCAATTGGACTGTTTTATTAAACACAATATAGAGAATCATAAAACTATTAAGCTCAAAATACAAAATCTACCTCAAGACGATTGGATAAATAAACAGATATTGGATGAAATTAGAAATCGTAATTTGCTGTGGAAAAACTTAAAACAAGATACTGATAATATGGAACTAAAGAATAATTTTAATAATATTAGAAATAAAATTAGAAGTACTATTAGGGACACTAAAGATAAATATTACTACACAACTTTTGTTAAATGTTATAACGAACCAAAAAAAATGTGGGACTTAATTCACACTTTTGCAGGCAATAAAAATAAAAGTGGTAGTGCTCCCCCTAAACTTATAGTAAACGGTAAAACTATTCATGATGGTACAGAAATATGTGACAACTTTAATAGCTACTTTTCTACAATAGGTCCAATTTTAGCAAATGACATACCACAAAAATATCATAATAATACTATATATAATGCTCACACATACTCAAACTCACCCACGCAGAATAAAACCCTCATAGAATTTAAAATATGTACAAAACACGAAATACACTCCATCATTAAAAATTTAAATATAAATGCAAGTTCAGGTATCGATGGTATTACGGCCAAATCAATTAAATGTATTAATGACATAATAAGTGAGAAACTAAGTTTATGTATCAACAAATGTATGAAAGATGGTATATTTCCAGATAGTCTAAAGATAGCTAAAGTTAGCCCTATTCATAAAGCTGGCTCAAAATCTGACCCTGGGAATTATCGTCCCATATCGGTTTTGCCCGTATTATCAAAAGTATTTGAGCGGGTTTTGTATATACGGCTAAGTAATTATCTAACAGAAATAAATTTTCTTTTCAAAGGCCAGTACGGTTTTCGTGCCAAATCAAATACTCTTTCGGCAACAGTTGATCTGATTACTAAAATAAAAACTAATATTGACCAAAAAAAGATAGCTGTCGGTATATTTATTGATTTGAAAAAGGCATTCGATACCGTCTCGCACACTATCTTGCTCAATAAGTTACAAAGTATCGGTATATCTGGATCAGCTTTTAAAATTCTAGAATCTTATCTAACAAGTAGACAACAAATAGTAAAAATTGAAAATTTTAAAAGCAAACCATGTGACATTGTTTGTGGGATACCTCAAGGGTCCATCCTAGGTCCTTTGTTATTTTTGATTTACATAAATGATATTGGAAACCTGGGATTGATCGGAGAGGTATCCTCATATGCTGATGATAACTGCTTATTTTATTTTGGAGACTCAATCCATGAGATCATGTCGAATGCACAAACGGATTTAGATACACTAAATGAATGGTTTCAGTACAATTTACTCACTATAAATGTTGCTAAAACCTCTTATATGCTTTTTACTGCAAAAAACAAAAAAGTTCCTAATTTCGATCCCTTAACTATAAATAACCAAGAACTGAAACAGTCAGAAGCAGAAAAATATCTCGGTCTTATACTAGATTCTAAATTAACATGGCGAGCTCATTTAGATTATCTGCAGTCAAAAATCACATCGTTGACTGGAGCTCTGCGTAAATCTGCACGATGTATACCGCATAAAGTCCGAAGTATCATTTATAACTCACTAGCCAAGCCTTTACTAGAATACTTAATAGAGATTTGGGGATGTGCATATAAAACTAATTTAAAGGATCTTCAAATATCACAAAACAAATTGTTAAAAGTTTTATTCCAACTAGACTATCGCTTCCCGACCAAAGAATTATATAAGAAAACTGATCAACTATCTATTAGTCAATTATACAAATACAAAACATGCATACTAGTTAGAAAAATACTCTTAGAGTCCGTACATACACAAATCACTTTTAAGACAAAATCTCATAAACATGGTACACGAAACAAACATAAACTACAATTAACTAAAGCTAGGACTAATTGTGGGGTGAAAACTATACAGTTTGAGGGAGTACTACTATATAATAACTTGCCGAAAGACATTTTTAACGAAAAATCTTTTCCAAAATTTAAAGAAAAATTAAAAAAATATTGTCAAACACTATAGTTTTAAATATATAGGTACTAGTTTTATTATTGTATAAATTCACCGTATCATAAATAATGTTTTCTTCTATATTTAAGTTTAAAATTGTTCTCATGTAAGTGAACTTTTGTTCTTTTTGAGAAAATAAAGTCTTTAATAGACATGTGTCCGCTATAGCTTAACTTAACTGAAAACCGCTGCCGTGCCTATAGCGTACCATAGCGTTATTGTCGTAGCTAGCAACGGTTTTCAGTTATCATCTATGACGAACCACCTGACAACGCAACACTGCCAACTGGCAACCGACAATGCATTGTTTGGTTTTTGGGTAACTAGAAACGCAATAATTATGCCTTCTCTTTCTTTCTTTCACTGAAAGCTGAGAAGGAGCGGTTATTGGCTACCGGCTTAGTAACTAAGAACTTGGTAAACCAAAGCCGACCTTATCTCTATTACGCTAAGGCTTAACTGTACAAGTACTTGTCCATTACACTTTGATCTATCATTCTAAATACAGTTAGCCTTAGAGTAATAGAGATAAGGTCCTCTTTGGTTTATCAATCTTTATGAAATGTTTTTGGTTAACTGGACTGTGGCAAACTATTCGTGCAGGCGTCCACTATAGTTTGACCTATGTCAATGATCAAATTAAACTTTACTGCTATGAACTTAAGGTTGTGATTACTTCACGATATTCATGAAAGTAAAATTGGTTTTATTTTAGTGAATATGCGCGCGCTAGCTATACAGACGGTATTGATACGGCAGCTAGCTTAGTTACTACTACGGAAACCGCTGCGCGTTGCGCATATTAAATTAGTTGAAACACAACTCTGATACCGATATTCGGCAACGGTTAACAATATTGGTATTGAAACTAAGTAACTGTTGATTAACCGTTGCCGTAAATAGCCAATAACGCCCATCTTTAGTCTTTAAACCTAATTGAGGTGCGGCGTAGAGGCGAGAAGTCGTAGCAAAGAGTCGTAGCACGGACGTAGGTAAGTATATAGATTTTATGCTTTGTTTCACTTCTTCAAGATGTTACTGTCCGGAATCATAGAAGCGGAGTCCAGCTATGGGTACGCTGTACACCCATGTCTTTTACGCTACCTTGACTTTTTGCAGTAAGCGCAGTTAGATTTATGTAAGTAGTTATTAAGTATCACTAAAGAAAATATGAGGCACGCATTTTTAACTCCAGCGCCGCGTTGCCACCCCATGAGCGATATCTAACTAAAAATAACATAAATAATATGATCTCAGAAGTCTTTTACACTTCGCAATACCCATAAGTACCTACCTACATATTTGACTCGGCAACAGCAGACAAAAAGGTCATAAGAAACTTATTGAAATAACAAAGCGAAAGAAGTTTGAGTGAAAAACCTTGCGTTATCGAAATTTGAAATGCCTGCGAGTTTTTCTCACCTATTCACCTGTGTCGTCGCGTCGCTTTTCCCTTAGCTACGATCCATCAATCATATCGTTCTCGCAGGAGACAAGCCCAATTTAGGTTCGAGGGTTCGAGATAACAATTTTTAAAGGTTAGCGTCGTAGGGCCAATATCCAAAAGTCTTCGCACACAACACCGCACTACCTTTTGAGTGTTGTGATAAATGTAACCCGTCACGGATATGCTTGAAGATATTAGTATTTAATGTGTTTAATTATTATTAAGATATTGCTTAAGAGTTCCAAATAAACTCTTAAGCAAAGGTTTTCTATGAAGGTACTGAAGAAAGTAAAAGATGAGCAATTAAAAATATAGGTAGGTACATTAAATCATCATCATGTAGGCACTTCCACACACCACAATCTAGCACCGCTTGAATCCAGCGGCTCCCTGCGACTCGTGTAATATCGTGTGTCCACCTAGTGGGGGGTCTTCCAACATTGCGCTTTCCGGTACGAAGTCGCCATTCTAGCACCTTGGAATCCCAACATTACATATTTAATCGTTTGCTGTAAAATGGTCCTACCAAATAAGTATGGAACCAGAAAACTTGGCAAAATTGTGTTGTACAGTTAACTTTTTTATTTTTTATTTTGTTTATTTGAAAGTAATCAACAGCGTAAATACATAATTATTATTTAAATTTAAATCTAGGTATAACAGAAGGCCAAAAGAGATTACTTAAAATTATAATTAAACTATTTTAACAGAATAGAGTTAGAATAAATGTAGGTATATACAATAATAAAATAAAATTACAACAGTGTGTGTATGATTGTATGTGTGTGTGTATGCGTGTGTGAGTGTGTGCTTATGAGTATGTGTGAGCGTGTGTGCATGTGTGTGTGTGTGTAAATGGGAGTGTATGATTGCATGCATATTTAGATGTTAGCTACTTTTTTTTTTATAAAGATCTTTTCTTTTCTACTCCATTAATTTCTCGACCTGAAACATTCTTAAGCTCAAAGAGACTTTTTATCTTAATGCCTGGAATAAACCGCTACGTGGCGTTGATCTTGAACGTCTTTGACGTTTCAAACTTTGCCTGGGTAAATTACTTACTCCTTTGACAATTAATTATTCCACATTTTTTTGCTTTTCATTATTGCAATAAAGTAAACAAGTTAAGTTTGCGATAAAGTAAACAAGAGAGACAGAAATTACACTCTGTCAAGCTCCGTATTTCAGTGAATTCTATAAACTTTAAATCAATCAATATCTATACGGTTTCATACCCCAAAATAGAATCATAACTCTTCTGATTAATCGTACTTTTGAAGCGTTTGTTCCAAAGGCAAGCGCAGAATATTCGGAGCGGATTAAATTAATCTGATGAGAGAAAATTTTCGCACGGTCATTTTAATATTGTATTTATTAATTTACTGCCCCTATGTTGGGCTAATTGACTGAACTCTACTGCGTAATGGTTGGAAAAATATCGCAAATAAGCGGACAATTGTATTCCATAATATGCTTAAGAAAATAGTATGCTTTGCATCCATTAGAAACATGATCTGCGCTTAGAGGCAGCGCATCGACGCGCGAGTCGCGACAGCTAAGGCCATTGATATTTTCTTCATTCTTCTTTCTTCTATCATCTTATCTACTAATGTCTAATTTATTGTAATATTAAAAAAACCGGCCAAGTGCAAGTCAGACTCGCGCACCGAGGGTTCCGTACTACAGGAGCAGTAAAACGGCAAGAATCGCTTTTATTAATGAATCGCAAAACGAACTTTGTTTTCAGAGGTTTATTTATTATTAATATTAAAAACTGTTTTGGTTGGTTGGTTTTATTTTTCTGTAAAATATAAGTACTTAAAATTCTATTGATTATATTATTTTAGATTTTTAGATTGGTAAACTTCCGAGATAAGGGAAGGAACGGCATTTTTTTCAACATTTTGTAAGATAAATTAAAAACTATTACGCATAAAAATAAATAAAAATTTGTTTTAGAATGTACAGGTAAAACCCTTTCATATGATACCCCACTTGGTATAGTTATCTTACTCCGAAAGTTGAAAATACTAATAGGCTACTTGACTCATATCTAATTTCGTCCAATAAATGATTATTTATTATAGTATTTTGCTTAAAACAACGAAATATATCAATAACAATTATTAAAAACGCAGGATGGATATATAAATCCAATTTAAAAAAATACAATTTTTATTTTTATTTGAAACGCAGAAAACGCTGTCAGCCATGATGTGACGTCATTAAATATGTAAACAAAGAAATGTCATTCCCATGTCACGCGGGGACTAACGTAGTATCCATATATATAAAATTTAGAGTCCTGACTAACTTATATATCAACGCACAGCCTAAACATCTAAACAGCTGGTCCTAGATACATGAAATTTGGTGAGTGTGTTCTTTGTAGGTAAAGAGAAGGTATTCACTAGGAAAGGATTTTTTGAAATTCCACCCCTGAGTGGGTTAAATGGAGGTTTGAAATTTATTAAGTCCACGCGGGCGAAGTCACGAGCATAAGCTAGTTTTTATATATTTCTAAAAACTCATAGTAAACGTAAAAAAATATCGTTTTCTCTTTATAAATTGAATAAGTTATTAAGTAAGATGACTTACAACAAAGTGATCTTTGCAAAAATAAATTTGGGTTGAAGTCGTTAGTCATATAGGATCCCTTTAAGCAAGTCTTTGCGTGTTACGTATATTTATTTCACTGGGCACTCTAATCCACAACTTTCCTTTGGTCTTTATCGATGCGTTTTTTACATTCTCGGATGATACAATAACGATAATTACTATATTTTTCATGTAAACTAGTATAGAAGTCATGTTTATTAAACTTTGGTAGGTTATGCTCAGTATATATAATGTACTCTGTGGTTATGCTGTTGTTTACAAATGCATGACGTCAGAGCACAGATAATCTATCGGCCAAACATGGCCGACAGTGTTTTCATCTGTCTAAGAAAAATATTTTTTTAAATTAAAGTTTTACGGTTTTTAGGGCGCAAAAAAATATAGTGTTAATTTTTTTGATATAATAGGACAAATATTAACCATTTAAGACCAACTTAAAAAAATTGTCAAGTAGCCTATTACTTGTTCATGAACACATTTTTGTAAACGATGTAACAACTTCACGGTTTTCGGATTTTTCCTTTACTTGTGCTATAAGACTTACCTACCTGCCAAAGGAGATTGCCCATTTTCTTAGGAGCTTTGGGCCCCCCCCTAATATAATTGTTATGTCACCATGGTTTTAATTTTATTTTGTAGACAAATAATTAACTCTTTATATTCTGCAAACGATTTCTATTTATTCACCCTGGTTATAAAGAAATCTTAATTTTTATATCTACACTATCTACACTAATATTATAAAGAGGAAAACTTTGTTTGTTTGTTTGTTTGTTTGTTTGTTTGTTTGTTTGTACTGAATAGGCTCAAAAACTACTGGACCGATTTTAAAAATTCTTTCACCATTCGAAAGCTACATTATCCACGAGTAACATAGGCTATATTTTATTTTGGAAAAAAATAGGGTTCCGTAAGATATTTGGGTTTTTCGGACACAAGGTGTAAAAAATCAACCAGAAAAGTTACTTATTTTGCGTACGCTGCCTAAACTATAAAAGATAGAACCATAAAATGTTCTAATTAATTGTAGATCTTATAAATATCTACAAAAAAGTCCGCGACACACTATACCCATCTATGTCGAGTGAGGCACAGCAACCATTTTTTTATTTAAAAATCTTGAATTTTTTTTGGACTACATTTAAACGCGTTTATTTTACTCATGCTATTAATCCTTATCAAAATAAATGATTTCATCACTAAGAACAGTTTATGGAGATAATATTTGGTCTTTGAATGATTAAAATTGGACGTTTGGTTTTGAAGTTATGGCGAAATTAAAATATTACGATTTCTGCTGCACGGCCCGTTGTCTACACTAATATTATAAAGAGGAAAACTTTGTTTGTTTGTTTGTTTGTTTGTTTGTTTGTTTGTTTGTTTGTTTGTTTGTTTGTTTGTACTGAATAGGCTCAAAAACTACTGGACCGATTTTAAAAATTCTTTCACCATTCGAAAGCTACATTATCCACGAGTAACATAGGCTATATTTTATTTTGGAAAAAAATAGGGTTCCGTAAGATATTTGGGTTTTTCGGACACAAGGTGTAAAAAATCAACCAGAAAAGTTACTTATTTTGCGTACGCTGCCTAAACTATAAAAGATAGAACCATAAAATGTTCTAATTAATTGTAGATCTTATAAATATCTACAAAAAAGTCCGCGACACACTATACCCATCTATGTCGAGTGAGGCACAGCAACCATTTTTTTATTTAAAAATCTTGAATTTTTTTTGGACTACATTTAAACGCGTTTATTTTACTCATGCTATTAATCCTTATCAAAATAAATGATTTCATCACTAAGAACAGTTTATGGAGATAATATTTGGTCTTTGAATGATTAAAATTGGACGTTTGGTTTTGAAGTTATGGCGAAATTAAAATATTACGATTTCTGCTGCACGGCCCGTTGTATTATAATATAAAGAGGTAATGTCTACACTAATATTATAAAGAGGAAAACTTTGTTTGTTTGTTTGTTTGTTTGTTTGTTTGTTTGTTTGTTTGTACTGAATAGGCTCAAAAACTACTGGACCGATTTTAAAAATTCTTTCACCATTCGAAAGCTACATTATCCACGAGTAACATAGGCTATATTTTATTTTGGAAAAAAATAGGGTTCCGTAAGATATTTGGGTTTTTCGGACACAAGGTGTAAAAAATCAACCAGAAAAGTTACTTATTTTGCGTACGCTGCCTAAACTATAAAAGATAGAACCATAAAATGTTCTAATTATATTATATAAAGAGGTAATGTCGTTAAGTTTGTTTGTAGGGGGTAATCTTTAGAACTACTGAACCGATTTTAAAAATTCTTTCACCAGTAGAAAGCTACATTATTCCTGAGTGACATAGGCTATACGGGATCTTTAAAAACCTAAATCTACGCGGGCGAAGCCGCGGGGATCAGCTAGTTGCTTATATTGAGGTTATATTTAATTAATACTTCTTCAAAATAAATGCATGTTTACGATTCTAACTGTGATTGTGGATATTTTCAATAATAGAGTGAAAAAAGTCGTTATAAAACATAATCGTAAAAAAATAACACATTAAAAAAAAAATCTCCTTTCATGATTCTAGGTCAACGGAAAGTACTCTATCTATAGGTTTTTTTGACAGATACGACAGGCGGACAGATAGATAAACAGACAGACAAACGAAGTGATCCTATAAGGGTTCCTTTTTTCTTTTGAGGTACGGAACCCTAAAAAACAGAAGGTCATTAAAGTCTATATATACAAAATTACAGTAAAAATATTGTCTAACGTAAATATACCTAACGTGTATCAGTATCAAAAGCAGTGCTAGAGATTGAAAATAAAAACACGGACAAAGCATCAAAAGCATCGCTGCTACAGTATACACAATGCATATCACGGTTTCAGATTTTAATAACAATTGATCCGCCTGCGCTTCTATTCTTGTTATGAAAATCTTTTATAAATACTGTAGCTGTACAATTTTATAGATTTTGTATCACAGATAATACCTGAAGAAAACTTTTACCACATCTATTTAATTATCTCTTGAACAATGACAATATTTTTAAAAAAACACCGCAGTAGTCGATCATTTCTCAAAGCGCTCAGGTCCCCGGAAATCTAAATTACAATGGCAAGTTCTTGCCTTTTGGCTTCAATCCGCTATGATTAATATTTCAGCTCTACCAGTAAAGACGTATGAGCGATTTAGATGCAATATGGCGTTATGTGGAAGCCACTACCAAAACAACAACAATTTTTTAACTTTCAAGTCAATGAGTAACTTTATTTTTCGTCGTGTACCACGTAGACAGAGTGAACTATAGTATTAGTAGGCGCGTTCCATAAACAAAAAAAATTACTCAATGAGTTAGAATTTCAGTTCCCGCACCACGAGGTGACAAAATATAAAGGTCCCTGAAAACATGCTTTTGATTTTGACTAAGAAAAATCTGGTTATTAAATTGTTATAAGAAAAAGTTTGGAAAAAAGAAATTATTCACATTTTTCCCAGACGGTTCACTTTAGCGTCGATATTTTTAAGTTTCGTCTGAAAGCATACTTACCAATTTTTTTTACATACATATCTCGATTGAAATGAAGAGCGTCGTTCAGTAAGTACATAACTATTATGTAAGGAAAGCATACATTTCATTAGAATATAAAAAACACTATCTCCATAAATATTACATGATCTTATGACGTGGGCGTGCCACTTTGTATACAAAAATAATATAGTATGTTTTCATAAAGAACAAGGGATATATTATCAGAAAGAGTAGTAAACATGGAATAAAAGAGTAATATTGTTGTTCCCATTAGGTATGCAGCTGACCTTTCATAATATGTGCATTTTGTCCTGGACCACGCTGTTATTAAAATAAACGACCCTGTACAGTAGTAATAATTACCTACAAACTTTTAAACAAAAAAATGACTGAATATGACTGTGATTTTTAGCCTTTTGACTCTTTTTACAAACTCTTCAAAAAAGATCCAAAACGACCTATTTGTAACATTGAGTTTTGCATTTAAAAAAAAGCTTTATTGTCAGTACCCTTATTATAAACGCGAAAGTGTGTTTGTTTGTTGGATTGTTGGTTTGTGAGTTTGTCCTTCGCAACGGTGCAACAGGTTAACGTGATTTTTTGCATGTGTATCATGTATGGATAAAGACCTGGAGAGTGACATAGGCTACTTTTTATCCCGGAAAATCAAAGACTTCCCACGCGATTTTTAAAAATCCTAATTTCACGCGAACGAAATCGCAGGCATCCGCTAGAACTGTTTATCATCATCATCATTATCAACCAATAGGCATCCACAGCTGGACATACCTAGGTCTCTTGTAGAGAGTTCCACACGTCACGGTCTTGCATCACCTAAATCCAGCGGCTTCTTGTAACTCATTTGATGTCATCTTGCCATGTTGTGGGTCTTCTAACGCGCCTTTCCGGTGCGAGGTCGCCATTCTATCACCGTCTAGGGATTCCAGGGTCTATCGAATTTTGAAATATGTGCCCTGACCATTGCCATTTCGGCTTCGCAACCCTTTGAGCTGTATCGGTTTGGTACTCTGGTTCTCCTCATTTCTGATTTGATCACGTAGATAAACGTTATATCGAAGCAGGCGTTACTTTGCGGAAGTCCGCCCGCCCTTCCACTGCTAACCATGCAGGTAAAGCAGCCACTCGGCAAGCAATACGCACCAACACCACGCAGCACCACACAAATCCCAAAGCATTTCACATGCTGCATGTTGTATCATACACATTCGACCTGTTTCAGCGGATTACAGCAAATTAAGCTTTTGGTTCATTGTGTACACGTAGATAAACTCCAAGCATAGCTCTCTGCATCATCCTCTGAGCTTTCTTATGATATTAAACTTAATGTATTTTTTTTAATTCTGCATGCATACGGTAGCGAGCTTAACAATGTAAAAGCTTATAGAAAGTAAATTCTCTTAGGGACTGTATTGAGAACGTGCAAGCTCTTTATAGCCTTAAAGCTTCTTTACATAAAAGTGTAACTCTCGTGTGTAGTTTCACCAGAAGCCACGCAGCACGCGTAATGTTGCTACACGTGCTTCATCGCTTCCTGTTAGTGTTTTGTAAAGCTTTGTTTTATAATCTCATTTTAATGAGAACAAACTGAACAATATTATGATCCTATATTACACGTACTTATATTATCGTTTCCAGTTAGACTAAGGCCACACGATGATTTTCCGGTGCGTTGCGGCGCCGCGCACCGCTGTGGATTTCAGCTCTCGCTCCCGGCTCCGGCCGGCAGAGAGAATCAATCCGGTGTTTGACAACTAATCAAATATTTTATCAAACATCAATACACGCACTTAGTATGTGAGGTTCTATGAAATACTGGTATGTGACGTCACAATGAATTGACGTACTTTTTTTAGTTTAACTCATAATTTAAAATGGTTATTACACTTTAAACTAACAAAGGACGTGGATTTTACGTATTTTGGAAGACTCTCTATTTAATAATCACTGCGAAATAATTTATTTTTGGCATCGTCAAATACCGTATTATGACTATGGTTACAACGCATCACCCCTTCTTGCCTCGTCTCTCTGGTCGGAAGTCCGATGCGCGTTCGGTGCGGTACCGCACGACGCGACGCGACGTCGTAAACGTATCGTGTAGCATGGTAAGTATGATTTATATGTAGGATAACGCAGTTGCCGCACCGCTAACGCAACGCAACGTGTGGCTTCACTCTTAGTGTTCTTTAAGCTTGGTTATTAATCTCATTTTAATTATAATTATTTTAAAAAATATACCTATAGTACGTCACTGGTCGAGATGGTAATCGGGGAGGTAACGCCCCGCACACCCACACACGCTAACCCGGTGCGGGTGACGCGCGGGGGTGCGGGGCGTCCCCCCCGTCTCATACATTGCCATCTCAAACCTAACAGGAGGTTTGGGTAGTCCGTCCGATTCTAGGCACGCACCGCTAACTTTTCGTTACTTGCTTTAACGATGAAGGAAAACATCGTGAGGAAATCTGCATGTCTGACAGTTTTCTATCATTACAGAAAACTCTTACTTAAAGGCATGTGAAGTCTGGCAATCCGCGCTTGGTCAGCGTGCTGACCTATGGCATAAGTCCTTCTCATTCTGAGAAGAGAGCTGGCGAAAGGTTGATGATGAACTTTGAAAAGAAAATTAGACGCTACTTTTGATATTATTTCATACTAGCGACTCGCCCCGGCTTCGCACGGGTGCAATGTAGATCCTAAAGTGGTGTCATTGTGGTCATTTTGTTATATGTATATTTAAACAGAATAAGACAGCATTTTCGATGAAAGCTCTCATTCGATATCATTTCTTCCGACATTTTGAACAATTATCGTCATACATATTTCAACAAATTAGCACAAAACAATATTAAACTATTCATTAGAAACGTTTCTCTCGAATCATTACATCTAATAATTCTATGGCAGTTCTATGGCAACTCATTCACTGTGCGAGCTGTTGAACTTTGGAATGCACTACCATTGACCATACGGAAATCAAAGTCACTAGACTCCTTTAAAACTGCAGTGAAGAATCATTATCTTACAAATTGAAGATGACAATCACATTTAATAGAGTATATATTAGTCTATTTTATTTGTATATTAGTATTATACATATTATTTAATACATGTATTAGTGGTTTATGTATTAGTGTGTATCAGTTATTTGAATGTATGTTTATTAGTATATTACATACCACCTGCAGTCTAATTTTCCTTATACTTTCCAATCTTTAAGGTTGCCTGGTAGAGATCGCTAATTAGCGATAAGGCCGCCTTTGTCATCATTAGATAATAATAATAATATTATTATCTAATGATGAAAACGGCATTAAAATCCGTTGCATAGTTTAAAAGATCTAAGCGTACATAGGGACATTGCTTTGTAGTGATACTGATATAGCCAATAAAAAGATCTCTTATAAGTGAGTAAATGAGATTTTCTCATTGTATTCTAGCTAGTTGACCGGTATTTATCAACCGGCTCCGAAGTTATTTATCAATGTCCATGAATCCTCCGTAGCTGAGTGACTGCACATAGGTAGCGGAAATTGGAGAAGAGGGGAACATAAGAATAAGAGAATAATGAATCTATTAGGGCAAATGATGGGCAATGTACGCACATATAAAAATCACAAGCCTATAAAGCAAAACTTGCTTTGCTATGCGCTACAAAAATAAGTGCTACGACTGAAAGTAGGTACATAGAGATTCTCCGTATTTTTATTACTGTTTATTAGATGGGAGAGAATAAGTAAGTAATCTATCGATCTTGTACATCAAATAAAATATTGTTATAGTGGGCTATATGCTGTCTGTGTGTCTACCTTGTCATTACCATAATTTTCTTGCAGAGGAAACTCAGTAGATAAGTAGGTGCTTACTAATACTTACCATGATATTTTGCAGAAATTGATGAACGAATTGGCTTGATAAACAACACTATTACAAAGTAAAACTAAGGTAAAGAACATTCTGTGTTGATATTTATAGCAGTTCTGTTCTGGTCTGTTGCGACGAGATTGAAGGACAAACCAACAAACATACGAACTAATAAACCAATAAACCAACAAAGAAACACACTTTCGCATTTAAAATAAAATGGGTACTGATTTAATAGTAGATACCTTTTAGATTAGATTATTTTAAAATCTCTATGTAATATTTTAAACAAACTGTAAAAGAAGCTTTTTGATAAAATATAAAATATACCTTCGAGTTTTTTTAATTGAATTCGTAGAGAAGGGTTGATATTTGACAATAATCCGAGTTATTCACGACGACGCCTGGGGAGCGGTTATTGTGTTTGACAAAGTGAATATTTTTCGCGCTAGACCTCCCTACTGGCGCGCGAAGATTAAATTACGAAAATTTTTGTTTTATCACGGGAAATTGGTAGGAAATTGTGGATATTTTAACATCAGCTTCATAACGTTGACTTTAAAAAGAAAAACAGTGCATATAAGAAGGGAGGTAGGTATTACCAAATAAACGATACCAATTAAACAACACTACTTCGAATAAGTACTCAGTTAAAGACACGAGTCCTTTGTGAAACTTACATAGCAACGATGAACTAAAGGATGTTTATCAATCTAAGTTAGAACTAACCCTGCGGTTAACGGTGTAATTAATAATAAACTATACTCTCTGAATCACAAAGCGAAAGTAATCGTATTCTAGATTATCTCCATTATCTGGTCACTTACGCATAATCGCTAAAACTTTGACTATCTGTCTTTGCCTTGTCTGTCTTTCACAGACACAGTACAAATTGGGTGATAGAAATTTTAATTATTTTGAAGACTACAACCTACCTATACATACACGTCATGTTACACCTACCTATACACGTCACAGTTTACTCCAGCGTTTCTTCTGATTGAGGAAGCGCCGGGATATCAACTCTTAGGTATAATATGTGATGTGTGGCACAATTTACAAAATAAATGTCTTTCTTTCTTTCTATACCTATTTCGTTTTTTCGCAAAGGTATCTAGATTTCCAAAATAAGTGAATAAGATAGTCATTGAAAATCAAATCAGAAACAAAACTGATTCCAAAAAAACTTTATTTAAAACTATAAAACAGTAGGTAAAAATCAAAAATAAAACTAACTATCGATATTTTTTATGATATCCGTAATAGTTTCCTAAAGGAATGCTCATTTAAATTTTATTGTTAAACTTCGGGAACTCTTTCGGGGTATCTTCCGGGAATGTGGTCGGGGTTGTTGGGATTATACTCCCATATAAGATATTCAGGCTCATTAAGATATAGTGGCGGTATCTCATCACTGGGCTCGGTTTCTACGCCTATCAGCTTCTTGTTACGTTCCAATAGTTCATCCACTTTAGTTTGAGTTTCTTCAGAAATATCTGAAAAAGTTAAGTGAATGTACTTACTCATATAACTGTAACTACTGTACTAATTATTGTCATAGCATTAACTGAAGGATTTTGAAATTGAAAGTATCGTGAATGTTTTTATTATGTTAGTCAAAGCTCTTTTATTATAATTGCTGTAAAATTATTCTGGTATAGACTCAACAACAGCTTTATGAAACTCTCAAAAAAAGTTTAACTATCAAGTTTACCTATATTAATATTAACTTCATGTTTTTTATTTTGTTACTAATTAAAATACAAGGCACCAAACATTTCTGGAGAAAATTAGGATACGTAGGCAGTAGGCACTAGGTATGTTTAAAAGAGGATTTGTACAAGCTAAGGGTATTAAATACAAAAGTCGCTATAAGACTATTTCGTGAGATACAAAAGTCAAACAAAAATATTTTAAGTATCCTATTACGGTTTCAGGGCTCAACAAACATTTCCTCCGAAAGCCGGCTTATAATAAGCCACAGCAATGGATGATAATCACGGTGTCATTAAGTTTAGTTCAAGGCAAGCCGTTCTTCTTCAACTTATTTAGGTACTTGACATTATTCCCTGACATAGATTTTAATTATGCTCAGACGGCCGCTAGGATCGTAGCACAATACTTTCTGCTGATTGAGTTACAGAAAAACAACACCGAAAATATAGGTATGTCGATATGATATTTGATGCATATAATTATTATTAAAATAATATGATGCATATAATTATTATTCTAATAATAACAAAGCTTTCCAAATTATTTTTTAACTAGCTGATGCCCGCAACTTCATACGCGTGGATTTAGGTTTTTAAAAATCCCGTGGGAACTCTTTAATTTTCCGGGATAAAAAGTCGTGATTTTCCAGGTCTTAAACTATATCCATGCAAAAAATCACGTCAATCCGTTGTTCCATTGCGACGTGATTGAAGGAAAAACCAACAAACCAACAAACAAACACACTTACGCATTTACACATAATAAGGGGATTTATAAGTCTGTAAATATTTTTCAAAATGGTCGTCAAAGCATCGATCAATCAACAATACGAAGTTCTTAGAGAATGAGACAATAAATTGAAAAGTTAGGAGCTGCTTTATCATGCTCGCAAAGTATGAAAACTTTTGGTCGATACTAACGCGTACTACGCAAATCAAGCCTCAACACCCTTCTGTTTTGTTCTAAGGCGCAAATCAGAGTTTTCTCCGCTTCGCCGGATAAATTGTTAGCAGCCATGTCTAGTCTAGTCAAACCACGATTTAGAGTTAGCAAGCCAGCCATCTGTAAGAAAAGTTGTTAAAACTTCCGTCAGACAAATCGTCTTTGAAATTGCTAGTGTTCGCCGACATTCAAATATGTTTTGAGTTAAATTGAAAACTAGACAAATCAGTGTAGTAGTTAACTAAGTATAGCATTTGAGTCAGATCGTGGAACAACAGACCTCATACCTCGATATCAAACAAGCGGTCCCACCTATAGTCCGCGACAGGTGGAGATGGCAGCCGGGGTATGAGTTGGGGAAACGTCCCGCACATCTGCACAGCCCTCGCGCTAACCTGATGCGGGCAAGCGCCCGATTGCCATCGCTACCTGTCGCGTACCTTGCGCGAGAAGTTGCTGCTCTATGAGACAATATCTAGAGCCTCAATAGCTCAACCGGTAAAGGAGTGGACTGAAAACCGAAAGGTCGACGGTTCAAACCCCGCCCGTTGCACTATTGTCGTACCTACTCCTAGCACAAGCCTGACGCTTAGTTGGAGAGGAAAGGGGAATATTAGTCATTTAACGTGGCTAATATTCTTTTTAACAAAAAAATAAAAATATGACAAGTCTCTGAAGACTTAATAATTTGTTCTGCCGGTAGAGAAAAGTATTAAAGACAGACCTATTTCAAAAATACTATGTTGAAAGAACATCAGCAGGTAAGTACATAGTAACCTTTTCTGCTGAAGGCCCTGAGAAGCCGCAAGAGTTCACAATCAACGTCTGAGGTTTTTCCTTGCACCGTACAAACGCTGCAGCGAATATTGTAGCGCATTCCAATGACATCGGATTCAAGCTAAAATCTTGTGAACAAAACATTGCATGAAATTATTTTAACAGAAGAATCTATGAATTGTACATGTTTCTTCGCACTAGAATTTTTCTGGCATTATACCAGATTTTTCATTAATTAAGTATGCCTATGTATTGCCAAGAAAATATTTTTTGTAAATTGTAAGCTGTAATATGAATGGAATAATAATATGCTTAACCGATCAGATTGCGATAGAACCAGAAGGATCAATGTCAAACTAGGTCTTATTATTATTACCTACTTATCAATCAAGGGTGTGGTTTTATTTTAACTTACCTAGCAATTCAATTGGTGCAGCGGGTTTCATCTGCAAAGCATAGGCAATTCCTTGAACTCCAACCTCTTTGAATCGGTTATTAGCTATTTTCACTCTCTTCACATTTTTATGCAAAAAAATAAATCCTCCCAACGCTTTCATACCATAATCTCCAATTTTACAATGATTAAAATCCAACTCTTCAATAGATTCTTTTTTTACCAGACTTTGCAGAATTATTTTTACTTTAGAACAGTCTAAATTGCTCCTGTTGATGCGAAACGTTTTAAGATGTTGCAAATGTTCAAGCCCTCGGCACAATGACTCGCAGTCACCAAGAGAAAACTCAAAATATCTAGTCAAGTATCTATCTTCGAGGTTATTCACCCCAAAGATTAGCGATATTTCTTGTAGATTATAAAGCCGTGCTAGCACTGGTTCGAGCGGCACGTGGTCATAAAGTTTGGGGACACTGAATTCGCACGTATCTTCGACTGAGTCTTCATATGGAATAGGAGGTGCGGGTTGCCGAATCATTTGCAGCTGCTTCAGACCCAATTCGTAAATGTAAGGGCTTACCTATAAATTAGAAATTTTCAATTACATTTACAATAGGTTTGTTGATTTTATATTCAAATTCATATTATTATCTAAGATTACCAGTTTTGCTAATTCAACAGCATCCTCTTCTATAAAAACATCAGGTTTTACGTTTTCTAAATAATCTTGAAGACATGCAGACAAAAATTTTCCTTTCCAATAGCTAACACCAACTTCCTTTCGTGATGGGAACTTAGAAGAAAATGATCTTTTCCAATACTGTTCATCCTAAAAGACAACTTATGATATCAGAATACTATGATAGTGTGACTAATCTATTGTGTGAAACATGTTATGGTTTACCAATACCTAATATGAATTTCTATTCTAAACTAGCAGCCGCCCGTGGCTTTACTCCTGGGAATTCTGAAAAATCTGGCCCTATTCCTTGTCTAAATTTAATCTCTGAGCAAAAATTCAGCTTTCTAGATGCAAAGGTTTGGGCTGGGCGTTGATGAGTCAGTCAGTAAGTGAGTCAGGACTTTTTTTTTAATATGTTTAGTATGTACTTAAAGGGAAAATTAAGTTACATAATAAAAATTACGAGGGTTACCTTGATATAGGGTACGGTGAATTTCAGAGGTATATTAGCAGGGTACAAATCCATGAGAATGTCTCGATCTTTTTGTAAAATCTTTTGGAGTGGATTTATTCTGTGAAATATCTTGGACAGCGCAATTGCGGCATAGTATGTAAGAGGCGCTGGTGTGAAATTATCATCCCATTCAAAGTTTTCAGCTACAATTTGCCGATCTGCTTCTCCTAAGGAAGTCTTCATAACATTCGACGTGCTGTAAGCTTTCCGTGTGCTCACGGGTACTACGTACGGGACTTTCATTTTTGGGCTGTTTAATTTTCGTTTTACTGGGTTTATTATGTTTTAGTAAATTATTTCTATTTCTGCTTATGAACGTCAAAGTTATTACAATCAATCCACTATCATTGACCATTGTGACATTTTCTTTTTGTTTGTTTTTCTCTGGTTCTCTATAGTTTATATTTAAAATTATTTCTGTTGTTAGTGCATTAATTGTTTTTGTTAGAAATGGAAATAACTAGGAATCATTCTGTATTGTGCTCAACAGTAAGCTTAGTTAACAACTTGGTGTGTACAATTAAACTGGCTTCAAAGTTCAAAACTTGTTTTATTAATAGAAGCGCTCGGTCTGTGGACTTTGACCATGGAATTAAAATAAGCACGTCATGGTTGGCGCCAGCTATATTCCATGTGTAGGAAATGGGAACGAATAAGTGAACTGTGTATAGTAAACAGAAGTTCGTGTGTTTACGGCACTCTTCGGCTATGATCGGATCAAAACAATGCTGCTCGCATTTGCCGGCCACTGACTGTTTAGCTTGGCTTGGGTGACGGGACTGACGGGGACCGGTATAATATTATTTTATCAGCAGACGCGCGCGCAACTGTTACTAATCTAAAATTTTAAATATTTATTTTATTAATAAAAAATAGTACTCCAATGAATATGGATCACAACAATAAATCCGGAACGAAGACCCCAAATACACCGCAGATTGGAAACTACAACCCATGGAATTTATTATTTAATTCAAGACGACGAACTGAAAGTGAAAACAGTGCTAGTTCAAATTCAAGTACTGACCAAACACGTAAGTTATGTTTATTTCATTATATAAGTAGCCATTGAGAAATGCACATTTATTAGTGTTTATACCTATTTAGGTAAGTAGGTACCTACCAATTTATTTGGACGTATTTTTTGAAAGTACGTCCAGTCATAAAATTTAATATGAGTAAGTCACGGACTTTAACGCACTTAATACAGAAACAAAGCTTTTAAAACATAAAATGTGTACATGAGCAATATTATAATGATTGACGTACACATTTAGGTAAGTATGCAAATTATAATAACGTCACTACAATCCAGAATTTTGTAGGATAACAACTAGTGACCTTAGAGTTACTGAAGTGATTGTAACTTGTTCCGAATAATATCTTCAAGATACAAAATTCAAATCCGCATAGATAATACCAACTGTTTTAAACCTTGCTTTTGATCATATTTTCGATAAAATTATTTTCCGTTACAGTATCTTTATTATGCATCTTTATGGTAGAAGCTATTTAAAACTCTACAAATACCTAATGACTCAATAGGTAATAGTTTCCAGTTTCTTAATGAATCTATCTAGATAATTAAATTGTACAACAATAAACATACTTATCTAATTTATTTATTATGCTATAGGTAGAAATGTTACTAATGAGTTCTTCGCACCAAAGGTTACAAAAGTGCGGTTTAAAATATGTACCTACTAATTAGATATTGAATCGTAATCAGACTTAACTATCAAATTCCATGTTGTAGGGATCTATTTAATAGGTTGTAGTAGGTAGGTAGGTGGCGAGTTGCTAACTTGCCACTTCTGGCCAAACTTTGCGATCTTGAATGCTGGACAGTTGGACACATCACTAAGTTGTCAGCTAAGTAATCGGTATCTTAGACATAGGTACTAAATTCGGAGTCCATGATAACAAATCTCTTATCTCAGTCAACTATGTAATGGTTCCTCAACTAGGTATGGTCTGATATTTTCAAAATACCATTGATTTTAATGACAGGATTATGTTTATGATTCCAGCGTGAATACCGTAAAATATTTACCCGTCTCTACAAGTTGTACTATATTTTCTAGTTCATGTCATCGATGCTTAGGTATCTAGGTATTCAGTTATAAACTCAGTAAATAGTTTTCTTTATGCAAGCGCGTTTCATCTTAGTATTTCCTTAGAATTATTGCTGTTAAATTTAAAGAATAATATTATAGATGTCTACTGAAAGAGTGACGAAGCAACGAGTGCAAATAGGTATTTAAGAAAATACAAAAATAAACACAAAGTTACATTAATTAAACATTGAAAAAAATGTGTAATTAAGTTTAGTTAAATTTTAGGTAAACTGTAATTAAATTAGAAATACTTCACTCCTTTATTATATCAAATATGACTACGTGTGTATCTGTACCTATTGTGTGACTTAAGTATTAGGTTAGATTTATTTTTAAACTTTCTGTTTATTTTAGCAATTTTAGGATAAACAGGGAAAATAAAACTTAAATATTTTCTATAGGTATAATAATATTATATAGTAATATAAAAATATATATTAAGTATATTTGATTTTTTTATTTAAAAAGCGAAATAACACTGTGCTTTCAAATTACCAAATTACAGGTAGTTCAACTATCGCCAATTAATATAAATTTTAATTAACAATTTTCCTGCCTATATTATGTGACGATTAAAATTAAAAGCACCAAAATATAAATTTTTTAAAACAAAATGAATCTTTTCCACGATCTAACGACGGACGAACCCCAACTCACATTTTTGATTGGAAAAAAGTTTTATTTGAATAATATTCTTGTATGTACTACTACTTCAAATGTGGGTCATCAATTTCAAATTGAAATATGTGTTTCAGGTACACAGTTCGGGCCACTTCAGAGGCAAACGGGCAAAAATAACGAGGAATATCTGTGGATGATGTAAGTTTCCAAATAAATCGAACTAGATGATGCCAGCGACATCGTCCGCGTGGATATACCTAGGTTTTTGAAATCCCGTGGGAACTCTTTGATTTTCCGGGATAAAAAGCCCATGTCCTTGCCCGGTATGCAAGCTATCGCTGTACCACATATCGTCAAAATCGGTGGAACAACTGTAAAAGGCTAGCAGCCAGACTGACAGACAGACGGACAGACAAACAGACAGACAGAAAGACAGACAGGCACACTTTCGCATTTATAGTATTAGTATGGAAGTATGGATTGCATCAATGTATCATATCATTGGTCCGAAGGATACGCATCATTGATTGAACAGCAGACGCCTGTTTTATCATGCCCCGTCCATAATGTTATGTACTTGTCAAATGAAGTACTCATGCATATCGATCGTTGACTTATTTGCTCTTCTCTCTCTTTAGTACTACTTAAAATAAAATCAATTTATCTAACTTGCATAAACTCGTAGATTTCAATGCATCTATCACCATCATTTTTTTTTTTTTAATTCACAAACGTTCGTCCTACTGTTGGGAACAATACGCAGAGAAACTTTTTACAGCTTTTATAAAATAACGAAGGTCTGGCACGCGCTGGATCTTAGATCTTAGGCCATAAGTAAGATTCGAAAGCGATTATGTTCTAAAAGTTAGATTTTAGCTTGCATCAAGTACGCAAGAACAAAATAAAATTATTATGCTTGGCTAGGTAGAATATGTACCTACCTATTCATATTACTTGTCTAGATGTTGTCTAGCGTTAAAAAAATATAAGTACAAGATCTTTTTTTATCAAAATGACCTTGGAATGAACACGATACGATACAAAATAAATAATTCGTATGCTGAAGTGGCATCATAGGTTTTTCGTGAATATTAAAATGATATCACTAGGTAGTTAGTAGGTAGGTACCTAACCGAAGTGACAGATAAACAATAAGTTTTATACAAACAAAATAATAAGTATTATTATCATCGATTTTGTTGCGCATTCGTAGTCACTGGTTTTACGGAACAAAATCTTCTTTAAAAACAGCGATATAAGGTATATATATAATACGATTTTATTGAGTAAATATATAAATCTATACTAATATCTCTAAAATCTATACTAATAACTCTATATAAATAAAAGTGTTTGTAATTTCAAAATAACTACCTCTGGTTATTTGAACTGTACCATAAACCATAACTGAATCAAACGTTTTCAAAATGTTTGTCTGTCTGTCTGTGTCTCTCTGTCTGTCTGTCCGTTTTCGAACGGGCTAATCTTCGGAAAGGCTGAGCCTATTTTGATGACGGGACTTTCACAGACAAGTAGAGGATTAACCAAGGAGTATTTTTGAACCGACTTTCTAAAAAGAGAGTTGTGTTTTTCTACCTATGTACACAGAAATCTCCGAGATTTCTGAACCGATTTGCGTATTTTTTTTAATCGATAGAGGCACCTTGCGACATGGTCCCATGAAAAAATTTGATTCCAACTCCTCGAAATTTGTGTAGTCCACGGACGAAGACGCGGCCATATCCTAGTAAATCTATATTTGCTTTCGTTACTGTAGATATCAAGTTAACTAAGTAGATATCAAGTGTCTATACGCTGAGATGACACTGAGGTAGTTCAATATTGTACTTGCACTTTCATTGTCTATTTTTATTCAATCAGCTTAAGTATGTGCCCAACCTATCGGTCAGCTTTGCGATAATATTTGCCCATTTACCACGCTTACATGTAAGCACGTGATTCTAGATGTATAAATAGTTATTAGTAGGTACCTATATAAATAAATATTATTTTACGCATTTTTTTCCGTTATAATATTAGGTAGTTACATTTATTATACTCACCTATAGTATGCGACAGGCTGAGATAGCAATCGGGGTATGAGGGGGACACCTCGCACACGCGCACGTCACCCGTACTACACCCCACCGGGTTAGCACGGGGACTGTGCGGGTGCACCATGCATCCCCACCCCGATTGCCATCTCGACCTGTCGCGTACTATATACGTACCTAGACATCAATCTGTGATAGATACCGGTTGCTCACAAAATTATATTAAGTACTAGCTGATGCCCGCGACTTCGTAATCGTAGGCGTGGACATAGGTTTTTAAAAATCCCGTGGAGTTCCCACGGATTTTTCGGGATGAAAATTAGCCTATGTCACTCTCCGGATCTTTGACTACACCCATGCAAAAAATCACATCGATCCGATTGAAGGACAAACCAACAAACAAACACACTTTCGCATTTATAATATGGGTAGTGATAGTGTATTTTATCAAAATAAACAAGGAATAATACCAATAATACCTACCTAACATCAATATCAAACAAATTGCAAGTAAAGAATATGTTTTGCCAATAATAATAATTGATTGTTAGGTATGTACAGAAAACAAAAAAAAAAGATTTGCTAAATCAGTAAAGGAAACACGAGTTACGCGAGAAGAATATTCTTACCTAAGTAAATAGAGCAAAATAAAATCATTTTCGCAGACAAATATCACATTTAGCGACATTAGCCAATCCAAATATTTTCAGATAAATTGCTAGGTCTGTACATAGTTGTTTAGGATTCCGTAGTAATTAAAACAAGTTTCATCCAGTATTTCTACCCGTCTTGCCACAGTCGTTTTTATTCAAAACTAGCCCGCGACTTCGTCAGCGTGGACTACACAGTTTTTAGATCCCCTATTCGACCCTTTTAAGGGATGAATTTTCAAAAATCCTTTCTTGGCGGATGTCTACATCATAATAACTATCTGCAGGCCAAATTTCAGCCCGATCTGTCCAGTAGTTGGAGATGTGCGTTGATAGATCAGTCAGTCAGTCAGTCAGTACCTACTAATCGTTTCCTTTTAATATTTAGAGACTAGGTACCACCGGGTACCAATTAAAAGTTTCCTCACGAATCACGATGTTTTAAAGCTGAAAAGTTGAAATTAGACAGGAATTTATTAATAAAAAGGCTACCTCTCAAACGTGATAACTGAGAGTTGAAAAAATTTCAAACAAGAGAGTAAGAGAAAATGACACAAAAATAACTTTGTATCTAAACTTAATATTGTTTTTGGTTTACAGTAAGACGTTTTTATAAGCATTAGAACTCTACATTTTGGGTGTTCTGACACTGGCCAGCTGTTATTTAGGTAAATTGATTGGTAGGAAAAGCTGTTTTCATGTCTTGAAAAGAAAATGAGCGAGATGTGAAGAAAGATTTTTCGATTTCTTGCAAGTTCATGCTTCCCATGTTAATTAATCGCATGCTGGGATTTCACCTAAATTGCACAGGGTTTCTCCTTCTTAGGACTTATTGTGATGATTTTAGGATGATGTCTTTCGTACATGAAATCAGTTTCACTGTTTGCTTGGTTCAAGGAGGTGGTTGTATGTAATAGGTATATTTAAAGTATGAGCAACAAATATAAATAATAATAATAATAAGTATAAATAACTGAATACATGTTCAATACAATTTTTTTAATTCTGATACAAGTTAGCCCTTGACTGCAATCTCACCTGGTAGTAAGTGATGATGCAGTCTAAGATGGAAGCGGGTTAACCTGGCATGTATGGCAGTTTTTATTAAACCCATGCCCCTATGTTCTTGTTTATAAATAAACCAGTAGGTACCTACTTCATGATCCATTTAACTGTTTTCTCAAATATAGCTCAAGGGGTACGAGGCGGTTGCAAAAGACGCGTTTATTAGCAATAATGGTAGATCTAGAAGGTCAACCACTAGTGACGGAGGTGCAGCCGGCGATGCATCTGCTGTTTCATAAACCAGTCTCAGTCTCTACACGTTAGAAAGGGAGGGCAAGACAAGCAGTTGGCCCTCGTCTTGGTGTCGAAACCTTCGGTTGCGTGCGCCCGCGCAGCCGCGCTCGCCTCCACGCTGTACTTAGTCAAGATACTTGAAACTATGTTATTGTGTTGGTTGAAAGTGACAGTGGAATTGGGAATAGCACGTGCTATGTGAAGTGACCTCTGGATAACAAACAAACATAAATGTTTCGGTTAGTTCTTCTTAAGGTTATCACATTTGTTTAGATATGCTGTCGCGTTTATACGGATATTTATTAAACATTGAATTGTCAATTTTATAATGAGTAGGTATAACAATAAGTGAATGTGCACAAAATGTTTGTGTAAAGTAAATCGAATTGCAAAAATACGAAATCACTTGATTTCATTTCACTTCATCGGTTCTTGGGTTCTTGTAAAATTGCATCTAAAATCTTGCTTAAATGTGGAAAACTCATTTGTCTCTCCTAATAATTTTTATTTACTTTACTTAGTATTGATTGTCAAGACAGTATTTTCAAAGTCTACAAATTAACTAAGCTAGGTACCCAATTTCCTTTATAAGACACCTAGGACCTAGGTACTATCAGATAGTTACCTATTCACGGTTAATCGCTTTTATTAAGTAGGTACCAGGATCTTTTAATAGGGTAGATTTCTTTAACTATGTAACACTTAGGTTTTAAATATTACTGTGGCCTACGACACATCGATCTATTAACAGAGCAGCATAAAACTTTTGCTGTTAGAGATGCCTTGATACATTTTTTTTAATTAAGTAACTCTGGGCCTGGTTTTCATAGTAGAAGAATTTTTAACTGTAGATTATTTTTCGTTTACAAGCACTTAGTTTTGAAGTCATAGTCGTAGAAATGCACATGATTTTGTTAACAGTAAGGAAGTCTAGGAGCCAGATAATTCAACACTTACAGCTACACATCGTGTTGCATCTGTTACCATTAACAGTTAGCACACATTTTATGAGTGCGAAAGATTACATTGGCAGAGTTCATCAGTTTCTACATGCCTATAATACATGCCTACGACGCATAATTTGTATGTTGGAATCACAACGGTTTTGTGGCTGTACCTATATCATATTCAAATGCTGCAGTAATTAACCCGCTGTTTGTCTTTTTTACTTTGCGCAACTACGTCTGTCTTTGCTTCCACTATCCAAAACTAGGTATGGTATATTATTGCATTTTTCATGTTTTTCTTGAGGTATATTTTTTAGCTATATTATAGCTATCAGTCAGTCAACCATTTATATTTTAGATTATCCATAGTAAGATATTAGGTATATGAGATAATATTATAAGTAATAATGTACTATTTTTGGTTGACTCTAGCTTCAGTAGGTATTTATACTATGTTTTGTATAATATTTTGAATAAGTTTGGTCTTTCCTTTGTTCACTAGTTTCGAAGTACGCTTTATGTTATAGTGTGGATTCGCTACGTTTTCCTGCATTTTAAAATACAAATTAGTTATTAAAATTAGTAGCTCTTTTACAATATTTGACGATACTCGCTAACAACAGTTTTGTCTTGGCGTAACGAATGTTTTGTTTACATGTGTTAACTGCTTGTTCAGCACGGTTACCAAAACTATATCTCAGTTTTAGGGTTAAATGTAGACGAACGAGCTCTGCTCTTGTTTTTCAGGCCAACTAAGGAAAAGTTTTTGACATGGTCGACATCTACACTATTGTACTGTATTATACCCACATGAAAGTACTTACCTGCTTATTCATTATAATATTCAGTTATCTATGATTGTACTCATCGTATGCTGCACGAATTAAAAAAGCTTCGTCATCAAGCTTAATCATATTATTATTAGTACCCACCTAATTACAAAAACATTGCAGTTTTATGACTTGAGACTCAGTTACCGTTTACGTCATCGAGATTTTAACAACTGCGATCATAAAATCTATTATACAAAAACTTCTATTGGACGTAATTGAAGTGACATTGATCTGTAGAATCTAGAATTAAAATAAACTAACTATAAACACTGAAATTAATAATAGCATAGGTGATAGAAAATACATTGATTTTGGATCTGATAATGATTCCTAATAACAGAATGTATGGACTGAACAACAAAAGCAAGAAGAACGCATTGAGAAATACCCATTAGGTAATGTCGTTTTTCATCTAATACACCTAATTCTGCAGTTCTGCTCCAAATAGCTACTAGTCCAATTATTGCTTTTGAACTGACAATACTAGTAACACTATTATGTTTAAAAAATCTGCTTTCAATATATCTAAAAAGGAGTTTCATTAATCGTCAGAAATACCAGTCTTTGCGTTAAGCGAATAGTGAAGAGTTGTAGAATATAAAGCAGTAACTTTAATACTAAGAACAAGTTCAAAGCCAGGAAGGCCAATAGGTACTTTATTATTATTAAAAAAATTATTGCTTCTTACCAACTAATAATTATTAATTTATCTACCAACTAGGTACGTTGAATTGAATTCAACCTTGGATTGTGACTCAATCGAGCCAACCAAAATAAAACATACGTATGTGGGTTTACATATAGGTGCAATATTGACAGACACTGATAAGGAAGTTTCATAATAAAATGTGTTAAACAGAAACGCTTCAAGGTACAGATAATATGGATTACAAAAAAATAAAAACAACTGATAAATTGTATGACACATAACATAACCTAGTATCTTATTTAATATCATTCAATAAAGACACGAGTGTAGTTATTTTTTAGAAATTACAATACAACAGCTGTAATTAGTAGAACAATTAAATGAATTGAGATTGCTCTATAAACTCATAACGAAAGCCAAAAGACTGATCACATGTGTATCATGAAAGTACCTACCTACTTATAATAATTATTGATTCATACATTGTTGAACAGATGTAAAAATACTAATTATAGCTCGCAACATGGCATGTTGCCTTGTATGGTGCATAATAAAATTTAAGAGTGCCAAGTCTGTAACGACTTAAAAATCAGTTATAAACCTAGCTGCGAATGATGAATTAATATAACAATATAATATACCACGTAACTTATCAGATTAAGGACCAGTTACATGTCACGTGGTTAAAGTTATGTTACGGTTACCGTTGAACTAGACAAAAGTAGATTCAAGCACAAGTCAGTAGTATTCATGCCTCCATGTTTAAGATTAAATTTAAAATTTTGGTCCAAAATTCTTATTGACGTTCAAAATTTAATGGTAATTATTGTAGCGTAACTTTAATAGCTGGATTTGCAACTGGCTTTAAGAAAATGTGCCATTTGGAAATATTTAATTACAGTTGAAACTTTAATATCACAAACGCGAAGTGTGTATTTTGGTATTTCACAAGCTCTCGCAATTGAGATTAATTTAAATTTTTGTGTAACACATTAAAGGATTATTTATATTAGACCGTGCCGGGCCCCAGCCGTTCGACAGAGGGGACTTCCAACATCGATGGTTCGACGTCTGATTTGTATTAGGCCGCATCAGATCATGCCGACGTATCCGAGTCTTCCGAGCCTCGTCCGTGTTACTGTTACGTTTCTTCATATAAAATTGTAATCCTTGGATTGTTTGCGTGTGCCTTGAACGTGGCACGGCTCGGGCCTGGCACGGTCTAGCATAATTACCTAATCATGCTTACCTAAAAAGTTGTACCTTTAGTATTTTAATTTACACTGGTTACTAAGCTGTTATGTTTCATGATATGTACTAATTAACCTATATTGTTATTTATTATAACATAACAAAATGCAGGCAAATAATTAATATTTACAGTACGGTAAATTCAACATTTACTGATATCTGCCTTTTTAGTTAAATCGATTTGTGTATAATGTATTACACTAAAATTAAACTTAATAGTTTTTTTATTATAGATGGTTGCAACATGAATTCCACTAATCCATCGATTGAGCAAAATTTTTCACAGTTAGAAATCATTGCCTAGTAGCACTTCAAATACATAGGTATACCTACTTACTGGTCTAGCTTTGTTCAAAATCGATCCCCTAGAATCTAAACCACTGCTTGAACCAAGTTTTAAACATCGAAGGCGATGGCAAATACTAAAATAAATATTTGTCCATAATTTGTCCGCAAATTAATCATTTTACCTGTTTATTAAAGGACGATTAATGAAATGATTTTAATTTACTTACAAACTTATCAACCGTTGAAGCTGAAGGAAAATACTATGAAATACCTATTTAAATCGCCCATGATTTGTCCTATTAATTATATATTTTACCTGCACATAGTAAAATTTTATTTTAGTATTTTATGCAAAACTAAAATTTATTTCATGTAGAAAAACTAGTGTTTCTAAAACTGACTCGTTTGTGACTCTATGCCTATCATAATATGAGAAGAACCGCCAAGAAACTCAGCTGTTGCTCTGTCCAATAATACCACAATACACACATACATATCTAAGTTTAGTATTATTGACAAAATTAACACAGAATTTCTTTTTTTCAGATGGCGCTCATAATCGTTCATCGAAAGCAAATATCGAATGTTGGCGGCGAATAAGTGATAGTTTGTAGTCAACATGAACATTTGGTCAATATGGGAGAAGGTATCTTGGGTATGATGGAGCAAGCATTCCTGCCAACCTGGTTCCTGGTTGCGTGGCTGGGAACATGCCTACTTTTCAGCCCCTTTGCAATATTCTTCATATTGTGCCTTCCCCAATTTCCCCTTCTAGTCCTAAGAAGGCTCTGTTATATACCGTTCGAGTATATTTGACCAAGCATAAACGACAAACCAATGGGATAATTATACAAATTAGTTATGTGTACGTGTAAATAGAGTGTAAAAATATTTGTAATTCTAATTAATTAATGAATAAATTTTTAAGTTAAATATCTATTTATGTTATTTAAGAACCTTTTCTCGATATTGTGATAGAAATAGATGTAGATTAAAAATTTAGAAAACACATGGAGAGATAAGTATAATTATTACTTATTTAAAACTAGATGATGCCCGCGACTTCGTCGGCGTGGAATCTGGTCTTTAAAAATCCCGTGGGAACTCTTTGATTTTCCGGGATAAGAAGTAGTGTGTGTTATGTGTTAATCCAGGGTATAATCTATCTCCATTCCAAATTTCAGAAAAATCCGTCCAGTAGTTTTTGCGTGATTGAGTAACAAACATCCAAACATCCACTTTTTCACATTTATAATATTAGTAGGATTAGGATCTATTGGATATCGTTATCAGCTATTGGTCATATTCGCTTGTTTACATAATTATAATATAAGTACGGAACATACCTACTTTAAGTAGGTATTTCTAGAAGTGGAATAATCTGGTGGACTTTGAATGTGTTCTTAAATATTATATTATCAATTGACCTACAGGCCTATGTCACGGCCTCATACAACTAAAACAGTTATTATATCTACCTATTTACGCTGCAGACTGCAGGAGATATCTATTAGTATGTAAGTATATTTATTCAATACATCTTGTGTAGAAAAAAATACTCTCAGGGATGATAGATATTGAGATAAACTTGGAAAGTAAAACATGACTTATAATATATCAACCATATTTGAGGCCATGTTAAATACAAAACTTTATCCAAATTGTTAGTTTTATATATTATATACTTAGATTGAAAAAAATTATTTATTTAATTTAATAGGAAGATACAAAAAACAAAAATACCAAACTTATTCTAGAACATAAAAATTACAAATCGAAAATATCATCTAAACCACCGCAACGAGGCAGGGTGCCCAGAACGCTGGCAGCGTTACCTCGTTGAATGGCCAGACTAATATGCTGACCGAGGTAACTGCCAGCCCTCCGGTCCCCCGTGGATTCCGCGAGACGGGATGAAAGGTCCTTAAAAAAGGATCTAGCATCCTCGCCCCACGAACCCATGGTCTCCACCCCAAAAGGCACAAATATGAAACTATTTTCTATATTCTCATATTTGCGCCTCTTGGCCCTTTCTGCCTTAGTAGCCGCCGCTCCGGCCGCCACGGAGGTCGCCTGTACGTGTGACAGCGCCAGTGTATCCACACACGTGGCATCCCACACAAGCGACCTACCTTGCTTCCACGGGACAAGAGTCATACCGTCTGGTCTCTTGCCATCGCTACGTGCCAAACCATTTGGTTCCAATACTGCAGGCACATTAGCCGTGACAAGAGACCTACGTATGACTCCGTTCAAGGAAGCATGACGGGAAAAACGACCGGCACTTTTGCCACAAGCAAGACCGTGGTGACCATATACGTCCACTGCCTCGCCACAATGACAAAGATGTGGCTGTTGAATCCTAGCGCCAAGCCGAAGACCAACCGCGATAGTAAGTGTAAGGTGGTCTAAAAGAGTGCCTATATGTTTCGAAGGGAGAGCTTGAAGCCAATAGCTCGATTCTCTCGTAGACACTGCGAGGAGACGCGCGCGATCTCTTGCAGAAGTTGATGAATTTATCAACTCCTGCAAAACGTCTGCACAAAGCGCGTCATCCCACTCCCTTTGAGAAAACAAAGATACCGGCTCATTAATAGGACATGCTAAATTGAAAGCTTCTCTAGCCTCTGCCAAATACGAAAGCTCTATAGAACCCAAAGATGGATTTATAATATTGCCAAAGAGCTTTAACGTACTATACGCAGAAGATAGAAAAGCAGGTAATGATACACTGCTAATTTTACAAATGCCTAAACCACCGTAGCGAACCGGGAGTGAAGCTTGTGTCCATGTCGCGCCATCAAAAGGACAATTTAGAACTTTGGAAAGTGTGTTTCTGATAATTTTATCCAAATCAACCAATAAGGGAACGAATTTCCATAATGGTGAGCAACGAAGAAAATAGGTAAATTTAGGAACGAAAAGACAGTATTTAATGATAAAAAGGGCCATGTGAGAATTTATTTGGTAAAGGCGCTCCGAACATTGATCAAATTTAGTAATTTGGTCATTAATAAAAAGGGGAACAGAGTCTGTTAAGACGGGAGCCCCCAGAAGACGAAGAGAATCTTCACTTAAAATTTTGATACCTGGTGCCATAACACTAAACTGTTCGATAACTGATTGTTTTCTTTCAATATCTATTGTGTTTGGAATATAAAGTTCACATTTTTGAAAATTCAATTCTAAACCAACAGATTTAAATTTATCGATCAAAAATGCAAGATCGTCTAAAACAGTAGAAACTTCACCCCCTAAAAGTTCCATCGTCTAGATACCAGATATTAAATTTAGAATTTAAAGCCGAAATAATAGGATGAATGGCCAGACTGAAAAGGGCAGGTCCCAGTGGATCTCCCTGTTGGCAGCCAACAGCAGAGTTTAGATAATGTGATTTGTATAATAATTTTGAGGGATTTGAGTGACATTGCCAAATGTATGGGAAAATTTGAGGAATTTTGTCCTTAACCTCAGAGAGGAGGATGTTACGGTCAATTGAATTAAAGGCGTTCCTTACATCAACTTTCAGTAGCACCTCCTCACCTGAGTTTAATAGATAGGTGCGAGCCGCGTGAACTGCAGCCTCACACCCACCCTTGCACCCAAAGCCCAGCTGTATGAGTTGAAAAAAATTTGACACATTCGGAGAGATGTGTTTGCAGCAGATTTTAGAAACAATGCGTCTTAATCTTGACTCCACGGCAATGGGCCGTATGCCACCATCTCTTTTACTCAGCGCACAAAGATTGGCGCCGTACAAGATAGATGCTATTTCTTTAGGCACGACGCCCGACAACATAAGGTTAACTAAATTTGTAAATGATTTTAAGAGTTCTTTACTACTGTCAACGTTAGCGCAAAGTAAATCTTTAAATTTTGTGGTGACATACCGTCCATGCCGCCAGCGGAACCACTATAAGGACAATACTGCTGCAAGCACATCTTCAGTTTTAGCTTGAAATAAAGAAGTTGGAGTGGAAGATTTTAGATTGAATTCTATTGACAAGGTGACAAAGACTGTGGATGCTTGGATCGGAGAGCCTCTAAGGTCTCTGCCGTTTCTGGTGCAACCACATCGCTGGAAAACCACATCGATTTCATTTTTTTCATTTTAAACAAAAGCCGAGCTGCACCCTTATAATCCCCATCATTTATTTTATTTTCTATATAAACTATTGGATTATTTTTATTGTTATTTTTAAAATCATAAGAAATATAATTACTGCAATTTGAATTTTGTTCAATACTAAAACAATTATTTTTTATTTTTTGTGTGAGGGAGCAGCTCTCGCTTTTGTCCACATTTAATATTCTGTAGGCAAATGTCAGTAAAAGTTCCCAACTTTGCACAGAATTCACACTTACTAAAGAATCTATTACTTTCTTTAAAGTATTTGCTACCACCAAACGTGACCCCCTTGGTATACGCTTGATAATAGGTACACTATTTTTTAAATTACTTAAATGTACCCAAAAGTCATTTGAATCATTTATTGAATTTATGGAAGGATTAACCGTTGAATTTTGAATTTTGAGTTGTTGAGATTGATTATTATTATTAGTTTTGTGAATTTTACCAATATGAATGTTTAGTCCACTTTTATTTTTAAAATATTTTGGTTGGGAACAAAACTGACACAGCAAATGGTTTTCTAGCGATGAGGCATTCCTCTGGCTGCCAACTGAGGAACTCATTGAATCGGCGCCATGACTCAAGAGCAAAAATTAAAATATATATTACTAATATTAAGAACAGTAAAAGTGGAAAACTAAAAAAGAGACTTAATAATAAAATTTACAAAAAGGTAATTTAACAATAAAATTAACAAAAAGGTAACTAAAAAATAATATTAACGATCAAAAACTATCACTATGAAGTCAATCGCAAAGAAAAACCAAACACTATGTAGGTACTTCCTTTTTTCTGGGTTGTAACAGGGCCCTCTTTCCCACTGGGCACTATGGGCACTTGCCCAGGACCCACGATCGATTGGGGCCCACTAGTCCCTGCCAGATCACCAAAACAATATATATGCCGGTATATGCCGCACCACCACTGCACGTAATTCAATTGATCTACGGAGAAGATACTCTCGAGAATGTCTATGAATACTTTAAGGTTCCTCCTGAAAACTAGCGGTGCAGCTTTCTGCAGCTTCTTTCTGAGTGGAGAAGCTTATTTGTTCCACGATAATAATAACTTTAAGATTTATTGATCGTTTATTATTTATTTATTAAAAATTTATTCGTATAAACTTTTTTATTCGTATAAACTTTTACAAGTACTTACGAATAGTCGGATGCATCTACCACTGGTTCGGAATGCCTTTCCTACCGAGAAGAACCAGCAAGAAACTCGGCGGTTGCTCTTATACATAATATATTTCACTAGCTGATGACCGCGAAGTCGTACGCGTGGATATAGGTTTTTAAAATTCCGTGGGAACTCTGATTTTCCGAGATAAAAACTGTCCTATGTCACTCTCCAGGTCTTAAACTATACCCATGCAAAAAATCACGTCGATCCGTTGCTTCGTTCCAACGTGATTGAAGGACAAACCAACAAACAAACACACTTTCGCATTTATAATAGGCCGTAATGATTGATATAATATCTGTTATGCTCGTCTATTACCGCGTAGCAACTAAATTGAAATATAAGCACACAACCATTGAAGTGAGTAGATATAGTTCAGTCTAGAAATGATAAAGATTTTAGACATAAAAAAACCGGCCAAGTGCGACTCAGACTCGCGCACTGAGGGTTCCGTAGTACAATCGTATTTTATCGACATTTTGCACGATAAATCAAAAAATATTGTGCCTAAAAATAAATAAAAAGCTGTTTTAGAATCTACAAGTAAAGCCCTTTCAAATGATACCACACTTGGTATAGTAATCTTACTTTGAAAGTTGAAAATAGTAATATTTGTTCATGAACACATTTTAATTTTTTCCTTATGATGTAACTACAAATTCACGGGTTTCAGATTTTTCCCCTCATGTCTGCTATAAGACCTACCTACCCTCTAGGTTTCTTGACAGATCGACAGACAGACAACAAAGTGAAGGTTTTTCCTTTTGAGGTACGGAACCCTAAAAATTAATATTTTATACCTAGGTAATTACGTTGATATAAGTAGGTATATATCAAATTTATCTTGGTAGGTATATAATATAACATGGTCCTATCAGTGACCAAACTTTCAAGATTAAATACTTATAGATATCTACTGATCGTGCTGGTTTACCCCTCAAACGATATTATAACAATAGGTCTGATAACTGAATTGTTCTAGATTACTGGCACGAGAATAAATTTTATCAATACTTGGCTTTTATGATTATTGGATAATAGGAGAGCAATAAATATTGCTTACGTAGCACATTTGAGTATTCTAATTTGTTTTTAGGGTTCCGTACCTCAAAAGGAAAAACGGAACCCTTATAGGATCACTTTGTTGTCTGTCTGTCTGTCAAGAAACCTACAGGGTACTTCCCGTTGACCTAGAATCATGAAATTTGGCACGTAGGAAGGTCTTATAGCTGGCATTTGGGGAAAAATTTGTGGTTATTTCACACAAAAAAAAATTAAATTATGGTCATGAACTAACAATTAGTATTTTCAATTTTCGAAGTAAGTACCCCACTTGATATAATATAACTATCTCATATGAAAGGTATTCACCTGTACATTCTAAAACAGATTTTTATTTATTTTTATGCATCATAGTTTTTGAATTATCGTGCAAACTGTCGAAAAAATACGACTGAATTACGGAACCCTCGTTGCGCGAGCCTGACTCGCACTTGGCTGGTTTTTTTCTATAAGCTCGGACTTTGCGACTAGTTGAGAAGAAGATTGATGCTCTGGAGACGTGATGCTGGAGGCGAATACTAGGAGTCTATTGACCAAATTTATTACCAAAACGTCCATATATTCCAAGAACTGCGTATTAAACAACGTCTTTCGGCGTTAGTACGGAGTCGCATACTGAAAAGCCGTTATTTCTCGGGGAACTCGTCTCCTGGGCGTGAGAGTGATTCCATCGAGCGTCTCGTGATACCTATACAGGGCAAAGCGGACGGCACCCGACCAAATTAAGTCTGCTGTAGGCTGTGGGTCTCTTGCATGAGCCAACCAGCTGGAGGGAAGGTATGTGGGACTCGCCGGCCGAGAGGCGACCGAAATACCCACTAAAACCCATCGGCGCACCTGCGCGTCGCTATAGTGACTGGGTCACGGGAACACCGAAGCAAACAACCGCGACCCAGCCAGCGACGTCTACCGAGGCGAACCCTCCACCGGGAACCTACTCACGAGGTCCCCCACCACACGTCCGAGGCGCACCAACGATGTGCGCCTCCTCCCCTCTGGCGACCCAACGGACAACAATGCGAACCCGCGCACGTCGCTCGCGTCCCATCCTTCGCCTCGTCCACTGTGCCCTCTGCTAGTCAGAGGGACACGCGGAGAAACCTCCCCCCTGCCAGGTCATTAGCCATAGCCAACAATATCCCCGAAAATAAATTATTAGCCATGTTACCGGGGCGCGGGGTGCACCAGCCCAAATACTGCTCTTCCCCTCGGACGGATCCAGAAGGGACCAACAGCACCCAGGCACACTGGGAGGTTGCCTGGCTGGCACCCCTGCATGAGTGTACCTGCAGGCTATTGGCGAGCAGGGGGAAGTGGCGAATGCTCGTGAGCGTGCCTGCCAAGCCAAGCGTGTTACGACGAAGAAGAATTTGATATGAAGTTTGACTGTAACAAAAGAAGCCGTACTTAATAAATGCGAAACTGTTTTGACTGTTACCTTTTCGCTTTTGCCGAAATTCGGTGAGGAGATAGCATGTGCTAGATTAACCTCAGAAGTATAGAGACAATAGAGTCAGGAATCACCTACTGAGAGCCTAAACCTTAATTCGTTATCAATAAGCTAGGGCGTGGTTGAAGGTAGAAAACAAAATAAAAGATTGTATAAGGAAATAAACTGTTTTATTCAGGGAAAAATCCCTCCATATCAAAGTTTATCTTTACCATTACTTATTGCTTTATCATTAAATAATTTATTATTTCCTTTAAGAAAAATCTACCGCCAGTTCGAAAAAGCATATCTACCGAGAGAAAGAACTGGCAAGAAAAAACTCGGCGGTGTCTATCCACAATTATTGAAAAATAGATACAACTATGGTATTACCATAACATATCCAACCCACATCGGGTATAAGCATAAACTATTACAAAGGAATACCAGTTGAATAACAAATTACACATTAAACAACATACATAGTATAACAATAGAAATATAAAATCAACAATATTCGTACCTGTAGGTATGTCACAGCTTCTTATTAAAAATAGGAAAATTAATGATGTCTACCGTCAAAGCAGAGCCATTTATAGCCCTTTGGCTACCCTTTCCATAAGTATAATGATACCATATAAAACTCAAATTCAATAGAGTCGACAATAGAGATTAAACTTTAGTTTTAAATTTATACACTTCAAAATTCCACATTATACTCTATTTAAATCTACAATTACTTTACTTCTAAAATATAATAAAATCAATTTCACCATGTAAGACCTTTGGATTAGCTGCTATATATTATCTGTTACGTCTGTAGTATTTTGCCTATCATTTTGACGTGCCTCTGTTTACAAATAAAATGTCAATGGTTTAGAATTAATTCTTAAGCAAAATCTAAAGAGTTTAGTAGCAATTTCAAGAAATAAATAGCAACTCTAACCATTTATCTTATACGGCCAAACTGACAATTGCTTCGTTCTCGAAGCAACAAAATAAAAACAAACAATACGTAAAGTAAATTTTTAACAACATCAAAACATTTTTTTTTTTTTTTTTTTTTTTCAAACAACATGTCTGTGGCTTCCAACAAAATTTAAAAAAACATTTTAAACATGTGTGTGACATACAAAATTACCACACAGTTTACTCTCAAAAATACAAGAAATATTTTTCTCGCCACAGCACATAAATGTTTCCAAACAAGATATCCTTTAACCCCATTGGTTTTAAACCAATATCAAAAAATATTTTTAACACCACTGGTATTAAAGCGATATTATAAAAATACTTTTCAACACCGTTGGTTCCAACGTTTTAAAGTATCATCTACAAAATATCCTTCAACACCATTGGTTTTAAGGCAACATCGTAAACCATCATAAAATTGTCCCTTAACACCATTGGTTTTGATCCATATATCACTATACAATTTTTCCATTGATCGAACATTTGATCAAAGTTTTAAATAAATTCCAATAAAATATAGAGATGAATATTAAACAAAGAAAAATTGCAACTGAACAAATTGTAAATTATCAGAATTTAAAATAATATGTTTCATAAAAAAGAACCATCAAAATGAAAAAGTTACAAAAATATTAATATTTCAAAATAAGTTAAATCATAAGAACTTTTTTTCAATTTCAAGTTAATAATTTTGCAAAAATAATAAAATACCATCGACTCTTACTCCTAAAGTACCAAAGTCAAAAACAAAGGGTAGGTATATAAAAAGTAATTATATGTAAGATATATCAAAACAAAACTAACTACTATGTTAGAAGAAGTAAAAATAATCAAAGAGTAAACTTATCTAATTATCGTTATTTACTTTCAAAAATATTTTCTATTCAATCTCTTTTTGTCTATCTGCAATCAGTCCTTGGACTATACAAAAACATTTGTTGCTTCCCACATCCAATGATGTGCCAACAACCTTCCTTTTTAAATAAATACCAAAACATTTTTCCACAATAAAATATAAAAATCCAAAAAGATCGTAAATAAAAACATAAAGGTAGGTATCAAAAACTAAAATGTCAAAAAATACCACAAAAATAATTTACATTAAAAAGATCGTCAAAGAAGTAATCAATATCAAAAATAGTTAAACACTTCAAACATCAAAAACGTCAAAAAATCAAAAGTATTATTCAAACAAAACAACAAAATACGGCATTAAAAAATATTAAACACAAGTGGGTAGTCAATAATCTCTAAATTCCAATATTCTAAATTTAAGTTTCAGGTTTAACCATAGTCCACCACGCTGGCCAAGTGTGGATTGGCAGCTCCATTACATCACATTACGTAACGGTGGGTATATATAAAAAAACAATGACATCAAACAATCAGTAGCTACTAGACTTAGCGGCATAGCAACAGGATAAGACATCAGCAGCCTAACCTATCCTTATATAAAAACTACAAAAATAAACTCCAACAAAATTTCTTAATTATTGTAGGTAGGTATCACAAATCTTTCATCTCTACGTTTCGCGAGTGAGAACTCCGATGCAAAGTCAATAGCAAATTTACAAAAATGGCCACGCTAATCGCGTTTCTGATCAATGAATCATCAATATTTAACGAATGATGCAATATGTATTTCTGTATTGTTCTTAATTTGAAACAAAATTACAACAAAAAAATTTTTTTTTTTTTTTTTTCTTTTTTTTTTTTGGTTCTTTTTTTTCCTTCTTTTCTCTCTGTCATTATGTAACACATAAATAAATTATATATATATCTATTCGGCCAACCTGAAAAGTACTTCGTTCTCGAAGTACTTACATAGGAAATGCCTCAAGAACATAACTAAAAAAAAAGTAAGATGACTCATCACTCGTAAAACAATATTCAATGATTCAATGTCAACATCACTATCATATAAATTACGAATATACGGCTAGACGTCAGACGTAAATTAAAATAGAACACAAATTAATCATCAGTAAATATTTACTGACAAACTTGCTTTAGTTTTTCACCGCTCGGTCAGTCTGACATTTAACCACATTTTATCGTATGATCATTTAATAAAAATTTCATACCAACTAACTACCTGCAAATTTTTAACATTAATTTACGTAATATCGATTTGTGTTACTAGCTGGGACATCATGCGATTAAACACCTTCAAACATTAATCTGAGTCATTGAAACAGAACATCTATACTGAACACAAAATTACCCGCAAAATTTTTATTTATTTAGTACCCACATCTTTATTTCTATAATACAATTAGTTTTAAAACAAATAAAATGACGACAGGTACTATGAAACTGTGTTACTACATTACACAGAGTATTAATAGGTCCATGATTACGCAATAAAACTTTCTAAGGCCTACCTGCCTGAAAAATTGTCTTGCAAAAAAGTTTTAATTCACTTTCACTTTTTTTTTCATACCATATTTTCATATTAAGATTTCCAGATTTAGGGTATCCAATGTCCATTGTGGTACCTCTCGTGGACGTCAGTCATCACAACGCCTGTTGGAACATCTTTGATGGCTTTTCACAAAGCCATCCGAATTCGCCGGTATTTCTGAAACTTGTACAAACTGCATTAGAAAAGGCACAATTCAGCCATATCGTATCCCACTTCTGATGCTAGATTAACCTCAGAAGTATAGAGACAATAGAGTCAGGAATCACCTACTGAGAGCCTAAACCTTAATTCGTTATCAATAAGCTAGGGCGTGGTTGAAGGTAGAAAACAAAATAAAAGATTGTATAAGGAAATAAACTGTTTTATTCAGGGAAAAATCCCTCCATATCAAAGTTTATCTTTACCATTACTTATTGCTTTATCATTAAATAATTTATTATTTCCTTTAAGAAAAATCTACCGCCAGTTCGAAAAAGCATATCTACCGAGAGAAAGAACTGGCAAGAAAAAACTCGGCGGTGTCTATCCACAATTATTGAAAAATAGATACAACTATGGTATTACCATAACATATCCAACCCACATCGGGTATAAGCATAAACTATTACAAAGGAATACCAGTTGAATAACAAATTACACATTAAACAACATACATAGTATAACAATAGAAATATAAAATCAACAATATTCGTACCTGTAGGTATGTCACAGCTTCTTATTAAAAATAGGAAAATTAATGATGTCTACCGTCAAAGCAGAGCCATTTATAGCCCTTTGGCTACCCTTTCCATAAGTATAATGATACCATATAAAACTCAAATTCAATAGAGTCGACAATAGAGATTAAACTTTAGTTTTAAATTTATACACTTCAAAATTCCACATTATACTCTATTTAAATCTACAATTACTTTACTTCTAAAATATAATAAAATCAATTTCACCATGTAAGACCTTTGGATTAGCTGCTATATATTATCTGTTACGTCTGTAGTATTTTGCCTATCATTTTGACGTGCCTCTGTTTACAAATAAAATGTCAATGGTTTAGAATTAATTCTTAAGCAAAATCTAAAGAGTTTAGTAGCAATTTCAAGAAATAAATAGCAACTCTAACCATTTATCTTATACATGCATCCTGGAAACGGATACCTATACGTTACTTTTTATCCCGGGAAATCAAAGAGTTCCCACGTGATGTTTAAAAACCTAAATCCGCGCGCACGAAGTCGCGGGCATGATCTAATAATATTATAAATATATAAGCAGATAATGCAAGTAAAACAAAATTTAGATAAGATTTTGTAAGTAATTAATTATATAGCTTACTTTATTCAGAGGCACGCGTCACATAATATTTTCGTTGCTTTTGGGACTTTCCTTGAAGATTCTTATCAGATTATGGAATTATTGGCAGACAATATAATTAGCATTATCTTCGTAGATCCTTTAAAGATTACTTGTTACACGTAGGTATTTTCATATTTAGTAAGTAGGTACGGTACATAAAGACAAAATAAAGAAACGAACGAACGAATTAAAAAAAATTACCCATCTATATTTTAGCTTACGTATAGCACAACGGAAAACCCGTGCATAGTTTGAAAACCCAATAGAATTTGGGGTCCCAAGGTGCTAGAGTGGCGATCTTGCACCTAAAAGTGTAATGTCGGTATACTGTCAACTGGTTGGACGGGCGCGACTTCATCAAACGAGTAAGATTGTCACGAAAATACATATTAACAGTACGCGGCCGAAAGTGATGAACATCGGCCTTTAGAACGACATTTCAGGTTTGTAGAGCGTTGTCTCTGTCACCATATGACGTTTTGTCGGTCTCAAAGACAGACAGTGCTCTACAAATCTGCTGTCTCCTTTTAAACATTCTTTTGTCACACGAAAATACTTATAAAATTGAGTCTCGTTATCCAAAAGTTCTTTCTAGAGAGTGTGGTATTCTCCTTCTTGTTCTCATTTCTGCCATGTAGGATGTACAGAAACTGTCCTTTTCCTGTCGACGACGGCCGTAGCTTCTTCGTCATCTAAATCGATAGCAATTAAAGCCAATTCTTCAAATGTAAAATCCATCTTTCCTTGTTCACTACACTTGCACGTTAGTTTCGAGTTATTGTCACGGTGCATGTGCATTAAAAATTCCCGTCAGTGTTTAAAAACCGTCCCGTACACGTTACGTATGCAGCGACCTTTACTTAGTATCTATGGCCTGCCTTATTTAATTTTACAAAACGTTTCGTGATATTTCAATATGGCCATTAAAATAAATTCGTTCTACAGTATGCACTTTGTGTTTTAGATACTTACTTTAAACTTATTAATATCTATTACGTAACTTTGGTATCTACTATCTAGATTCAAGGTAGATGGAAGATATCTTGAAAACTTCGAGAATCTCTTGACCGACTTTCATTAAATCTTACATATCTATTTATGAGTTCGGTCTATCGGAAGGTTTAAATAGTTTACAATTAAATACCGGTCAAATGCAAGTCAGACTCTCACACGAAGGATTCCGTACTTAATTTTTAATTAACATAGCGGCCATTTTACCAAATTTCGCAAACCGGTCAAAACGGACTTTTGAAAGGTAACAAGCAGACGGACAGACACACATTCGCATATTTTATAATATTTGTTTAGATAACCGATGATTATGCAGATATTTAACCTCTAGGTATTTCTTTGTCAAATATGTGATTTTTAGTAAGCTTTTAGGAAAGCGGAAAGGTGGTCTCATGCTGAAAGCTTAAAGCTTTAGAACAAAAGCGAAAGCTAGAATACAACTCAATGATGACTTTATGAACTCCGAAGTTGAACTTGAAGTATGTGAAATTCGTTCAGTGAAAATAGGTAGATAACTACCTAATGCGTCTTTATCAAAATGTGCCAAGTTGTAGAAAACAGTGGTCCTCGAGATTTAAATCCTAAATTCGAATGACGAAAAAATACGAGTGTAGTGCGAACCCTCAGTACGCGAGTCTGACTCGCACTTGGCCGGTTTTTTTAACCTACAAATAACATAGGTACATACAAAATTCCAAACATACAAAGGTTCCAAAAGCACTCTGGTCTGAGAAGAAGCCCATAGCAAGTTCAACTATAAATTCTGATCTTCTTACTAAGTCACTGAAATTAAATTCATAACATGGGTGTACTTACCTAGCTATGAACTGCGAAACATACGAGTGGGTATGCTTACGAAAATAACTACAAACATTGCTGGCATTCTTGGGTCCTTACATTGCCCACTTTTTCTGAACGTAGCTGGACAGAGACAAATATAAAAAAATAAACCGGTTTTTACTAGGAAACAAAATGTAAGCTTTATTTATATTTGAACTGGTTATTGTTGGAATTCAGATTCATTATAAATGAAGTTCATTTCACACTACGGGACATAAATTATTTTTATTTTTTTGATAATAATTTCAACTTTAATTACCGAGTGTAGACTGTAGAGCCATCTGCCCCAGTAAACTCAAAGCTGAATCAAAGTTACTGGGCGGAAAATTTTATACAATTTCCACTGGTGTTGTGTTGATGTTGTGTTCAGTTGTTTCTGCGCAGACCAAGTTCAGTATGTAGTATTATAACACAGCACAAGATGGCGCTATTTTCTTCTCATTCGTGTTAGGTAATTTAGGGACAAAATAATTAAACGGTAGCATATCTGCCCGGACCATAATAATATGCTAAAGAAAATTTCCACGCGCGTTTTTCCGCTGGTGGAAGTTCTTTTGATTTTATTCTTATATTAGGAGGTCAGGGGTTTGATCACTTTGATCCCGGACACGTAACTCTAATTTTTCAGGGTTAGGTATGTGCTTTTTAAGCAATTAATTAGCACTTGCGTGAAGGAAAACATCGTGAGGAAATCAGTGTGCCTGAGAGTTCTCCGTAATGTTCTGAAAGGGGTGTTAAGTCTGCCAATCTGCACTGAGCCAGCGTGGCAGGCCCTGGCCCAAACCCTTCTCATTTTGAGAGGAGACTCGTTCTCAGTAGGTATGAACCGGCAATGAGGTGATCATGATAATGATGATTTATACGATATTATGATTTAAAGTTCGCTGAGTCAGTGACAGTCTTTGCATTTCGTATTCTGAAAGTATGATAGGCACGTTGTTAAATACTTTGTCATTGCGGCTAAGCCTACCTATATGAAATGCGTCATTTCACAAGGTTGTAATTGTAACCGCGAAAACTTTCTTAGAACGGGCTTTCTTTTTCATTCGTGTTAGATTTTATCTATTCAGATGGTATTAAGTCATAACTTTTTTTAAATATTGAATCGTCGGAAATTCTCCGATTTGTGTCAGAAATTTGCATATTGCTCCTTTTTGCCCGATTTCTACTCTTACCTACAGCGTATTTCCCAAGTTAAATGGTAAAGATTAAAAAACCGGCCAAGTGCGAGTCAGAGGCACCGATAAATCAAAAACTATTAAGTATGCATTAAAATCTGTTTTAGAATTTACAGGCAAAGCCCTTTCATATGATACCCCACTTGGTATAGTTACCAATGTTACATTGAAAATTGAAAATACTAATTATTTATTCATGAACACATTTTAATTATTTTTTTGTGATTCACGGTTTTTGGATTTTTCCTTTACTTGTGCTATAATACCTATCTACCACATTTCATGATTCTATAGTGTTCCTTTTTCCTTTCGAGGTACGGAATCCTAAAAATATCACGACAAACATTTTTATATCCCATAAAAAACAAAAGGCATGCATATTTGCATAATACCATGAGATTCAGACTGATGTCGTAATAATTAAAAGTGTACCTACTTATCGCACTAGGCTGAGTTAAAAGCTTATCGCCAAAGTGGGGCAAAGCTTTAAGTTGCATTCGCCCACAAGGACATGCTTAGGTACCTGCGGAAATAAATCTACAAGAAGAGGCGTTTGAAGATGATAGATGATAGAATATGATAGATTGATAACGCTTAAATTATACATATAATTTAAATTTAAAAATGAAATTTTATATTTGTCGGACTATTCGTGATCGAAATATTTTATACTAGCTTATGCTCGCGACTTCGTCCGCGTGGACTACACAAATTTCAAACTCCTATTTTACATCCTTAGGGGTTGAATTTTCAAAAATCCTTTCTTAGCGGATGCCTAGTGCCTACGTCATAAGAGCTATCTGCATGCCAAATTTCAGCCCGATCCAGTAATTTGAGCTGTGCGTTGATAGATCAGTCAGTCAGTCAGTCACCTTTTCCTATTATAAGTATGTTTAGATAATACCTCATGCCACTACTTTAACAACAACAAAACTATTGTCCTATTATAGTCATAATAATATTATGAACGTGAAAGTTTGTATGTTTGTTACTCTTACAACACTTACAACACAATACAATGACTCAATCGATTTGGCTGTTTGGAATAGTGATAGACTATATTATACTCTTAATTTACTAAAATATTACTTTTTGTCTCGGAAAATCAAAGAGCTCCTAAAGAATTTTTCAAAAACCTATACTTATTTTCGCGAACAAAGTCGCAGGCATCATCACTATCGTTAGGAAATATGACGTATTCGGAAAATATGCTGACGATTTTTACCGAATCCCACACATATATTTAATACTTTTAAGCTGTCCTGAAATCGATTTTTAAAGGTCTCGTGGACGTTTTAATATACATGAACATTCCACATACGCCTTTTTATAGGAAGTGATTCATTTTTAACCTACTGCAATACCCATATGCAATTTAAGTGCTATGACGCAAAATATGCTATGCCAGTTGAAAGATAAAAACACCAGGAGTTAACATAAGTCATTGGGAGAATATGAGTCGGAAAGTAATTCCTAGAATACAAAGGAAAGCTAAACAATCGCTTCCAGTGCCATTCAGTTCATTGGTGGCGAGCGAAGTGTGCAGGCGCAGGTCACAGTCGCTACCACCACATCGACACTCCAGTACCACTCGCCTAGCGCGCAACATGGCGGCCCAACAGTGTCTGCCCGTGAGTTATAATGTTAACTTCATTACCATACTAACAGCACGTAACAGCCTCATTTCTTATATCATTTTTAATGACCTCTCGTTTTGCGCTCGAGCGAAGTCAAGTTCATCAAGTATTTCCAAGTGCTTGTACTCGTATGGTACCTATATATTGTGTGTTTTGTTTTGTAATAAGTAATATTATTTACTTTGTCAACTGAAGCTTTAGGTACTACAATGGACAGAGGCCCTAGAATTACTTTTAAGTTAACTAACGTGACATGTGAGTTAACTCGAAACTATCATTTAGTAATGTACAGGCAAACTTTGCGAATATTATTACACAAATAAGACCAATTAACGCAGGTAACTCCTCAATATTGTATTGCGTAGAAAAATGTAAACCAGTGAGATATTATTTATTTACTAACTTCATCATAAATGATTTTTTTCATATTAATATTCATCGATTTCATAATAATTATGATAAAAAGTAGCAACGTACCTACCTAATTAGATAAGTAAATACCTTGAAAAAAGGTAATGAATATAATTTAGGTCACACTTATAACACTTATGGGCTTTTAATTTTGGTAAATGTTACAGGTAATATGCTTATACTTACCTTATGTATACTTAGTATAGTTTATTCTACTGTTTAAATTTTCATTTTCATTTCCAACACCAAATGGCTAACATAATACCTATTATTATTCAATTGTTATAAAAATTACTACCTACGTATTAAGACGATCGCGGTAGATAGATATAGACCTATATATACCTATTTCTTAATAATGGTCATATAGGTTTTTCCTGTATCTTTCCTATATCTGCGTGAATTTACGTTTTTTAAACCCCGCAGGGAATTTTATTTTGCCAGGATAATAATTAATGGCCATAGAAAACTAAAATAGTTTGTTTAAAAAATCAGAAAACAAAATGATTAGGTACGCGTAATCAACCATAATTATGAACTTTACTAGCTAATGCCCGGGACTTCGTACGCGTGGATTTAGGTTTTTAAAAAGCCCGTGGGAACTCTTTAATTTTCCTGAATAAAAAGAAGCCCTTGTCACTCTCCACGTTTTAAACTATATCCATGTAAAAAAACACGTCAATCCGTTGCTGCACGACAAACCAACATACAAACACACTTTCGCATTTATAATATGGGTAGTGGTAACAGTCGCTCGGGTGCTGTAAGGCTGTTATTTCGAAAGCACAGACAGATGCTTCAATTTTATTTATATTTTTACCTAATAGATGATACCCACGACTTGCTCTGCGTGGATTTAGGTTTTGTTTTGAAAATCTCATAGGAACTCTTAAATTTACTCGACGTAGATAAAGTATTTAACCCATGCAAAAAATCACGGCGATTTACGCTTATTTGTGGAGTGATTGAAGGATAAACCTAAATACAAACAAACACATTTTCCCATGTTTAATAGGTATGGGTAGTGACGGATAGTGGACAATGGTATCTAGATAAAAGCCCTTTAGTTGCACATAGAGAAATGTCATCATGCAGAGGCCGCGGCTGGTCGTCGAACTGCAAGAGTGAATCATTCTGCAACTGAGGTCTAGTCTGAATGCACAATGATATACAGAGCGCACGCATTACAACGTTGTTAATCATGCGTGCTTTTAAAAGATGTTTTCTTTCTTTTTCTACCTCGTCATCCTCATTGTTGAGGGCCGAGAGAGCCTTTTCATCTTAATACTTACATAAAAGGAAAAGGTGAATTACTGACTGACTGATGATCAACGCACACTCAAACTACTGGGCGGATCGGGCTGAAATTTGGCATGCAAGTATTATGACGTAGAGAACCGCTGAGAAAGGATTTCGAAAATTCAACTCCTAAAGGGGGTAAAATTGAGGTTTGGGTTTTGTGTAGAACGAAAGTCTCAAGCATAAGCTAGTTTCACGCTATAAATTGCGGGTTTAAAAAATACTAATTGACTAAAACTACAAGACTAAGAAGACAACTAGCAAACGGTTATTGGCATTGGATTGTGTTTAGGTAGTAGGTAAGCATAGTATAGTACAATAACGCAAAGTTTTTGCTACCGGCGCGTTCTGGTTACATCCTGTAGTATGTGGTTTTCCGGGTATGATAACCCGGTGAGCTTCTAGATCCTTCCGCATACGATTCGATCAAGACTTAATTAAGGTTATGATTAAAACTCTAAGTTTTAATGAGAGATGTTAGTGATAAATAACCAAGGATAGGTAAAGGCCAAATTGTGACCGTCAAAGTCAGTCAACCGTTCAGATTCTACTATAGGCCACAACATCCCCAGATTTTAAGGAAACAATTAAAAAATTTAAACATGTTAAATTATACAAAACCATCTTTATTAAACACTTCGGCATTCGGCAGATCTAACCAGGAGTCAGGTAGTCGCTTTACCTACAGTTCTAAATGTTTGGTTTTAGCGTACCTACCTATTCCTGCACCGATGCTTCCTTTAATAATTTCCAATTTGATGGTTTATATCATAAATCTTCCTCCTAATTTTCATTCAAATTTTAGTGGTTCCTAATGTACTTATTTCAATTTTAAATTTTGTCCATTGAATTACAGTCAAACTGTTTGCAAACTTAGGCTCGATTTAGTTTACACCTGACCTGTGCACTGATGTGACGGGGTACGATTGGAAGTATTTTAGCGTGCAATTTTTTTTTAAAGAATATTAGCCATGTTAAATGACAAATGTTCCCCTTTCCTCTCCAACTAAGCGTCAAGCTTGTGCTAGGAGTAGGTGCGACAATAGTGCAACGGGCGGGGTTTGAACCGTCGACCATTCGGTTTTCAGTCCACTCCTTTACCGGTTGAGCTATTGAGGCTCTAATCATTAATGTATGTCTGTCCTCCGAGCAATCACAGTTGACTCTACAGTTGAAGCATGCCTATGGCCCGGGCTCGGTATAATACCTAAACTAAATCAAGCCTTAATAGAATATCAATTACAAGTTAATTTGACCTCGATGAGTCTGTTCCATTTCTTAGACCTTGTGTTGTGAGTAGACGAATATTGGCATTGTAGCCGCATGCGCTGATTTCCGGATTGAAACCGGACAATGACTTTATCTACTACTAATACTAAACGAGAAGCCAAGTCAAGAAAGTCAGCAGGTACTCTGTTCATATATCGTATATAAAAATTCTTGGACACGTAGGTCAGTGGATATATACTTATTTCGTAATTCATAGTAGGTATCATCGGAACCGAACTGTCTGACCTAGCGCTTTATGTGCTTAGTTTAAGTTTTGCAACCAATACGAGACACCCAAGTGCCAAATAAACAATTAATGATCATCTGTATACAGCACACATGACACAGCATGCATCGATTATATATCATTTAGATTAAAATACTTCTACCACATTAGTTTCGTTCCTTAGCAAAGCTTGTACCTATATTCGTTGTGTTTAGTTTTACAATCAAAAACCAGCCAAGTGCGAGTCAGGCTCGCGCAATGAGGGTTCCGTACTACAGTCATATTTTTTCGACATTTTGCACGATATTTCAAAAACTATGATGCATAAAAATAAATAAAAATCTGCTTAAGAATGTAAAGGTGAAGACCATTCATATGGTACCCCACTTGATATAGTCACTCACTTCGAATGTTGAAAATACTAATTATTAGTTCATGACCACAATTTAATTTTTTTTGTGTGATCTAACCCTAAATTCACGGTTTTCAGATTTTTCCCCAAATGTCAGCTATAAGATCTACCTACCTGCCAAATTTCATGATTCTAGGTCAACGGGAAGTACCCTGTAGGTTTCTTGACAGACAGACGGACAGACAGACAGACAGACAGACAGACAGACAGACAGACAGACAGACAGACAGACAGACAGACAGACAGACAACAAAGTGATCCTATAAGGGTTCCGTTTTTCCTTTTGAGGTACGGAACCCTAAAAATATATCTATTTAGTTTAATATAGTTCATTTAGAAATTTATGTACAAATTGATAAGCACAATTTTTTCAGTACTATGTTATTATGGCATTAGCATTTATAGATGGTACTTAGTATGTTTAAACTGTAAACCTATATGGTAAATGAGTATGTATAGCTGGATATGTTTAGGAGATTAAAGTTTTGTATGATACTTAGGATATTTTATGTTACGATTGGGCAAACAGTTGCGTTAGATCGGCAATGACCCAAAACGACGGCTACTCGTGTGTTTATATTCAAATTATTCATAACCTCAAAAAATTATTAACCATAACTTAAATATTTAGGGATAGTTAAGTCAGTTAGTTCGTATATCAAAGAATAATTTAAAAAAAGGCCAACAAAAAAGAAAAAAAAAATGTTTTATTTGGTGCCAAAAGTTTTGAAATCTATTGTTCAGGGAAATATTTTTTAAATATTCCTTATTCCTAGTAGTAGGTACACTACACATAATAAAAAAATATGAGTTTTAAAAATAATTAAATAATATCACATTTAATGCATTTAACACAATATTCGTACAGTAAAATATTTTGTCAAAATTCATGTAAAAATTTATTAAGTAGATATATATAATCTAGACTTCATTTATATTCTTGAAAAAATCCGCTAACTATAAGTATTGATACTGTTTGATACTTATCTACAATTACATCAATTACCTACTGAAAGTCCGGGTCTAAGGCAATATAAAATGATATATGTTTAGCACTAAGTACATACGAAGTGGACACGGCCATGCACTCGTTTTGTTATCCCTTCACTTAAAATAAGTAAGTGGTAATGCACATAGCAGACACAAAATATTATATCAAAAATGAACCACCTGCTTATTTTTTATATCATAAACTACTTTCAAAATAGCTGTAGCCCTATACAAATGTATAAGCCTTTGATAACGTTAAATAGAAACGGATTCTTACCTTTAGGTAATAAAATATCTGAACCACTTTATGTAGAAATTAATAAATATACTCTGCATCTGCTCTCAAAGACGTTGAATCGTGATGAGCACGACCGCTATGCCAAAAGTGTTTCGACGAAGAAGAATATATATTACCTATATCTGAAAAATTAACTTTTTGTAAGGCACAGAAAATCTATGATGCGGTTTACGAGCACCATTGACAAGAATCCCGTTGAAATAAAAATCCACTTGAAGTGACAAGGATATTATTGAAAAAAAAACATTTTATTCAATTAAACTTTTACAAGTGTAATAAATTTTTAAATCGTCAGATGCATCTACCACTGGTTTTGGATGGGAATGTCTTTCCTACGAGAAGAACCAGCAAGAAACTCGGGGGTTCCTTTTTTGAAAGATTTGATATAGAATATTATGCCATGTATAAGAAAAGTATTAAAATGATAATACCACACCTAAGTATTTATTGCATTATCTATCTTGCAAAAAGGTAGATAGTCATTGTTTCTAATCTAAGGACAGTTTCAGCGTCAACATTGATAGAAAAAGTAAGTTCAGCACTAAGGTTAAAAAATTAACTAATCAAAGGTCATCGGTCGCGCGGACAATGCATTATTATGACGTGGAAAATAAAGTAAAAATATTGTATCTCTTTAGTTTATTCAAGGTCAACGTTTGCACACTTTGAACGGGTCACACTGTACAATCGAAATATGATAGGTATGATCACAGATGGTATTATAGACATTAAAGATTATGATTTAGGATATTATCTAATGATAGGAAGGTAAGTATATTAAAATAGTAGTTGATAGTTATTTACCTGCATTTAAAAATGATATTAGAAAATAATAGAATAGAATAGTATTTTTATTAGCTTTATATGTCACTACCTGTCGCAGATAAGGCAAGGTTATATTGGGACCACCTGGTAAATGTTTAGTCAACAATTTCTCGTTTTCTGTTGTTCACCCGTTAATTTAATCATTTCAATAGCCGTAAGTACCTGAATTTGTGTTCGTAAATCAAGATAATATATACTCAAAGCGATCATTGTCCAATTAGATACACCTCTGGTTTTCAATGGATTTGCCCGAACTTAGGCCGCATGACAAATTGAACTGTTAAGGCAAGGTAATCGACCAACAGAAATCCTTACATAATTTAGTGGCAATATTATTCAAATCACATAAAAAGATGATATGTTAAAAATAATATGTTACGTCTATTTAAAACTGCAGGATTTATTACTTTTATAAAAATTGACGTTATTTTTAGTTGAGCATATATAAAATCTAATTTTAATTTAAATTTTAATTTAATTTAAATTGGTATATATCTGATTGAAAAATATAAAATAAATAGTATGTATTTAAAGAGGTATCTTTTATAATAAACTTCTATTGCGTCACTTTATCCTAAGTACCTATTAATTTGTTATGGAGTATCATTCAAGGCAAACGATAATTGCTCTCTTAACTCTTTACATCGACACTTATCACATAAACCAGTTTCCTTAACATATACCAAAGGAAATCATTAATTCATTAAAATAGCTCCATGGCAGAAAACACGCATACGCATATTATATTAACTAGACGATGCCCGCGACTTCGTACGGGTTTTAAAAACCCCGTGGGGTTCCCACGTAGCGATTCTTCTTGAAATGTTCTGAATACTAATGAAACCCGCATTGAATTGCACTAAGAAATTTAGGTGGTACCAATTTTTTTTCCGGAATCAAACCTGTTACTAAGTAATAGGGAAGAAATGAAATTTGAATTGTACGTTATATGCTATATATTATGGTTAAGAGTCTACTTTTATCAAGCTATTAAGTATACTGATTGCGATCGATTTGCTGTTACCCGTTTTTTAGATTTAGTTTTTGTAAAAGTTTATGATATATTGCAAATAAAACATGTGACTGACGCTAGGGGTCAACAAACGTTGCGTAAGTAGGCCACTCGGAGTGAATGCCGCATTTTTTGCACCAAAGTTTTACACGTTATACTGTGTTATATTGTGGGTTTGAAAAATACCAACTAAATCACTAAAACTACGAAATGACGCAAATGGTTATTGGTATTGGATTGTGTTTAGGTAGGGTAGTATAACATTAACGCTAAGTTTTTGCAAGCATTCTGGTTACACCCTGTATATGTAGTATCTGTGAATAAAATCAAACAAAACCTAACGCATTTTCGAATTATTCTACTTTATAGTTTTCAACATAAATAGGTCTTTCATATTATGATTTCTTTCCTTTCCAGTTTCTCTGCGTAATTCTTGCCGGAGCATTAGCTGAACCTGCTCCAGGGAGGATTCCGAAAATCTACAACGCCTTAATAACGTCGAATCAAAACTTGGAACCGAGTAAAGCTTACCCAGTATACCAACCAGTACTACACAATGCGTTTCCGTTTCCATACCAACCTGTATTTTATGGAGATCTGCCTATAGGAAATGTAAGTAGATATTCCTATAAAAATTGACATCATCAATTTAACCTTTCACTAGCCCACTACTGAGCGCGATGTCCTCTCCTAATGAGAAGGGTTTAGGCCATAGTTTACCATGCTGACCAAGTGAGAATTGACAAATTTTACATTGAAAAATGAGTTTTTACACCATATTAATTATTATATAATTATTAAATTTAAACAACTTTTTTGTTAACAAAATTACAAAAAGTAAAAATGCAGGATATACTTAAAAAACGTAGGGCGACCTTATCACTAAAGTGATCTCTTCCAGGCAACCCATACTTATAAATTTATAGAACTGTAAGACTGTTATTATTGTAAGACGCAACAAGATTTCATGGCTAGGAAGAAGACGTGGATCTCCAGCATAAAAATAACTGCATTTTTAAAAACTGCAAAAATCTGATGCTAATGACCCACGGCCGTGAGGGCCTTGCCAGTGGGCTCGAAAGTGACTAGTCCGCTTACACTTTGACTTAAATTGAATTATCAGTAGAAAATACATATTTTTAACCAAAGTAAACAATGCATTATACAACTACAGATGAATATTTATAATGAAGTTTTATTCAATCACACTCATTTTCATTTCAGGGTCTCATTACTATTCCTGCAGCAGCTCCTAGAGATGCAAGTGCAAAGCCTGAAGAATCACCGTCATCAACTTCAGAGGCTCCAACGGAATCGAAACCAGCGGAAAACCCTTCGCTGCTGCCAGCACCCGAACCTAGTCCAGCTCTAGAAGATAATAAACCCACTTCAGCGCCATCACCTCCGGAACCCCCTAGAACAGAGTCACCAATTCCACTTAACGAGTTCGGTCTGCCACCACAAATTTTGCCCATAGGAGCGGGGCACTTTAGTCCCGCCTATCAGTATACACAATTTGGTTTCCCTTACTCATACCCTGGTCTACGATTTTATGATCCTTACAATCCTTTTGGCTTCCACCCCTATGCCGGATTACCACTTTACCAACCGTTGACAAACATTTTAGGTGCTGGTGCGCCAATCCCAGCTTTAAAACCAGAAGCTCCAGTGGCTTCTCCTGCGTCTTCAGATCAATCGTCTCAAACACCGCCCCCTGAACCGAGCGACCTCAACGTCCTCAATTATTCCTCTAAGGACCCAGCGATACCTAATGTGCCACCGCCTCCCCTCCCACAAGGTGGTTTAAAAACGAATGCAGAGTAGATGTCACTAGTAACTGTATAATTACATAGATATCTGAGTTTTAAATGAACGAATAATATTATAATTTATATAAGAATGATAAATATGATGTATAAATTTTACACCCAGTAATGTCTATCACGCATTTTTCGTCTAAGTAGTATTATGAACACAATCTGTGAATATTTTTTCCAGTTTTTATACATCGATAATATTATGGATCCATACCACGTAAGCTCAAACAACGGAATTTTAAATTATTGTTGTGTTCAATTTATCAGTCTCGAATAACTAATGATCTATACTTATAAATTAGATCCATCGACAGACTTATTATTTAAAATATCATGCAACATTGTGCATATCTACCATTTTTTACATGTGTACATATTTATGCATCTACTAATAATAATAATAATAATAATATTTTATTAAGTATTTTATACGTATAATATGTTTAAAATGATGGCGGGTTGGGTGTAAAATAAAATACATTAATTTGCCTTATACTTTAAGTACGTAGTACTATTATATATAAGCACAGAGCTTTAAGTTATAAATATGAACAATAAGAGCTCATTACGATTATTATGAATTGCACATTAACAAAATATAATATTCAACACCTCAATAAAATTATTAAGGTTTTGAAATAGAACGAAGTTCCTTGATATACGTAGCGTGCATACAAGCAATAATATTATGTTAAGATAGTACTTATCTATTTATAAAACAAAAAAGCATAAAGTTCAAAACTAAAAGATGACTACGATCCTCTTAATAAACGCTGAAATTTAGTAAAATTGGGTTTCTATCGCTTGGTATATTTTAATAGTATACTATATTTATATTTATGAACTCAGTATTTTTTTTCCTCTTTCATTTGACATCCCACTCGACACAATAGGTAAAAACCTGAAAAAACATTTTAGAGACCCCCACTTTTTTGGATGTTACATCCATGAGATCAATTTTGTTCGTGTACAATCAATTGACACCTCATTCATCGAAATCGGCCCAATAGTTCAGCCGCTACAGTGGAACACATATGAATACACACCAATATACATACATACATAGACTGGCAAAATCATATAACCCTTTTGACTTTGCCGTAGTCAGGTAAAAAAGCTCTGCATACGTCTGTCTATCTATTTGAAATTAGATATTAAATTAATCGTTACTCGTTAGTCATACAAAATTTATATTAGGAAGGTACGTAAGCTATTTCTAGTTTATTATAATAGGAAGGATTTTTTTTTCTAAAGTATTTATACATTTATAAACAATGTACAGTTGTCTATATTTGGCAAATTTTTTTCTTTCCACCATCAGAACAAAGTGTTTTATCTAAAAAATGTAAATAAATGTTAAAGTAACTTTTAAAGGTTTAGGTGCGTTTAAGATAAAACTTATATGTACCTACATCTAATTACTAATAATAATAATAGTTTATGACATAAAAATTATTTGTGCTGTATGGTGACAAAAAAGTATTTTTGTACTATATAATAATATATAAAATGTATAACTACTAATAATACTAAACATGTATAATAAAATAGGTGAACTGAAAATTTTTCTTTTTTATTTTTCAATTCGAAAGCAATAATTACTGTTAGTCAGTTATTACAGGTCAGATTTATCACTTGGTAACAGGTGATCTATGTTTATAGATCTAAGGTTTTTCGCTTGAATACTATTACTTTTTTTTTACATAAGTAGATACTAATAAAAAAAATTGATATTATGATGACTCTTAAGAAGCTTCATTTTATGTTTTGTTAAATAAATCATGTAGAGCGCAGGTTTTACTACTTTGTAAGGGTCGTTTTTAGAAAGTTTAATTCAATGATTTTATGTTCCCTATGACATAAAGCTCTAACGGCTGGCAGATAAACGCACCTTTATGCTTAAGGGCGGCATTAATTTTAAGTGTTTAATTTTTACATTTTATTCATAAACATATAATAATAGGTAACGTATGTTAAAAAAATCCTAAAAAAAGTTACTTAACTTTTAAAACTTTCTTAAATCTAAATAGATACTTCTCAGGAGTCGGCCGAATTGTAACACTATTTATGTCTACAATAGTAACTTGACAATGGCTGTATATTTTTCTATGTAGATTTCAAAACATAGGTAAATATTATTCTAGTAGCACTTGGCAGTGTTAATATCAACAATACTAAAAGCTCTGCTAAATCCGTGCGCGTCCAAAAGATAAAGCTAAGCCTTTCAATTACACACATGGATAATTTAATATTACACACTTTATTTGGATGGCATAGAATCGATGAATACGGTTAGATATCCTATCGAGAGTGTTTTGGTGTGGGATGGTGACAGTAATGTTATTAAACTGATTACAGTTGTTATAGTGAAAACAGGGTGATCCTGATATTTTATTCCGCCCACGAATCGATCGGATAGCAATAATTCGCCACCCAGATGTTTACAATAGAACTGCGTAGGCAAAGACATCATTCATGTGTACATGTTGCAGTACGCTAAGTCAAATTGTTTGTCATACCTTCAATCAACGCGTTTCGGTTCGATTCGGCGCCTCTTAGGTCGAGTCCAAGCTTTATAAGCAATAAATGATGCCCCGAAACTTCGTCCACATGGATTATGTCTTTAAAAATCCCCAGGAAGCTCTTTGGTTTTCGACGAAAAAGTAGCCTATGCCAGTCTACATGATTTATTTCATCAAAACATGATGCGGGTCTAACTTTGTAACTTTCATCCAAATAGTCTAAATGGATGGACTGTAAAAAGCTAACATACATTTATAATACTAAAGTATGGATTACAGTGAGTTTATTATAATGTGGAAATACGTACCTACTAACCTAACCAGGTGAGAAATCAGCTAGATTATTAGTAGCTACAAAATAAAGCAAAACTCCAAACTGACAGCGATGATGAAATTGGAAGTTAAGGGGCGAAGGTTAGGATACCATTCAGCACAACGCACATTAGGTATATTGCATGCCCCTGTTCAAGTAAAACCAGCAAAGTTTTACTTTATCATTCCTAAGTAAGTAATATTTAGCCATATTGCAGCAAACCCCTCACAAGAATCAAATCAAATCAAATCAAACATTTTTTATTTGAATTATTCTTAATTTAAGAAATAATAGCTGTTGTTAAATTAGTGTAGTGATCGGATCGCCCTTTATAATTTTTCCTTACACGTTAATATTAGACTGATATTATGTCCCTATAATATTATGATACTCAACTCCATAGGAAATTCTATAATGTTGCGATTGCTGCTGAATGCTGACGGAACCTAACGCCAGTGATTTCTAAATAAAAATTGAGAAAATAACATGTCAACAATTAAATGTTTTCACTCGCTATGTTAAAAGTTATTTTTAGTTTTTATTTGTTTCTTTATATACATTTCGGATTACAGGTAGGTAACAATCAGGTTTTTTTACTCGCAACATTATTAAGTGATAATTATAATATAATTTTGATGTAAAATTAAAACAATGCTTTTACAGATTTGTGATGAAGAATTTACCCATAATGGAATACGAGTTAAATGGGGAAAAACTGTTCCAGCTAATAATGTAGAATCATATCCACCTTGTTACAATAATGAAAAATTGATAACCAGAAATTGTGTAGGGTCTGAATGGAAACCACCCGCTACTGAACTAAGTCCATGCCTTCAAATATTAAACTACTATAACCTTTCTGCTTGTCCTCCGGGCTTCGACCAAATTTCTAAATGCAATCAAGCTTATTGCTACCAAATTAAGAAGCCATCAGCCTGGAATTATCCTTGTCTGAAAAGTGGTGGTGCTTCAGTTATTACAGATTTAAGTGATAATGATGTTATCTCATTATTAAATTCACTAAATACTAAAAACGTTTCGCAATTTTTTTGGTTACCTGCAAGGCGTTCACAATTTTTCAGTCCAATATGGTGGCATATCCCAGGACCTAAATGGGGGCACCATGTCGAAAGCAATAATATATTAATAATCAATACGACAATAAAAAAATGTTTGCTGTTAGACATTCAACGACAACAATTGATAACAGAAACTTGTAGCAATAATTATCCTAGTTTATGTTTTTATATAAACGATATTCACTATCCAGCAAAATGCCCACCGAAGTATCATTCTGTTAGATACATGCCCGATGAAGGTATATGTCTTGGAATAGAAGAATCAAGAACAAATTTAACTTTTCAGGGTTTTATCGCTAGTAAAATGTGTAATACATCATTGGGCGATAAAATTGATGATCTAAAGAGGTTTATTTTTAAAAAGATAGCTAAAATGAATAATTTACCTCAAGATACATGGTGTTGGTTTGACTCATTTATCTTAAGTAAAAAAAAACACGCATCTTCTATTAACTTGACACTACAAGAGATATATTATATATCAATCAATAATGAGGGTACTCTTGCTGTGCAAAAGCCTGATGCTTCGTTACCATGTATGGCTTGTATGACTGAAGAGATTTACAAAAAAACGGAGTTAATGTTTGAGTATAACGAGAGAAAAAAAGTTATGTATTTAACTGTATATTCCCCGTCTGGTCTTTGGAAATATAGTGAATATGATCGTGGTATACAATGTTTTTCCAATGTAAAAGGATTCGCCAAAGTAGTTCAAATGAATGATATGCCATTTATTCAAATGAATATTGACCAGTATAATTTGACAACCGATTCTGTTAGTACTGAGAAAGTCGTATATGAAATAGATATTATTACAGAACGAGCGGCACAATACTGGTGTGAAGGGCATACAGCAAATTTCTCTTTTATTCAATCTAATATTATTACAGTTAATCCTCAAGGGGATGAAGTTCATGTTTTTTCTCTTACTATAAACGTATATTATTGCTTAGATGCTATTGAAGGTAATGGTGAAAGGCTTGTGTCTGAATTATGTTCTAACTTAACAGATATATTCAAAGCTAAAAAAGTTATACTTATGGCATATTTAAATAACAGTTCAAATTATTTAACGCTTTTACTGCATATGCACATTGCTGTAGATATGATTTATGAAGATAATGCGAGAAACATTCAAAGAATCTATAATGCCACGCTTAATATAGCTGAAACAGAACTTCCAAAATACAATTATATACTTCTCAGTTTAGCAAGTTCTATGTATTGCTTGCCAACGATTTCTATGGATAAGTCGATCAAACTCAATTGGGATCTAACACCAATTGGACACATAGCTGCACCTAAACAGTTTTGTTTGCAGGAAAATGGATTGCCAGTCAAAAGATTATGTAATGGAACATATATGACAGGAAGCTTTTGGGGTAATGTAGAAGGGAAATGTAATCATAATTATCAACCTTCCAATACAACCACTTTTTTATACAAATTCGTTACAGGACAAGTGCCTGAAAACTGTACATCCCGTTTTTTGACTGATGGTCTCGGTTTTGTATTGCGCGATGTTGATATAATAATACCAGCAGATATTTACTACCTATCAATGTCGCTACAGCATATTTTAAGTATTGCTCAAGGAAATCTGACGTCTATAGACATGGGAAATATAGCAAATATAGCATGGGTCATGGATAGAATTATGGTGCTAAATAACAATTACTTGCGATTAGCACAAACCCTTAACTCAACAAATGTTATATTAGATTCATTGAATAATATAATAGAAATATTAGCTCATAAAGACGGGAAAATAGGTAATTATTATCAATGCAGCAATCAAAACTTTGACTACCAACTTGCTATCGAGCCACAATTCATTTTACAAGTTTCATATCCTTCCATTAATAATGTAAGTGGTTTAGCAGTAATTAAATCATTGACGAACAATGATTTTTTCGTGGACCTTGAAATAAGGCCACTATACAAAAATACGAGTTTAGAAGAAGTGATGTCGATTGAGAACTTAGAAATAGCTACTTGGATACCAGACGCAGTACTAAGTAGTCTTAAAAAAAATGAAAATGAATCCGATTATGAAAAAAGTGTCGATGAAAGTAATATGCACGTAATTATTAGCGTTTTTCATAATGATGCCATATTTCAAGAATTAGAAAAAAATACATACTATGTCAATAGTCGCATAATAGGTATTTCTTTACCGGGTTTTTTAACTAACTTTATACGGCCCATACCTTTAATATACAGAGGTTTAAATCCATCATCGTCAGAAAAATTTTGTGGTTTTTGGAATTTCCAACCACATTCAGTGGGCAATGTTCCAGGTTATTGGTCTAACAGTGGGTGTAGTTTAAAAAAAACCGAGAAGGGCTTAACCGTGTGTGAGTGTGACCATTTAACACACTTCGGCCAGTTATTCAATATTGGACGGAATAAAAACAGAACCGATTCTGTTGCGGATAAACATACCAAATCGTTAAATATAATTTCATTAGTAGGTAGTTTTCTTTCATTACTAGGCATAATGGGCATTTGGATTACAGCTTCAGTATTTCATATATGGAGAAAAAAAGCAAGCACAAAAGTTTTGCTACATCTATCTACCTCTATAGCACTACCTCTGATATTCATGACTGTATTTAACTTAGACAATACACTTTTTGTTGAAGTTAATAATATTTTCATTGTTTCTAAAGAGTTAAGAACTGTTTGCATTTCTTTGGGAGCTCTATTGCATTATTCAGTTCTTGCAAGTTTTATGTGGATGCTGATAACAGCTGTTTTACAATTTATACGGTATGTAAGAGTTTTGGGGGTATATCGACCTTCTAGGTTCATGATAAAATTTACTTTAGTTGGATGGGGCACACCTATAGTTCCTGTAATGATTGTTTTAGCATTAGATAGAGAAAACTATATACCTAATGTTTCATTTGGGTCAAACTCTTCAATTTGCTATCCCAGTGGATTTTATTTAATCATCAGTGTCGTTGTGCCAATATGTATCATTTTAGCTGTAAATATTACATTATTTGTCTTAGTTATTTATGCTATATCTAAAGGTCCAGATGGGAAAATAAGAAGGGCAGACATCGATCTTATTGGTGCTCAATTAAGGTTGTCTATATTTTTATTCTTTTTACTGGGATTGACGTGGATTTTTGGAGTTCTCTCTTTTTCGAGCAACCCACTTTGGTCGTATCTCTTTTGCTTAACCTCTACTATGCAGGGTTTCGTACTGTTTGTTTATTTTATAATATGTGACGCTCAAACAAGAAATTTATGGATAACATTAATGAAACCGCAGTTTCAGCCCGAATCTTCGCGAAAAAGTATCTCAATTATAAGTAATAACTAGAAAATATTATGAGAAATCCAAGATTATCGATAGGACTTAGGTCACTTCATCAGCCATTTCATAATCATGGTCATTTATTTGCATTGAAAACTTGTGTTGTCGAAAATTATTGTATTAGGTACATAATTATTATAATTGTTTAGATATTTTAAGTTTCTAATGTACGAAAATATAAGAAATATAAGGGGAAAAAATTGCTTACTAATTACGTAATTAATGTATAGCTACTAGTTTTGTTTCTCCTTTACATAACTCTAAATATTTTGCTGGTTTTAAACTTAGATAATAATTACATTTGTTTAACTGTAAGGTTTATTTTTTAGCAGTAGTTGAGTGTTTATTTTAATTTTGTTATAAGTAATAGTAAAACTAAGTTAAATCATATAACTTATAGGGCAACTACAGTTATTGATGTAAATAAGTATATATATATTTTGTGTGATATCGTAAACAAATGACGAGTAAAAACGTCAGTTTTAGTGATCAATAAACCTTTTACGGTATTAAAAATGCAATCATAGTTTCATTTAATATCTTCTTTTCAAATATTATGAAACGACTTAACGATAATGAACTTAGTTTATCCCTTGTTGACTATATTATGCATTTCAATGGAACGAACAATACTTGCATTCCATGCATACTGTTTGATTCGTGGGAGATCTCAAGCAGTCATGTTTATAAATAAAGTTCCTTATCGAAACGCCACAAAAAAAATATTATGTGCAATAAACGCTTGGATGTTGATCACGTAACTTGTTAGGACACCTAATTTACGTATAACTTGTTTGCCATATAAATAAATAAAAATAAATAAATGACTGTCATACTACTTGATTAATTTATGATTCGTCTAATCAGGAAGGGCCCTGAAATGATACTGAAAAATAGGTTTTTATGAATTACCAGCGGAGTTTAAATCAGTACCTATCAGCAACGTCTTCATTTATATTATGGAGTTACTTAAATTGTGTTTGTGGTCAGTAACCGTTCATACAGTATTTTGTATGTTGCGAGATTTTGCGACGTGTCATGATGATTTTAACCTGAAGCCACCGGATGGAATTTTGAAGGAACATACTTTTACATGGCTAGGTTTTACACAGTATCTACATGGTAAGACTTTTACAAAATATATCCATACTATCAAGTCTGTCTGAATGTATGATAGCTTTTAGCGGCTTTACCATCAATCAACCAATCAATCTCGACGAGTCCAGAGATTGGATCCTGGAGACGCTTTTAAAGATATTTTTAGATATTTTTCTGAAATAGAAAGTAATTATAAAAATATTTTATGACAAATATAGTAACAAAAAAAAATTATAAAAAAAAAAAAAATTATTCAATTAAACTCTTACAAGTATTTTTGAATCGTCAACATGCCTTTCCTACCGAGAAGAACCAGCAAGAAACTCGGCGCTTGCTCTTTTCAAATATTTGATATACAATATTATGCCATGTATGAGAAAAGTATTTGCAGTCCTGCGCGTTGCTGGAACGAGCTGCAAGTCAAATCCACGCTCTTTTATCATTTAGGTAATCTTCAATTGTTTAATATGCTTTTTTCAGGAGCATACTTTTAATAGATTTTTAAACTTGTTTAAAGGCAAGTCCAAAATAGTTTGCGGGATTTTGTTATAATATAGTCATACCCAGAAATGACTCTTGGACTTTTTATTATTATTAATTACAGTAACAACAGGGCTACCACACCACGGCAAGGCTCCTCGCGTGGTTCTCATACACAAACAATTTGCTGCAGGCACTGCAACTGATTTGCTGCGTTTGCCGAAAAATTACAAATTGTAAATATTGCATAACTTCTTAGCATTTTATTATATAAAAGGAAGACAGGATAGGGTGTATCCCCATAAGAGCTTTCTTTATTACTCTTTTACAAATCTTAACCGCATTTTCCGCAGCACCATTAGACGAAGGATGATACGGCGCTGAAAAAATTTGTTCAATCCCGTTCTGACTTAGAAAAGTTCCAAACTCCACGCTTTGAAACGAAGCAAAATTATCACTCACTAACTGCTTTGGAAGACCAAACCTAGCAAAAATCCTATATTATACTTTTTTGGTACGACTAGATTAAATTACGCATGCGTTCAGTGCATGCCAAAAATTTTACCAAGTAAACTTATTCTACTACTTTGTTAACATCATTTCAAAGTGATTAGCAGTATCATAAGCGTAACTACTTAACACTAAAGCTAAACTATGTATCAAAAAGCAACAGAAGACGATCGGAGTCCAAACGTACAAAGACATGCACACTGTCTAGTCTAAGTCGTGCTACCGTCCTTTTTCTAAAAAGCGGCTAACTACAAAAAGTAATTTGTGAATTATCGCCAAAAAACATTGGAATTTAGTTGTGATAAAGAAGAAAAACTAATTAAAAACCTTGATCCTGCGTAACAGTCTCTTTAGAAAGATCGAAAAATTGAAAAAAAAGATTGAAAATTCCCTTGTTTTTTGGCGATAACTCAAAAACTATATTTGGAGTTCGCTTCACTGAGATACCTTGACTAAAGACAAAATAACTAAAAAAGCCTACCTCTAAATCTTTTTTTTTTGTTTTTTTTTTAAATATATATTGTATGTATACTTTTTCTTGTTTTTATCTTTCTTTTTCTTTTTACTTTTTCCTTTATTAATATCTTTTTTTTTTAATATTATTGCTAATTCTAATAATTCAGAGGTCATCCCAAACGCGGTCAAAGGCCTCCCCCCTTTTTCTTCCAGATATCCCTGTTAGCGACCAGATGCGTCCAGAGCGCACCGAGGCCATCGAACTCCTTTACTCCGTTCTCTTTACCACAATATGTATTTAGTTCGTCTAACATTTACTATTTGACTACAGACAATACCTATTCAATAATATAATAAGTACTTTGAGGCAAATAGCTTTGCATACGGTGCAAATTAATTTATGTTCGAAATATATACAGTTTGCACCGTTGAGCCATCGTTAGAATTATACGTTTATTATAATTTTTCAGAGGAAATACAATATTCGGTGATTATGAGCGGGATGAAGTAGACTGTGGCCTTACTCGCTCGCAGACCAAAATGGGTATAAAGTGCCAACGAGCTTACATAGAAATTCCAATTATTGATATTGCTCCACATCCTGAATATACTCGGTAAAATTCATTTTATATTCAAATATAATAAACCAGCTGATGCCCGCGACTTCGTCCGCCTGGATTTAGGTTTTTAAAAATCCCGTAGGACCTTTTTGATTTTCCGAGATAAAAAGTTGCCTGTCAATTTCCGGGATGCAAACTACCTCTGTACCGAATTTCATATAAAACGGTTGAACGGATGGGCCTTTAAGAATCCCGTGGAAACTCTTTGCTTTTCCAGGATAAAAAGCCTAAATCCTTCCCCGGGTTGTAAGCTAACTCTGTACCAATATTCATCAAAATCGGTTAAACTGTTGGGCCGTGAAAAGCTAGCAGACATACAGACAGACAGACAGACAGAAAGACAGATGTAAGTATTTGTTCTGTGAATTATCCAGTAGGTATTTGATATCCTTGTATGTGAATATCCTTAACATTTGCAGATTTGGTGTCGGAAATAGTCTTGCCTTGGTGAAATTACTTCGTCCAGTTAAATCTCGTAAGATATTTTGACTTATAATTATTATTGTAAATGAGAATATAGAAAATAGTTTCATATTTGTGCCTTTTGGGGTGGAGACCATGGGTTCGTGGGGCGAGGATGCTAGATCCTTTTTTAAGGACCTTTCATCCCGTCTCGCGGAATCCACGGGGGACCGGAGGGCTGGCAGTTACCTCGGTCAGCATATTAGTCTGGCCATTCAACGAGGTAACGCTGCCAGCGTTCTGGGCACCCTGCCTCGTTGCGGTGGTTTAGATGATATTTTCGATTTGTAATTTTTATGTTCTAGAATAAGTTTGGTATTTTTGTTTTTTGTATTTTCATTTGCATTAAAAACTACTTAGTTATTGTAAATTATAGTCCGATTACCTAATTAATCTGTAAAGGATAAATCTGTATGAAACATTATTTCTAAGAAACATTTGTGTTCGTTCATTTTATTAGGATTCCCTACCTCAAAAAGAAAAACGAAACCCTTATAGGATCACTTTGTTGTCTGTCTGTCTGTCTGTCACGAAACCTTTAGGGAATTCCCGTTGACCTAGAATCATGAAATTTGGCAGGTAGGTAGGTCTAATAGCAGACATAAGGGGAAAAAACCTGAAAACCGTGAAATTGTGGTTACATCACACAAAAAAATTAAATTGTGGTCATGAACTAATAATTAGTATTTTCAATTTTCTTAGTAAGATAACTACTTATATCAAGTGGGGTATCATTATGAAAGGTGTTCACCTGTGCATTCTAAAACAGATTTTTATTTATTTTTATGTATCACAGTTTTTGAATAATCCTGCAAAATGTCGAAAAAATACGACTGTAGTACGGAAACCTCATTGCGCGAGCCTGACTTGCACTTGGCCGGTTTTCTTACTTATGTCTTCATCCATTCAATTGAACAAGCTAAATAATAATTTAATCCATACAATAATATTTGTCTGTCTGTTAGCTTTTCACAGCCTACCTACCACCTATAGGTCCTATAGCTTGCAAACCGGGGAAGGACATAGGCATTAGGCATAGATTAATACTTTTGGTGCCGGAAAATCAATGAGTTCTTACGGGATTTTTAAAGGTTGATCTGTTTAACTGATTAGTTTCTTAATTTCAGATTACATGATACCAATTTGCTTGCCATCGCTAAGTGAACGTGAAAAGAAACGAAGAGATAAATTTGTATTTATGGTGGATTACCTAAACTGTGAGGACTTAATATTATGACGTATCGTTTAGTATTAATTAAAAGTTAAAAAATCACAGATGCCTCAACATCACAAAAGAATACACCTAGAACAGTCTCCGACCACTATGCCTGGGGAAAAAGATTGAATTTCTCAAAATCCTTTCTTAGTGCGGATCTCGGTGATAGAGAAAAATTGCGCGCAAAGTGTCAAGTTTCTATACCCAACTTGATATTTATATTCTACAAAATGTAGATAATGTTTTCTATTTTTCTATAGACACATAACGGGGCCCAGGTTTTAAAGCATGCTCGTAGGTGCCAAATCTATTATTATAGTCTGTGCAATTACGTGCACTACTATACATACGTGTACATACGTGTAGTACATACGTGTACTATATAGGTATACACACTTGTGTGTGCTTGTGTGTGTGACAAGCGTAGAAAGTCTTCACTTTTTAAAAGATGAATGTATGAGCTTTGCCTATTTGGAACTTTATAATATCTTTGACTGTAGATAATAATATTATTGATACTCCAACGCAAAATGTTCATTGGTTTATTTGTTTCTTCCACAGCTGTACCTCGTGACTTCGACTCAGAGAAGATGGCCAAAAAATCACTAAAACTGTTTACACACAAGGATTGTCGAAGACATCGAATGCGATCAGTGCGTAATATTATGACCACTAATGAGTAATAAAAGTAAATTTTATAAAACTGACTTCCAAGGCTAGGCTAAGCTACCTACTCCAGTTTTGAAGTTGGATCAAAATATGCAGTCGTTCAATAGACTTATAAAAACTTTTTAAAAACTAAAAGAGACTGTCTCAAAATCCATCCATTTAGCCATATCGATAGGTTCGAATAAAATAAGAATCACGCATATCACTGATCGGATCAGTACCTATCTATATTTTTAAAAAACTATCATAATCATCAATAAATAATTCATTCCTATTTATACTCATTAATTTATTTCGTAACTTGACAGATAAGCATAAATCCGATTAATTCGGTATAGTGCTGCAAACCGCAGGTAATTCTCGCTGTCGTAAAATTACAGAAGTTGGGAAGTGAAGGCGTGACCCACGTGCTCTGCAGTTCTGGTTGCGGCATGCGTCCCGGCGCTCCTTTGATCAGCCACGCTATGGAAGGCACCTTTCAGCTTATCGGGATAGCAGTCGGTGGGGCACCTTGCATTCGCCGCGCCATGCGTAAAAGGCTTAACAAAGAACCCCCCGTCTATATCGACGTATACCCCTACGTGCCTTGGATAATCAATTTCATCACTGGCAATGTGCTGCCCCGGCCATATCCAGATAACTTTATGCTAGTGGAAGGAGGCTCAAGTACGTATTTTTTGGGATTTCTGTTTTTCCATAGGTATAAGATATATGTTATACTAGCTGATGCCCGATGATTTAGGTTTTTAAAAAGCCCGTCAAATTTGACTTTCCGGGATAAAAAGTAGCCTATGTCACTTTTCAAATTTTTATCTATATCCATGCACAAACCACATTGATTGCGTCGTAGTTAAAGGACAAACCAACAAACAAAAATACTTTCATAATATGAACAATGATTGCTGTAATAAACAAAAATGTCTGTCTCCGAAGGTTGTGTACAAACAATTTTATCATTTTGTAATGGCCTGCAAAGATACGTAGGTATAGTTCTTGCATTTCACGAGGGCAAGTGGCTCATACTTGTGTTTAAGTCGTATCGGTATAGGCAACGTACAGTAAATGTGTGCGTTAGCGAGCGCTTGCTCGCGACTGATTGGTCCGACATGCACCCACACTTACGCAATGTTCGTGTATACGACGTAACCACAAGTAAAGTTCACTCGCTTTCGTGATTTTTGACATTTCCTCAAGATCTGTTTAACGGCTAAGCCATGAAAGATAAGCCACATGTTCGTATTCATTATGAAAGTATCATTGAAAGAGGCAAAATGAAACAATAATTTTAAATACATAACAAAAAACCAGCCAAGTGCGAGTCAGGCTCGCGCAACGAGGGTTCCTTACTACAGTCATATTTTTTTGATATTTTGCACGATAAAGCAAAAACTATGATGCATAAAAATAACTAAAAATCTGTTTTAGAATGCACAAGTGAAGCCCTTTCATATGATACCCCACTTGATATAGGTATCTAACTTTGAAATTGAAAACACTAATTATTAGTTCATGACCACAATTTAATTTTTTTTTGTATGATAAATTCACAGTTTTCAGATTTTTCCCGACCGACAGACAGACAGACAACAAAGTGATCCTATAAGGGTTCCGTTTTTCTTTTTAAGGTACGGAACCCTAAAATTGCGGAACTGGCAGGGTTTCGAATCTGCATCTCCCTGGGAATCACGCCCGGTGTCGCATTTTTGAATTACTTGGAAATTTCCTTGAAGTGTAGGTAAAAAATATCATAGAAAGTATAAAAAATGGAACAATATCCAATTAGATGTAAGAAGATAGATTTTTATTAGATGGCTCCTAAAACGATGTATCATATTTTAAGGTATGGGCATACATCGAGAGTTTCTCAGATCAAGAAAGAAACAAAGGTCTGGATGGCGCGCACGGACCTTTGTTGTTGGTGATTACTGCTTCAAGAGTTATAGGAAAATGGCCCGCACGGCGTTTTTCTATTCAGAAAATTTTGAAGTTAATGCGGACCCTCCCGCCAAAATGAATGTTATCATGAAGGTACCTACTACCTATCTCTCTCTGGTCTGCGTTTATTCCCCAACGCAATTTGCGCGAGCAATTTTCTTTAGAATATAGGCCCGCCCACGAGTTTTTCCGCGTGGATTTACGTTTTTAAAATCCCGTGGGAACTCCTTTTCCGGGATAAAAAGTAGCCTATGACACTCTCCCTGGTCTTTAACTATACCCATTCAAAATATCACGCCGATCCGACGACGTGATTGAAGGACAAACCAACAAACAAACACACTTTCGCATTTATAATATCTCGCGTGAAAGTTTTGCGCATCGCCACGTTTTTGCTATAAATTGAAGTTTGGGCAAAGGTAATGAATGGTTTCAGGTTTTCACTTTACCTACATAGGTAAATGTTGTTTCAGATATCAGCTGGCATCGAAACCACAATTGTCTGTGCCAAGCTGCTTATGCCAAACCGTTTAGTTGAACCTGTAATAGATGGGGTTGGAGGGTACAATATCACAGTCAGCTTTAGTACCCTCTGGTTCCCGTACAGCTTTTACTTTTCTCTAGGACTACATGGAAGAAATACCACTAAGAAAGATTTCAATAAATGGATCTTCGAACGCAAACCGGGTTTTTGGTAGCCTTCTTCAAGAGTCCTTCATGTTACTAACACGTGACAAAGCACATGGCTTGAGCTCGTCCCTATGTTATTTCTTACCTTGACTGAGCGACGTCACTTCTGTTTTAATCTCTACATTAATATCATTCCCTGTATTCTGTACTTCCCATATGACTGACTGACTTCAACTTGACAATTTATATACTTATCGTGCTTGATCTCATCAAATGTTTCAATGATGGTGAGATTTATAGATATTTTGAACTAGGGCCTGTTGATGGTGAAGGAGCATTGATTACAGGATCTCAATTTGGACTCGTTGGATAATTGGATCATTATCTCAAAGTGTCTCGAAGAACATGCAGAAAGGTCAGTTATAGGGCGTCATGTGTATTGAAAACATTATAGCTGTATATTCCACTGTTGGAGAATTTTTTTGATTTAAAACACTACTGATAAAATTTTCGTTTGTTTGAATACCTACAATTTGTACCTAATAAATATATTGTGGTTGTGTGGAAAAAAATGTACGATTCATTTTTGGAGACAATAGAAGTTTGTTTATAAAAGTTGGTAAAAGGAATTGGCGGAATTCAGGAACAGCCTTACGAAACACAAATAAACCACAAGTTATCTGATCATTAATGATACAAATTAAATATTTCTTTTCTTTTTAAATATTACAATAAGTACTCATAATATAAATATAAATCTTATATAAAAGTAGGAAAAAAGTTATGTATTTAAGGTTTAAAATTACCATAAATATTAGTGATTACTTTTATCATCATGTTCGAATAAAGTCATAAAGGTAAAAACATTAACTAAGATATCTAAATGTTGAAGATAAATTACGCAGCGTCCACAGATACTGTATCTTCATCATTTCTGCCTTTATCGCCATTGTCAGATGGAATAGAAGGCGATGGAGGGAAGGATGGATTGGATGGTATCTGTGGCAGCTGAGGAAACTGTGGTTGCTGAGGATACTGCGGTCGCTGCGGAATTTGAGGGAACTGTGGGAATTCAGGAGTCTGCTGGGGGAACTGTGGCAGCTGCGGAACTTGAGGAAGCTGTGGGAATTCAAGAGCCTGCTGCGGGAACTGCAGTTGCTGAGGAAACTGCGGCAGCTGTGGAATTTGAGGAAGCTGTGGGAATTGAGGAGCCTGCTGGGGGAATTGTGGTAGCTGAGTGAACTGAGGTAATTGTGGGTAACTAGTACCGGGCGGTAAAAATTGAGGGAAAGATGGGTTCAGCTGAGGTATTTGGGACACTCCAGGCATATTTTTCGAGTCTAAAGACGATTGAGGGAATGACGGTGGACTACTTGCTGGGTATTGGGGCTGAGGTTGTGATTGCGATTCGCTAGAAGATTGTTGTTGTTGGTTAGACGACGCGTCTGCAGATTCGATGACTGCTGAATCTTCATCACCTGCTGGTTGTTCTGCTGGTGAGCCTTGTGCTGGTGGCTGTTGTGCAGGGGCTATAGGGCCGATTGGCGCAGGTGCAGCTGCTCCGATAGGCGATGGAGAAGGATAGAGAAAACTATTGGAAGGGTAGTATGAAGCTGCTAGTATTGGTGAGTAGGACGGATATCTCGGATAAGATATTTGGTATCCAAACTGTGGCTGGTAAGCTTGTGTTGGAATCTATAAACAAAAAAAATCGTTATATAATATACTTGCTATACATATAACTAGTATGTCACTAATAGATACCTACCAGTAGGAATAATTATGCAAATAAATATGTTTCCAAATAATTAGGTAGGTAGGTATATTATGATGTGATAAATGAAATATTTATCAACGTTAGTATCTACTCTTATTTGTCTAGTTGCAAGTTTAATCAACTAGCTGACTAGCCCCGGCTTCGCACATGTGGGCTTTCTTCTTCTGTAGCTGAATGAATTGTATTTATGGATAAATCGGATTGTATGTCATTCAGCACAATTAGGAAAAATCTATCTCATTTGGAACACTTATTTTGGGGATACAGCTACCTACTACATAGAGCTAGTGTACGCCGCCCGGTGTAGATGAGGCTTTACACTTTTAATTACATTTCAATTCATCATCAACCCGGGCGATGCGATGGGTTGATGATGAATGTAATCACGCGTCTCCTCTTAGAATAATCGGTTTGGTCCACCATGCTGGCCAAGTGCGGATTGGCAGACTGCACCTTTGAGAATTTTATGGAGAACTCTCAGGCATAGAGGGTTTCTCACGTAGCCTTCCTACACGTTAAAAAACTGGTATTTAATTGTTTAAAACGCAGTAGGTATATACTTTTCGGAGTTACCGAAAAGTTAGAGGTGCGTGCCCGGGATAGAAACTCCGAACCCCGGATAGGAGGCCAACGTCTTATTAAGCACGTCTAAATCACCGCAATACCTATCAGTAGGTATTCTCATAGTATACTTTTAAATTTTGAACAATTCCAGTGACCTTTGCAATGATATACAGTAGCCGTCAAGAAATATTGTACATTGACCTTTAAAATGAGATTTCGGCTTTGTAGTGCGTTGTCTCTGTTACTCATACCTATGTGACGCTTTGTCTGTCTCAACGACAGACAACGCTCTACAAAACCTCTTTCTAAAGGTCGATGTACAATATTTCCTGCCGCGTACTGTAATTTAAAAGAAAAAAAAGCTGTGATAGCCTAGTGGTTAGGACGTCCGCCTTCCAATCGGAGGTCGGGGGTTCGATCCCCGGCACGCACCTTTAACTTTTCGGAGTTATGTACGTTTTAAGTAATTAAATATCACTTGCTTTAACGGTGAAGGAAAACATCGTGAGGAAACCTGCATGCCTGAAAGTTCTCCATAATGTTCTTAAAGGTGTGTGAAGTCTACCAATCCGCACATGGCCAGCGTGGTAGACTATGGCCAAACCCTTCTCACTCTGAGAGGAGACCCGTGCTCTGTAGTGAGCCGGCGATGGGTTGATCATGATGATGATGATGACTGTAATTTGGCGTATTATCTCTAGCTTAGAATCTATTTATTAGGGTTTCGTACCTCAAAAGGAAAAAAGGAACCCTTATAGGATCACTTAGTTGTCTGTATGTCTGTCTGTTCGTCTGCATGTCGGTCGTGTCTGTCAAGAAATGAAATAGAGTACTTCCCTTGACCTAGAATCATGGGCAGGTATGCAGGTCTTGTAGCACAGGTAAGGGGAAAAATCCAATAACTGTGAATTTGTGGTAACATCACAAAAAATACATTCATGAAAAATAATTGGTGTTTTCAACTTTCAAAGTAAGATTAATATACCAAGTCAGGTATCATTATGAAAGGGCTCTACTTGTACATTCTAAAACAGATTTTTATTTATTTTTATGCATAATCGTTTTTGATTTATAAGGCAAAACGTCGAAAAAATATGACTGTATTACGGAACCCTCGGTGTGCTAGTCTGACTCGCACTTGGCCTGTTTTTATTTTTAACTAGCTTTTGCCGGCGACTTCGGTACATACATATGGAATTTATAGTTTATACCTATAACGTCTGGATAAAGTAGCTTTCTAACGATAGAAGAATTATTAAAATTGGTTCAGTAATTTCAGACTATCAAATCATTCCTTTTTATTATAATAATATCTAGTATAGATGAACAAGAAAATATAAATATCCTTACAGCATTAATGTACTGGCTAGTGGAGTATGCAAATCCTTTAATCTGTGGTGGTATGACTGTCTTTATTTGCGCCGAGTGGTATGGTACCGATAGTGGTATAGCACCAGGCCACGCCACTGCACTGCTGGCCGCTGTGCCGGCCACTGCACATAACAACACCACAAACACCTACACAGAACAAACAACACACTCTTAGAAAAACATCCGCGTTTTTTATCGTCACACAACAACCAAAACATATTAAACGCTTTCGTACGTCACGATTTCTTTTACCTAAGTAACACAAACACTTTTTAGGTTTCCTAACAGTTATTTTATTTATTTACTTATTTTATTTATTTATTTATTTACTCACTTATCGTTCAAAGTCAATTCCAAAAGCGATTGCAACAATAGTCTAAAAATTCTAAGACATCTGAATTCTGAACATCATCATTGTACTTATTTAGAAGTAGGTAGATAGTTAGACACCTACCATAATATTATAACATGCAAAAAAGTTAACTAGTTCTGCTATTCAAAATCGCCAAAGCTAGCATTTAAAGATTGACGCTTGGATTCGAAAGGGAAATATTATTTCCCACTTCTCAACACTAATTGATATTTAAAAACAAACTAAATACTTCTCGATACACTACTAACAATAACATTAAGTACTTAATAGAAAAAACAGTCCTTTAGAAACACTAATATTCCATAAATTAAAATTTACAGAGCACATATTGGTTAATTAATAATACGTTAATGGCACAGAGGACGCCATTCGTACCTTCATCTCGGAGGCACTAGACATTTGAGTACCGGGTAGCCTGTACTCGATTTAATTCACAGACGAGTCTTTTATACTTATTCGAGATCACCCACTTACAATCGCGAGCAGAAAGAAACTAGATATGTTACTCTGCCGAATTTGTATTCATAGTTTGCATCTTGTACTGTATAATATACCTATACCTCTTCTGTGTTAAATAAAACAGATCTAAGCTAAACTAATATAAAGTCTATAATTTACCTTATTATTATTATTAAAATATCACGCAGGCAAAATCTTGGGCAGAAGCTATTACAAATGTAATAATAATTAATAGCCTGCCTATGATTCGAATAATCTTCACTGAATTTATTTATAGATCGCTCTATTTTGTAACATTTGTAATTTAAGCATTTCATTTTCGTTGATTCAAATCTTGATTTTTGCTACTGATTTTTTCAAGTACTTCTACTGAACCGATACCTATGCAACATAATATGCGTTTTACATTACTATTTGAACTCTAGGTGCCATCTTTTCGATCCTGATACGGCAGGGTTGCTGCCCACACCTATTGTGAGGACTAAGGTACGTACCTACTAATTTATTTACTGGGCTCATATACCAAATACTTAAAATTAAAATTTATACAACAAAAGAGACGTGCATAAAGGACAACTTATCGTTATGATTTACTGAGTAGTTGTTGAAATTATAGGTTAGATAGCTGTGTATAATTTTATAGATAAACTTATACTTACTTACTATGTAATTGGTTCATTTATTTTATGTTCGCAATGTAATTTGTTTTATTTTACATTATAGTACAATAAATAAATAAAGTTTAAGAGTTAAAATTATATAATTAAGTATGATTGACAATATACAATCGCAACAATGAAACCCTCTAACTGCCTTTTTGCTCTTCAATATCTGGAATGAAGAACTCAACAATGTTCTGTTTGTAAAGTTCCACGAATGATTTGGGCACGTTAGGATGTAAAGGATGGGAGCCGCCGATGTACTCATCGTCCCATGTGTTCTTGAACATTTGTAGAAATAGACGAACCAGCTTGATCTGAGGCATTTGCGCCGCTTCCACAAATTTTCCTAAGAAAATAAAATATACAATGAAATAGAGCAGCATCAGTAATAAGCTAATCATAGAAGCTAGGAAGGATGATAAAATATTCCAAAATATGCATTATCATAATATAATATTAAGAGCCTTAAAAATTGGCCTACATGAAATAAATAGGTAATTTTGGATTTTTACTAAGTATGTATTGTATAATATATAAGACTAAATATTACGTGAGACTAAAATATAGTCGTATAACTAACGACTTAATTAGGGATATTAGAGATTTGAAAAACGTAATATCGTTTCCACGCGCAATAAAAATGAAAATTGTTTACCCGCGCCGCTCTGCCTTTTTACACGAATTTTTGATTTTGGTATAACATATAATATGTTATTCTTTAGAGTAGTAGATTGAATTTGTAATTCATTCCTTAAAATCATTTTCATTGAATTTTTTTCTCTCTGAAATAAAACTGGCAATTCAATCATATTATTTATAGTAAACTAGACGATGCGACTTCATCCGCGTGGATTTAGGTTTTAAAAATCCCGTGGGAACTTTTTGATTTTCCGGGATAAAAGTAGCCTATGTTCGTCCCCGGGATGTAAGCTAACTCTGTACCTTTCATCCAAATCGGTGAAACTGTTGGGCGGTGAAAAGATAGCAGGCAGACAGATAAACACTAGATAGACAAATAGACAGACAGACAGGTACGCTTTCGCATTCATAATATTAATTATAAATAGTAAATAGTAACATAGTAAAAAGTAAAATCGTAAATAATATAGTAATTATAGTAATAGTAAATAATAAATAACTGGAATATTAAAACCAGAATTTTAGACTATTGACATAATAATTTTTCTTTCAAACCATGTTTAAACGGATTATCTTTTTACCTTCACAGTTGTAGATTTACCATTCAGCGGCACTGCTTTCACTACACTATAGTAATATGCAAAAAATAAACAATAATATACCGCCACTGCATTCATAATCGTAGTTGATTCGCCGCGAACTTAAATTGAATAATCCTACAACAATAGAATGTCAACTTTTTATTACGCGTTTTGTTTTATATTGTATTGTTTGCTACTAGCCACTACAACTAAAGTTTAGTATTTGTATAATAATTTATTGTACACATACTACGCATTCATATAGTAAAAGAAAGTAAGCTACGTGTTTCTGTATGAAAATAGAAAATAAACATAATTTAATTATTAGAATATTTAATGTAGTTAGTAACACCCTAATTACCCTATTAACTTTAATTTTTCTAATCTCTGATATAATTCATCACAAAAAATTACCAAAATCGGTTCAACAAAACCATTAGAATTTCCAGAACGAATTTTTACAATAATTATGATGTTGATGTTGTGTAATATGAATTTACAAATTATTATTATCCTAAAAATATTGCATTGCGGGTATAAAAGTTGGCATTATGTTTTAGAATCAGGCGATGTCGCCAGCTATTCCTAGTCAGCCAAGTATTATAATCAACTGTCGATATATCATGAAAGTGACAGTGTTATATGAAAACAATGCATCATTTCAATATCCATACTACTTTGTTTAGATATATATCTTTACAGATTAATAAGGTGTCCATGATTCTATCTAATTAGAATCGAAAAATGGATACATAATTTGGAGTATTCGATACTATACAGTACAGATTAGAGAAGATGAAGAATATTTTATTGCACTATTTACTGCCTAGTATTCCTGGAATAAGTTAACGGCAAAAATTAATATTAAATCAATGTAAGTTTCCGTAATCTGTCGATAAGTTACTTAGCTTAACAACATTGTTATTTGTGGAAAAAAAATATCACACAATTATCAACAAATAACAACAATGCTAGGAAACTTATCCAGAGATTAAAGATGGAATTAGTTATTAATTTCAGCAATTTTCAATAAACGTTTCATCGAGAGATTACTCGCTGCTTGATAACTTTTTAAATAAGCCAAGGTAGATTATATTATAGATATTGTGTCTTAAATAAGAGCAACATCTTATAATAATATAGACACATGTATATTGTATGTATACTAGAGCCAGCTAACAGCCAAAATTAACAATCAATCCATCCGTAAACTGACGATAAGTTACTTAGCAACGTTGTTGTCAAAAAAGACTAAACAATTTTTGGTAAAAACCATGTTACTAAGTAACTTATGGACAGATTACAATTACATAGATTGCTTCTACATTTTGACCGTAAATATTCATAGTGAAGTTTATAATTTTTATGATAGTGTTTTTACCTACACTTCAAGGCTAAATAATTTTTAAATACATATTATAGCATATTGGAGTTGATAGATAGCTACTGTACGTAGGATATTCTTGTAATTGAATTAAGTCGATTGGTCACCCTATTCGTAGCAAGGCTGCTCTAGATCTCAATTGTTGCAGATCACCGACTGACATTTGCTACCACGACGGACTCACTTGCTGACATTTCCACGGACTTGTTCAATAACTGTTGATCAGGAACACGGTACAAAAACGTTAATGTAACAACGAGTTAATGCACTTGTTTTTTCGTGAAATACTTCGACCAGTCTCTATTTTAATGTTTATTAGAGTTCTGTATTTTCAGAGCAAAAAAGGAACCAATAGAATCGGATCACTTCGTTGTCCGTCTGTCTTTATGTCGGTGTCTGTTAAGACCCATTAAGGGAATCAAAAGCCAGGTAGGTACTTTCCGTTAATCTTGAATTATGAAATTTGTCAGGTAGCAATGTCTATAGCACAAGAAATGGGAAAATTCCGAAAACCGTGAATTTGTGGTTACATCACATCAAAAAATAACAAGTATTATTTCTTGTACGATGGTACCGAACCCATCGTGTACGAGTCCAACTCGCTCTTGACCGGTTATTTAATATAGCAGGAAATTAGCAAGAAATAAGTATTTCGATAGTAGCTATCTATCCTTTTTGGGGTTCCCAAAGTGTAAGAACGGAGCGCTGTTAATGTCAATCTGTTGTTTGTCTGTCTGTCGGTCCGTCTGTTAGTCTGTCTACGTATCACAGGTCTCTAGCTCGTAGACGAAATGAGTTACAGACCTGAAATTTTGGTATTTGGTGTAGAACGTTGACCCAAAACCGAATATTGAATCAAACATTAAATTAAATTCTTTTTCAGGGGGCTCCATGGGGGATACATGAAAAAGGAGCCGAAATTATTATTATTAACCTTCTCCTTCTTCTAGGTAATGATAACCTAGCATGTGTGGTATCAATGTCTAGAACTTATTGAGTAGAGTACCTATGAATACATATTTTTATTATTTTTTATCATAAAAAATAAAGAAATGGGGGCCGTCGAACTTGTCAGTTTTAGACCATTTTGGTGACGGGGTCTATCTCAAAAACTAAACTAAACTAAACTAAGTAGTTAGGAATATTATGAACCATATTATATTGTACTAGCTTATGCTCGCGACTTCGTCAGTCAGTCACCTTTTCTTTTCATATATTTATATTTAACATATATGCATCTTTTTATAAGGTGAAGACTGAATTAGTAACAACTTGTAACAAATTATCTTACTTTATGATTTATGCATCCGTTTGGATAAAATAAAAGTTGCATTAAAATAAAGACTATTACAAAAACACTGGCCGGTAGCAATAAAGACAGACTACATGTCAATGATTCGCAGTGACATTTATATCACAGATTATAAAATATCAAATTAAAACACGATTTTTGGTACAGCTACCTATTGCGAAATGAAATGCATTTCATGTTCAAAATAAAACGCTTCGGTGTACTTATATTGGAATGGATGAGAACTGTCGGGTAAGCTGTTTAGTGCTGCAGAAAAACAGAAAGTTAATTTTACAGAAGTCAGTTAGTGATATGGTTAAAGGTCCAATAGGTTATTTTATTGCCTTGTTGAGTTTATCAGAACCCTTATAATATGCGAAAGTGTGTTTGTTTGTTGGTTTATTTGTTTATTTGTTTGTCTTTCAATCCCGTCGCAACGGTGCAACGGATTGACGTGATTTTTTGCATGGGTATAGATAAAGACCTGGAGAGTGACATAGGCTACTTTTCATCCCGGAAAATCAAACAGTTCCCACGGGATTTTCAAAAACCTAATTCCACGCGGACGAAGTCGCGAGCATCAGCTAGTGTTAAATAAATAAATAAACATATAAATCTAAAACTGTTATTAGTCAGAGAAATACAGTAAACACGTACCCTGCTTAAATAATTCGATAGTTCTTTACAATAAAGTTAAACCTTAAATGGTAATACAATTTTTGCTTAGGTATTAGTATATAACAATATATGTTATGTATAATGATGTAAGTATAACGAGTAAAATTTAACTCATCACGCACCATTTTAACTTTTTGTGTAAAATTTCATGTCAAAAGTACGATTTTAGTCCTTATTTTAAAGGTAAAAATTACCACCGCTATATTATCATCATCTTACAAATGCAACAACCGATCATCAAAAAGTGTAATTTATTACTTATTTTGAATAAAACATTTGATTTGATTTGGTAACCGTACTTTTGACATGACAGTTGACCCTTACTGACCTTTCATTTCCATAAGGATGTGGTGATAGAGGATGATTCCACGGCTCAAACGACACAAGAAATACAAAAGCCGAAAAGGAAAAGTAAGTTACCTTCTTACTGTTCATTGTTTCTGAGCTATCCTCAACAGTACCTATTCTCAGAACTTCAAGACATCATATGAGTTTAATGTAGTTTTTAGCTTGATGGTAGGACTTATTTTAGCTAATTCTGTTGTACACGGTCTCCTAAATAAATTGACAGGTCTATTATCTAGTGCTATCGTTTTTTGCATGGAGTATTATGAAAGGAACACCAATATATTTAGACCTGCCATTTTAATTTAAAGATTTAGTACGACAGAATTAATTCCATTCCAGTCCATTTTAAAATGATTGGATCTGTCCATTTAAAAAAAAGTCAAATCACATTAATGCTAATTCAATTTCAGTTACAAAATTATATTTCAGTTAGTTTATTAGTCTATTAAGTCAGTTTAGACTTTAGTCAGTTATGACATCACGACCACATCAAGCAATTTACTGCAATACCCAGCAATATCTGAAATTTTCAGCAAAGTTAAGTGAAATGATTGCTCCAGATTGCTCTACTTATTGCTCCGGATTGATTCATACGTGTTGCCGAGCGACAATTGCTTAAAAAATTGCCCATGTAAGCGCACCATTATGGTTGCTTTATTACAGAGTACAGACCCGTCATACGCGCTTACTACGTCAAGTTAGCCTTAAATTATTTATAATAATAGTTTAAGGCTGTCAAACTAACCGCTAACCGTAACAAGTAGGTAAACAGTTTCGCTGACACGGCCGCGCCAGTGAGATAGAACGCTGGTGCTTAGAGAGTGACAGTTGACGAAAAATTAAAGGCAACGGCGCTGCCGCATTGCCACACACTTTTTTGAACAATCGAATTAGCACCATTTGCAAATGATGCCGATGAACGTTTACTAGAAAATTAATAAACAAACCAACTGTTCGATGATAAATCGCCTCGTGAGTAGGTGTTCCAAACGCTCTGTTTACTCAAATTCGATTTATTAGCAGTGATTTTGTAAATAATATCGCTATTTGTGCTAAACGTTCAAATATAATGATCATTATTCATTCATTTATAGGTATTACGCAGCTCAATTAATTTGTAAGCTCAATATGTTTTTTAAATCATTAAAATGCAAAAGGCTTTAAATGTAGAATTGGCAGCCTTTTTGAAAAATGTGGATTGTCACAATTTTTCTCTCTTAAAGTTTTCTCCATTTGGCAAGGCAAAAAATTACTGACATTGCTTTTTTCTAAATAAGCGAGCAAGTGAGCAGGTGGGTCGCTTGATGTTCAGTGATTACCACCGCCCTTGAGCACTTGCAGAACCAAAGGAATCGCCGGTTTTTCAGAAAGTTGCGATCCACCCCTTGAATAACCCCGTGTAAGAATCTAATGAGAACACCGTCGAAGGGTTCCACAATTTGCGTCTGTTTGGTTTTCCCGAGAGGGAAATCAAGAGGAATTATAAATGAGAAAGAGTGTTTGTTTGTTGGTTCATTGGTTTGTTGCTTTGTCTTTCAATCACGTCGCAATGTAGCAACAGATCAGCGTGATTTTTTGTACGGATACAGTTAAATACCTGGAGAGTGGCATAGGTTACTTTTTATCCCGGAAAATAAAAGAAATCCCATGGGATTTTTAAGAACCTAAATCCACGCGGACGAAGTCGCGGGTATCAGGTAGTAGGAAAGAAACAAAATCCATAACAGCTATATCTACGGTCTACCACTTAGTTATTAGCCCCCAGGGCTGGTCGCGGCGGGAGAATAGATTTTATCAGACGCCGCGCCCGCCCCCGCTCCGTGCGATTTTTTCAGCAAGTGACGTCCAAATCCAAAGCGCTGAAGTAGTCGGCCGGCGGCCGTCGCGGGGCGCTGAGCTCGCCACACGACATTTCCACATTGTTTATTTACAAACTGTCACAATCAATCACCAAGAAAAGGACAACACACAGCAACGCACTCACGTACGTTCCACCGCTGTACCGTGAATATAATCGTATTTACGCAAAGCATCACAAATTCCAGACACAGCACACGCGTCCACACGAGCCGTTCGTATGTTTTGGCCTACATTCATGACAATGCTTATTTCTTGTTTAAATACGACAACGTTGCATTCAGTAGTATTTCGGATTAACAGATGAATACAAAATACATAAGTAGTAGCATGCATACATTCGTCCACACATTTTGTTTTCTGTTCTTTAGCATTCGTGTCCATTCTCTTTTCAATGTGAGTTTCCTTAAGTTTTTAAAAATCTAGACGATTGGCTAGATTTTTAAAAACATAACAGAATTTACAGATACCTATTGAAACTCGAATTCTTACATTATGCTGACTATTAGTGGTCAATAATGAAGGAAGTATTACTATTGCAATAATATAATAGGCCAAGAAATTGCAGGGAAAAAATTATCATCCAGTAATTTAATAAAAGTTGTGGGCATCGATGAAACGATAAAACCTGGAAATAGTAACCTCCTGAGTTTAAGATTATGTAAAAAAACCTGCATAAAAATTGTTAAAAGTCAAAATCGAGCACTAAAATAATACAATATGTTCCGTGGTTCCTAACAACTCCTTACTCTGTAATGAAAATATCAAATAAATTAAATAATTGAGTTTTGCTCAAGAACCTTTGATAGGTCTTTTATTCAGCCCATACCTGCCTACCAGGGAAATCTGTTGACTGCCCCAGAATTAAAGATTAGATGTAGGTATACTATACCTAGTGCCTCGGTAACTGAACCCGCTCTAGCCAGAGAAATCAAAATAAGTAAAGAAATGTTAAAGCAGATTGCAGCCGTGCCGATGCGATGGGCAATGATCCGATGTTAACCGTGTTAACGTAAAGGTATTACCTACTCATTTTGCATAACATTACAATTCAATTTGCATAGAGATATATTCCTTTGATTAATTTTTGTATGAGTTGCTTAAAATGTTTAGTATTGGGACAAACAGTCCTAATTATTAATATTGAAAACACTACGGTTACTATTTCTATACCTTACTAGCTTATGCCCGCGACTTCGTCCGCGTAGAGTACACAAATTTCAACCCCCTATTTTACCCACTTAGGGGTTGAATTTTCAAAAATCCTTTCTTAGCGGATGCCTACGTCATAAAAGCTATCTGCATGCCAAATTTCAGCTCGATCCGTTCAGTAGTTTACGCTGTGCGTTGATATATCAGTCAGTCAGTCAGTCACCTTTTCATTTTATATATTTAGACTAGCTTACACTCGCGACTTCGTCCGCGTGAACTACACAAATTTGAAACCCCTATTTCACCGCCTTAGGGGTTGAATTTTCAAAAATCCTTTTTTAAAATTTCAGCCCGATCCGTCCAGTAGTTTAAGCTGTGCGTTGATAGATCAGTCAGTCAGTCAGTCAGTCATTCAGTCAGTCAGTCAGTCAGTCACCTTTTCCTTTTATATATATAGATTTAGCGTTCTGTAGCGCTGCCCATATGGAAAGTTCAAAAGTAAAATATTTATTCATTGCTGCACGCCAAAACTTTTAAAGGTAAGGGTGGAATGCTCCCTATGAATAGGTACATTTCACCCTGTTGAGTATTTATTGCATGACAATACAGACGTGTTTTATAGATATCCATCAAATGCGGATATCCGCTCAAAAAAATATTGAATTATACGGTAAAAATATAACTTGATAAATATTACTATGTACCTACTCTTTCAAAATGGCAACTCAACTCACAATAATACATCATTCTCGTGGGTTTCAGAACAGCTCCATTGCAAAGAAACCCTTTAATGTTAATGAAGCCATAATTGCTGCGAGCTCACATGGAAATAATTTAAAATTACACGAGGCGGTCGGTAGGATTGCAATGTAAAAATGGTTAGAACGTGAACGCATAAATCCTGTCTATGTACCTTCTCGCGACATGATGAGCACCCGCCGAGTTTCTGGCTTGCTTTCTTGCTTGTCTCGGTAGGAAATGTCCTACCTACTGAGGATAGATAGCCAGCAAAATGTTTTGCATTCTTTCTTATATCAAACTTATTTACTAAAAAAAAAAAAAATTAACTATTGCCTGCAGCATACCGCATGGCGGACGACGCAGCATCCGAGTGCCTCTTCGAGCGCCTCCGCACGCACCAGCAGCGCGCGCCCGACTCTGCCGAGGTGGCACGAGCCATCACCGCAAGGATCAACTCCCGCCTCACATCACACGGTAAACTTTTAAAATCCCTCCAGAGTCCGGTGTGCTTTATTTCCTGCCAAGTATAAATTACATAACTTCAAGACAAGAGTGAGTAGGCATCTTCAAGAGAACCGCGCTCAAACATAGACCTCATCATTGCTTTTTATTAGATGCCTAATAATGCCTGATAGTTTATGCTCGCGACTTCGTCCGCGTGGACTACACAAATTTCAAACTCCTATTTCACCCCTTTAGGGATTGAAATTTTATTAAATCCTTTCTTAGCGGACGCCTACATCATAATAGCCTACATGCCAAATTTCAGCCCGATCAGTCCAGTAGCTTGAGCTGTGCGTTGATTGATCAGTCAGTCACCTTTTCCTTTTATATTTATTACGCATTAGGCATAATAATTGTCATCAAGCGCAAGCTTATCTCACATTTAAAAAAACCGGCCAAGCGACAGACAGACAGACAACAAAGTGTTAAGGTATAAGTGTATAAGGATTCCGTTTCTCCTTTTGAGGTACGGAATCCTAAAAAGTCGAAAGTAAAAAACTTTTTTCATCGTGAGTAAGAAATACGGGCGGAAGAAAGAGGAGTTCTGTCTGTCAATAATGTCCTATATAAATTCAGTCATATTGACTACTTTTGTAATACAGAAGCAAGCCCACACTTTAACTGTATCATCATGATCAACCCATTACCGGCCTACTACTGAGCCGGGTCTCCTCTCAGCGTGAGAAGGGTTTAGGCCATAGTCTGCCACGCTGGCATAAAGTGGATTGGCTGACTTCACACACCTTTGAGAACATGGAGAACTCTCAGGCATGCAGGTTTTCTCACGATGTTTTCCTTCACCGTTAAAGCAAGTTATATTTAATTATTATAAAAACGCACATAACTCTGAAAAGTTAGGTGTGCGTGCCCGGGATCGAACCCCCGACCTCACGAAAAGAAGGCCGTCCGCCTTCTTAACCAATAGGCTATCACCGCTTTAACTGTATAAATAGAGTAATTAAGTAGGCACATATATTTTTTGACTTAAAGAGCCATTCTGAACATTTCGCTATCGCTGAAAATAAACTAGAAGTTACTGTTGAAAATACAATATAATAACATGAAAAAAAAATGCAACCTTGCGTCATCTCGCTGTGACTAAAAGTAAATTCATCTAGAATTTTAATGAAGGCTATAAAAGTTGCACGGCCTTGCCACAACGTCATTGATTGAAATAAAAGTCATTGAAAACATAGAGACGTTTTGATTATTTAAATAAGTGCAGATATGTAAACTGCTGGCTTTTTACAAAGAACGCAAAATATGCAGTTCATCTATAGATATCCTCGATTAAAGTTGTTTAACTTAGTTTGTTTCGATTTAATTGACGGCAGAAAACCTAAATGTTTGTTGTCAGATGTTATGTCTAGTAAAACGGGTATTTTAGGTACTATTACTGCCGTTTTCTACACAATGCAAATCCTAATCGCCACGCTGTAAAACCAATCCGAAGTTGTAGCACATAAAACACTATAGAGAGAGAGCCAGCACGTGCCAGACCTTCGTTATTTTATTAAATCTGAAAGTTTCTCTGCGTATTTTCCCCAACACAGAGAGAGACGATCAGCGACGTGAAGTTTGCATCATGTTGGCTTTAGGAGATAACAGGTAATGGGGGTAAAAAAAAATTACGACAAAGTATAGTATTTTTTTTTTATTTTCTTAAAAATAGTATAATCACGTCATGCATTGCCAGACGCTTAATGTCATGGCAACCCCCTACCAGATGCCTTTAAAGTTTAAAGGTGTCTGGCAGGGAGTATTCCACGATACTAAGTACCTGACAATGCAAAGAAAATATTAAAAATAGACTTTAAATTTAGACATAAGCTTTTTTACACCTTCATTACCTGTTATCTCCCAAAGTCACCATGATCCGAACTTCATAGTCGCTGATCGTTTCTCCCTGTGCTGGGAACGCAGAGAAACTTTAAGCTTTTATAAAATACCGAAGGTCTGGCACGCGCTGGCTCTTAGTCCACTAGTATCGTGTTATTTATACCGGCTGCCGTCACTTGTTTTATTGCTGAGCTCAAAATCATCAGAGTTAACTCGATCAACGACTATAAAATTAATATTAATATGTATAAGTATATTGTGTATCATTCTTATAAAACTCACCAACATTTAATATTTTAAGTTATTTTTAAATATAGGTAAGTTAAAGAAAATTGTTAGGTTATCTTAGATTTTATATTTTCATCGTGGACGTACTATGACGAGGCCAGGGCCAGATTTAAAAATATAAGTTATAGTGAATTTTATTTGAATTTAGATTTATTTTTCAAAAAGATAATTTCAAAAAAGATTAATATAGGGTCCTAGATATTTTCCTTTCTCTATAGGCAAGTCCGTGATATTGGTGTTTTACGTTGTCCTTTTTAAAAGCTATTTTATTTCTTCTTTTTTGATTTGTGATGTACTTCTTGGAAGTTAAAACCGGACCATTTAGCGAGCCTACACCTTATTATTTATACTACAAAAGGAACCTATAATTTACATAAATACATCGTAGTTCCCATTATAGTTTTGCAATCAAAGGCACGATAAGCTCAGAACATCCGACATCAATATGGCCGCCATTAAACTGGATATATAGCGGATAATCGTTTTTATCACGTTGCTGTCCGTAATTTCAAGTTAAAAGTATAAACCTTGAATTTTATGGAATTAAATCGAAGAGTTCTTGAATTTCGAACAACAATGTTCATGGAATTTTATTTATGATGGTTTTCGTGTTATCTCTTCAAAATAGACAAAATCATATTGTAGGCGATAAAATAACACACTGGGTTATTCGATACGTGAGACTCGAGAAACTAACTGACTGTTGCCACGATCGCGTGCATTGGCTGACTGAGGCGATGCGCCTATTATAAAATTAATGTGGTCAAAGTCCGCGCGTTTTCGAATCTTCTTTCGTTTATTTAGAAAAATAAAAAAGGAATGACAATAAGGTAATTGCGTCGCCTACAATATTGAAGACATACCTAAATATAGAGAATAATTTTCACATGATTTGGATTGTCTAGACCTTGTATACGTTAGACAAATTATGTTTTGATATTACATCTTTATTACCTAAAAGCTTGACGCTCGTCCATACATTTTTGCTACTTGGCAAGAGTCCCAACGTTGCGTTTGACGGTTTCCCTCGCCGAAAACAAAAACTTACGGTAGTGTTAATTGAGCAACGCTCGTATGAGCTACCAACTAAATGCTCATTTGAATTCTTGGTCAGATAGAAATTTCGTGACACGTTCACCGTGTGTAGGAAGGAAATGATAGAAATGGTCCAAATGAATGTAAATAATAACGATTTATAATAAACTAATTCACACTCCACACATTATAAATTATCATCACATGTCTGAGTTTTCGTCGACTTTAGAACTCTGAATTCGAATAGAGATAGCCTATCAGATTATATTGATTGTTTATATTACAATGAACTTGTAAGACTATAAATAACACAGAAATAAAAGTGAGAGTGAATGCCAGAGACAATTGATTTACATCTGTGATCGTATTCTTATTTGTAAACAACTTGTTTATAAATTTTATGTGCTTTGAAAAATGTTAATTAAAATTATATTAAGATACCTGCAGGTATCCATTCGCCGAGAGCAAAAATAAAACTAATTTTTATAAACTAATGTCTTCTTTAGAACGAATGACGAAACGACGGTGAACTTATCCATCGATAATATTTTCTTGTTCTGCATATTATTGACTTCTGTATTACAGTTGATGATTCCATTGAGTACTTATCTACTATATTAATATTATAAATTCGAAAGTGTATCTGTACGGCCCATCTATATATGCCCAATTTTGACAGATACAGAAATAACTTACATTTCGGGGATGGACGAAGACTACTTTTTGTCCCGGAAGAGTTCTTCCTGTGAGTGGTTAGGGATAAACCCACGTGGATACAGTCGTGGGAATTGTCTAGTTATTAATATTAATAATGTTGATTAAAAATTTTGAACGTTGCATGAATAACGACTACCATTCCAAAAAGCTTAATAACTTATTAGCCACTGACGACGTAATTTTCGTTCGCCCTCACTTTATGCTCTTTATCAAACTTTGAACAAATATCAAAGTTACGCAATCCATTTCAGAATTCAGTAGAACTTCTCGCGTGTGAAGCGGCAGTTTATAAGTTTGAATGACTCGGAAACACTATATTTTTGGCTTAGTAATACAGCTAAGTTTTATAAACTGCTTGATTCAACTAATGAAAAATTCCACATCTATACTACGAATTTTTATCATTGTGAAACTTTGTAACTGGTACCTACGTTAATATTATATTCATAAAATCTTAATTTTGTCTGAATTGACTAAATATATTGACTAAATATATAAAAGGAAAAGGTGACTGACTAACTGACTGACTGACTGATCTATCAACGCACAGCTAAAACTACTGGACGGATCGGGCTGAAATTTGGCTTGCCGATAGTGATTATGACGTAGACATCCGCTAAGAAAGGATTTTTGAAAATTCAACCCCTAAAGGCGGTGAAATAGGGGTTTGAAATTTGTGTAGTCCACGCGGACAAAGTCGCGAGCATAAGCTTAGTTGATAACTAAGATTGATTGTGTAGATGTATGTCCATCATTTTTAAAATATTTCTATAAACGGAGAAGGTAGTATGGTTGATAGTATGGTTTCAATTCTACCAATTTAGTTTTGATAAAATTCCATAATATATATAAAAGCTGTGAGAAAATAGAGAAAGGATCTACATGTCACATCTACCTACCTATTAGTTACTATTTCCACCTTAGCGCCTTCTATCACCAGTCATTATCTACTGACTGAGATCACATGCGAGATCGCATACCTATCTTTAATAAAAAACCGGCCAAGTGCGAGTCAGGCTCGCGCAACGAGGGTTACGTACTGATCGTATTTTTTCGACATTTTGTACAATAATTCAAAAACTATGATGCATAAAAATAAATAAAAATCTGTTTTAGAATGAACAGGTAAAAACCTTTCATATGATACCCCACTTGATATAGTTATCCTACTTCGAAAATTGAAAATACTGATTATTAGTTCATGACCAAATTTTTTTTTGTGTGATGTAACCACAAATTCACGGTTTTCAGATTTTTCCCCTTATGTCTGCTATAAGACCTACCTACCTGCCAAACTTCATGATTTTAGGTCAACGGGAAGTACCCTGTAGGTTTCTTGACAGACCGACAGACAGACAGACAACAAAGTGACCCTAAAAACACAAAATACTGTACAATTATGTGTATCTCTGGAATAAAAATTACTGAGTGGTTCATATTACCTTGTGATATAAATTGCAGAAAACGACTGTCTGCAATCTTATCCGGGGTAGATAAGTGTCATTGCAGTAATATCGCGTGTTTAATAGCCATACTAATACCCCAGGTTCAAAAACTCCTCGCCGTGCCGCCTTCCCTAGGTGTTACCATTAATTTATGGTTGCCCATCGGAAATTCCTCATTACTTGCACATTACAATAAGTACCGCCTGTGCCAGGGTGTTATGCTCCCCTTTTGGCCTTTTATGTTGGGTCAATAAAATATATCGAGGGCGTTGCTGTTCAGCCTACTTGGGGTGTTTTATTTATTGCTACCACTGCTATAGCTTCTAGCAATAGAATTATTATTTAGAGTAAAAACTATTTTTAGGGTTCCGTACCTCAAAAGGAAAAAGGAACCCTTATAGGATCACTTTGTTGTCTATCTGTTCGTCTGTCTGTCTGTGCGTCGTCGTGTCTGTCAAGAAAACCTTTAGGGTACTTCCCGTTGACCTAGAATTATGAAATTTGGTAGGTAGGTCTTATAGCACAAGTAAAGGAATAAATCCGAAAGCCGTGAATTTGTGGTTACATCACAGACAAGAAAATTAAAATGTTTTATGAACAAATATTAGTATTTTCTAGTTTCAAAGTTAGATAACTAGCCGTTTTTGTATTTAGTTATGGCACAGTTCACGACAGTTAGGGAACTTCTAACAAAACGTTTAGGCTTCGACGTCACTGGCATGCGTCAAATAGTAGCCCTAAGGTATTTATATAGTCATTGTTCTGAGGTATTTATAGTACCTACCTACTATTTTTCTATAATTTCACGTCACCATAGTGTAATATTTGACATAATATTATTGTCGATTCAAACCGAGAGTTCCCTCACTCTAGTTCACTCTGGTTTCTTTCTGGTTATGGTATTTTAGACCTAATCTTAGATAAGTAAATCAATTTTAAGAAAGAGCCAAGGGCCAACTTAAAAAGCATAATATTAATAATACGGATTTAGATGGTAAAGTAATTGAAATTACAAGTTTTTAGATGATACCCGCGACTTCGCCCGTGTGATTTAGATTTTTAAAATCCCGTGGCTACTCTTTGATTTTCCGGGATAAAAAATAAGTAACATATGTCATGTCGTTCCCCGCGATAAGCTATCTCTGTGCCAAATTTCATCAGAATCGATTAAACCGGCCGTGAAAAGCTAGCAGATTGACTGAATGACAGATATACATATAGACGGAAACAACTCCGAAAATCCAGAGCTGCGGGTACGAACCTCGGACTCCCCGCATAGGAGGTCGACGTCTTAACCACTAGACTATCACCGCTTCCCCTGCCCTATGTAATTCAATAGTCTTTTAATTAATTTGTCAATAACGTGCCTATGAATCAATGTGTTCTTGGCTCGCATTAAAGTTGTCAATCTCAGAAAGTTTAACGTTGCACGGTTTAACTCCTCAAGTTCTATTTATACACTGCGCTGGCATAAATCAAGTGTTGCCTTGACATTGGCTCAGATCGGAACTAACCAGTATACCGACGTTCACGCTCTATACCACCGGAATCTATTTTTTACACTGTAGAAGTACATAGAAGGCCTACCTATTCTTTTTATTAATTTGTTTTACAATATTTATTATATTACTAGCTAATGAAACGAGCTGTCAAAGGGCCGTCCTGGGAATGGACAAGGTATAGATGTTAATTTAAAATAAAATTAAAAATTATATAGGTCTGTATGAATGTTTGTGAGAAGTCGATGAACTTTGTCAGCCCTAGCACAGACTACGGTCTATTTGGGCTGCAATCTGCCAACACCAGTCTCGGCTTTTTATAAAGTGCTTTGGTCTAAAAGTGTGGTGTAAATTGTTCACTTTTCATATTGTCAAAATAAAAATAAAATAAAAAAATAAAAAATTATAAAAAATAAACTGGCAATTAGAGGTAAGCTTTATTTTGTCAGTAAACGCTAAAATGTTTTTAAAATATATTCTTGCACTTCCGAAGGAAATAATAATACCTACCACCATCATATTAGTAGTAGAGAGCAGAAACCATTGTGACCAGACTATTTAACTTCTAAATCTATCCTTTTACTGCCTCCCAGTCACATTACCTATTGAAACTTACTTGAAAACTAGCTAAGGAAATCAATACCCACTTTATTCCAAAATATCAAATTGTGCCTTGCAGTTTTAAAGCACTGCTGCCTATAGATTGGCAGTCTCGCTATCTGATCGATAAGGTGTGCCACGTGTAGGTGGATAAGCCTCGTCAGACACAGCGCGTGACACCAGCGACACGTTGCAGTGCAGCCAGGAGCACGAAGGACGTCGTAAAAAAATGATTACAGTACGTGACGTATCGCACCCGCACGTCACCCATGCTCACTCGTACTTGAAACTACAGAGTAAGAATATGACAATATTACATACATAAAAGTCGCTGGAAGACGCAGTATTGGAAGACCCCCCACTAGGTGGACGGACAACATCAGACGAGTCGCAGGGAGCCGCTGGATTCAGGCGGCGCAAGACCATAACGTGTGGAAATCCCTACAAGAGACCTATGTCCAGCAGTGGACGTCTATCGGTTGATGATGATGATTATGATGATGATGACATACATAGATTCGAAAAAGCCATCCGTGCCGTGCCGTGTCATGAACCGTAAGAGTCCTCGCAAGATGTATGTAACTGCGCAAATTATAACGATTACATCTTCATACTGATTAAGAAATCGACCAAACTATCGGCCGATAAAAAGTTTGTTGTCTGCGGGGACTCTAATAGGTAGAGAATTGAAATTTTCACAGAGTGTGTCTATTACCGCTATATTCTAAATGGCCGCCATTCAAATTAAAAGCGATAAAAAAATTAGGTGTATCTTGTGGTGTATCTTGTATGGTATGGAACCCCTCGTATGTGAGTCCGACTCGCACTTGGCCAGTTTTTTTACGAAAGATATGCGTAAGACTAAGGAGTATTCATTATTCGAACCTGCAATCGTTTTAAACACAAACGATTGGCACAAATAATATCGCAAAAACACGAACAGGAATTTTAGCAAATTAATTAACACGATCTAGAGCAAATTATAGCTGCGAACGTGAAGTAGGTATGTGATATTTATAAAAGATCCTACTTACTGTTGATTTGTCCGCAGTGATAGTGGACAGCTGTTTAGCTCTGATGTATTATTAAACTGGAATCGGCTTCCGTTCTACAAAAAATAGATCTCGTTATTAGCCTTTTACCCGACTGGAGGTTTATGACTTATGAGTTTTGCAATTCACGTATTTATGTATGCTTGATGATTTTTATGATAATGTGTTCACCTACACTTCAAGGAATTTTCTAAACAATTTTTAAATAATATCCAAAAATTGCGGAACCAGCAGGATTCGAACCTATGTCATATCCCATCCCTGGTCGCTTCAGTGTATATCTCGGCACTTGATTTATAAAAATAATTTTTTTGTTATTGTATTGGTTTTTTCATCATCATCATCAACCCATCGCTGGCTCACTACTGAGCACGGGCCTCCTCTCAGAATGAGAAGGGTTTAGCCATAGTCCACTACGCTGACCAAGTGCGGATTGACAGACTTCACACACGTTTGAGAACATTTTGGAGAACTCTCAAGTATGCAGGTATCCTCACGATGTTTTCTTTCACCTTTAAAGCAAGTGATATTTAAACGCACATAACTCTGAAAAGTCCCCCTGGGAACACCACCCCCCCCCCCCCCCCCCTCACTCGGTTATTACCGCATTTTTATACTAATTATTTTTAGATGTTATAATGTACTTTCAACGAATAATGAACATGGTCGTCAGACAGATCGCATCGTGAGCTGACGCCAATATTTTGTTGCCATGACTTTAGCAGTATATTTTCTAGAAAGCTATAATAAGGAATTTAACATACACGGCAGTTTTCTTTCTTTATTATTAAACTAGCTGATGCCCGCGACTTCGCCCGCGTGGATTTAGGTTTTTAAAAACCCCGTCTCTTAGATTTTCCGGCATAAAAAGTAGCCTTCACTCTCCAGAACTTAAATTATACCTACCCATGCAAAAAATCACGTCAATCCGTAGCTCCGTTCCGACGTGATTATATGAAGGACAAACCTACAAACCAATAAACTAATAAAAAACACACCTTTCGCATTTATAATATGGCTAGTGAGGAATGTTTTTGAATGATATTTTTGCGACTAATATACTTAGGTTGATTTTCGTAAAAAATACATTTGGTTACCAACAAGATTCTTGTTCCAATATTTTCCACTCTTCAAAAAACTTTTTAAAATCACTTTTAATGAAGTACACTTTTGCTTTTTACCACTAACTACGATTTAAAATAAAACAAAAAAGTTGCAAAAAAATCTTTTAGCCCGCGTACACCTAAATAACTACCCATTTAGTCAATAACTAAGTGGCTTACCCGATTAGGTGTTTCCCTATTTATTAGAGGCAGAAATTATGACAATACTCAAAATTATTGTATACTAGCTGATGCCCGCGACTTCGTACGCGTGGATTTAGGTATTTAAAAATCTTGTGGGAACTCTTAAATTTTCCGGGATAAAAAGTAGCCTATGTCCTTCCCCGGGTTACAAGCTACCTCTGTACCAAATTTCGTCAAAATCGGTTGAACGGTTGAGCCGTGGAAAGCTAGCAGACAGACAGACAGACACACTTTCGTATTTATAAATTATTAGTATGGACTAGCTGCCTCGGCGAAATTCGTACCGCCTAACAGTCGATTCTTTTTCAGGATTTTTAAACAAAAAATCCTCTCCGTAAGAACTATCCCCGTACTTCAAGGAATATTATGAAAAAAGAATTAGCGAAATCGGTTCAGCTGTTCTCGAGATTTGCGATCAGCAACACATTCAGCGATTCATAGAGATATCTTGTGTTATTAAGGTTTATTATTGTTATTATATTTTGGTCTCTAGAGTTGAGCTTGTACCGTGGCATAAGAGCCTCCAAAGCCAAAAAATATTTATAACGGCATTCTGTGAGCGAAAAAATGCGCGCTGAATTCCACTCAAAAAGTGTCATATGAAAATGTTAGGAAAGCGTCTATCTGTATCATCATGATCAACCCATTGCATCGCAGGCTCACCACAGAGCACGGGTCTCCGCTCAGAGTGAGAAGGATTTAAGCCATAGTCTACCACGCTGGCCATGTGCGGGTTGGTAGACTTCACACATCTTTGATAACATTATGGAAAACTCTCAGGTATGCAGGTTTCCTGAACGATGCTTTCTTTCACCGTTAAAGCAAGTGACATTTAATTACTAAAAACGCACATATAACTCCGAACAGTTAGAGTTGCGTGCCCGGGATCGAACTCCCGACCTCCGATTAGAAGGCGGACGTCCTAACCACTAGGCTATCACAGTTTTTAAAGAAAAGCTATCTGTATCTGCGTGGAAAAAATACCAAATGAAACTTACCACGTGCACGATTTCTTGCTAGATGTGTCTCTGACCTAACGTCAACCTGGCCTCCTTCCGCGTCACGGTGACGTCGGATGCGCGTGCCTCGCTGGCCGAACGCCAGATACTCGTAGACGGCATGTCATTGTCATCAATGTCCAGTTTTGAGATGATAACATTCTACACTTCAGCACGTCTCAGTTGTGATCATCGCATACCACGAAATCACCCTCAAGTGACGCAAGAGCACACGAGTAGAGTCTATATATCTACTCGTGTGGCAAGAGCCTCCAAAGCCATAACAGGCGCACGCTTGCGCGCCACATGTTCGGACTCTGGAGGCTGGTAAACGCACTTTTCAGTACTAAAATATGGGTGTGACATTTCGCAAAGTTGCAAGATGTGGCCGCATCGAAGATATACTTAGCAAAATAGAGTGAAACTCTCGGTTTCATTCTGAATCGACGATATGTGTATTAGGCTATGGTGGCATAAAATCGTAAAAAATAGGGCTACATTAGGGTTACCTGCATCAAATGTACTTACTAACATTTGACGCCTGCCAGTGACGTCGAAGCCTCGAAGCCTGACGTTTTGTTGAAGTTCCCTTACTTGAGATTGTACTTAGTCAAACTTTTTTACGGCGACAAGCAAAACAAGCTTTACCTACCTATCTGACATTTTGCGTCGTGCATTATACCAACCAATCATAGATACCAAATCTATTTACTGCATTGCATCGCTTTTATCTCACCATCAGCTTTATTAGACACAATAAAATCACTCTAAATCAAAGTCAGAATAATTGCTGTCAAAACTGTAACATGCTTCAGTTTATCATTTGTATGAATAGTCACATATCATTTGTACAATTCATCAAAAGTGTCGCGTTGACTTTGAGACACTAGGCAAGTACATGGCAAGTATACATAGAATTTTGATTTAGTAATAATTCATCATCAAACTGAAGCTCGGGTCAGCTCACAGATAACAGAAGTGACCGGGTCAGCCGGTGAAAACTTTTGCAGTCAAGTGCATCTTCTTTATTATTGAGTACCTACTTCATATCGAATCTACTCCTTTATGTTGTTGATCCACTTGTTTCTTTGTCTCCCATGTACATTTCGTCCAGCTATCTGACCTACGAAGATTGACCTCGGGAATTCTTTGAAGGATCTCTCATCTTTATCTAGGTCATCATGCGTAATGTAGGTATGCTCTTAATTAACCAAAGTCTACTTATTATTCTAGCTCATTTTTTAAAGTATTGCACTATGGTCTTCTAACGTCATCCATAATAATTATTAATTACTCATAAACTATGAAGGTTTAACTTGGGATACTACTTATTAGCTGAATAATTGGTATATTGTAACAAAAATATAAATAATCTTAGTATTTTATGAAGTTTAATATCCTTTAAATTAAGGCATAAAAAAGTAGTGCCTATGATTGGATAGTTGAATAATTATATACCTGTACGTCGTTATTCACAAATAGGACGAGTATAACGTACTTTTAAAATACCACTTGTAGGCCTTCAGCGGCCTTACTCCGGCGTTGTTGTTATGACAAAATTTCACGGAAGCCATTGAGGTGGACTGTGGACACGACCGAGGCCATCCTCTTCTTATTGACGTACTTATTTTAAAGAATTTGACAATACACTAAAGAAAAATATATGGATCACATCTCTACAATGCTGCAATGCAGATTTAAAATTCTTGTGCTTAAAGGCTAAAATGGGTGAAATTTTTTAATTGGTTCTTGCTGTCTAACAATTGGGTATTTGACTCCAATTTTTATATTACTTTATTATAAACAAGGATAAAAATAATGACGTAAACTGAAAAAACTAATTGAATCGCTCAAATACCTACCTAATTTTAGTCATGCGCTCTAAAATATCATTAAAAAAAATTATAGGTACACAAATCTCGCAGAAATTGTGCAGTTATAACATACGCTAAATAAACTAAATTAAAACTCTGTCCAACTCTTCATTGCGAACAAAAGCAACCATTGACAAGAAATTGATTAATATATATTTCATCGACCTCCCTGGCGCAGTGGTGAGCGCTGTGGTCTTAATAGTGGGAGGTCCCGGGTTCGATTCCTGGCAGGGGTTTGGAATTTTATAATTTCTAAATTTCTGGTCTGGTCTGGTGGGAGGCTTCGGCCGTGGCTAGTAACCACCCTACCAGCAAAGCCATGCCGCCAAGCGATTTAGCGTTCCGGTACGATGCCGTGTAGAAACCAAAGGGGTATGGGTTTAATAAAAACTGCCATACCCCTTCCAGGTTAGCCCGCTATCATCTTGGACTGCATCATCACTTACCATCAGGTGAGATTGCAGTCAAGGGCTAACTTGTATCTGAATAAAAATAAAAAATAAATCTTATTCCATAAATGTATTTATTACAGACAAACATATTCGGCAAAGCACTCTCGATAAACTTTGGAATAAACAATCGGGAGCCATACAGATGTTACTGTCCATATTAGAGGTAAGAATAAGTAGCTCCAGTGCAATTCAGATATTCCTGATTTAGTGAAAAATATTTTAAAATGTATACCTAATAATAAAGTTAATTTACTTTTCAGAATTCCAGAGATACGCCAACTTCAACGTATATAACTTCTATATTAAGAGAAGCACTATGTTTAAAACAGGGAAAAGGAAAAAAATGTTCGGGTAACTATTACGATCCATAATAAGTCATTTATCGATATTATAATTCTGATATAATTATTATAGTATGAGATCCCACTGCATGAAAGCTATGCCCATAATTTTTTTCTTTGAATAAAAGATGGATGTATTAATTGTTTCAATAAAAATTTAATCTAAATATTTTAAGTTAAAATAAAATTATGAGGCCTTTTACTATGGATTATTATCACCAAGATTGTGTAATTGCATTCAAATTGACTAAGACATGGATGTAAATTTCATTCAATCGTAACTTGGACTTTTATAGTTTTTTTTTAATAATAATAAAAATTAGTAGCGGTTGAAGTACCAACTACGAAGAAGAAGGATACGAAAAAGACAGGGAAAGAAAATAAATTACCGGTTTTTAAAAAGGGTATGTCAACGTGTGTGTTTTGCATTGCTGATTAGCACGGATGTAGCAAAAAAGATGTTTCTGACTGCTTGCTTTGTTCATTTATTTTCCTTCTAACATGCATTAATTATTTGGTGATTTTAACGTACTAAGTAAGTATATCGAACGAATAACGTAACATGTCTTGGTACCTACTGCACTTTCCATATAATAGAGGCTGTTTATTGACATTTGCTGTACGAACAAAATGCCAAATACACGTTAAATAAAACGTAAAAAGATACGTACTTACTCTTAACTTTTAAGATGCTTTTCAGTTTACCCTTTAATACTGAAAGGCGCCGATACTATAGAAGTGGCAAGCGATAGCTCATGTGTCTAAATTAGACCATATCTGGTTTATGGAAAAGATAGGTATTCTGGCCATGGCACTTCTAATAAATAAACCGTGCCTAAATACAGCCTCCGTAAAAATTTCGGTGGACCGTAATTGCAATGTAGGACAAAAATCCGTTTGCCCTTTATTTTGTACACCCACTAACAAACTTCAATTAAAAGACATTGGACTACTCTTGTGGGTGACCTTGTTAACCATTTGAAAGATTGTGCAATATAACACGAGTATTTTGTCACATATATACGCTTTCAAGCTTTATTATTCACATTATGATTGTAATTAAACCACTAATAGGTACTATTAAATGGCTTATTCAGCTCATGAAACCCACTGTATATTTTTTCGCAATTGAATTTGATTGTCTGAAACAATGAAATGACATATAACAGGTACCTAGGAAACTTCATGTTCGCGCCTTTTGATATGGTTCGAGCAGCTTTGCGTGTCTCATATTTTGCACGCTGAAGCCTGAAACGGCGCAGCGCTACGGCGACGTGTCTAATGACACTGCGGATCGTACGCTCCTTTTATCCCGCACCCCTGAAGTCTGAACTGTAATGTGACGTTTTTCATAAAGTTACAAATCGTTCAAGCGTACGCGCACGTAAAGTGTGACGTCCTGCCGAACAGTTTCCAATGTGTCACGCTGTCAATTTCAGGCTTTTTAGTTGCATATACGAAATTGTGTTGCGCAATATTTCGTTTTTAAGGGCCAATACAAACTGACAGAATAGAGCCGAGTCTTTTTGGTAACTAACAAAAGTTAGCTTAATGTACTTTGATAAACTGTTAAAATTGGTAACTATACTGAAAAGAAAACACGCAAGAGTCAAGACGCATGCCGCCGCCTGTATGTCAAAGTAAACATAGCTTAGTTTGAGTTTTATCAAGAAAGGCACCACGCCTCGGCTTTGCCGGTGGGCCTTGCACCTAAGACATTTGTTTCAGACCATCAATCCTAAATGTTCAGCTTGATAAAAAACTACATTAATAAAAAAATATGAAACGTTACAGCCAACAACGTGGCAAGACAACAATGTTCACAGCACTTCATTTCGATAAACGGCACGCAGGTGGTGATCCGTACACTGCTTAATATACACAGCAAACGGGACAGTAACGTTAGTACTGAGCTGATGATGCAAGACTTGGTTTGGGTGTTAGCAGCTCTGGCACCCAAAGGTAACTTCAAAAAATCTCATTATTTCTCAAACACCTCAACACAGATTCTGTACCTCTCGAATCTTGGGTTAATCTTAGGACGTCGAAATTCACCTGCATCATGGATGTGATGTGTCAAGACTTACCGTCAATTCGGAAAGTAGATTCAGAGGCGACACAAAACTCAACAGTTAGTCATTTCAAAATTGTCTAATTTATGCGGGAACGTTTCATTACAATAAATGGCATGGATCTGATATACTAATATCATATTAGAACCATGCATTTAGATTTTAAAATTTAAAACCAGAAGACAGAACATTACTGTTGCATTGTTTATTTATCGTAACTTCACGTATTAGTACTAAAGTATTTCTTTCGTATCCCACTGGGCATTAATTTTATTGCAGATCCAAAATTTGCAATGAAAGTAAGAATGTTGGGTTGTGTGAGGACAATGCATCTCATCCTAAAAGGGCATTTTACGGACACCAAATTAATATTTCCTTTACTGGTTATATTGAAACAACTAGCAAAAAATTGTAAGTATTTTATCCTGTAAATACGCTAATAGCTTTCAAAAACAAGTCACACCTCAATATTGCCAATTGACTGCATTACTTTAAATTCTACTTAAACATTGGTAATTCGATATTATTTTTCTTTTGCAGCTGTAACAACCTCTATTTTAATACGAGATGGAGTAATAGGTACATATGAAAGAGTATTAGTGAGCCTGGGTTGCATTCCCACTGCCCGTCTACGGCTCTGCCTCGACGCCATTGATTACTTCAGCAAAAACAGTTAAGCGTAATCACATCACTTACTTCTTTTTTTTAAACAGATATTTAATAGATCTAATCTGAAATAAAATATAGAATGAATGGCATATTTGCCTCTCTTTGAAATCTCTGAAGATTTCAAATATTAATCAGGGATAGGTAACCAGGTGATACTGTATTGTTCATAGTTTATATTTCTAATAAGAATCTATGTACATTCCGAATACATTTACAATGATAGCTTAAAATCACTGCCTCATCTACATACTGCATCGAGTCGTCATTATAGTAGGTTGTTGCATAAATTATTCCTTGTTTTCAATATCATAAAGATCATGATCTTTATTATTTTTTGGCATTACTGCGTCTCCTGTCGTAATATAAAATGTAAAAGAGAGAAGATTAGTAAATAGGTTTATATATATATATAATTTTTATAAGGCCTATAGTAATATAGTAGTAAATAAAGTAAGCTACTTATTAGTAGACCAAACAACGAACAAGGCAAAAGTTTGGCTATTCAGCGCAGAAATGCAGCCAGCCAGTATTTTCACCATTCCACGCGGCCATAATTTGTACATTAAGTAATTAGGTAAGGCTAACTACTTACTGTACTGTACTTAAATTGTATTGTAGGTAACAGTTTCGATAAAAAAAGGGAATAAACTTATGCACCGACCTAATAAAATGTATTGATCACGACAGATCGATTATAAAATACAAACACAGTGCGCACCAGCAACCGATCTATATACGATTGTTTTGTCTCTTTTGCACGTTTAATGCAATAAGTGTATGTATGTCAGTTCAGTCACACGTGGGTAACTCATACAGAGGTATGCTGCATGCAGATCGTGAAGACAGGCCTTTGTAGCGTGCTGATACGGGTGTTCGACCGATGGGATCGCTATGAAGGACGCATGAGGCTAAAGATTTGCGCACACATCCTACAGACTATGCAACATCTCTGCAATATAAGTACGTATTTTGTGTATGCACAAAACTTGAAAACACTCACATTCATCATGCATATAAAGAATTTAATAAAATTGAAATATTACACGCTTCACATAAAATATTTTGAAATAAATGAACTAAAATGAACACAAAATATGCATGACTATAAATTAAAATAAAAAATACTCAAAAATATTATATTATAAACGACGAACACAAAAAACTACTTCAGCTCAAGGCACATTGAGTCAAAGCGACGCGATGCGTCTTCATCTTCTCTCATTTTTTTTTTCAAAATGATCCTCACTAGAAATTAAAAGCAAATTATCGCTTGTTTGAAATTCTTTATTAAGTGCACATAAAAATAGAATGTACGTAATATGCGAACCTAACACCTAGAGATATTCTCTTCTAGTTAACCTGTAGTAGTGAGGATTCAAACATTAATAGAGATAAAGTTCTGTTTACTTTATAATATTTTAGAAAAGAGGCTTGCTTCGTTTTGACTCTGCCGCAATATGCCTTAAACCCTAAGTTTTTAACAATTAATTATATAGAAAATTAAATTCTAGAAGCGGGACGCCGTGCTCTGTGCATCAAAAAGCACGTACAAACACTCCACAGGTTTTGCGCTCAGTGCCCAGACGAAATTGAATTCGACGGTCTACTAGCACGAGTTTGCTCCGTCATCACTTTATGTCTGAAGCATCAAGCTTTACCAGTGCCGGCAAATAGCCCCGCCTCGTTTAATCTCAATCCTATATTGAAAGGTATATGGTAATTTAAATTTAAAATACTATGAAGTTTATTAATCATTTCAAAATTCGTCAAATGTCTTTCCCGTTTACAGGTACAAACACAACATGGCCATGTCACGAAGATGATGAAGACGGAGCAAACTCAGATTCAAAGACAATAAATTCAGACATTGAAGACGATGAACCTGATAGTGATACTGAGAACATCGACGAGTATCCAGATATTGATTTTGATAATGAAACCGAAATGAAAGCGGAAGATTTAGAGAAATCTCAAATAACAAAAAGTGGAGAAAGCTTACAAAATGCCCTTTGGATCAATCCTAATGAGAGAGAAATAGAAGACTTAAAACGGTATGTATGCTTGATTTGTACATAGGGTTAATAAACCTATCTTGACTTATTACATATTAATGTTCATTACAGGTATTACATTTATTTTAAAGAATTTGGATCCTATAATAAACAAGTTAGACTAGTAAAAAGTCGATCCAACTCACGTGGTTCCATACTAGATGATATATTTAACCCTCAAACTAGTGGGTATCGCAATCAAACATCTTCAACACTATCTCTTGCTGGAGGTATAGGAAGTACGGATTATGACACCGTTTTAGGTTTATCACAAACATATTCATTTTTGCAAGGATATCATAAAGTGCATGAAAGTACATGTAAGTATTTTTCTGTAATTTTTTTTAATTTGTCTATATAATGGTATTCTAGCACTCAGGGTTTTTGACCAACCAATTTATTTGCAGCTACCACATCTTTTTCCTCACTGAAAATTCATAAAGACATTTCAAAGTATGGTACTTTTGCATCAGTATATTCTACAATATCTTCAAGAGTTAGAAGTATAATACCTTTTGTAAAGGTAGCTTATCCGGATATGGTAGGAGGGCAAGGTTCCACTCAACCTGAGCCCTTAAATAAAATGGAGAGAGTTGCTTGCAGGTATAGTATTATCTTTCAAATTCCGTAGGATAATCAAAGTAACCGACAGCTCAACGAATTAGCAACCGATAGTCGCTATAGCAAATGTGTTCTGGAGTAGAGATCGGTTATCAGTTCATCGAGATAGAGATCATCCCGCACTGCACTTGTCGTTGTGGGGCTGGAGGTCTCCAGAATACGTCTCAACTAGCGGATATCGCTTTTGTAACAGACATGAAATTATTGATTTATCGACTCACCACTGCTACTTTATCTTGCTACTTACTCCATTGTGCTTTGTCAGTAGTTTTGTTTCTCCGACGATTCTTTTCAATATGGAATAATTAATCCCTCACAACCGTAAAAAATTGCATGATTTGAAAAATAATGGTTCTAAATTTTATCACAGGAACAAATTGCTGTCGTGTGTTGAAAGAGCGATAAACCCAGAGTCTTACATGAACGAAGTTGTTTATGATTTAGATGCTCTTAGTGCTTCTGGCACGACTACGGACTCCACGGCATCAAAAAGGTACGTTGCCAAAAAAATACTTTATCCAACCTTGTTTATCACATCAATGGTGTTTCAGATTCATTCATACAAGGTTTTCTTTCAGTTTAAGCGCAGATAACTTACTCCTCAATAACACCGATGAGCAAGAAATAACAAAAGTGAATACCTTCGCGTCCCGATTGAGTTTTGAATCAAGATTTGAATCGGGAAACCTTAGAAAAGCAATTCAGGTGATTTAAAATACACAGTTTATTGACATGCAACTAGCTTATTCCGGCATGCATTGCAATGCAACTCGCACACCACATATGTCAGAAACCTTCCCGTAAGTTCCTACAACAACTGTACAAAATTTTGACTTAATCGGATAAACGATGTGCGAACGGATAGGTAACTGACGAATAGACAGACAGAGGGGCGAACATATTTTTTACATGTAAGATAGTAAAAGTAAAGAGATGATTACTTCGCTGTTATATACATATTATTATTTAACGACCAAAATTTTATAGTAATAAGTACATTTTTTTGCTTTGACAGGTAGGTCCAAGAGAATATGAGCTAATTCTAATGCCAGACGTAAATTCTGCAAAACGACATCAATGGTTCTATTTTGAAGTGCGCAACATGCAACAGGGCCGCCCCTACGTCTTCAACATTGTAAATTGTGAGAAATCAGATAGCCAGTTCAACTTTGGCATGAAGCCTGTAATGTATTCTGTGAAGGACGCAGTTCTCGGAAAACCAGGTAATAAAATTCATACTTAATACGTTTTTGAATTTCTTTTTCTTTTTCTTTTTTAAGAACCTTGCAACTTTTAACGATTTTGTTAAAACATAAATGTTACGGTTCTATCTATACTTAATATATTTTCATTAGATAGATACAGTTCTTGCAATTCACGAAGGCTAGTGAACTTTACTTGTGGTAACGTTGTTTACATGGTCATTGCGTAAGTGTGCGTGCATGTCGGACCAATCAGTCGCGAGCAAGCGCTGTCAAACGCACACAATTTAGTGTACCTTACGTATACTGATATGACTTAAATACAAGCATGAGTCAGTGGCCTTCGTGAAATGCAAGAACTATACTTTATTTTGGATATATCTTAAAAGAGTTCCAAGATAATTCAATAGGCTAGGTCAGTGAGAAAAAATTAAGATACTACGATGATGATACGTTTTCCAAAGTTTGGTCTGGCTTTGATTGCACAGACAGATACAGACGATTGTCTGTTAAACTGCTAAAATCTCCCTAATACATTGTTATTTCTTCTAGTTTAAACACATGAATTTGTGTTTCAATTTGTATTTTCAGTAGAACTCTCTTATTTTTCAGGCTGGGTGAGAGTCGGTTCCGACATCTGCTACTACCGCAACAGCTACCACTACGCGAATCAAAAGAACAGCAAATGCTACCTGACCGTCACGTTCAACATCGAGTTCCCACACACTAACGACGTCTGCTACCTCGCCTATCATTTCCCATTTACATATTCGATGATGATCGTTAGTCACAATTTCTATTTGTTTTAAACCCTTTAATTTTGCCTAAATCCTTATTTTCGAGGATGCATGGTGAGACATGTATTTGAAACTCTCATCCCTGCGCATCCTTGCACATTATTTATGGAAAACAACCTAGAGTCCTTCAATCTATACTAATAATATTATAAATGCCAAAGTCTGTCTGTTTGTCTGTCAGTGTATCTGTCTGTCTGTCTGCTAGCTGTTCACGGCCCAACAGTTCAACAGATTTTGATAAAAGTTGGTGCAGAGTTAGCTTACATAGACTACTTTTTATCCCGAGGAATCAAAAAGTTCCCACGGAATTTAAAAAAGTTAAACCCACGCGGACGAAGGCGCGGGCATCGTCTACTTTTAAATATTCAAGAATTTGTATCACAAAATATTATGTAGACCCGTGCTCTGCAGTGAGCCGGCGATGGGTTGATCATGATGATGATGACTATAAATTTATTTTCAGACTAGGATATGGCAATGGAGCACCCAGATGCCGCCGAGCGCCTACCTCCGTGCCGAGCCTCTCTGCTATTCGCTCAACAACAATGAAGTTCCGTTGCTGACCATAACCGCGGAAGATACGCCTTCCAATCCTTTAGTGGTATGCTCTGCCTATATTTTACAATGTATGTAAAAAGTTACTCCATAAAGCTAATTGACAATTGTACATTACATTTGAGTCGAGTTGTACACGGTGAATTCTTCATAGTCAAATTACTTAAGTAGATATAATATTTTAGGATAGAGAAATAATATTCCTGACGGCTCGCGTGCACCCCGGGGAGAGCAACGCGTCGTGGGTGATGGACGGCACGTTGGGCTGCCTGCTGGCCGACACCCAGCCCGGCGCGGCGCTGCGGGCCAAGTACGTGTTCAAGATCGTGCCCATGCTCAACGTGGAGGGAGTCATCAATGGTTGGTAAGTGGATCTGACATTATTTACATGACAAGACAACATTTTTGGTGTGAGTACTGTGACCCCCCAGTAGGTGGTTGGTCGGTTCGATATTAGATGAGTCGCAGGGAGCCGCTGGAGTCAGGCGGCGTAAGACCGTGGCGTGTGGAAGTCCCTACAAGAGACCTACGTCTAGCTGTGGATCTATCGGTTAAAGATGATGATGACGACTGTGGCCTTATTTATAAGCGGGTATTTATTTAGGTACTAGCTCATGCCCGCGACTTCATCCGCGTTGATTTAGATTTTCAAGAATCCTGTGGGAACAGTTTGATTTTCCGGAATAAAAAGTAGCCTATGTCACTCTCCAGGTCTTCAAAATTCTTCTAAAAATCAGGCCAATCCGTTACTCCGTTGCGGCGTGATTGAAGGACAAACCAATTATCAAACAAACTTTCGCTTTTATAATATGGGTACCTAGTGCTTTAGGCATTGGAGTTTTCTGTCAAGAAATTTTAGTACTTACTATCCTGGAAAAGCCGACTTTTTAACTTTGACGTCTTGACATACTTAATCTCTCTCCGTTCGTGTCGGATTGCCATCCAGTTGGGTTATTATGAGAGTGAGAGAATTGACGTAGAGTTGAAGCGTTTGCGCATACACAGAGTGCACTTACCTCTGTGTATGCGCAAACGTTTACGTGCACGTATATCCCACGCAGATGGCTCATGCCTGTGGAAATTGCCCTCCCTCGTGGCCGAAATTCGATCGGAAGGATTATAAGCGGGAGATTTGATTACCCCCTGGTTTCTCAGGAATTTATTATACTCGTAGTATCTAAATCAGATGATGTCTTATTTAGTGGGAGGCTTCAACCGATGCTAGTTACTACATTTAATCTACTGGCTAAGCCATAAAGCATTTCGGATTCCGCGCAAAAACCATTTTTCTGGTTTCCATCTTAAACTGAATGGTCACTCTCACTTGATGCCAAAGGCTAATTTTTCATTGAATAGGAAAACTAAATTACTGGTGGCAGTATATGCGTAGTCAAAATCTACACTATATAATATATAATATATAATATATAATATATAATAATATTATAAAGAGGAAAACTTTGTTTGTTTGTTTGTTTGTTTGTTTGTTTGTTTGTTTGTTTGTACTGAATAGGCTCAAAAACTACTGGACCGATTTTAAAAATTCTTTCACCATTCGAAAGCTACATTATCCACGAGTAACATAGGCTATATTTTATTTTGGAAAAAAATAGGGTTCCGTAAGATATTTGGGTTTTTCGGACACAAGGTGTAAAAAATCAACCAGAAAAGTTACTTATTTTGCGTACGCTGCCTAAACTATAAAAGATAGAACCATAAAATGTTCTAATTAATTGTAGATCTTATAAATATCTACAAAAAAGTCCGCGACACACTATACCCATCTATGTCGAGTGAGGCACAGCAACCATTTTTTTATTTAAAAATCTTGAATTTTTTTTGGACTACATTTAAACGCGTTTATTTTACTCATGCTATTAATCCTTATCAAAATAAATAAATTTCATCACTAAGAACAGTTTATGGAGATAATATTTGGTCTTTGAATGATTAAAATTGGACGTTTGGTTTTGAAGTTATGGCGAAATTAAAATATTACGATTTCTGCTGCACGGCCCGTTGTATTATATAAAGAGGTAATGTCGTTAAGTTTGTTTGTAGGGGGTAATCTTTAGAACTACTGAACCGATTTTAAAAATTCTTTCACCAGTAGAAAGCTACATTATTCCTGAGTGACATAGGCTATACGGGATCTTTAAAAACCTAAATCTACGCGGGCGAAGCCGCGGGGATCAGCTAGTAATGTATAAAAAGCTAATATTGTAATTGGGTATTTGACTCCAATTTTTTTATAAGTATTATAAACTAGAATAAAAATAATGACGTAAACTGAAAAAACTAATTAAATCGATCAAATAACAAAAAAGTTATAAGCATTTAAATATTTCTGAATTAGACAGAGATAACGATACAGTAGTTTGACGTCACACTTACTAATGCCATAGTAGCTTCGTGCGGTTTCATACAAATTTTCGTTTTGCGCGAAAGGGAGAGAAGACCCTCCCACTCCAAAATTAAAATGCCTGTAACTTTGTAAATCTTTGTTGGATTTTAATATTTTTTTCAGTGTACGTCTATATTTTTATCCTAGTTTATAATAAAGTAATAATATTTATCAAATTCAAAAGTAGGCAAATACCCAATTTAAGAAAATTTTAATTGAATAAAACAATTTATTTTAATTTTATACATATTACATTTATTAACTCACTACATCACTATTCTTTAAATTCTTGAGTTCCAACTTACTATACTTAACTTATAATACGTCACATAATATAAACACTATCTTAGCTACTACACCGAATGATATGTCCAGACAATCGACAGAAAATTTTCTTAAAAAATTAAATTAATATATTTTTAAGATTATTATAAATGTTAACATCGGAGATCGGACAAATCATCTGAAGTTCGCGGAGATGAAATTTAGGTACCTATATTTCGTAGAATATTCGTTGCAATGATCGATTAGAAAGCGGAGGCAAGTCGTACAGACCGAGTCGCCAGCACCTTCATGACTATAGATTACTGTCCCAAAGAACCCTTATATCCCACCACTCGTCATCGAGTATACTAAAAATTAACAGTACTACAATACATAAATCTCATTTACATTCATAATAATAAATGACGAAGCGATATCACCCTCACAAGCAAGCACTATAAGTCTTAATATTGCTTTACATACAAAACGCTTTGAAATATTGAATAATACTTTTGGTAGTACGTAAACCTAAAAGTCACGTCTTATAAATTATCACCGTGACCGTCGAGTCGGATGCTAGTAGGCGGGGGGAGCCAGCATGCCGCTGGCGTGGACGGAATGCTCGGTGGCATCCGGCTCGGCGGTCGAGGGCACGTCTTCAGCATGGGCGTCGCGAGCTTCGTTAGTAAGGTACGCCGCGGGGTCGTCGCCCGCCATACCCTCGTCGGCCTCGTACGGGCCCTGAGTCGCTTCCTCCTTCGGTCCCTGTTCGGCCTCCTTGACGTGCGCATCGGCCGCTCGCGAGTAGTGCGAGTCGATTTGAGGTGGCGTTTTGAGCAGCGCGCCGGCCTTGAGGTGAGGAGACTGGAGGCCGTCGAGGGACGACGGTCGTAGCTTGCCGATGAGGTCATTCAGAGTGAAGTGCGTCGGGAGGTGCTCGGAGCGCGGCGGTGGCGGCGACGACGACGTGAGCGGGTGCGCCGTCGTCGTGGTCGTCATCGACAGCGGCTTCCTGCCGACCACACAAATATCGACCCTCGCGTTAGAGAGTCGCTCAAAAGTTTACGTCAGTAATGTAGTCGCTCAGACTTGCCAGACATTTGAATCAGGTCAGCCGTACATTTAGAGCAGGTAAAATTTGAAAAAAAAATAGGTAGGTGAAATGAAAAATTCAAAATTCTTTTGCGATTTATAATGAAATTGTTGGTTGGTTTAATGTAAAGTTATCCAAGAATTTTGATATTTTTTTTGTCATGATAATGCTCAACGCACGATACTTGTCTGGCAAAGACTTAAACAACTACAAAGACATAATAAAAAGAATAGAATTAAACATCGCAAGAGATACCAAGCAAAGCCCCCTTCACCCACCCACCAAATACTTTGTTAATTTTTAAGATTTACAATGTTAGACACGAAAACGACATCCAAGAATGTTATCAATAAAGTTATACGGATATCTCTGGGTGTAGGGCTCTTGTTTGGTGGTTGGGTTGGCACAGAGACCTTATCCCGCGGGCCAGCGCGCCAAACTCGAATATTAACTAGATTGTGATGTTAGACAACAGGAACTACTGAACAAAAATCTAATAACTACACACCCACTATACCGTGTTAAACAAAATGTCGTCATATGGACATGTTTTAAAGAAGTGAAAAACATTAAGGCGGTGCACAAAATGGATCAATCAGAGAACGCGCGGCTAGTCGGGGAGTGGGCCTCCGGAGATGGTTGGCATCTCACCTGGCATTACCCCTGCGCCGAGGAGACGGGGATGGAGCCGTAGTTGTAGTAGTAGCAGCGCGTCTGCTCGCAGATGAAGTCCTTGATCTCGCCGCAGTGCTGCGGCTCCCAGTGAAACGATGGCGCCTTAAGCGACACGCAGCCATTGGTCATCACGTGCTCAGTTCTGGAAAACAGACTACTTCTTATGTTATACTATTTCAGATATCCAAAAAAAAATTGTTATTGCTGCAGTTTAGAAGAAATGCAAAGTTCAATTTACGGCGACACAAGACATATAGTCACCTATTCCTATAGCCTAATAGAAATTATACAGAACATGGCTTGAAGCGGGGCTCGGGATAGGCTGCTTTTGGTCCATCATTTAAAAAAAACTCTTTGATTTTCCACGGGGTTTTTAAAAAACCTAAACCCACGTAGACTATACTTGCAAACATCATCTACTTAATGCCGAGATAGCTTGCATTCTGGAGACTAAAGTACTTTTTTATCTTGGAAAGTAAAAGAGTTCTCACGCGATTTTGAAAAATCTAAATTTCAAATCATCTATTAATAACTAGCTGAACCGCCCCGGCTTCGCTCGGGTAGAGTTTAGACAATTGAGTTAAAGGTTGAATAAAAATTTTCTCTCCGTAAGAACCTTCCTCGTACTTCAAGGAATATGATTAAAAAAAGAATTAGCGAAATCGGTTCAGCGGTTCTCGAGATTTAGGATGACCAACACATTTGGTGATTCATTTTTATATTATAGATATAAAATTATACGTACCCATGCCTCGCGGTGCGTTGGGGTGCTGTACTGCCCTGAGGAACGTCCAGGGGGTCCATACTGTCATCGGCGTGTTGGCTCGGCGCGTCGAGGGTCATGCCGCGCCGCATGTAGTTGAAGGTCGCGTTGAATGGAAGCCCCGTGCTCATCCACAAGTACATGTCCGTACCGAGATTGTTACCCGACGTCCAAAAGTCGTATTTATTGTAGCCTGTGATAACAAAATTCAATGATTTAGGTGTTTATTTATATTCTTGCAAATCTCCACATCCACATAAATGAATACCGCTGGATCCACCCAGTTTCATAATTTGCATATATTATGAAAAAAAGAACCAAGCCCAAAAAGTGCGTCATTAAAAAAAAATTATAGCTCGTGTGTATAATAAGTTAAGCTTAATACATGACCTAAGTACTTAGTCCATTTTTATACCATGTAAAAATGTATTATTGAACACTAACAGCCGTACTCAAAGTCGCTTATCGTTACTTAAGATTGAGTTAAAACGAGACAGATTTATGTGAGAGATATAGCTCTGTCACGTTTTCACTAAACTTAAGTAACGATTAAGTGACTCTGAGTACAGCTGTAAAAGATATACTAAGTATTTAAAGTCTTACCTGCATTCGTTAGATACGTCGTTATTGAGTCAGCCTTTTCCTTCGTTTCGAACGATGCCAGCTGCAGTCCTAATGATCTGAAAGTAAAAACACAAAATATTAAAGAAGAACCTATCAACGAATTCAGAAAATATTAAAGAAATAGATACCAATCTTATGAAATTAGAAAAATCAGGAGCTTTAAATAAATATATGTAAGTAAACGAATCGCAAAGAGTCGCTAGATTCAGGCGGCGTAGCATATCACGTAGAAGTCCCTAGAAGAAACTTATGTCCAGTAGTGGACGTCTTTCAGTTGATGACGATGACGAAATAGAAGCCTATGTAATATACTATTAAATAAATAAAGCTAATGCTCGAATATAATATTCATAGATGCATCTTTTAGATTCAGTGTAAAACTAGACCCTGATCGAACTTCTTACTTAATTATCAGTTACTTCATACTGGACTGGGTATTTACAAACTTGAAATGCCGGATCAGTTGATACGATTTGAGCTAACCACCACGGTTGCGGGTAATAGTAACATAATATAAGGTCCATAGAACTACATCGCGAAGCCAGTTTATCGAGGTGCAATTTATCCGCTAAACACTCGCTTTGGCCTTGCCCCGACCAGTCCACATTCCACGGCACTCCAGGACTCTTAAGAGATTAAAAACCTCGACGAAGTCCCGTATGCACCGATGAACTCCCATGTTTAGTTACAACATTTTTATAACGATCACGTCTTCAAGATTTCAAATCCTGATTGTGACTTCCTTCATTTGTAAACCGTTTCTTTTGTCTCGTCAAAACATGTTGATTTTAAAACACAAAATAACGGCTAGCAAAGAATTCAATTAAGTAGTTTCAATAATACCTAACTAACTGATGATGATGATAACTAACGAATTAGATGATGCCCGCGACTTAAGTCCTGTGGAAAGTCTTTGATTTTCCGGGACAAAAAGTGGCCTAAGTCCATCCCAGGGATGCATACTGTCTCTGTACCAAATTTTGACAAAGTCGGTTGAACGGGTGGACCAGTGGCGGATTTGCCCTAAGGTCCAGTAGGCCCGGGCCTAGGGCGGCTAGCAAAAAAAATTGCGCCTGCTGCGCTTGCGCTCCTATTTATCATTGGATTGTATACCGTGAAATATTGACCGTGAAAAGATAGCATACAGACAGACATACTTTCGCATTTATAATAATTTAATTAAGTACCTATGGATTTTTCTCCTCTCACATTCCCACCATTTTTAAATTACTGAATTATTGACCACCCAAATTCAAAAACTTACAATTCTAAGCATAGCACAATGAATAATATTAGCATTGGCAATAATTATAATAAGAAATTCAGGCTACTTTTTCCATAAATTATACACTGCTTTCATTGCAAGAAATAAGTATGTTTCAACTTCTCAATTCCTAGCACGTAAAAACTGCTCGCGCCGAATTAAAAACTCATAAATTGTACTCGCATTGAATTAATTATACAGCATTGTGTAGCAGTTGTTTTTCCCATTGAGGTATCTTTGACACATCGACATATTTTAGCACCATAACTGTATCGTAGTTTTTTTTAATAGAGTCTCATCAACATTTAAATGTATGTGTACCAGCTATTTTAAAAACATTTCTTGGATTTAGACTGATATTGAACAAATATTGTAGGTACAGATTAAATAGTATTTTTCCATGTTTTATTCTGAAATAAATCTCTATTTAGAGATAAGCATTTCCAATGTAACTTAATTTATTACTACTATGTAACTACAATTTTGCTACTTACATGAAAAATAAAAATAAATAAAATAAACAAATAAATATGTTACATCCAATCCATCAGCCTGTTTGCGTCCACTGCTGGACATCCAAGCCTTTCCAAGAGCGCGCCACCAATAAATATGTTATAATATCCCGCTAATTACATAACGTGAAGAAAATTGACCTTCTCAGGGAATACAAATAAAATTCTTGTTTCTTTAGAACCTCTCCCACTAGCAAGAGTCACTGGTAGAGATTTCTATAAAGATAAGTGCTTCCCCGTCCATATTTATTTGTTCATAATACTACAATTTTTTTGTAATAAATAAAAAATTCAAACCGTGCTAATCAAATACTCGGCATTAGGACGTTAGACGTATTGTTGCAATTTAACTACACCAAAAATGGTACTGCAAAGTTAAATCATTTTAAGGGCAAGATAAACAAGTAATCCACAAAGTCGATGACACGACTGAGGTGAAAGAAATGCGAATAACCTTGATGTTTTTACAGTTAGTCAACTTTTATCACGACAATATCAAACGAAACACCACGACACACAGTTTCCATTAGCCACGGTATAGGAAGTGGCTCACGAGGCATGACAGTTCGTCACGCCACCTGTTCCCTTAATGCGGTTATACCCATTAGCCAATTTGCCTCATTTTTTTCTCCCACATAGTATAACGCTTCTTACATGACGTGCCCTTAATCGATTCTGCCATCCACACTGATATTTCACCTGTCACCTGGCGACGGTCAAAGCCCAGCCATTCATAGTCAGTATCAATATCATCATGTCACGTACTCCTTCCGGGAAATTGGCATGTGAGTTGTGAGCTAAATCTGTATGGATAAAAAATCCCCTATGGTCTACTGAAAGTAAAAATTAAGTACCAATATCCCCTAAAGGTATCAAGTTTTTTATCAAAATTCACTGGTTAGTTCCAAAATAACAATATCAATATACCTACTCACTTGAGTCATTTCGGATTATCAATAAAATTTATAGACTTGGTACATAGGGAGTAACAATAGACACTGTAAATATATAGGTCGTGACGGAGTCGCAATAGGAGGACATCGTGACCGAGCATCGAGGCGACTGACCCTTTAGTCGTTTGAGCGTGCACGCCGCAAAATCGGAACCGCAACAAGCATCGGATTCACTTCTTTCTATTCCTAATGGGCTATTTGCACTAGAAAATGAGACGCTGCATCTGAATAAATATTTTTTTATAAAAGGATAGGTATGGTTAAACCCTGACCACTTTTTTACTCGTAAGTAATTATTACTCGTCGAAATATTAGAATTTGCACACCAGTGGACTTCAAAAGATGGGATGGAACTTCGATTAAAAGCATATTCGATTAGTTAAACAATCTTCTGTTCCAACATAATTACCTATATTATAACGTGTAAAATATTAAATACAAAATAAATCGTGCCATTTTAAATCAATAAAAGTGGATTGCAATTGAAAAGTAAACCTATTTTATATAGTGCACTAAACGTTTGTTATTGTGGTTGTTTATTAAGCTTCAGTAACGCAGGAACCGTGGGAGCTGCGCCACAATAAAACCTCGAGCCCTTTGTGCGTATTAAACAGCAGGAATGGCTTGCGGAAGTAGCTAAAGGTGGCGATATTGTTCTCCAGTTTTCCCAGAACCACTAACGGTAATGCAAATGTCCCCTGCACTTCCTGGTCGCTCGTGGACCCTCAAAGCGCCTAGCAACGCTTGTTAACGCCCGGCCGAGCTCTCTTATGGCAGGACAAGAGTAAAGATAAGCTGGATAAGCATTCCTAGTCACGATGTAACTATTATATCCAGCGAATGCGCCGGGAGAAATATGATACGACTCGCAACTGAAGTATGGGGTGTGTCATTGTTAAGTACCTCGATGGGCGATTCGATACGACGTAATGTTAGGCGTTGAGAAATATCGTACCTGCAATACTGATAAGCGAGGAAATAGTTGAGCTCTGGACTGTAGGGGTTCATTCTGGATATAAAGTACTGCACTCCGTCCAGTTGTATGGTTGTTATCCTTTGGGCTGTAACAATGAAAAGAATTTATGTAATTTTACTTCTATACTTTTTTGTACTACGTAATCAGGGTAAGTTAACTTTTTTATTTTTTATTTAACAGGAAAACTTACAGCTAATATGAAAAAATGAATAGGTAAAAACAGAAGAAGATTAAAGCTAATGACAAGTTTTCACAGATAGAATAAACATAAGAATAACAAAAAAACTCGACTGGGGGAGAGAAAATTCAGGGAATAGTAATTTAAAAAAAAACGAGAAACGAGATCTGGCCAACGAGTTATTTAACTGAAGTGTAGTTATACAAGATACTAGTAAAAAAAACTGCAAAAGTACACCAAACTCTACCTACAAAACGTTTCATTAGAGCGCATCTAACAATTTTATTTTTTGACGTACACTATACACATTGCCGTTTTGGAAGTCAATTTTTGAGAAGAAAACCATACTTATTTACAAATCTGCTCTGATCCCGAGAGAAGATATATTTTGGTAAAAGTAGACTATGGTCAATTCTGTCAAAGTCTTTAGACAACGCCGCCGACACATCGTCTCCCAATCCGCACATGGCCAGCGTGGTAGACTATGGTTGGTTATGAGTTATAACTTAAATTGAAATTTTAAAGCTTCTAGAATCTTTTCGCTTTTAAGAAGTAATAAATTGATCTGAATTTCCATGTGAAAGTCTGGAAGTGCCTATTTATTATTCATAGATTTTCCAACATGCTATTGAAGCCCCTGTAATATTCTAATGGCTACATAATGTTCAATTCCCATAAATCCTTACTACACAGCCATCGTGAATATTATTCAAATATTATCATAACACGACCGTTTCGATTTCCGGTACTACATTTTTTGTTGTTCACGACTTTGACTAACTAGCTATCATCATAACTTTAACACTAAGGTGTCAAACCAAAAAAAAATTTGTTGAGAAATCAGATATCCACGATTACTGATATACATATAGGTACATATATATTAGATTATTAAAGACACAAATAAGCATATATTTTGGTCGTCGGGATCGTAGATTTTTTATTGCAAGATAGCCTTGCGCTGCGCTTGAATCTATATACTTATATAAAATGAACAGGTGACTGACTGATTGATCTATCAACGCACAGCTCAACTACTGGACGTATCGGGCTGAAATTTGGCATACAGATAGCTGTTATGACGTAGACATCCGCTAAGAAAGGGTTTTTGAAAATTCAACCCCTAAAAGGATAAAATAGGGGTTTGAAATTTGTGAAGTCTACGCGGACGAAGTTGCAGAAATAAGCTAGTGCTCAATAAAAAGCAATGATGACGTCTAGATTGCTAGAGGTCGCATGCCTAGAAAATGCCTATTTACTTTTGCCTTAAAGGTATTTAGATTTCATGTGGTAGGAAACACAAAAACTTTTCAGGTCTTAGGTCATAGATTAGAGTGAATGTAGAACTCCGTCGGAGGTGGAATCGAGGTCTAAAAGTTAGGTAGGTACACTGCGGTATTATGAAAACAATCCTGTATATAGTAGAATCCTGTATATAGTAGAACCTACACTGCACATACTTATGTGTTCAGTGAACCCGTATGCTATTCATAATATTATTGTCTTGAATAAATGCAGCCAGCCATCGCTTTGACTACAATGAACGATGCTCTTAACAAAGATAAATATGACCACAAGATGTTGCGCCTGCGCTTCATTCATCACATAATGCGACGACGCATCAACAATCAAGACTCTTCCAGTTTTTTATTCTTTGCAAGAGCATGCCTTTAACCTTAAGCGAGCTCGACAGTCAAACCTGCTGCGCGATTGGGGGAGAATGATAGCTACAATGTCACGATCACAATCACCTCTGGTTGGTTGACGCTCGCGCACTATTGGCTACAATGCATTGCTGCAACAAGAATCGCACAAATCATCCAATCAGAACAATTGACATTCTAATAATGATTGATGCATCTCGAAATCAACCTACTGGATTGACTAAGTTTTCTAGTCGTTAACCTTAACGTGAAAGTGTTCGGCATCGAAGCCTGGATCCTCCGAATTGGAGGCCAAAGTCTTTAACTACAAGGCTCGAACTCCCTGGCGCTGTGATAAGCACTGAGGTCTCATTAGTGGGAGGTCCCGGGTTCGATTCCTGGCAGGGGTTTGGAATTGATTTCTAAATTTCTGGTCTGGTCTGGTGGGAGGCTTAGACCGTGGCTAGTTACCACCTTACCGGTAAAGCCGTACCGCCAAGCGATTTAGCTTTCCGGTATGATGCCGTGTAGAAACCAAGGGGCATGGGTTTAATAAAAACTGCCATACCCCTTCCAGGTTAGCCCGCTTCCATCTTAGACTGCATCATCACTTACCACCAGGTGAGATTAAGATTAAGACTAGGAGGTCAAGGGCTAACTTGAATAAAAAAAGGCTATCAATGCTTTTACCATCTATGTACATGCTACATCCATACTAATATTATCAATGTGAAAGTAGTGGTTGTCTGTCTGTCCGTCTGCTATTAACTTTCACGGCCCATCCGTTTAACCGATTTTGACGAAATTTGTTACGGAGTTAGCTTGCATCCCGAGGAAGGACATAGACTTTTTATCCTGGACTTATTTTAAAGAGTTCGTAACGTAAATCCACGTGGAATAAGTGACGGGCATCATTATTTTTTATAGGGATAGCGAGCAAACAAGCAGGTGGGTCACCTGATGTTAAGTGATTATCGCTGCTCATGAACATTTGCAGCACCAGAGGAACTGCCGATGCGATCATGAAGAGAATAATATTTTTTTTACAAAAATGGATAGTTATCGATTCATCGGACATGTTGTGGTAACACCTCCATTACGATATTACGTGCCCAATTAAATTCATTGAACATCCCTGACGCTGTTGTGGTCAACCGCAAGTTACCACATTCAGTTCTACGCGACGCCCTGCTTTGCAGTTTGGTGGCGCGACGTGTGAGCTTCCAAGGCGGTTAAGCGGTTTGACGTCCAGGAGCTGCCAAAGGCGGCTCGCATAACTTCGTTTTGTTTATACTGTTTACCTATACGAAACGAACTTAAAAGAAATAATGATAAGTATACTGTAATCTTTACAGTATATCAATTTCAACGGTATTTCAAATTACATTAGGCTGAGCTCAAGTTGTTATAAAAATTACTCGGCTCTACTTCACTTTATTTGCGCTAACCCAAACCAGTTCCTTGTATTTTATCCTGAGAGGGCTAAGATCTATAGAGCGTAGTCCTACCCTCCTACTTTTTTATTCTGTAAATGAGCAGAATCATCTTCATAACATATCTACCTATTTTATAGAATGCCTATACTTCGTATTAATAACGAATTGTTGTGGAATGCCTATAGTTCACGTGTACGTTGAAGCTGCTATATCAGAATCCTATACGCAAGTGCCAAAAACAACTCAATCGGTTGAACGATACGCGAACGCATAGGCAAAGAACAGACAGAAAAACATTAATCTAACTGTGAGTGCTGTGAGTTTGCACTGAAGAAAAACTTAGGTACATAAAAACATGTTGATAACTCCGTTTTCTGTTAATTTATCGAACTGTGTTTGCATTGCCATATAAATTGTGAAGAGAAATTTGTTAGGCCTTTTTTAGAGTTTTAAAATAATTAACAAATAATTTACCCGATTTTCTGCAGTGCGAACGTAATTTCAACCATAATATGTATAAGATATGGCATTTTCATTTTAAAAATCTGCTTTATAGAGTAGGTATCTACTTCTCAATTGATGTGGTAGGCAGTACGTTTGTGCCGATATAAATTGCACACTACTTTACCAGCGCTGCGAGCTATAAATGAAATTAACGCATCCTGTATTAACGTACCCTGTCGATACATAATGGATGCGGAAAACGCTTTGCACCTATCCCATTTGCATACTGCTGTGTAGCGACATCATTAAGACAAGCTAATAGATAACCGCAGAGGGACTTGATTAATATCTCGGGAAGAATGTCGAAGAACAGATAATAAACGCTGATAATAATAAATTAATAACACTTCATAAATAGAAAGTAATTTCAATATGCCAGCTGTACAAAACTAATGACTTCGCAAAATGTTCCCTCTACACGTCCCGTTACGGTTTGATCTATAATTTGATCAAGTTTATAAATTATTTAGTGTAGGCAAATGTAAGGAATAACGGCAAAAATTAATATTCAATCTATCTGTATAATCTAATCTAATCCAAAGTGATGACTTTGGCGGGGAGGGACAATGCACGCACAACAGACGTTGAAGTGCGGAAACCAGCCCAGAGACAAGAAAGGAAGAAAAATCTTTTTTTCTTAAAGATTTATTTAACAACGTTATTTTTCAAAAATTGTATGGTTATTTGTGAAAAATTACAACATGTTGCTTTCGATAAGTACTTAACTAATCGAAAATTCATGATTTTAAGTTTACAGATAGATTGATTATTCTTATTATTAACTTCGGTCTAGATATAATATTATATAAGTACTCCAACTAAATTGGTACCAAATTGTTAACATATTAGATAAAAGTTCAAATTTCGCGGTTCGATTTATTTTTCTTCTAAAATATTTTTTTATAGTATTTTTTGGCATCCCCTAATTTCCCACATTACCTATGCTCAATATACTTAACAAAGGTAGCTTTTTGTTTAGAGTTAATGGAATTGCATATCTCATTCGCCAGGTTTTACTCGTCTGCATCATGGTCCCGCCGGAATCCATGCATAATGCAACCTCATGCATAAACAATGTCGCGCATTTCTGGTGTGTTATTCTTTTTGTGTTTCATGACCACTTTTCTGACGCAATATTTCTCTTTATTTTATTGTTACGATGTAAGTGAATGTCTACTTATACTCGTATATAAAATTTATAGGGTGTACCTACATAGTTAAAACTTAAGGGTGTAAATTTTCAACATGACATTTTAACAATTAAGGGCATGTCAGTACGCCATCATTATAATCATAATCATTTATTTATTTTGCTCAGATATGGTAGGTACATGTATATTATTTACATGGGGTCTTAAAAATTAGGTTATTAGTCACATATCCTGCTCATTATCATGATCCATGTATCCATTGTGATAATATGGGTATATACAATATACATACGTAAATGCATTATAGGACTGAGTCATGATTATCTTGTGGATATCCACTGTTGAACATAGGCCTTTCCTAATGAGCGCAACCATACCCGGACCTCGGTCATCAGCCTTCCTCAGACAGAACAGATTATCATGATGAATTTGGTTACTATGTTTTAACAAGTCTTATCAAATAATTCAAATTAATTAAAGTCTTTTACATCCTTCTAATAAACAGGCGAACAAGCGATAAAAAATTCGTAATGAAAAGACATTTTGTATGTATTATTTTTGATCCTAAGTAGCCTCCAGCATATTTTACATATTACAATATAAATAATTATAAAATTATTTATTGCAAAGATCGTAAAGTCGTATCATCTACTTCACAGTAATGAGCGTCATAAAAATATATCGTTAGAAAATCGTTATACAGTGATGAGAGTGCTTTGTGACGGTTTTTATCACACTCCTTGTTACCAAATGTGGAGTTTATTACGGTGTGATGGAACCTATTTTGTCGTGGCGGATGATGTGTGGTGATACTGGTTTTGACGTATGAGGGGAGTGAAGCCAAGAGGCAGGTCACGTCGCAGGCGGTGTGAGGCGCATACTGATGCGACGCGCCGCCTCCAGGACACGTAGTACACACTCAGGACAAACCAAGAATCCCATCCCAATATAAATCTGTAGACCCACTGCAATTTGCCAATTTCTTTTACAAGACCTAACGCGGTTCATTGCGGGGTTAATCGAGAATTCCATCCGAACTCGACAACACACCATTTGTATTGAAAAATTGCTCTCATACCAAGCACAGTACCTATTTGAGCAAAAAAGGTCAGCAAGGCAAAGGCAATTTTTAAATAAAAATTTAAAAAATCTTTCTATGGTGACTCTAAATTAGCGTCCGACCGAAGGTCGATTTCTGGTCGAAGCCAAAGCCGAAGCCGATTAATCAGCTATAGCTTCAACCGTCGACTGAAGCCGGAGCGTTTCATAATCCGTTCAAGATAGGCTAAAACTCAATAAATAATGTATTTTCTAAAGTATAATTTATGTTTTTTTTTTTAAAGAATATTAGCCTTTTTTTAAATGACTAATATTCCCCTTTCCTCTCCAATTAAGCGTCAAGCTTGTGCTAGGAGTAGGTACGACAGTAGTGCAACGGGCGGGGTTTGAACCGTCGAGCTTTCGGTTTTCAGTCCACTCCTATACCGGTTGAGCTATTGAGGCTCTAAATGTTGACTGTTGTCTTGTTCAACTTTCGAAATAATGTCAATGATAATATTTATTTACTTAAAAGTAATTTAAGCTTGTTAAAAACCTTTGGCTTCAGCTAAAACTTCGGTTTGTTTTGACTAAAGTCTAAGGTTACACCGAAGATAGTTTTTCCGAAGATGAAATTCATGTGCACCTAGCCTTACAAGTCAGAACTATACACTTTTTAGGGTTCCGTACCTCAAAAGGAAAACTAAACCCTTATGAGATCACTTCGTTTTCTGTCTGTCTGACTGTCTGACTCTCTGTCTGTCTGACTGTCTGACTCTCTGTCTGTCTGTCTGTCCGTCTGTCGTGTCTGTCAAGAAAACCTATAGGGTACTTCCCGTTGACCTAGAATCATGAAATTTGGCAGCTAGGTAACTAATAGGTACGTCTTATAGCACAAGTAAAGGAAAAAATCCGAAAACTGTGAATTTATCGTTATATCATAAGAAAAAAAATGTGTTCATGAACAAATAATCAGCATATCCATTTTTAAAATTTTCAAAGTAAGTAACTATACTAAGTGGGGTATCATAGTATGAAAGGGCTTTACCTGTACATCCAAAACAGTTAATAATACAGTTAATAAGTAATATTTTTTGATTTATCGCGCAAAATGTCGAAAATGTACGACTGTACGGAATATGGAACCCTTGGTGCGTGAGTCTGACTTGCACTTGGCCGCTTTTTTATCGGGTGAGTGCACTCGACATCGTCGTGTGGATATCCGCCCGCTCATCCTCGACACCGGACGCGCTGCCGCGTCGCTAACGGACCCTTGCCCAAACCCAAAAGTTACTTCGCGAGTGACGCATCACGAAACGTCGTGCGAACTAGCCATTACTGGCCATTCATAGTTACGATTTTAGGCTGCGCGTAATGGTCTAATGTCACGTGTGACTTGAATTTTTAGAATTTTTGTACTTCACCCACTACACGGCTGCTATGCATATTTATCCCCTTTTTTATCGCTTATCGGGTACTTATCACTGATAAATTATCTAAAACCTCAAAGTACCTACTATATCTTAGTATGATCCATCAAGTTCTTTCTATTTATCTTTTGAAATGTTGGACAATAAATTGAAGCATTTCCTACAAAATGGTGAGAAGACTATTACTAAATATCTATCTACTTATTATTAAATATCTAACTATTATGAAAGAAGTTTTTCTAGGACTCAGATACAACAGATCGGATTTTAAGTTCCGGCGTTGAACTACAAGTTAAATGCCGCTCAAAATTCATGTTAGCATGTATAGCTCAATGAATGGGAGGAAGTTGTAGTTATTACTAAATGGTACTTAGAATTCACGACACAGTTGATAAACGAATACTAATGAAGCTATACTTATTACTTAAGTACCTGGTTTTGTATCGTTTACTCCAATACTACCTATACATATGTCTGGAAATTTTAAAATTAAACGATGCTCAATTTCTTAGTCGAATTTTGTCAACGGAATCATTATACCTGTTAGAAACGTACTTGGTAAAAATCTTCAAAATAATATTAAAAAGAGCAAAATGTTACCTTTTTTGAATAAATGATTTGAATTTGAATGATAATTTGATAAATAATTGTTATTTTAAAAATTGATACTAAGTAAGTACCTACTACTCAAAAATCAAAACAGTGGAAAGATCTCGGTCTAAACTCGGATATTTATGATAGTATGGTCATGTTTGAAATAAAAGTTTCTGCCACAAACTTTTATTTTGACATTGAAAATGCCGGATTTTTTATCAATCCGTAGATACGTAATACGTTAACAGACATAATTTTTTGCTTACTCGTTCAGTTGGATATATAAGGAGAGTAATTACAATCCTCATTCCTCTGTGACGCGCAATAAAAAGATCTAGTTAGAGCTAGGAGCAAAAAGCCATCAAGAATAATTCTATGCAAATATCCTGTTGCAAAATCATCTTCCTACATTTGAATAAGCTATTCATGCGGAATGTTTTAATAACTAGATAGCTATTAGCTAGTAACTGGTTTTTTCATCATCTAGAGTTCGTAGACCGATTATTGAATAAGATACAGTACACGGCAGAAAATATTGTAGGTATTTTAATAATTATGAGAGAATTGATAAAGCAACAAACAGATACACACACCATACCTACACACATATAGACAGTTACATGCATAACCCTCCCGTGGTTGAATAAAATAAATGATATTAAAGGATATTAAAAGGAATAGATATTACAGATCAAGTATGATTCATAAAGGTGTACGACCGGTCGTTGTAAGGCGACCTAGACTCTAAATATAGTGCGCCATAGATTCATAGGATAGGACTGGCTCGCAGTTGCATTGTAGTAGAAGTACGTGTCTTCAGTCTCCACGGGGTAGATGTTATTTCTGATGCAGATCACTGAAATGGAATATACAAGTACAGTACGCGACAGGTTGAAATGGCATTTGGGGAGGGAACGCCCCGCACACCCGCACAGCCCCCGCGCTAACCTGGTGCGGGCGAGCGCGGGTGACATGCGGGTATGCGGGGTGTCCTCCCACCTCATACCCCGATTGCCATCTCAACCTGTCGCAGACTATAGGTACGTTGGAAGAAATGTACTATACAAAATGACAGTTATTTTCTGTACCGATTCGAAGTACCCCACCGAACGTAGCTACCTACTGTGTGTCAAAAGGTCTTCGAGTTGACAGATGTCTCATCAGTTCATCAAAGTACTTTATTTAGTGTTCGATTTTTAACAAAATTTTAGTTCTATTGTAGAGGCATGCGGCCTCTTCTAAGACTGGCAGCTGTAAAGAAGACATTTCACATCGCAGCTGCCACTTAGAACGGAAATTTGAATACGGAGCGATTCGAAAATCCTGCGGCCCTGGGCGAAATCCAGGGGCCACATTCGCTCCTCAGATACCAAGACCGACACATCACTGTCGAGCACCGAGCTCCAGTTTTCTTGATTTCGTCTGTTATATTAATTGTGTTTATCCTGGATTATATCTTGTAAATATGTGAGCAGCCGTTTCATTCATACTCCGTGCTACCACACTATGTTCTTTTATTATAGTATAGGTATTGTTTAATAGTGAGTCCGTTACTAACTACGTACACGTCCATTACTAATAACTGCATTTGTACACACATTTTTTGGAGAGTGACTAGTTTTAATCATGGCTTGTATTACTCAGTTATCAATTATTGTCATAATCTGTTTTGTGTATCCAATAAATTAAAAAAAAAACATTTAGTTCCAAGTAAATTCAAATAAGTTCACATGACGCTCACTGCTGCTATCAGCGCCAAAATGGCAAATTCAAGTTGCTTCAAAACCTTATCGGCAATCGCAGGTCTGGGACCTGTATGTTGTATTAGTAGAGGTCAGTGATGCAGATAAAGCAAGCATAACAAACTGCAACTAGTTCATTTATTTACTAGCTGAAGTCTGCGACTTCGTCCGCGTGGATTTAGGTCTTTAAAAATCCCGTGATTTTTTGGGATAAAAAAAATCACGTCGATCCGGTGCTCCGTTGCGACGCGATTAAAAAATCTAGAGTTCAAAGAATCTATGTATTTGCCTACATACTGTAACGAAGCGTTACATGAATTATTACTTATATTATTATTTTATCCTATCTATTATTATAAATCTTATTTTTAAACGTAATTAAGTATATTTTTAAATTAATTTGCATTCTTATTAAAAGTAGTTGTTGCGAAATGGCAATACCCATTTCCAAACGCTAGCTGTCAAAAGAAGCCTTTGAAAGAGGCCTTTGAACTTTTTCTCGGTTGAGAGCTCGCTCTGGTGGCGAGCCGAAGTTGTTGTCTATTTACATTGTTCCTTAATTTAAAATAAAATTGATTTTTCTTTAAAAATAAAACGTATTTAATCTAAAAGTGCTCCCGTAAAAGGGTAAGTTTTTGAATGGTACCTAAAACAAGTAGATAAACTAATAACGTAATAACTTTCGATACATTCTTTGCAACCGCCAGTTTCCTACTTAGTTAATTTTAATTCTAATTATTTTATTTTGACAATCATAGCCCTAGTAGTTAATTTGAACCGTTGTATTAACAAAATATAACGTAGTGTATTTACCAATTCATTAGTAATTTTCAATCTACATTGCATCATCATTGTAAAATTATTTTGACAACCCTCTTTTTTTATATTTTTGTGAATAATTTAATTCTTTTTAATATTTTGGGCCTTCAGCCATATATTTAGCCAAATAATTGTAATCTCCGTTCTGATATCGCCACACCGGCAATTCTACCATGTCAAGTACCTACCTTCTGTGTTCGACACGGTCCCGGGTTCGATTCCAGAACGGAAATTTATATGACCAGAGGATAACCCACATTGGTTATCAATTCCAGGAGCTACGTTTGGATTTGAAAGCGTGGTCTGGACTTAAAGGCGGGTTTAACCCCCATCAGAAACCTCCATCATCTAGTCAGCACCGTCGGGTACCCACGGCAACATCTGCTGACACCGAACTCCCGGCCTCACACCATCTACGAGGCCGACAACACGAGGGGAGTACACATTACTGCCGCTAGGGCAAAGGCCGAAATCAACGTAACACCACGACCCTACAAATTTTGTGTGCCGACCTACGAGCTAAGCCGCGGTAGTTTTCTGTACCAACATTTTATATTATTAAAATCCTACCGTGTGCTATTTTTGCCGTTTCCTTTCATTCACATTTATTTTTTTTTAACACCCGGTACACTGGCGCCTTCACGTGGTTGATTTCTGCTTTTCCTTAGTGGTATAGTAATAGTTTTGTACGGTGCGTGCTTGTTTTGTAAAACGCTTTTATTTTTTTTGGTTTGCAGTAACTGAGATGAAAGCAGCAATTTCACACAATTATATTGTTTGTTCCTTTTTTCCATATTATTTTTATTAGTAGATTTTTTGTGGAAACTTTGTATTGTATTTTTTTTACCATTATAAAGCTGCGTTCACACCAGTTGCAAATTTAATTTTATTGTTGATTAATTCACCTTTATTTTGCCATTCATATTTCATTGTTTTGTCATCAAACCAAAGCGTTCTGTTAAGCTGATTGTAACAGAACGGAGTATTTTTTCTTAATATTTTGTTTTTGGTACCACTCAAAAAAAAATAACCCACCCGGCAACAAGGTTTTTTCCCGTGTTGCGGTTTGTCTTGTAACATTTTTATACACTTATTCAGGATAATTTTTTTTCATTGGTTTTTCTGATTTAAAAAAAAAAATACCATGCCGTACCCAATCAAGTACTTCTCATTACAAAAGTCGGAATTGGAGTACGAGGTTGCAGTCAGAGGGGAAACTCCTAGTGCCACGGTGGCAGAGCTTAGGAAACAAATTAATAAACTGAGTCAATTGCACTTTTCTGAGGACATTTTATGTTCTCATTTGGAACCTGCTGAAGACCTATCCAGCTGTTTAGAACTGCTGGATAAGATTAACACAGCGTTTACAGGTGATGTTCCAGATAAAAATACACTTGCTCGTTACGAAAATTTATTACATCACCTATATCATCGGCTTAACAGGATAGAACCAGACAGGCAGCTTTTGGATAACCATATACAATGCAACGTATTGTTCAAGGAGCTTTATGAAAAACTTTTAAATTTAAAGCCAAAGAGTATTGACCCACTTGCAATAGCTGGTCCGAGTTCAGAACCCGCAGCACCATCATCTTCGGTAAATGTAAACGTCACATGTGAAGGCGGCACCAAAATTTCATCCGAAGTAGACAAATTAAAATTTAATGGTAAAACATGCGTTCGTTCGTTCATCCAAAGAGCAAATGAGTTTAGTTTGGCCCGCAATATATCAGGTACCAAGCTTTTGGCTTATGCTACCGAGATTTTTGTGGATGATGCCCTACACTGGTATCGCGGTGTTCAGGAGCAGGTTTCAACTTGGGAAGAGCTCACCGTTCTCTTAAAGCAGGATTTTGACATAATTGATTACGACTACCGCCTATTATCGGATATTCGTGCTAGAACTCAAGCTAAGAGCGAGAACATCACCATTTACCTATCAATCTTAGCAAGCATGTTTGCACGATTGTCAAAGCCCTTGCCAGAGGAGGACAAGCTCGAGATAGTATTGCACAATATTCATCCTCGTTATGCGAGTACACTGGCCTCTGCAACAAACATTGTTTCCGTTGAAGAATTACGTACATTGTGTAAAAATTACGAAAACTTTCAGTCACGTTTGTCTCAATATCACACACCTACGGCCGCGACATCAGAGACTTTTGCACCGGAGTTCTCATACAAAGAAGAACCGAATACTGGCAACAAAAACAGTAATTATAGGCCGAATTTCCATAAGAATTTTAATGACAAACAAACCACCAACCCTAAAACTAATACTACTAACAACTATGTCAATCAAAAATATTTGCATGCAATTAACAACACTAACTCCACTAATATCAATAAACCACCCTATTGTCAGAGATGCCGAAATAATTCTCATCATTTCCGAGACTGTAAAAGTACAGAGATTATTTGCTTCAGATGCGGATACAAGAATGTTAAAATCCCAGACTGTCCAAATTGCAACTCAAAAAACTAGTTCGGCAGAATTGTTGTAATCCACCTCCAAGTAAAGGTCACCTCGAACAGAAAGAATGGGAGGAATGGTTGGAGACGATACGTAAATTTTTCATGTGTTATAAAATTGCAACAATTCGGCCTAATAAACCAATAGATGATACTAGACCTTATTTAAATATTAAAATTAATGATGTAGAAGTCTCAGGTCTCTTAGACTCGGGAGCAACCATCACTATTATAGGTAATGGTGCTCATGAGGTTTTAATGAGTCGTGGCCTTAGATTAATTGAATATAATGAAATGTCCATTGTCGCTGCCGGGGGTCAAACTCTTGGTAGTATAGGGTATATGAACCTACCCATACATTTTGAGGGCCAGTTTCATATTATTAAAGCACTTGTTGTTCCAGGCATTAAGTTATCACTTATTTTAGGTATCGATTTTTGGCGAGCCTTTCAATTATGCCCAAAATATTTAGGTTCAATTTCATTAACAGCTGAGCCATCAAAGGATTTGAATGACAACAATCATACAAACACGTTAATATATTCTTACGACAATTTGGACACAACTCAAAAAGCTAAAGCGGACAATGTTATTAAACAATTCCGTGATATTTCATTTGAACATAAAGGGTTAGGTCGAACCCATCTTATCACCCACAGAATCGACACCGGAGATTCTCCGCCGATTAGGCAGAGGTACTATAGACTTTCTCCTGAAAAACAGCGAATACTTGTTGAACAAGTCGATGAAATGTTAAAATTAGATGTCGTGGAACCCTGTGAGAGTGCTTGGCAGTCCCCGGTTCTACTGGTAACTAAAAAGAATGGTCAGCCTCGTTTCTGCCTTGATAGCAGAAAACTTAATTCTGTCACGAAACGAGACGCCTATAACTTGCCTTACATCTCGGAAATTTTAGATAATTTACGTGATGCTCGATTCCTAACTAGTTTAGATTTGTCCAAAGCTTTTTGGCAAATTCCTATAGCCAAGGAAGACAGAGACAAGACAGCATTTTACGTTCCAGGTCGAGGTACGCTCAGGTTCAAGACTACTCCGTTTGGCCTAACAAATGCTCCCGCCACACAACAACGTTTAGTTGACGCACTATTAGGTGATGTTGATCATCGCATCTTTGCTTATCTAGATGACATCATCATCGTCAGCAGCACCTTCGAGGAGCATGTCACTCTTTTACTTCGAGTCCTGGAAAAGTTGCATTAAGCGAACTTGACGTTAAACTTGGAAAAATGCGAGTTTTTCCGCAGTCAGCTCAAATATCTAGGTTATGTAGTTGATGCGAACGGATTACGGACCGACCCAGATAAAGTAGAAGCCATTCTTAATTACGCTACTCCTACTACTCGTAAGGAGCTTAAGCGATTTTTAGGCACTGCTACCTGGTATCGTCGATTCGTTCCGAATTTTAGCACCATTGCAGGGCCTCTCAATAAACTGACCTCCAATAAAAAGAGCGCTCCACCTTTTCAATGGTCTGAGGAAGCTGACGCTGCTTTTAAGAAGCTGAAAGAATGCTTAGTTTCGGCTCCAGTTCTTTCTTGTCCTAATTACGATCTGCCATTCGAAATTCATACGGATGCCAGCAACTATGGAGTAGGCGCTATGCTCACGCAGAACATAGACGGCTTAGAACATCCTGTCGCTTATATGAGTAGATCCTTGACATCAGCTGAGAAAAACTACAGTATTACAGAACGAGAAACCTTAGCTGTTCTGACTGCTTTGGAACATTGGCGTTGCTATGTGGAAAACGGGAAAACCTTCACCGTTTACACAGATCATAGCGCGTTAAAATGGTTTCTTTCGTTGAACAATCCAACGGGTAGGCTTGCACGATGGGGTTTACGTTTGTCAGCATTCAATTTCGAAATAAAACACCGTCGCGGTGTCGACAACGTAATCCCAGATGCGCTATCTCGCGCTGTAGCTGTCTCTGCCATCATCACTGCCAACTCCGTCGCGACTACTAGTGACGATTGGTATAAAAATATTTACAATAATTGCCTCACAAAACCACAAAATTGCCCAAATTATCAAGTTAAAAACGATTGTCTTTTTCGCTTAACTAAGAATAAATGCCAACTTACCGACGAATTTTCGTGGAAAGAAGTGGTCCCTTCTGATCTCCGAGAAAAAGTAATTGCCGAAAACCACAATAAACCAACGGCTGGTCATCTGGGCATTTTTAAAACGTACCGTCGCATTTCACTCAGATATTTTTGGCCGGGTATGTACCGGGATGTAGCGAGTTATGTAGGTTCATGTTCCATCTGTTTGCAGTACAAGGCCCAAAATCACCCTACGCTCGGAGAGATGGGTCGGCCTAAGCAGTGCTCTCGGCCATATCAAATGATATCCATAGATCTGATGGGTCCTCTTCCAGTAACACGTAAACAAAATTCTTACATTTTAGTAATAACATGTTGTTTTTCTAAATTTTGTCATATATTTCCTATTAAAAAAGCAACTTCCGATATAATAGTAAAGATTTTGGAAGAACAAATATTTCTGGTACATGGCGTAAGCCAGACCATTTTTCTGGACAATGGATCTCAGTTTATTAGTAATGCAACCAACAACCTTTTCAAAAAATATAATGTCCCAAACGTATTTTTTACACCAAAATATACCCCCCAGGTTAATACTGTGGAAAGGTATAACAAAACAATTATTACTTGTATTTCTACTTTTGTCGACCAGGATCATCGGTCTTGGGATACCTTTATCCCAGCCGTACAATTCGCCATCAATAACTCGGTCAACGAGGTAACAGGATTTACACCATCTTTTCTTGTTTTCGGCCGGGAAGTGGTAATTTGTGGCTCTCACTACCTCGATAATGACCTAGAGGACGAAGTTTTATTTCTGCCCAGGGATTTATATGCGGAAAACCGCGGTTGCATGAGTGAAATCTTCAATAATGTTCAGAAGTCGTTGTACCATTCCCACGCAAAAAATACGGCGCATTATAATCTAAGACGTAAGCCATTCGAGTTTAACGTCGGAGACATTGTTTATAAACGAACTTACGTCCTCTCCGATAAAGACAAGTACTTTAGTAAGAAATTGGCCCCGAAATATGTACAATGCCGAGTTATTGCGAAACGCTCACCACTTGTATACGTTCTAGAAGATATGGCGGGCAATAACTTGGGCACTTGGCACATAAAAGATTTAAAAATACATACTCAGAAGAGCTAGCCTAAGTATATGTTATACAGTAGCTAGTAATATTAGTCATTTCATATCACTGTAGTTGTTTTACCCTTCAAATGCACGGCTCTCTAAATTTTCCTTAATGGTTTGATTACACTAAATACATTTTTTTTGTTTATCTAACATATTATATTACTTATATGGTACTATTTATATGTATATCTATACACAAATATTGTCTGAGTATTGTAATGTATTATTGTATTTTATGTTACGTATTATATTACAAGTCTAATATTATTGTATTGTACAGCTATACTTGTTAGTTACATTAACTCCAGGCCTTATTGAGAGTACTTTTGCTTTCTTCGCAACAAAGTCATAAGCCATTATTTTAATATCAGGACAATTGTTGGTAATTGCAGGGAAGTAAATTTAACTTGTAGGTTCGGATTTTATTTTAAAATAAAATCCTTGCGTGCGAAGGGGGGTAATGTAACGAAGCGTTACATGAATTATTACTTATATTATTATTTTATCCTATCTATTATTATAAATCTTATTTTTAAACGTAATTAAGTATATTTTTTAAATTAATTTGCATTCTTATTAAAAGTAGTTGTTGCGAAATGGCAATACCCATTTCCAAACGCTAGCTGTCAAAAGAAGCCTTTGAAAGAGGCCTTTGAACTTTTTCTCGGTTGAGAGCTCGCTCTGGTGGCGAGCCGAAGTTGTTGTCTATTTACATTGTTCCTTAATTTAAAATAAAATTGATTTTTCTTTAAAAATAAAACGTATTTAATCTAAAAGTGCTCCCGTAAAAGGGTAAGTTTTTGAATGGTACCTAAAACAAGTAGATAAACTAATAACGTAATAACTTTCGATACATTCTTTGCAACCGCCAGTTTCCTACTTAGTTAATTTTAATTCTAATTATTTTATTTTGACAATCATAGCCCTAGTAGTTAATTTGAACCGTTGTATTAACAAAATATAACGTAGTGTATTTACCAATTCATTAGTAATTTTCAATCTACATTGCATCATCATTGTAAAATTATTTTGACAACCCTCTTTTTTTATATTTTTGTGAATAATTTAATTCTTTTTAATATTTTGGGCCTTCAGCCATATATTTAGCCAAATAATTGTAATCTCCGTTCTGATATCGCCACACCGGCAATTCTACCATGTCAAGTACCTACCTTCTGTGTTCGACACGGTCCCGGGTTCGATTCCAGAACGGAAATTTATATGACCAGAGGATAACCCACATTGGTTATCAATTCCAGGAGCTACGTTTGGATTTGAAAGCGTGGTCTGGACTTAAAGGCGGGTTTAACCCCCATCAGAAACCTCCATCATCTAGTCAGCACCGTCGGGTACCCACGGCAACATCTGCTGACACCGAACTCCCGGCCTCACACCATCTACGAGGCCGACAACACGAGGGGAGTACACATTACTGCCGCTAGGGCAAAGGCCGAAATCAACGTAACACCACGACCCTACAAATTTTGTGTGCCGACCTACGAGCTAAGCCGCGGTAGTTTTCTGTACCAACATTTTATATTATTAAAATCCTACCGTGTGCTATTTTTGCCGTTTCCTTTCATTCACATTTATTTTTTTTTAACACCCGGTACAATACATTTTCTAAGGCCAATATTCTATAAGTTTTTTTAAAGTTAAGATATGTTTTCGGAATCATGTTATTCGAATGTTCTAAATTAGGTACTGCTATTCTTGACGGATCCATAAGATATCCGGATAAGAGCCATAGGTTGGCCAGTGGCCAAACACGTGAAATGAAGGTATTTGAATTTAAAAACAGGAAACTGCTAATAGGGGTATGTCCAAACACAATTTTTAAATCACTATAAGTATTTTCAAACATTAACATTGTGAGATTTGCCATCCCTGGCTTACGCGTTTAAATATTACCCGTGGATGCAATAAGTTGGCGCCTATGCAGGCAGCAAGTCGTGGTAGCGCCTCGCGCCGTGGCGCGGCGCTTATGCGATTGTGCATCGCGTTACATAATGCAAACCAGTCGCTCGTATCGGCAGTATCGGTCGCTATAACCCTACCGTCGAGTGAATTACGTTACCGCCAAGTACAAGGGCAAGGTAGCCGTCCGCCATTTCACGGTCGCATAAATTTTCCCGACGGCGAATGTTAGTACTTTGCTTAAATTTATTGAACTGAGCTGGTATACCGCGTACTCGCATTACTCGTACTTTAGCCAAAGAGGAAATTCTGATGTCGCTTATATTAGCTCTCTGATTGCAGAAATTTTAAAACTGTCCTTATTAACTTACTTATACTACATTATTATGTAGAGCAGGCTGATCGCTATCAGCTAGATCGCTTGCAAAATAACCATTTTCCCCTGTAGATATTTCAACATTTATTCCGACTTCCAGATAAAATTTTAGTAATACATGTATGTCTTGCTCGTAAAAGGAAAGCATGCGCAACTTAATTATGACAATATTACGCCAACCAACAGTCGAAAAAATTAGCTCTACTTCAAAGCAAGCTGCGACTACTGTAATAAAATTTCCAGTAGTCGCATGTAATAAAAATATCCTCAACTTATAGGAACTGACTTTATTCCATTTAGACAATACTTAATAAACTTCAATCTTAGTTCTAAACTATTAACTTCTTCAAGACATAATTATAAATTCTAATTTTCCCTGCTTCAAATCAATAGCTCCCGCTCTTATGGCCGCCATTTTTACCTCTCCTCATAATTCTTTTTTTTAATTCAACTGTAGGCAAAGCAATGTCGCTAACAATCGGCCATTCTGACTTCATGTCTGTCCTCAGACATTCAGGCTCAATTGAAAGAGATTCTCATTCTATCAAACTCATAGTTTTATCTTGATTTCATGATCACTAACTTTTCATTAATCAAACCACTTCTTTGGTTGAATTCGAAAAATTTCATCTTTTCTTGTCAGGGTTTCTTATTTTATCAAACTTTATATTAATTTCATAATCACCTGAACATAATTACTTAAACCAAACTATTTCTTTGGTTGATTGTTGCATTCGAAGAATTTCATCTTTTCTTGACAAGGGTTCTCATTCCATCAAACTCATAGTTTTATCTTAATCTCATAATCATCACCTTTGCTTAAACTAAACCGCTTCTTTGGTTGATTGTTGTCGAAGAATTTCATCTTTTCTTGGCAGGGGTTCTCATTTGATCAAACTCATACTTATATCTTAATCTCATAATCACCATCTTTGTTTAAACCAAACCACTTCTTTGGATGATTGTTACATTCGAACAATTATATCGTTTCGGCCATCCTTTTCTTAGAATGTCCTCATTCACACATCAGACAGACATAGACATCAGTTTAATATTCATGATCATTGTCAATGATGCCTAATGGCCGCAAACTAATAGTCTCAGTCTCTTATTATGATCGTCATCATATCCCCAACGTCATGACATCAGTAAAACATCCATGATCGATCGTCAATAATGCTTATTATTACTTGTCATCTTTAACTAACTATATCATTTACGCCATGGCAGCCCGCTCACTAGCCTATGGTCGCAAACTTAATAGTCTCATTCTCATATCATCTTAATCATCATTTTAATCATCATCTTAATCGTCATTTTAATCATTATTTTAATCATCATCTTAATCATCATCTTAATTAACTATATCATTTACGCCATGGTGGCCCGCTCACCAACCTGATGGCTGCAAACTAATAGTCTCATTCTCTTATGGTGATCGTCATCATATCCACAACGTCATGACATCAGTAAAATATCCACGATCGTTACGTCAATGATGCCTGAAAGGAACAAAATAAAACAATTAAGCAGTATCTGAGTTCTTTAAATGTGTAAATGCAGTGTAACTTAAGAGATATACTCACTTATTATTAATTGTCATCTTTAACTAACTATATCATTTACGCCATGGCAGCCCGCTCACTAGCCTATGGTCGCAAACTTAATAGTCTCATTCTCTTATCATCTTAATCATCATTTTAATCATAATTTTAATCATCATCTTAATCATCATCTTAATTAACTATATCATTTACGCCATGGTGGCTCGCTCACCAACCTGATGGCCGCAAACTAATAGTCTCATCCTCTTATGGTGATCGTCATCATATCCACAACATCATGACATCAGTAAAATATCCACGATCGTTACGTCAATGATGCCTGAAAGGAACAAAATAAAACAATTAAGCAGTATCTGAGTTCTTTAAATGTGTAAATGCAGTGTAACTTAAGAGATATACTCACTTATTATTAATTGTCATCTTTAACTAACTATATCATTTACGCCATGGCAGCCCGCTCACTAGCCTATGGTCGCAAACTTAATAGTCTCTTTCTCTTATCATCTTAATCATCATTTTAATCATTATTTTAATCATCATTTTAATCATCATCTTAGTCATCATCTTAATTAACTATATCATTTACGCCATGGTGGCCCGCTCACCAACCTGATGGCCGCAAACTAATACTCTCATTGTCTTATCGTGATCGTCATCATATCCACAACGTCCTGGCAATAACATGGCACATTTTGCTATAAGTAATATCTTCTGCATATTTCAATAGCTTATAAATTTTGTTTCTTGTATGACATCAATCTCTCTATCAAACTATGATCTTTAATATGCCTTTAAATTGTACCGCATTTACATCTTGATCATCATTACAGATTCTTGAAAATTGTGGGCGATGAGTAATCTTCACTTCGGAACTAATAAAAATATCCTCAACTTATAGGAACTGACTTTATTCCATTTAGACAATACTTAATAAACTTCAATCTTAGTTCTAAACTATTAACTTCTTCAAGACATAATTATAAATTCTAATTTTCCCTGCTTCAAATCAATAGCTCCCGCTCTTATGGCCGCCATTTTTACCTCTCCTCATAATTCTTTTTTAAAATTCAACTGTAGGCAAAGCAATGTCGCTAACACATGTAGATTGTTTTCTCCCGAAGATAACATTATTTTGAGCGCCATTCAAATTATTTGTAAGTATAACAGACTAAGTAAGTATAAGTTATCACTGAGAAATTTCATTTAGCTTGACATAAATCCAATCAGTCTCAGAAATGAGAACATAGCTATTAGGTATTCTTATTTCTCTCGCATACCGGCATACCTAATAGGCGAATCCCTTGAGGTTTTAAATATGTAGGTAAGGTAGGTACCTATAATAAGTTATTTATTTATGTTTTTTGGTGCGCCTAATGATTGGTTGAGCTCGGCGAAATGCCTTTGCAGTATGAGTAATCTCAAGGCTTAAAAGAAACCGCAAATTATCGTTTAATGATCCGTAAAAAAATTGCGAGTCGAAGTTCTATCGAATCTTCTTGATTGCTCCCGTCTCCGTGGGAATTTGAATCGAATTGTTCGCGGTCGGATAACGATCGGAACACAAAAAATGGGATCGGGATAATGGAGAAAGAACGCGCAGAAGGCGACTTCAAGGTCGACGTGCGCTCCCGCCCTCCCGCGCATCCTCACACAGGAATGCACCAGCCGGACTATTTTTAAACGACTTCAAATAAAACTGGACAAATGTAACATGTTCTTGCACAATCAGTGTTCCTAATTTAAAAAACAAATCCTGAATCAAAATTATAAGCAAAATTGTCTCTGTCATTATCTTGGTTATAAATTTATACCCATATACTAGCTGATGCCCGCGACTAGTCCGCGTGGATTTACATTTTTTAAAATCCCGAAGGAACTCTTTGATTTTCCGGGATAAAAAGTAGCCTATGTGTTAATCCAGGGTATACCTAATCTATCTTCATTCCGAACTTCATCCAAATCGGTTCAGCCGTTTTTGCGTGATTGAGTAACAAACATCCAAATATCCACACTTTCACATTTATAATATTACTTATTAGAATGAGTACCTACTCGGTAAGTAATCGCAATAATTTCCCTTCAATTTGGCACTATGTGCAAAACTATATCTATCTAAACTATATATCTTAGCTCTATCATTGAGATTTTCCGATAGTTTATCTCCAGGAGTTACTGAAACACTAGACTCATATAAAACATTAACTAACACTAATTTTAGCATATTGTGCATTTAAAAAAAAGTAATTCCAAAATTATAATTACGTTGTGAACCTACTTTCGAAAACTGAAAAGCAAGAAGAGATCAATATTTTATTATCACAAGTATTTTTGCAGTGTCTTTACGAATAAGTTTTTTTTCGATTAGAGATTTATAAAAAAAAGTCAAGCACCTACCTACTATATCTAGCTCAGAACGAATCCCAATCATAAAACTATAAAACTCTAAAATTAATATACTTACAAAAAATTCAAATAAGCCATAATAATAAAACAGTTCTATCTTGATAAAACCGAATCGAACAAAAAAGACAAAATAACTATGTAATCTGATATAATCGCCACCTGTTGCAGGGCATGTTAGAAACGTAACCACAAAAAAATATTGAAGGATCACAATAAATTAAAATTAACTTTCGGCACCGAACTAATAAAAAGTTAATCCACTTTTATATCTTCCGATAGTTAAATTCGACATTGTACTAGGAGATCATACAAATGAATAAGTATTAATTTTCTTTCTCGACAGGCATCCTCCTCGATCTTTATATAGAAAAAGTTTTCTTTCAAACCCAATAAGTTATTACTTCCTTTACAATACCACTTGCATGCAAGTTTGTTGTTTATTGAGGTTTTAAGCAGGCTATAAAAGTAGATACGTGTAAATGCTCTTCTAATGACCAATTCGCACCGGTATGCAATAAGATTACTTCACCCTCGTCACAGTTCATGTTATGTATGAAAACTTTATTATGATAACAGTGAAGCTATAAAGCGATGTAACTACTATAACGGGAACAATAATAGTCCTATCCTATAACAATCTTATTAGTGAAGAGTCATCTATCAATTTTCTGCATAATATCTATATTATGTATATAAAAGTTGATGCACAGTCATTATCCATGTATCTGTCTGTCTGCTAGTTTTCACGGGCCATCTGATTTTGACGAAATTTGGTAGTTACAGAGAGAGCTTGCATTCCGGCGAAGGATATAGGGTACCTACCAAGACTATTTTTGATCCCGGAAAAACTACAGGATTTTAAAACAACCTCAATAATTTATGTAGACGAAGTTGCGGGCATCGTCTACTTGGTATTGAGATAGCTTGCATCCTGGGGACAGACGAACACAGACTGATTCTAACGAAAAGTCAAAGAGTTCCCACAGGATTTTTGAACGATCTACGCGGACGAAGTCGCTGGCATTATCTTTTAGTACTTAATATTTCTGTCTACAAATAAAAGGCATTTAAAGTCAAATAGATAAGCAATAAAAAAAATGCTGCAAAGAATTATGCAGATGCAGCGGAAGTGTATAATGCTCTATAATAGCAATGTACGTGAAAGATATTTTCTTACATTAAATATTAGCTAACATTACAACATTTTTGCATAATGGGAGACCGCAATTATACTGTGAAATGGAATGCTAATCGTAGAGGATCCAGCTATAGGCGAGCTGTGTCGTTGACACAAACTGCGTGCGGAGTATTCTTGCAGCAAAAAAAAGATCGACGGCGTCATAAAAATATCACTACCGCGTCATTTACAAGACCGGTAGTTGCATTCCAGCTAATCGAAGACGGGTCCAGATAACCTATAATGTTATTCCTTGGAAACTGCGAAGGTACGATTCTATCCTCGGGGACTATCCACTGGCCGTTGAACTCACATCTGGCGCCGCTCTTCCTCACCCCTCACCATTTTTTCTCAACAAAACTTCCGTTCTACAGTTTTTACCGTCATGTCGATAACCTGACTGATACGGCGGATACGCCTCATTTGCAAAATCGTTCACAGCGATGTTGATTTGTGTGCATCATTTAGCTCTGAACTTTAATGCAGTTACGTATTCACTGGGTAATCCTGATGATGTAATTCGCTGCACTATTAAAATCTTGCCCGCGGGCACCGACGTGTCATTGACACTTCACAATTTTGTTTTCGGAGCATGACGAACAGTATCTACAACCTTTGCATTTATACTTACACTAGCTTATGATCACGACTTCGTCCGCGTGGACTACACAAATGTCAAACCCCTATTTCATACCCTTAGGGGTTGAATTTGCAAAAATCCTTTCTTAGCAGATGCCCACGTCATAATAGCTATCTGCATGCCAAATTTCAGCCCGATCCGTCCAGTAGTTTGAGCTGTGCGTTGATAAATCAGTCAGTCACCTTTTCCTTTTATACATATAAAAATACTTACATAAAAAGTAAATGAGCAAAGCTTTTTGTGGAAGAAGCTTCACCGCAAAATTAACTTGAGAATGGCGTAATTGCTACGTAAATAATATTGCCCTCTGCGTGTAACATAATTGTAAACATTATTTCTAAAGAATTGTCCTACAGGCTACGCCATTATATTTTTCTCTCTCTACATACCAGTTAGGTACTTCTCTTCCCATACATAAGTTGGTTGAACACACTTGTGTCAACAACGACAAAGTTAGATCAACTCCAGTCTTCAATTTTATAAGTCTTGGCGTTTACTCATAAAGTTCTAAATATGTGTTGCTTACTAACGGTAGGTATAATATGATTATTTACGTGTTTTTAATTTTACTAGCGGAACGTAATGATATTAGGTAATTTTGTACACCTTGATGGAATAAGTCCTGTAACTCTATTATGTTCTACAATATTTTAAGTGGTGTTAAGTGCCCATTACTTTTATCTGAAAATCTTATCTTTTCAATGAGAATAACATTATTCATCACTTTTTAGTTATGAGTTTAACTTGAACTACCTATTCTAGGTATATATAGGTATCTAAATTCTCCGCGGTTTTATTTAAAAGACCACAACCTCGTCCGCTTATATTTAGGCTTTTTTAAATTCGCTGGGATCTCGCTGATTTACCGGCATAAAAATTATTATCCTATGTCACGGCTAGTATGAAGGTTATATCTGATTTGAAAACGTATATAGAATATTAGTACGAATAAAACTGAAGCAGTATCATCAGAGATTATTGTTTTATACTATTATTAGATCAATTATTATATAGCTTTTTGTCACTTTTATTTAGACCACATTCGCATACATTAATTTCTAGAGCATGTTCTATAATTGAGTTTGATTGTTCAATATAATATTCAAAAAGAACACCTTCATTATACATGTAGGACCAAGGAAGAGTTTTATACGCTAAAAGAACACCTTCGTTTCTATATAGAAAATGGAAAAAATGTATGAAAGAGTGCATGGAAAAAAGTCAAAAGATTTATTGAAAATTATACAATAATGGTGGGGTTTGTCATACTAGGTATATACATTATAGACACATCATTACACTAAACCTTTGAAAATGAGTTGCTGTGGTTGACTTGGTACACTTAAATAGAGCGCTCGGTTCGCGTAATTTGTTTTGACTGCAAGGTATTTAAAGCTTCCACAGGAGATGAATGTATGTAAGCGGCCTACTGCCATTGTACTACGAGTATGGTAAGAACAGAACAATAAGGGTCGAGGACCCGCGGGTCAACACGGCAGCCTCCAGACTATGTCGTGCTTGTGAACTAGGAATGCGAAGTAACTCGTAATTCGTTCTTTTATTTCATCGTGGTTTGAACTACGTATATGTTTGAATGTAACTGTTTTTTTTTGAATGATTTAAGAATAATAATTAAGATTTCGTAAATAATAGGGCATAGGGCTTCATAACTGAAAACACTGTAAGTCAAGTTCAAAGTTTAGCAGTTCGCTGGACGATTGCGTAATAGAGTTGTCGTACAATCAACGTGTTGTCGTGCCTATTGGAGCGGCGGATGACGTTATATATCATCATTCATCACAGAACGTTAGGATGGGACCGTATTTGTATCATTTTGATGTATTGTAAAGGCCCGACATAAATATTATCACTACATCATGTCATAACCAAGACTACGTCAGTGTCCGTTTTTGTTTTTTGGTGGAAATTTCGTGAGAAGAATCTTTCATCAAAATCGGTCATGCAGATGAGCTGTGAAAAGTGAAAAGGTAACAGACAAAAAGATTTTGCATTTATTAGTATAACCATAGGTATAACTACACTATAGACGGATGATAGTCAGAACTAAATCCATCGGCAGCGTATCATAATAATATAGTTTGCATACTAACTAACGACCATAGTACACTTTCCTTTGCGTTACGATATAGGTATACCTACGTAGGTACTAAAAAATCACACACATCGATTCAGCAATCTTGGATAAACCGGTGTTCCTACATATCAAACATTGGTGACATAATATAATGCATATATTTTTGTACAAGAATGATAATTAGGTACATTAATATTAAAACCTTCCTGAAAGTGTTTAAATTACGTTGAAAAATCATCAAAATCGGTTCTTTGGTTTTTGTAATAATCGCGGACATACATACCCACATACGGATCGAATACATAACCTCCTTTTTTGAAGTCAGTTAATGATATTTATAGTGATAAAATGTGGACTCAGCTTTTATCACAGCAGCCTTTGCTATTATCACTGCGGGATCGCCTAGGTACACCGTATATTCAATTACTTTAGTTGATCATGAAAATCCTTCTGGATCCTTGCGTGAATAGCTGATATAAACAGTTCCCAACACAACATGGTAATTACCGCCTACCTACTTCCTTAGTTCCATAACAGGGACCATAAATTTTAATAAAATTATGAGTAATGAAACCATCCTGTGGAATTCGTAGCAGAGAATAGAAGTTACTACTTACCTACTCTAATTTTCATATTGCTTTTCAGTGAAGATTTCCACTAATTTAGAGTTCCTTTTTAGACGTGATCCTCAATCCTAATTATGAAGTTATCCTGATTCCTGATTTCGATATTAAAAAAAAATGGACAACTAGTTTCTCCTTTCACCAAAGGTTGCCTTGGTGGAGATTGCTGCGTCTGAGCAATAATACCGCCTTTGCATACAATTGTTTCTAGTTTTAGTTTTGTTTTGTCTTGTTTATTTCATGTTTTGGGTGCAATAAAGTTTATCTATCTATCTAGGACTATAACTAACTGGACTTGTGAAGAAATGTGAAAGTCTCTACAAGAGACATTCATAATTATGCTAACAATGGACTCATAGGTAGATATAGGTTGGCGATGAATTTTAATGTAATTGCCACCTACTTATTGAAAGTTTGTCCTGAAAATTAAACTTTCAATAGTTTCAAATTTTTATGAAAAACTAACTAATCTTAGGTACGGTCTATGGTACGGACTATGGTCTATTATATTCTCAAATAAGTTTACAGTTTTATGTACATACCTACCTACTTAATTCTTATAAGATTTTCTTCTTAAATCTGAGAAAAGTGACATTGTAAAAGCATTAATTAGTTGAGAAAACGTCTTAGTGCTCAATGTGTTACTCCTATGTGCATATTATATTGTAAGGACATACCTGCAACTGGCCCAAGGGTGGTTGCGGAGAGCAGGATAAAGCTTGCGAGGAGGAGCATTTTGAAAGTCGGGATGGTTTCTTGTCAACTCTGCGGGATCACTCTCTGGAGTGCGCACACGCAACACGGGACACTCGGGCACACTGATCGCGCGCTCTCCTGAACCCCCCCTTATAACCGCGAGGCGTCCCGCGCGCACGTCTACACAAACAATGCTCGTGATGCTTCCACGCTCGCCTCCTGTAACGTGACGTACATTGCCCTCTTAGATCGTGGTAACCGATAAAATTACGACGCGAGTCGGTAATGGTGATATAACATGTTTCGGGCTCGTCCCACAGGCGGCGGCGCGGCGGCGCGGCGCGGCGGTCCGATACAGCGCGGACGTCCGGCGCGAAGGCAAGCGGACGCTAGGCGCCCGCGCGCGTTTCGTTCATTTGCCACATCTCTAGGATTTACGGGACTGACCCGATCTGAATTTTGCACGCTAACGCTCTGAGTTAAAAATAATCCTATTTTTTACTTAATATACTATGAAACACACATTCTGTAAGATTTCTTTTTTAGAAACTTTTTCTTACCAGTTGTAATATGATATTACCTACTTAGTATTTTGAAATAGAATATTGAATTGTTCATTTATTAGGTATGCGTTCACGCATAAAACTGTTGAAATAAGTTGAAACTTAGGTTAGAGTAGATGAACGATACCTACGCAAACGCATGAATAACAGGCAGACAAACATTAATTTTTATAGGTAGGTAGTAGGTATAAGATTTATTTTCTTATATTTAATTTTATACCATAAAACAATATTAAATAGTACATACAAACTACGAATTCTTCAGATATTCCGCAACGTATAATTTGAGTGTTTTAAAATTAAGGGCAGATATAAACATCGTTTAACTTTAAATACCATCTGATTTCATTACAGTTGAAAGGAGTCCATTAATTAGAAATGTCCCAAGAAAAGAAGTGTGACTGGTGGCCGCAACACCGCGACACGGCAGCTGTTATCTTGACAATCGTACCGCACTGTATAGTTGCGTTCCCGCTCAATTTGTTCTTGTTTCGGTCGTCGCGAATTCTTTTCTTGACCAGAGTTGTCTGGCATTTTCTCCGGAACTCAATGCGATGAGTGCAATTTAAAGAAATCATAAAGCGTGCCATAACCGTAACAATTTCGCAAACATGAGGCATTTATCCCACCGCGCCATCGTCCTCGGCTATCGACTATTTTCTCACTCAAGAAACGTACCACACTTTACAACTCTTATTGCTTACGACGCAGAAAAAACTTTACAGAAAAAGTACACAGTGGAAGTCACGCGCTAAGAAGTAAATATAGTGGCGAGTTGAATATTAGATTTATCCAGAAATAAAAGCATGACGTGCTGGTTCGTGTTAACTCGCGGAGGCGGAGACGGGAGCGGTTGCGTAATATTACACTGTGTGTCGACTTTAAAACTGCAGCAGACTCCACGTGGACTACGCTCGGTCGGCAGGGCTTCCTAAACTTGAGCTTCTAGCCACTCTAGAACTCATAATGTCTAAAAACAGCAGCTGCAACGGTGACTATGAAATGCTCAAACTTAGCAGCTCTGAAAGCAAATGTGCGCCCAGCCACACTGATATTTCGTTATACTTAAACTTTGTACAGACTCTGGAAACTGAGGGTGAGATCTATAGCACTCTGACTTAGCTTAGACTTAAGACAGAGTTAAAACAAGACAAAGCTATAGCTTATATCTCTCACATAAATCTGTCTCGTTTTAACTCAATCTTAAGTCTGAGCAAAGTCAAAGTGCGCTCTATAGATCTCAGCCTGAGGGTGAGATCTATAGAGCGCACTCTGACTTTGCTCAGACTTAAGACACGGTTAAAACGAGACAGCGTTATATAGCTGGCATAAATCTGTCTCGTTTTAACAGTGACTCAAGTCTGAGCAAAGTCAAAGCACGCTCTATAGATTTCAGCCTCTGAGTGTTAACGTCTAAATCGCTTGCGCTTTTATGCTCGCCACCGCGCCCGCTAGTTCCGCGTGAACAGGCACGAAGGGTATGCGGTGAACTTGAAAAGCGCCGCCGCTGCATCACTAGTCACTGCAAGCATGTGCATTTGAGAGCCACGTTAATTGGTGCCACTCTGTTTGCGAGCCACGGCCACCGCCCGGTGGCTGGTGTGGCCTACTCCTTGTTTTAAAATTCCCTACCTAGGTTCCCGTACAAAAAATTGGAGAAAACGGCAGGGCACATCCCTTCAACTATTTAATAAAAAGTGTTTCAATGGGTTATTAGAAGCCTTGGATAAAAGTAAAGTCTCGTGTTATCTTGCACCACTTCAGGTAAATCGGCTTTTCCGATACCTAGGCAGCGATAAAATATAATATTAAATCTATTCTACCGAACATTTCCTTTAGCGTGACCAAAATATTATGCTCTTCTCACAGCAAGATTACTTCTGTCCCGCTGCCGGTGACTCGCTGAAATGGTGTATTCCCTACTACTACATTACTAACGATCGGGACATTCTTACTAAGATGGCAACTCCAGTAGGTACATTTTCACAACACACATAGGTACATAATATAAACAATACCAGCATATAAACCAACTCGGTTTTCTAAATTTACTATCCGCACAAACATTTTAAAGGTTCCGTCTATTTTTAAATTCGTTAGCGGCCTGATATCAGTTCAGTTGCCATTTTTATCCGCAGGCTATTGAAATAGTGCAACGCTAAAAATGCTTATCAAAGTACACCATCTAATCATTATCCGGAGCCGCAATATATTCGATACTATTGAACCATTCACAACAAGATACTGCACTTAAAATGAACCAGAAGAAAGTTAAATCGCCTTAATGTGCCTCCAGGAACGTTTTTGAATCTCTTTTTAATCGCATTCAACCGATGCCTATCGTATTGTTTTACATCGGATGAGTTACGTTCGCCTGCGATGCGAGTCGATAAAATAAAATTCACAGGTTTATTTTCACAAAAAATCTTCATATTACTTTAATAGCCACAGAGGGAACAAAAGAAGAGGGGATCGTTTTTTTATACGTGAGATGTAACCGAGGTTCGGACAGAGTTTAATTGAACGGGTGCATGACTTCGACGTTTGAATACTAGCTAATAGGAACGCACGTACAGCCTAAACAAAACCATAGTGGGGCAATGAAAAGACGTCGACAGACTGCATGTCTATTATCGATCATTTTGATCGGATGGAACATAACCAGGCAAAATGGCTTCATTATAGAATTTGTTTCAATTTGAATTACGTTTGCCTTTTAATAAACAACCTCATATGCCACTTTATTGACATACTGTATTCACGTATGTTTGCGAAATAATCAAAAATAATGTTTTAAAATATTATTTTCCATTAAAATACAATTTGGCCTGCTTCATGGCTCTGAGTTCTAGCTAATTGGAGCTATGGCGGCAAATCGGCGCGTTGCCATTGGCTGTTTAAGTAAGCAAGTCAATGATTTACATCGACTAGTGCGGCACGCGCAGCGCAGTGGACTCCAGAATATTGGCACCAAACACCATAATTATTTAGTTATTTTAATAATTATTACCTACTGTATTATTATTAGTGAAAACTTTTATTGTGAAGGAAAATTTGTTATCGGTAGGTGGTACCTACATAATACTGTGAAGAATTTTACTTCAATCTTTTTTTTCTGCAATATTTATCAAGAATAACTTATAACAATTAGTTACCAAGATTTTATGGTTTGGATTTTAAAATAATGAGTTTAGATGAGTTAGTAGTGTAACAAACTTATTTCGATATTAATACACTCGTGTGATAAAAATTGTTAAGTTGTATGATATAAGTACCTATCAGTATGTACTTACTTAGATAATTTAGAAAAAAAATTAGAGAAGTTGTGCACGAATAAAATATTCTTTAATTGCGATCCTAATTTGGAACACATTTCTAGTTACATTTTGAATTATTCTGGTCGCTGCTGCCGGACTCAAGATTCTAACGTTTTTATTCGGAAATTCACGGCGCAGGATCACGCTCGACCGGTATCCTTCTTATATAGTACGCGACAGGTCGAGATAACAATCGGGATGGGGACGCCCCGCAAACCCACACAGGCCCCGCGCTAACCCGATACGGGATAGCGCGGGTGACGTGCTGGTGTGTAAGGCGTCCCCCCGCCTCATACCCCGATTGCCATCTCGACCTGTCGCATAATATAGGTACCTACATTCCTTCGGACACTGATACAATTAAATGTTTTACTTACTCCTATAACAATTACTGCTGCCAATTATCACAGAGAGGAGACCTTTTAATTAGAGTTTAACTATTTTAATCGAATAGAGAAATATCAATTTGCTTGTTATTTTCTTTATATAGAAACCACGTCCAGTGAAGGAACTCTACAGGTATATCGATGGACCCATTTAGTTACGTGATGTTACGTGGATCTGTTTTTTACATTTTTGTAGCGTAGGTATGGGTGGTTTGTTCTTCCTGTATTAAAGTTATAGGTACATATAAGATTAAGTTAATGGCATGCACATGGCATGTAATGTAGATATGATGATTTTTTTAATAAAAGAGCGAGTAAACAAGCAGGTGGGTCACCTGATGTTAAGTATTTACTGCCACCCATGGACATCTGCAGCACCAGAGGAACCGCCAATGCGTTGCCAAATTTTCAAAATTGGTTACAAAGGTTGCTTATATTCCGAGAACGGATATAGGCTACTTTTTATCCCGGAACACCAAAGAGTATTTTAAAATACCTGAATTCATGTGGATGAATCCGCGGCAATCATCTAATATTTGGTCTAGCGATAGCTTGCATCATGGAAACGGATATAGTGGGCTACTTTTGATCCCGGAAAATGATAGAATTCTCACGGGATTTTTAAAAAATGGGAGTTTAGGACCCATGTGGATGAAGTCATCATTATCTAGTAGTCTGTAAAAATATGTAGGTACACACTTAGTTTAGTCGTTGCATTGAAGCAGGTGTTACGATGCGGAAGTCCATGATACACAAGGAATGACAAGCTTAATCTGCCAAAACGGGCAAATCTGTATGTTACAATGTGCACGATGCGATATGTACCGCCCTCCTTCCCACTACTAAAGAAACAGGAGAAGGAGAAGGAGTGCGGAATACATACCACCAACACACAACACCACAAAAATCTTCTAGAACTAGAACATATTCAACGTAAGTAGATACATTTATTTCAACGCCAAAGCACCTTCAGCAAAAATAAACTCCAAAATGCACAATATGATTGTGTAAGTCACTTTGTAGTCATATCAACGTTTATAGAATGTCCCCATATCAATGTTTATAAATCGAAACATTATTTTTTACCGGACACTACCTACTTATCCTTTTAAATCCAAGTGTTATAAATAGCTCCATAATTCAAATCATAAATTGAAATGCCTTTCTTTTATTTGTCTATGTTATCCTTTAGGCCAATCAAAACGCCTCAGTACCATACTGCGCGAGATGAGATTTAACTAGAGATAAAATTTTGCGTCCGTGCATACCAAAGGAATTTTTATCGAGTTCATTTATTAATTTCCTGCGGAGATGATATCGCTTACGCCCATTCTTAGGGGCAAACAAATAAACTCCTTTGCAAAAAAAAGGGGCGGTTTTAATTTTTTTTTGATAATAATAATTTACTATAGGTACTGCTATACTAAAGAGTTTTCAATGTATAAAATGAGTTGCTGACATGAAATAATTTGACAGAGAAATCCTGGGCTTGATATCGAGAAACAGATTTCGTTCAGAGGAGGCAAGGATCTGGGAGAAAATCTTCCACGAGATGACCGCTTATTAAATGAGCCAGACGCTAAGAAACTGGAAGAGTATCTAAATATATTTACTTCAAAAAGTAGAAGAAGTACAGGGAGGCTCAAGTTAGTCGGACGGACGGTGAGAAGAAGACACTGTCGGCAGCCAGCTAAAGGCTTTAAGTTACTCCTGTGAGCAACGGAATACTCGTGTCAGATTTGCAACAAATTATGCATCCTGGATACGTGAATTGGAGTAGCGTACTTCCTCTGATGAAGCTCGGATTTTACTATATCTATAGCGAGAATCGCCATCAGCGGGTACTACGAAGACCAAGTGAACGATATGCAGAATGCAGATATCTACAGTGTTTTTAAGGAATCACTTCTTACGTTGGGGCTCGTACAGTTATTCGTATAGGTGCCCGTATTTTTTGCAAAAGAGTGTATATTTATCATAATTCAATACTTTGAAGGCAGCGGGAATCAGCTATTAGTTTTGATCGTCGCGGATAAGACGCCGCGATATTGATTCGCCTCGCGCTGTCGTGACATAGGTGATTATGTGTTTAAGCAATTACACCACCCGCTATAGAGTGATCGAGGTAGGATAGATTCCCGTTATAATTGGCAGAGGCTCGCGGGATCCGTCTGGGAGAGGTGTCAGAAAGGAACGGTGGAGAACGCACCGGAGGTACCGCTTCACTATCCCCCCTATAATTTCCATCTAGACACAGTTCGACAGCATCTTATTTTGTAGATATACTTAGTAAAGTCAACTTTTTACCTACAATATAACATTTGCGTTACACGGTTACCCGTGTCGGTGTCTGGTGATGTTTTCATTTCCACGAAATTCGCGTAAGATCTTCTTAATCTTACGTGTGCCGTTATAACATTGTAATTCACCGGATAATGACCTGTCTTAACATTATAAAATTGCTTCGTTACTGGTACATCATTTCACGTTTTAAGAGAGTTCAATGGCGTTGTTTACTGTACTTAGATTACCACTTAGATAGATAAGTCTTTTTATACCGACTTACCTAGCGTGGATAAGAATGGCATCTGTAGGTATACCTATATTATAAAATATATTTTTATTTTATTTAACAAAATATATTTATAAATATAAATGCCAAAAAAAACATATCGTAATTCGTGAAACAAATTCGAAAGTTCTTAAAATAAAATAAATATATCGAAAATAATTTAAATACTGACCGAAACTCCAAAACTATTGGTTGGTAAACCCATACAATGTGTCGTTAGTCAAAGCTACAGCGTGAATTTGCTTCTCGCCGGTTCAAGGTTACGAACGTGATTTTGAAATATCATAAATTCAATCGGAATAGCCCATCTGCGCCATCAATCGATGTTTTCTCACGAGCACCATGTTCGTCAAAATCGCCCCTGTGCCATGGAGCAACAAACCTTTGCATACGCAAAAAAAAAATAAAAACCGACTTCGTTACACAAACACTAAAAATTGAAAAATAATTTAATTTATTACCGAATATATTATGTATACAAGAGTTAATATAGTTCCATAATAATACTTTTTGGTGCCGGTGCCAATTAGCTTTAGCTGCGCGAATCGTCTAGACTTCATATTTTTATGGGACTCCACAATGGCACCTCATTGGCACCGACCCCAAAAAATATTATTATGGAACTATATTAACTCTTGTATACATAATATATTCGGTAATAAATTAAATTATTTTTCAATTTTTAGTGTTTGTGTAACGAAGTCGGTTTTTATTTTTTTTGTAAAAATTTTTTATTTCACAATTTTTAGTGGCCCCATGGAATTATGCTATGACTGGTTAAAAGTCTACTGTTTACTAAGCTATTACACTGATCGCGAGCAATTTACTCTTATCCGTTGAGGAGTTCCAGTATCTATGTTCGAAGATGTTCATCAGATCTTCACCAAATTGAAATGGGACCAACTTTGAAGTATACCCTTTCAAACAAAAAAATAATTTTCAAAATCGGTCTAGGCGTTTTCGAGTTATCGGGGAACATACATAAAAAATAAAAAAAAAAAAAAAAAAAAAAAAAAAGATTCCGACGAATTGAGAACCTCCTCCTTTTTTTGAAGTCGGTTAAAAATATGCTTAGATACACGTATGAATTGAACTAATAAACATATTAAAGAAATCTCTACATCTCTTACTAAGTATCTCTTGTTACATTACCATTTTGTCTGGTGGGAGGTACGGCCGTGGCTAGTTACCACCCAACCGGCAAAGTCGTGCCGCTAAGCGATTTAGCGTTCCGGTACGATGCCTGGTAGAAACCAAAGGAGCATGGGTTTAATAAAAACGGTCATACCCCTTCCAGGTTAGTATGCTTCCATCTTAGACTGCATCATCACTTACCACCAGGTGAGATTGCAGTCAAGGGCTAACTTGTATCTGAATAAAAAAAATCTATACAAATAAATATCAAATTCTGTTCGTTGGTAAGCACATAACTTGAGAACGGCTGAAACGATTTGGCTATGTTTTGTTAAAATGTCAATAAAATTCTTCACAAGAAAAATTGGAAAACTTACCCGGAAATTTCTAAATTAGGTAAAAACTGACAGGACGCCGTCTGTCGGATCATAATATGATAAATTATAGAATTTAACTATAGCTAGATAGCGCCAAGGTGCTGAATAACAAAAAGCACGATAATACGACTTATACTGGCAACATGCTGGCAACTCTCTACATATAAAAGCAAACCTTCCAAACTCTAGAACTTTCACAAAAAATCCATTTGTATGTTTTGTTTGTGCGCCGTGTTTAGCATCCATTCTTTGGCTCTTTGTTATCAGTGTTAGCTGTGGCAATATTGACTCGACGTCGAGTGTTTGTTGGGCGTTGTGAATTGTGATTGAGATCTTGCGTGCGCTATTATTGCTTTCCGATCGCTACGAAAGCTCTCTTTTCACTGTTATACTCATAGCATTCAATTGAGTTTCCTATTTTAGATGTTGTGTAACGATATTTTAATAAAGTAGACTTTTTATTGGTAAAGTAGACAGGATCACTTCCCTACTTCAATATCATAAAGAGGTACTAACTACTAAGTTTTGATATATAGAAGGTTAATCTCTGGAACTAATGATCTGATTCTGAAAATTATTTCACTGTTATATACCTAGCTACTTACATTATCCCCGAGTGAGTCTGTAAATCATATCACGAAGACGATCACTTCACTACTTCAATATTGTAAAGAGGTAGTAGGTAAGTTTGGATATATAGGATTTAATCTCCGGAACTAATGATCCGATTCTGAACATTCTTTCACTGTTATATACCTACCTAACTTATACCTATAATTATACCACGAAGACGAAGTCGCGGGAAAAAGTTAGTACAATACTAAAATCAAGTCGAATTTTGTAACAATGCATTCTAATGAAAGTAAAATACATCGACGCATGAGAAGCTATAGTTTTTTCGAATTGTACTAAGTAATTAAAGCTATACTACAACCACGGACCTCAATATCACGAAGCATTATTACTATTATTAACTTACCCTCTCGGTTCCGGATTCTCCCGGGATTGCCTCAGCAAAGTTCCGCATCAAAGCTTACGACTGTTAACTAGTTTATTGCCCCCTTCGCTGTCTGTAATCGTCTTGCTGATTGAAATGTAAATCAATATTTTATATTACGTAATGAAAGGAATGACCTTTCAGCTCATGAATTTTATTCATGCATTCTTGTTATGTAACTATGAGAGGGTAAACGTGACGACACCTCCCCTCTTTATTATTGTTTTTTTCTTTTTATTCCAGCCCTTTGTCTTAGGTTAATTGAGTTAAAAACACGGGATACTAGTATGTAGACGAACGGTAGGTAATAGTATCAGAATTTAAATTTTTAAATCCATAATAGTGAAACGACACAAAAACAAAAATTGATTACTCTCGCGTCCAGCAATGCACGAAACTAAATGTTGAAATTAATTTTTGAAAAGAGTACTTAGAGAGTAGTAAGAGCACGTCTTGTTAAAGTTCATTTGCATCAACAAGTTTTCTAATTTATTAGTAACTAGCTGCCCCGGCGAACTTCGTACCGCCTAACAGTCGATTCTTTATCAGGCAATTTTTTAATTTTTTCTCTCCGTAAGAACCATCCTCGTACTTCAAGGAATATTATAAAAAAAGAATTAGAGAAATCGGTTCAGTTGTTCTCGAGATTTGCGATCAGCAACACATTTAGTGATTCATTTTTAGGGTTCCGTACCTCAAAAGGAAAAACGGAACCCTTATAGGATCACTCTGTTGTCTGTCTGTCTGTCTGTCTGTCTGTCTGTCTGTCTGTCTGTCTGTCTGTCTGTCTGTCTGTCTGTCTGTCCGTCTGTCTGTCAAGAAACCTACAGGGTACTTCCCGTTGACCTAGAATCATGAAATTTGGCAGGTAGGTAGACCTTATAGCTGACATTTGGGGAAAAATCTGAAAACCGTGAATGTAGGGTTAGATCACACAAAAAAAAAATTGTGGTCATGAACTAATAATTAGTATTTTCAACTTTTTCAACATTTCACGACTGTAGTACGGAACCGTCATTGCGCGAGCCTGACTCGCACTTGGCCGGTTTTTATATATAGAGATTTCTTATAAGTATTCTACCTACTACGCGACTTCCGCATGCATTTTATTTTTCCGGAATAAAATGTACGCAAGTAAAAACTTGCCTTTGTCCGTCTTAAGGATAACCACAGCTATCTTTGTACCAAATCGATGGTGCCCGCAACTTCGTCCACGTGGATTTAGGTCTTTACAAATCCCGTGGGAACTCTTTTATTTTCCGGTACAAAATGTTTTTTTTTTAATTTATAGACTAGTGCTTGGCTGCAATCAGCTGATGACGAGTGGTAATGCAGCCTACCTTTATTCGAAATGCAAGCTCTCTCTGTAGACTGTACCTTTCGTCAAAAGCGTATGAGTCGTGAAAAGGTAACTGACTGACAGACATACAAACTCACTTTCGTATTTATATCTAATATTAATATGGATTATATTGTAAATACCTATAATTGCCATGTTTAAAGTTTATATGAATCATATCGAGTATTACCTATACCTAGGTACTCTTTTTATACTAAAAAACTCACAAAAGTAAAACATGACAGACGATGAGCCCTATAAAATGTGCTATATTGGAATTAACTATAATTTATTCTGATTGCCAGCTATTATGTGTAAAGGGCCAGTATTGGCGGTGTGACGAATCGTGCGTGCCCGTTGATACTCGTCGATGACAACTCACCTTCAGATGCTCCAAGGATACGGCCGTGTACGCCCAGTAATTAAAAACCTTCATCGGAACCTTCCAAAAAATTCCCAGAAATTTAGAACTTATGTAGGTATGTCTTTTGTTCCTCATCGAAAGCGTCTTAGTTGATATTTTCCCTAAATTGGGCTACACGTGCCAGGTATATATTAGTTCATACGTATTGGTTTGTTCATAGGTTAAGTGATTCATAAAAAAATAACTTGAGGTAGAAAGAAAGAAAGAAAGAAAGAAAGAAAATGCATTTATTTGTTGTTGGTGTCACAGATAAAAACAAAGTACAAGTAACATTTTCATCTGTGACACCACTCCAACTGGGTGTACAGATCAGTATAATGTCTTGCATCATATGCGATAACACACATAAGATGCAGGACGCTAATTTTCAGCTGTGACGCCACAGTTACAACCGTAAATTATAAATAAAACATATAGATTTAAATTATTAATCTTTATAGGTATCGCGGTATGTGTATCATCAAAAATTCACGTTTCAGTCAAAATTTCACGAGGAAGATGTATGTATTTCATGAGGAATTGTATGTTTCATGTACTGCTATCAATTTTTGCTTCACATTTAGTAGCTTATAGCTCATCCGTGTGAAGCCAGAGTGAGTCTGCTATAGTCAGTGATGAACGTAAGCCGTCAGAAACAGTTTTTCATACAAATTAGTATTACATACATATAACACATCAATACAAACATAATATTTAATCCCGGAAATGGGATTAATTATTAATACAGGTTTAACGACACATGTAATTAGTAATCCTCCCGCGTGCCCGGTTATTAAAACGGACGAGATACTTCGTAACGATACGACGTTAGTTATTAAAATAAAGTAAACATTTGAACGGAATGTATAACCACTAACCAGTATGTCGAGAACTTCGCCATTATGAAAATTTCGTATTCTATTTATTTTAGTCCCATGCCAATTAAAAAATCTGCCAACCTAACTCCAAACCCCAGTTATAAACCATACTGATAATGAATACCTACCTACCATACTTTTGTTTAGTTTCAAAATATGTTTTGCGTCAAATCTGATATTATTTACTTATCGAATTATTTCGAGACAACAGCCTTTTCTCTTTATTATTATGTTTAACATTAAGTAGTTTTTTTCTGTTTAGCATCCTGATTAAACTGCACTAAAAACTTCGCATAAAAAAATATTAAAAAACCGACTTCCAAAACCACTACAAAGTAATTTTACTATGCTCGCCCGACTTCATACATACATACACGACGTATAGAAACAAAAGTTATTTTTTACTTTGTAGTGGTTTTGGAAGTCGGTTTATTTAATATATTTTTTATAACTTTTAAGTATAAGTAGACAATGGGGCCGATTCTCTTGTACACAATCTCTAAACTAAACCAAAATAACAGATCTAAATCTAGTGCTATCCTTTTCTGCAGGAAAAATTATGAAAGGGATAGCAATAGATTTAGACGTATCATTTTAGTTTAGTTTAGAGATTGTGTACAACGGAATTAGCCTCATTGTGGCTAATTCCTTTGTACACAATCTCTAAACTAAACTAAAATATCACGTCTAAATCTATTGCTATCCCTTTCATAATGTTGCTTGCGGAAAAGGAAAGCACTAGATTTAGACCTGTTAATTTAGTTTAGTTTAGAGATTGTGTACTAGAGAATCGGCCCCATTGCTTGGTTCTTAAAATATCAATTCACCAGCAAAATTTTCCAAATCGACGTGACTTAGGAGTTCAGTACCTTGCAGCATCAGGATTGAAGAATTCGGACTTGGAGTTCAATAGCAAAGTCTATGCTTGGCATTTACAATAATATTTCACCAAGAACTGTTCCTGAATCTCTATAGCTTAGGAGTGCTGTATCATCAGGTTTGTGGAGTTCGGACTTGGAGTGTAATCATGAAGCCCCGAATACCCACAGTTTAGGAGTTCAGCACCTTGCAGCATCAGGATTGAGGAGTTGGGATCAAAAGTTCAATAATGTACCTAAAATAATATTGCACCATTCGCAGTTCCTGAATCACTATAGTTTAGGAGTGCTGTACCCTGCATCATTAGGGTTGAGGAGTTGGGACTTGGAATCCAAGCATGAAGTCGTTGTTTGGTACCTACCTACAATATTAATTCACTATGAACACTTCCTGAATCTTGATAACTTAGACGGACAGTAACCCTGCAGCATCAAGATTAAGGAGTTGGATCCAGAATTATGTATGGGACCACCAATAAAACTTCCTCTGTTGATTAAAATAAATTTGCTAATCGGTCCAGAGATCTCGAAAAAATTGGTGTGGGTACTTACATACATTTAAAAAAACGGGCCGAGAACCTCTCTAAAAGAGGGGCAATGCACGCACAACAGACGGAAATGTTTAAGTGCGGAAACCAGTCCAGAGCGAGGAAGAAGAAGAAGAAGAAGAAGCCACGCTGACACCGCGTGCCACTTTGTGGCTAATTTGATGGCGCCCTTCCTGGTCTGAGGTTTCGGGGTTAAAAAACCAACCGAGTGCTAAATTGATGTCTAAAGATATAAAACTAAGACTTCATATTCAATCTCTTTCGTCATCTCATAACCCTTCCCACCATGTCCAACTGACAGTCCAGTAATAAAAAGTGACGCCTTAAGATTTAACGAAAATTGAATCTCTTGAGGAAAATATGAATCCATAAGTTTATGAAAGGCACCGGCAACTCAACTAAAGCCATAAAACAGACGATTTTATTGGCCTTAGCCCATGGAGTTTAGAAAATGGCCTGTCGTGTAATAAATCACACGAAGACACTGGAGGAAGACCTATGAAAGGACCGAAGACTGAAGTACCTATACTAAAGAAAACCTTGACCTAAGATGCTCTATTCAAATGTCCTTATTATTCCTTTTCTTGTATATGTATTAAAGCCTGAAACACACAACGCGCGACGACATTATGGTATGACGTGAACAGCAAGGCAGGCCATCATACTCAACGCGCGTATAAGCATGTTGTACTACCTACCAGTAATAGGTACAAGAAATACTTAGTATGAAGCACTTCGAATTGCAGCGGCAGCACGACTGTAGGCTGCTCTCACACGAGCTTCGCGGTGTCAACGCTTTTATACAGTTCCTTGTAGGTATATATAGGTGCAAGACAAACAGACCAAGTCGAGGCGCTTGATAACACCACGTCAGTTTGCTCTGGTGAAGAAGAAGTTACTTCTAAACGCTGCGCTGGGCACGTTGCCATCGCACCGCGCTGCGGTCAGCGGTGCGATGGCGACGGCGCGATCTATTTGTTTCAGCCTTAAGATAATAAAGAGTACTACAACGTTGAGAATATCCCAGGACAAAACTTAAGCGACCATAAATAATACTCGCTGAACAGAGTCGACTAATGAATTACGATGGTGGAGAGTGCAGGCCGCATAATAGGGTCGAGTCGAGCCCGTAGCTAGGCGAGAAATCGGATTTTTGTACCTCTATTCCCTCCCTCAAACAGATACCAACAGTTATCTATATCTATACTATTATAATATAGAGGTAATGTCGTAAAGTTTGTTTGTAGGGGGTAATCTTTAGAACTACTGAACCGATTTTAAAAAATCTTTCACCAGTAGAAAGCTACATTATTCCTGAGTGACATAGGCTATACGGGATTTTTAAAAACCTAAATCTACGCAGGCGAAGCCGCGGAGATCAGCTAGTTGTCCCATAAAAAGGACTCTAGTCTTCTTCTTCTTTCTACTTTGTGACTGTCCAGGTCCTTGAATTCCATTGTCAAATCCATTGTGATCGCCATCTTTAAAGTTCCTTGCCAATAGTTGTGGCCGCGGTACAGCAATACTTTCCCGACTGGAAAATAAATTAGAGTAGCTTCCTTGGGGTGTACCTAAGATGTGATTCTCTAGGTGGATGCTACGTTTATATATATTAGAGTGGGAATGTAGCAGATTATGTGCACCGCAGGCAAGCCAACCTTTAGACTTCGATTTATCATTTAATTTAGTGGTACGAAGTAAGAGGCGACAGCGGGGGTATTCCGTCGCGCATTGATTCGTCAGTTAATGTGTTGACATTTCGTATCGCCGGCTAAAGCTAGAACTCTTTAACGCGCGATTAGCATTGCAATACATGCTGGACTTATACTTATGGCGATAAAGGCTCGATAAGAATATCTTCGAGCCTTTTTCGCCAACATCTCACTGGTTGGCTCTCTTTGGAGTCAGAGTTAAATAAACCTACTCATACGAGCACAATTCAAAGTCGCACACACGGTTCACCATTGCGAAACCCGTCATGCTACACTCGTGCTATAAGTATAAAGTAAAAGAAAAAATAAAATATTATTTTGCAATCACACACGTGCAATAAAGCCTTGGGTAAATACAACGCGCGACGGTAGCGATGCCCAACACGACTCCCAAAAATTTTAACATAAGCAACTTTACGAAGGCGTTCACATTACGGAGTGTATATAAGAGCTGCTGCGCTATTGCCATCCCGCTATGCATTGTGATGTCACAATTCCTTGATATAGTCGGCGCGGCGTCAGGTAAAAAGAACCTTGAACTTACGCAGTGAGTTATTTATTGTTCTATATGATGGTAGGTAGATATTAGGTAGGTACACCGCGCTATTGGTTGACCTATTATACTGTTGCCGTCACGCGTTGTATTTGTCACAAAAATTATACATATTATGTATAAAATACAACAACCAACACACATTATAATTTCTATATGTTTCATTTGTAGATAACATAACTTGTTTGGCAACCCTCCTGAAGGTTTGGACTTTGGATACCTACGAGAATATCACCGTGGTCAAAAGAGTTCAACGCGTACTTATATGTTTTTCCATCATTTTTGTTTATTTTTTATTTATAAGAAAAATTGTTTTCAAATGAAAAATATGTATCTTTTGGATAGTTGGAGTGAGTGGAATTTTTGAAAATCGGTGAGGGGGTAAAACTTTCAAAAATCCCAAAACACGTATATTCCACCTAAAAGTTTTATGCGGATTCTGGATCTTTCCAAAAAAAAAAATTCTTTCTTCTTTGAAAAACTTTAATAGTAGTATTATTAAAGTTTTTCAAAACTAAGAAGACGCTATTTAAGTACTGAAAGTTTTCTCGAATAACTTGAATCTTACTGAGTTAAACTAGGTTAAATCCCAAAAAGTGTGTTTTCATGGTAATCATAAAGAATGCTTCATACCTACTTAGTTGATCGTGAAAATGTTTCATGCAAAACATCTTGCATCGTTGTATAAAAATAATGTAATACAACGTTGACTCTCTACTTCAGTTATGTAGAGAGTCAACGACACTCTTTCTCAAGTCATCGCCGTCATCATATTTAGCTAGCTATAAATAATATTTAAAATTTCACACAACCGCGCTACCTCTAGATGGGTACCTACTAAATGTAGGTATTTCAACACGGAATTTTAATTACTCGTTTACATTTTGTTGCAAGTTATATTATTATGCAATATATTATATTATTAGGAAATGTGTATGACATCAGTAGAGTGAGTCGGGTGGGTAAAGTCACATCAATGTTGACTGTGGTTACATTTTTAGTAAGTATACTTAAATAATATGCGTTGCGTTGATTCTTGTGGCAAATCTTTCGGATGCCGTTGCGGTCAGCGCATATTAAGAGGCTCCGAGAACTCTAAAGAACGTGCGCCGGTGCCTCTCTGACGCGACACATCCTGGGGGATGTACCCACACTTAGTAAAGTGCCTATCGTGCTCCACTTTTTTATCGCCTAACACATAATAATGTTACGTTAGTGTACAGGTAGTGCGAGTAGGTCATGTTCTTCATTCTAATTACACACACAATTTTGTGTGCCTGTAGGACAAAAGGAATAGGTACACGTTATCGAATTATTTTATTCGAAACTTTATACCCGTAACAAAATACGCGTCCTTGTAAAAAGTACCGAATTTCTTTACCTAAGCACCTTTTAACAAGCCTTTTGAGAGCCTGAGGTATCTACCTGAGAAAAAAACGAATTTGGCACCAATGACTGACAGGTAATCAAAACCTTTCAGGCCACTAAAATGGACATAATATAATATGTAGGTTCAAGTAATACGCTGGAAATAGTGTTTAATACATAAATAAATAATAGTTATTTTTTGTGCTGATTCAAAACTCCCCACCGATTGTACCGGGAATTAAAATTGACACTAATTGTAAAAAAATTAAAATATGGTCTTCGTGTTGATATCAAATATTGTTTCATCACTTTGAGTACGCTTATTGACGCTCACTGCTGGCGAAAATCACGTTGCTTCAAAAACAGAGCGGCAATCGCAAGTCCAGCGTACTTGTATTAATAGATATCAGTGTTTCGGACGCTTCTGATTTTTAGCGCTGTGAAATCTGACACTCAGTGAGAGAAAAATAAACGAAACTGGATGAAATCACGCGAAAAAAACCAAAACGAGCGTTTTTAGGTTATTTTTTTCTGCTTTTCAAACTGGTGGTAACTATGTGATAATGTCATTACCAAAAGACAAACTTTCAGATTATTAAAAAAATCCTGTAATGTAACCCACTTGAAGTAAAAAATTCTGTATATTTTGGGATGTTAAGTTTAATACGCGTTTCCGTTATTTCAAGAACAAAACTGTGACATGTTGTGGTTAGTCATCCACTAGCAATAAAACTTGCAGATGTCAACTCTGGGAAGTTACTTTGGACTTTATAAAAACTCGCAGAAAGCTAATCTCTGCAAGTTTTAATAACGAAACTTGTATACAACGTTAGTTTTAGTATACGCAAACCCTGAAAGCAGTTTGTTCAGAATCAATAACAGAATTGATTAAAAATACTTTAAAAGCCTGCAAGTTTGGATACCTAGTTGAATGACCGCATGCACCAGCTGATTCGAACCGTGTTAGCGGGAGCGCGCACAATCGACGTTAGCCGTCTCGTTCGCTCACAGCCGTTCACTTAGGGTGACCATGTTTTTGCGATTACAATGACTCAACACAACAAGCTTACAACTTCGTGAATTTTCATTAAATATTCTTGAAATTTTGTACAAACATTCTGTATGTAACAATATTCGACAAGCGTTTCAGTTTTTGCGTTAACTAAAACTAACGTTGTCTAAATTGACTTGGTGCGTGTGTGGTCAGGTCACATATGACTTGTCAGACTTCTAGTTTTATTGCTAGTGAATCTTGCTATACACTAAGAACTAAGAAATATGTACCTACGTAGCTACATACCATTGATGTTGGAATCCCCCTCTACTTGATGAAGCATGTGGGCGGGGTAGGCGAGCCGCGGATATGAGCAAACGCTCATATCAAAGTCTTTTGAGCACATTACTATGGGCCATTTTTGCCCAATTGTCACCGTGATTAGAGCTGCCGTACAAAACTCGAAAAGATGCCGAGTTTTACTGTAATTATAAGTCGTATGCGAAATAAAAATGTGAGTCCGGGTAAATAAAGGAATTTCTTTCGTCCATAAGATAAAAATCTACTAAAATATTTGTAGATCGAGGCATAATCTCGAAAAATTATGTCGGTTGACAATTTTAAGAGCGTTCATACACAACTACCGATTTTTTTTAGGAATTATTCATGTGCGAAGTGCTACAGATATTAGGAGTAATAACGAATAAAAAGGTTGAAATATTTAAGAACAAGCGTTTATTAAAGATCTATTGCTAATGAATTATTAATTTTATTGAAAAATAATATTCCTATCAAATCCTTATTCTTTTAAGAAACAAAGCATTCTCTGGTTATTTCTAACAAAGACATTTATTTCTAACATACAAAAACTACAGTGATATCAAAACTCAGTCTTTCACACAGTAAATACTCAAAGCCCCGTTTGTTTTAGTGGTTTACTAAAACATCGGAAACACACGAGTATCTCGTAATGCCTACAATAAGAGAAGATATACATAGCAATGCTAAGAAACATAAGGCCAAGCTATCCATACGAATACGTCCATACGGATACGTATGGATAGCTACGGATTATCGCTGCGGTCGGGAAAAAAAGATGGCCAGCAAACAAAACAAATTCATATAAAAATTTCCTTCATTTTCAAACAAACAATGAACTTGTGAAGTGGTCCCACGCGTCAACGCTCTTAATTTTGGGCTTGCGTGTGTCGATAATTTTATCGATAGTGTATTTTTGTTAATAAAGGCTAAACATCTTGTAGCACCTATTGTTATAAAAAAGTTTAAGTACTATAGCATAATTTTTAGTAGGTAGTAATACAACAAAAGTAGATCTATTTATATAATAAGACTTCCTCCGGCCTGACTGACAGACTGATCTATTTACTATCTAGTCTATCAATATACTTATATAAAGTCTATCAATCCGCACATGGCTAGCGTGGTAGACTACGACCAAACCCTTCTCACTCTGAGAAAAGACCCGTGCTCTGCAGAGAGCCGGCGATGGATTGATCATGATGATGATGATGGACAACAATAGATTGCATATTTTATACTTTGCCAAAAGAAGACAGGTATATCATGGATTGACTAGGTATTCTACAGAATGACTGAATTATAGACATTTCCGGTACCATTATTGAATTTGAAATCTTAAGAACAGGATCTCGGCTGAAGTGAGAAGATTGGTAACTTAGGTAGGTACAGACTGATATTTAACATACCTACATATAAGTCGAGTTGAGAACCTTTTTTTCGAAAGTCAGTTAGAAATCGTCATGTATGTAAATAAATTTAAACAATGCAATACCATCTCTAACTGCCCTTTAAGATAGCCAATAATTATGACGTATTGATAAATATTATCGACATCGACTGCCAATTGTTACACATCACTATTTGTCAGTGGCTTGTGTATTGCCAGTGACGTACAAAAATTTTCACAATAATTGAATTAATTATTTTTAAAGTGATTGCTTCGAGCGACATGTACTTTATATAGTGAAACATGTTTTTCAGATGTTTGCACAATAAGCACAATAATTATCAACGCTTGGAACATGGTATTAAGAACTGAAAATATTTATTGTGCAAATTTTTATCATAGCTGGCAATACAATACTTGAATGGTACTTCAAAATCAACCCTACCGCTAAGAATATACAGACGATTTTTGCTTGTAAATTTTTGGCCAATAGTAGATTCGCGATGGCTGTGTGCTGAATACGCGATTCTTTAAGATAGTGTGCGAAGTGGCTCGCTCGGTTTTCATACAAAAGTAACTTCATCAGCGTTCTATAGTATTTATTATTCTAGGCTACATACACACCGATAATATTGTGGTCGATCGCTCAGCTTTAACCTAAGGCACCTGTCGACTGCCTGTTTATCTTTTACCCTTGTTTACATCACTTTTACGACAACTTTATTGCATAAGACTAATAATTATTATTGCTGATAAGTAGGTAAGTATCAAATATTTTTCTCACTTCACATTACTTTTCTTCCCAACCTTTTCGATCCCGTTCCTTCAGTTCTAAACAATTTAGGCTGTTATTAAACAGACTTCCAAAAAAGAGGAGGTTCTCCATTCAGCGCACTTTTTTTATGATGTAAGTAATCTAAACAAAAAAAATCTTTTTTTTCCTTAAAGCCAGACTCGTAGATATTCGCAACCTTATCAACTTTTCAAATTATTTTACAATACCTACTTTCATTCGAGGCGCTCGGCGTATCTAGTGTATATCGCATTCCATTCCTTTATCGCGAATCCCTGATTCGCAAAGAACTACATTATAAACATATTCATTTTGTAAATTAAGACCCACGAAGGTCGTGCTTTACGTCCAAAGTCAATAAAACCTGTCCAGATAATGGGAAAAGATGACCGCAAACCTCTTTCTTGCTGCACTAATTTATCAAAACTTCTTGGCATTTCTTCATCTCGGGTTTCAGATAGGCACTTACGATTTATAAGGACAATGGGCATATTGTATTATGTTAGGTAGAAGCCTCTATGAATGATCACGAAGCTGTCTCAAATATGTCTGTCATAAAATTTTAAGATAGTATTTTCCAAAGGTTTTCCAAAGGAATATAGGATGAAAATAGTTTTTAATTTAGAAAAGAAAGAAGTCTCTTTTTAAAAAAAGTACTTAAAGTTACAATTACAACATATGTACATAATATTAAGTACCAATTTATGCAAGAGTTTAATAGAAGATTATTTTCTATTAGGTAGGTATATTATTATTGCTTGGTTTGCTAGGTATAGGTAGATATTTATATCAACAGTTATTGTATAAAGGCATTCTTGAAGGTAACGACGCTGTATGATACGCTATCGACGATTTGTTGTAATGAAATGACATGACGTGATATAAGAGACTGCATTCCAGCGGCGTAGGGACAGTTGCTCGAGAGGAGTCGTGTCATTGAACCGACCTGTGGCGAATTGCTACGCTTCCGCAACAGACGGCAAATAAAATCAATTAGTGTAGCCGACGCCGTTAGTTCGACCTAACCACGCGGACATTATGGGAAAATGCGCCAACAATCAACAAAGCGAATCTAAAGCACCGATGATAATAAGCCTACGACGTGGACGCAGCAATAATAAACTTAAGAGTGCTCTCCATTGTCGCTCCAAGCACAGCGAGAGCGCATGCTATTCTAATCAACATTTAAGCGCAGAACATACTCTAGATTAAGATAGAAGTTGTCTCAACAACGCAAATCAACGTTTGGTATTACGTTATTATTTTGAAAACCAATCAATATTTAAAAAGAAAACATAACATTATTGAAATTATCACTCAGCAAAGTTTGCCTTTAGTTTTGCAATTTTATTGGTTTTACATTGTTTAATTACGCACGAAGCTGCTTCAAAATTCGGCCTATGCAAAATACATATAATTTTATTTATTATTGTCAGGCATAAATAATGAAGAGATAAATCGATATTTAGCTTAGTTTTAGATCCAGAACAACAAATAATAGAATATGGAATCGGCAGCGTTTGGATGGAGAACCATGAAGCGTAACTGCAAACTGTAGAATGGGAAGAGACAATTCCTTGAGTCATGCCAAAGTTATTATTACTGACTTACATAGCTTGTGATTCAACACTTCTATAAATATAGGCTAGGCACGTGTGATAATTCCAAAGGATGGTGTTTAATGAAGATGGCCACGTCATTTTATTGGCACCACGTCGCTGACACCGGATAAGCGTTGCGAGCGGCCGATTGTCTCGCGCCCATCATAAATAACTCGCCCTGTGTCCGGTGTCGCCTAGGAATACAGAGTTGTCGCTGCCTGGCGAATCCTGACAGCAAGCGCTATCCCGATATCCTAATCAACTCTCGGCGAGCTCCATTTAGTGTTTGTTTATGTCGTTAGACAAAGACAAGTATAATATAAGGACGAATGGGAAACGACTACCCGTGATTGAGCGCCCCCTCCCTTGCTGCTCGCAGGAAGCAGCCTCCGCGTCGAGCATACGGATGAGCGAAACGTGCGCCACGCACCGGACTCCGGGAGATGTTCAACTATCCACAACGATTTTATCGCATTTTATAAATCTTCATTACTATCCTCACTTCGGATTTCTTTTGAACCAAAAAAGGAGTGATCTATTGTTATACATTTTAATTAATTAAACCAGTATCCCGAGCTCGGTTTAGACCCACCCGGGCTATTAAATCAAAGGCAGAAACAATGGACATAATATGATATAAATAGCTGGTACGAATATAATATGGTAGTTTTTCTTTGGTCTCTTTTATTGGGCAATCGTTATGTGAGGGGTGCATAGGGGCGGGTTGGGATCGTGCGGGCCGAGGTACGCTGAGGGCCGATAGCATCGCCTCGGCGCGGTCTATAAATAGATGGCAGGCAGACCCTTGAACCAGCCTCGGTCATCACTACACGTCTCAAAGGGCTACAACTGTATATTTTTAACATACCAAAGACTATCTTAGTCGCGGATTGCTTTTGTGTTATTGTTTTTCGTACGCTCTCAATATTTTTAAATGTGCCTACAAGTTACAATCCAGCCTCGTTTAAAGAATATTCATAGCCACCATATTCTTCAAAGATGAAATCGTAGAGGATTAAACGGTCGTACTTAATTGTGACAAATGTTTGATTTTAATCGCGTTCCATGCAGCCCTGATTGTTTTTTTCGAACGTAACAATGTGCATAAAACATGGTGGAGCGGGCGTAGTTTCTCGCTCGTTCGCTTTCGTTTGCGCATGCAGGCGACCGCGACGGTTATTTTTTTCCCTGATTAGAGTACCTAAAAGATGCGCAACCGGTCGGCGAGCAAAAGCCGCTGCCAGAGAAGGACGCGCGCCTCCTGCGCAGAGTCGAGGACCTGCGCCCGCGCCGCGCCGCCGCCCGCTAATGATGTCCTTTCTCTGAACCGCTCCTAATTGGACGTAAGCTCTGCTCCATCATCAGGAGAAAAAACTGCCACGTCAAGACACATACCGTGATACTGTTAATGGTGCGTACCGACTCTTCAAACGCGAAAACTATCCAGTTTTCGCGTTTGAAGAGTCGGTACGCTATACAACATCAAGTTTACGAATTGTTGTTATTGCAATGAAATGCATGCGCATGCCAAGAATTCTTCTCTTCAGAGAAATATGTAATTTGTTACTCTTTTTCTTAATTTGTGTATTCTGTCGTCACGTCAAATTTTCGCTCTATAAAGCCGGAAAATTATAATTTTACACCTAAATTTTCATTAAAATAACCGGGTAGGTAGGGGTATATGACCTTCCAGTTGAACTGGAGAAAATCGTGATACAAAATTAGTGTTTATGTCCTAACCGAGTAACACATACCTGATCGTATCTTAACAAACTGTTATGAATATTATAATGCTAGATCCGGAACGAACACAATGATATTTTGGATTCCTGAAAAACCGAAATACGATTTCCCTTCTCAAAAATTATACCTACATATAGTAGTAGGCAGATGGTTATTATATTGTATAGTAATGTCCCGCAAAAAGCCCTCAATCGACTGAATGTAGTTAAGAGTATGTTAAATAATATTTCTTAGTAATTATTAAATATTCACATTCTCTGTTAGTTACATAAAATATAATAACTATTTCAAATTATCGTAATCATAGAATAAACTAAAACGGACGTCCAACGTCATAAACGTCACATTTCACGTCGTGAAAAGCTCCCGTATTATGCTCATGGCGAGTTTTGGCCATTGATAATACTGATTTGATAAGTTGGCTATATACGCTTATCTTAGGTATATTTATTATGTCTTTATAATCGCTATTTTAATCATGTGCCCAGTGCCGTAATTTTACGGTAATATCACACGAGTAAAAGATTAATTTGTACGTGCGTGTATTTCATTTCTGTGATCAAGTGGGCGTAAGGTACACCTGCTGTATGAGATTTGAGTCTCCAGTAATATGACATCTCTCTGGTTAAAGGCGTCGAATATAATTTGCCAACAGGTGACTTGTCCGCTCATCTGCGTGGTTAAGTCATAAAAAAGACAAGGATCTATTATCGTACAGACAATTTCAAAAATAAATAATGAATAGGTAAAAGTATCCAAGATTGATCACCGTCATATTAGGACCTTTATCTATTACTAGCGTATGCTCGCGACTTCGTCCACGTGGACTACACCAATCCCTATTTCACCCCCTTAGGGTTTGAATTTTCAAAAATCCTTTCTTAGCGGATGCCTCCGTCATAATAGCTATCTGCATGCCAAATTTCAGCCCGATCCGTCTAGTAGTTTGAGCTTTGCGTACCTTTTCCTTTTATATATATTTAGATATGCCATAGAAACCATATACGCATGGAAACCATGGCATGTTATTTGTAGCTCCGTAATACTTGATTGAAACTGAAACTGTCGGATATAGAAAATAAAAAATGACCGAAACTGTTACATAGTCGTATATAACATGAGATGGACTATTTTCATATAACCCATTAGCTACTTTACTTAAAGTAGCCTGTGAAAATCGCGAAGCAAAATCGCACAAAATTTGAAATTTTGCGAGAACATGTTCATTAAACCGAGCTAAAGACGCTAAAGAGCGTGCGAGTGTGAACATTCGCATTGCTTCGTTTCTAACAAGAAAATCTGGTTTAATGTTGCAAAAGGACATTAAATTACGAAAAATGAATTTTTGCACTTGCAAAGTGTAAGAATGATACTTATTAAGTGATAAAATTGAAAAATTACTTTTCGTGACAAATCCCCTGTGAAATCACTATAAAGAAAAAATGTATAGAAGTAATAAATATTTAAAAGCAGCAATAAAGCCCGCCTCTGTCCGCGACTTTGCCCGCGTGTATTCAGGTTTTCAAAAAATCCTATAAGAACTCTTTCATTTGCCGGGATAAAAGAAGCCTATGTTCGTTTTCAGAATTCAAGCTCTCTTCAAAATCGATTCAACGGATGTTCCTTTAAAAATCTCGTGGAAACTCTTTGATTTTCCGGGACGAAAAGTAGCCTATGTCGGTCCCCGGAATGCAAGTATCTTTATGCCTTGTTAAAATAGGTTTAGCGGATGGATCGTGAAAAGCTAGCAAACAGACAGATAGGTCGACACACTTTTGCATTAATATAATATTAGTATCGATGCAATGTTATGAATAATTGCGGACAAGGGCGGAGTAAATAAATAAATAAAGTAAATAAAAGTTTATTCAGCTCACAATATCCCAGAGAAACAAAATATATAAACCAAATGTTAAAAATTACAAAATTAAAACTAGGTAAACTTAAAGCTACAAAGGACAAACAAGGACACATTTTGAGGTTTGATCTATTTTCTTTTATTTTATTTTTGTAGATCGTGAATCGTGATACATCCAGAATTGAAACTGACAAAATAATGTTCTACCAAATCCAGATTTGAAAATCTCATATCCCCAACTAACAAACCATCGAAATGCGATTATGTCAGAAACACGTACCAGCAAGAATTACCCTGTAATAACAGACGGGAATACAGTGGATTGTCGTAGATTGCAACGCACTGAATCTAGCTGTAAATAATGACACAATTGGAGACCTTACTCTTTCTTAATCAAGGCACAGATAATGAAAGCCCTTACGGTATAACGCACTTCCTTTCCCACAGATTATTGCACCATAGACCTACCTATAGCATGAGCCCAAGGAAACATAATAAATTAATGAAAACTAAAATCTTTTATCATAATGTACTATAGATCATACAACTTTAAACACGTGGATTTAGAATTAGAAATATTTTTAAAAATCTCGTGGGAACTCTTTGATTTTCCGGGAAATATAGCCCATATCCGTTCCCAAGGTGCAAGCTATCTCTGTACCTTTTGTCAAAACCAATTGAACTCATGGGCCGTAAAAAGTTAGCAGACAGACAGACACACTATCGCTTTTATAATAATATTAGTATGGATTCATAATAATTCATCACTGGAAAAACATTATTTTGAGGAATCTGATGTGGACTAGTTGTGACTTGTGAAGTAATATATAAGTCAATGCTTGTGACACAAAAAGTAAACAAACAAAAAAGGTGGTGTGCGGTCACCTTAAATATAGGACCCATCTTTTATTATAAAATAGATATATAAGCTAACTTGCATATACATACTTTAAGGGACCCATGCTGCGAGAATGCAAAACAGAAGACTTGCTGACTTACATACATGCAGCTTTATCGCACTTTATTTATTGCTGGCCACTCTATTTGGATTATTCCGATTGCTGTGCTAATAAAATGTATGCCTCGCTTATATTTTTAACACGGGTAGATTTTTATCGGATGACTTGCCTTTACCCGTGACTTTGTTTGCGTGTGAATTTTTAGAAATCCTGTTGGAACCCTTTATTTTCCCAGGATGAAAAGTAACCCTAGTCACTGTCTATCTGTCCGTCTGCTAGCTTTTCGCGGTCCATCCGTTTAAACGATTTTGACGAAAAGTAAGTAACCTACAGATATAGCTTGCATCCTAAGGACATGGGCTAATTTTTGTCCCGGAAAATCTTAAGAGTTTCCAAGGAAAGTAAAAAAAAACGTAAATCCACATTCCACATGCTCTAAGTCGCGGGCATTAGGTATATTATGTTGGTTACGGAGACAGCTTGCATCCCGTATACGGATATAGGCTACTTATCTCGGAAAATCAAGAAGAATAATATGATTTTTTTAAAACTGAAATTCACGCGAACGAAGTCGTGGTTATCATCTTGTCTATTATAATATAGACTACTTACATACAAACATGGATTGCGACTATGTTTTTAATAAGAGATAATAACAAAATTATTAGGTAGGTGTACATGTACGAAGACTCTAGATTCTAGAACCTACTCGTTCCTACGTGGTGTGCCAATCATTTAATTTAATAGCGTGTCATATCAAATTGCCCTCAGAGCTTTCTTGGTCGCACGTAAACCTTATATGATCGTGAATCAATTATCATTTTATTAAACTTTTATAACCGTGCGATCGTGTCACGCATGTAATGAAATAATCACACCGATATTATATGTATTATTATAAGGACTATAGATACTATACCTCATATACCTCATTTAGGTATCTATTTTGTTGAAAGTTTATTTTTGGGCCATAGCAGACATAGATTAAGAAAATTAGTTACTTTCGAAAACTAGATGCCGCGTTTGAAATTTGAACGCGCCATTCCGTAGCTATACAATTTCTGAAAATCAGGTTGCAGCGATCATGTTGATTTTCGGAATCTCGATACCAATTTTGACTTGAAATCACTTACCACCAGGTGACATTGCAGTCAAGGGCTAACTTGTATCTGAATAAAAATAAATAAAAAACCACTTCCAAATACCTACTAAAACTAGCAATTTCAATGTCACTAACTATTTCAAAGTCGTCAAAACGCAACGCAGCATCATTTGCATAATGCATTTTCAAAATCACTGATGCTAAGAGTATCGTGTGTGTTAGGTGGTTAGAGCCCTTAGATATCGATAGGTGAAGGGTGATGACTGTAGACATGGCTAGTATCATTTCCGCTCGCAGTTGTATCACTATGGTCTGAACTCTGAAGTACGAATGCTAGCCAAGTGGGGGATATTATAGGAAACCCGCCCGAGCAGCAGCGTTACCCCAATTCCACAAGCTGGTTTCGGAGATGGACCTAGGCCAGTGTAGGGGCCACTGTGGGGTTGGCTGTGGGGTCACCACTGTGAGGTGACCTACTGTGGGGTTGGGTCTTCACTACTGTGGGGGATGTCTTGAGGGTTTTTAAATCACACCCTACTGACACAAAACATTTAGATAGATTTACTCCACACCACAATGACTGAACCGATTTGGTTGGGAATGGAAATAGCTTATCCTATGCTACTTTTATCCCGGATAAAATGGGACTACCTCTGAAGTATGACCTAACAAACAAAAAAAAAGAATTATTAAATTCGGTTCATAATTGACGGATACAGTCGAATTGAGGACCTCCTCCTTTTTTTGAGGTCGGTTAAAAATCAAAGAGTTCCCGCAGGTTCTCCAAAAACTTATAACCACGCGGAAAAAGCAGCGGACATCATCTATTATTATTATTAAACTAGCTGATCCGCCCCGGCTTCGCTCGGGTGGAGTTTAGAAAATTGAGGAGGAGGTTGAATTGAATTTTTCTCTCCGTAAGAACCATCCTCGTACTTCAAGGAATATTATAAAAAAAGAATTAGCGAAATCGGTTCAGCTGTTCTTGAGATTTGCGATGAGCAACACATTTAGTGATTCATTTTTATATTATAGAAGATAGAAAAAATAAAATTGAGAATAATGTTAGTGGGTATACGATATCTATCGAAATCAAACCTGGTGGTAGTTATTTAGCATTCGTGCGGCTGCGCCTGCGTCAAAGATACGCTTGCCAGTCAATGATTAAGTTGTCCCGGGTTTCCTTTCTAATTGGATGGAGCTGTACAGAGTACCGATAAGCAATCGTTTGGAAAAGCCAAAAAAAAAAACCTAAGTATAAGGCAGGCGTGCCAGCGACTATAAACAGATAAACAAATAAAAATGTACCTACCACACTGCTATCACTTGTTCTCCTTTTTATTCAACGAGAAGTAAGGGTCTTTACGCACTGTATCCGTTCCGAATTCGAGAATTCTCAATTCGAAATATAAGTAGTAATTAGGGGTTGCGACTAGATCTGAATATCGTTCAGATTCGGATCAGATGCAGTGCCTAAAGAGCCTTGGCGTTTGACAGCCGTATTCCCCGATGCTAAATGACGATAAAGTTCGTATAAAATGACTCCTCACGCGCCATTTTTTCACCTATGGGTCATGTCAAAAGTACGGTTCACCTTTAAAATAAGGACTAAAATCGTACTCTTGATATGAAATTGAACAAATTCCGAAATTGATTCACATGTTGAACCCAGGACCTCCTACTTTTCGGCCCATCGGTACACATCACTACGATAGGGAAATCAAAATAAATTACCATAGGTAACATGGGCTACTTGATACCGCTTATTAAAAATGCTAATTACCAACATTAAATTAATAACAGATAAAATCGATCAACCGATCGGAAAATTAATTTACATTTTATGGGTACATACTTAGATACCTAAATACTGATAAATGGTAATATTTATTCATCCTGTACCTACTCGGCTATTAATTGAAATGGATAGCTGAAAGCTTGTAATAGTTTATGTGACAAGTCTTTTCATATTATGTATAGAGTAGGTACCTATAGGTATAGATAGAAGATAAGGCGCAGTGACAAGATTCTATTTTAAAAATCAATTTATTATTTGTTACTATTTAACCAAGTAGAAATCCAAACTTCTCTTAAAAGTGGCTCTTCAAACTCTCCTTGTCAAAATAAAGGTTTCTTGGTAGTGCGCGAACACGAACACACGAACATAGTGTGGCTCTCATTTAGATACTAACCAATCAAACTCAATGAAATTTTGTAGATACGATCTATGAGCTGATATCTATGTCTATGTATTTAGCTTCCCAGATTTCCGTTAAACTATTCAGTTTCAAAGTTACACGGTTAAAGAATTTACATATTTTAAATCTTTGAGCCCGTTAATTGATTTTAAAACTACAAGTTCGATTATTATAGGACAACTAAATGATGACCGCGGCTTCATTCCGCGTGGATGTAGTTAGGGTTTTTTTTCAAAATCCAGCGGAAACTCTTTGATATTCCGGTTTAAAAAGCCATTCCAAATTTCAGCTAAATCGGTTCAGTCATTGTAGCGTGAACAAGTTACGAACGTTCAAACTCTCACATTTATATATTACTAATATAATCAATGATTTTAACCACAAATGTATCTTTCTAAGTAGCTATAATTAGCCTATATAACTATTTATAGACCCTTTAATAAATACTCAATAATATTTTGATTTTCATATCAAACACGCACTACGTGTAACAGCGCTAAAAATAAATCTTTCTAATGAATTCTACGTCGCAAGTCGCGGCTCGTAACCCGATATAGCTTAGCCAATAATATGTTTAGTTCCTAAGCTTCATTGCGTCCCTAACTAGTCTGATATTGAAATGACGATACCGACTCAACCTACGGGCTTGTCACTTCACTGAACGCGTCCACGGCACTTATCGTTATAAAGATATACTGGGCTTCCTGGTAATCTATAGCTAAGTGATTAAAGTACATGTCTGTAAGTAACGCAGGCTCTATTCAAACCTCGAGGCAGAACTAAAGCCTGTCTCATTCTAAACGGGGTTTTAAAGCTAAGACCTACCACGCTTCTCGCTGACACACGATTCTGCAAGTTTTTTAGGGTTCCGTACCTTAAAATAAGAAGAATAAGAATAAGAATAATTTATTTTGAATTTTGAATTTTGAATTTTGAATTTAGACACAAGAAACGAGTTTCCTACCCTCTGCACTAGGAAAACCCTGTATTGCAGAAGGCAGTTACAAGTTTTCTAAAACTAAGGACTTAATATTATATTATATCTAATATTATAAAGGAACTCTAAAGGAATTATAAAAGGAAAAAATGAAAAAGGAACCCTTATAGGATCACTTCGTTGTCTGTCTGTTTGTCTGTCCGTCTGTCTGTCGTGTCTGTCACGCAAACCTATACGGTAGGTACTTCCCGTTAACCTAGAATCATGAAATTTGGCAGGTAGTTAGGTCTCATAGCACACGTAAAGAAATAAATCCGAAAACCCCGAATTTGTGGTTACATCTCACACAAAAAAATTAAAATGTGTTAATGAGCAAATAATTAGTATTTTCAATTTTCAAAGTAAAATAATTATACCAATTGTTATCATATCAAAAGACTTTACCTGTATATTCTGAAACAGATTTTTATTTATTTTTATGCATAATAGTTTTTGATTTATCGTGCAAAATGTCGAAAAAAATACCTTAGTACGGGACCCTCAGTGCGCGAGTCTGACTCGCACTTGGTCGGGCTTGTCAAGCTAATATAATATTGCTCTGAGGTTTTCCGACGCCGAGTTTTTTCACGCAACCATACGGAACGTAAAAATCATAATAATTCACTAAAATGTCGGCCACGTGCATTAGCGATCTGCGGGACTTATGAGGGGTTTTATAATGCGCTTATTTAGGAATTACGATTAGGAACTCCACCGTGTTTAACCATGTTCACCATTAACCCATCACCGGCTCACTACTAAGCACAGGTCTCTTCTCAGAATGCGAAGTGTTTGGCCATAGTAGGTACACCACGCAGACCAAGTGCACACACACACCTTTCACACACCTTTGAGAACCCTGTGGAGAACTCTCAGGCATGTAGATTTCCTCACGATGTTTTCCTTCACCGTTAAAGCAAGTGATATTTAATTGCTTAAAACGCACATGACTTCGAAAAAGTAGAGGGCGTGCCCGGAATCGAACCCACGGACCCACCAACTAGGAGGTTATCGTCTTATAAGTCTTAACCACTAGTCTATCACCGCTTTTGTACTTTTAATATATTTGAAACTAGCTTATGCTTGCGACTTCGTCCGCGTGGACTACACGAATTTCAAACCCCTATTTCATCTCCTTAGGGATCGAATTTTTAAAAATCCTCTCTTAGCGGATGCTTACGTCAAATTTCCCGATCTGTCTAGTAGTTTGAGCTGTGCGTTGATAGATCAGTCAGTCAGTCAGTCACCTTTTCCTTTTATATAATAATATATTAGAATATATTAAGTATAATACATATAATGCCTGTGTTGTTCCAGCCATCGCTGCGGCTTAACTAATGAAGATTTAAATCGACGCTGGTGCAAGCCGAGCTCCGTTTTGCATCCTTCTATTTACCATACCAAGGTAATTACACCAAGAATTTTCGCTCATTAGTGATTAAAGTAAGACAATTCTATTTACGAGCTAATTTTATACGGGTACCAAACATCCAGATAAATAAAAATAAAGACATTGACTAATCGGTGTGGCTATTTCAAGATATAGGTATTCCTTAACAGGGCGTTTCGTTTATTATTAAAGAGGATCGAAAACTAAACTTCACACACCTTTGAGAACATTATGGAGAACTCGCAGGCATGCAGGTTTCCTCGCGATGTTTTCTCACCGTAAACGCACATAACTCCGACAAGGTAGAGTTGCGTGCCCGGGCTCAAACCCCAGACCGTCCGAATAGAAGGCCGACATTTTTAGTAATAATAGGTACATTAATAGCAATAATACTGCCTCACGATTCACGAACGTTCGTTGGTTTCCTAACTAGGGCGCGACAGAATATCTGATTGTGTCTGAAAACACCGCGAGATGCTAGGTACCGTGCAGCTACTTCTTTGTTTTGACTTTTGAGTTAGACACACCACCACTACGTGCGGACAGCCTAGTCACTAGTGTGACCTTGCGCGGCACCTTGCCCATTGTGGACATGCCTCGACCACGGCAAAAGCTCATTCCTTGGTCGAAGTAGTGCGGGCCGACGCGACGGCCGGCCGAGGAAAATGCAAATCATTGAAAAAATAAACTATGTACCTAGGTAGTAGGAAACTGCTTAAAAATGTATGCCTATCTATGCTAAACTTTGTCTCTTTCCACTTAAGGGCCTAATAGAATATTTAGTACGCGTTTGGAAGAAACCGCCGTTAGTGTACTGCGACTACCACGGCCACTCGCGCAAAAAGAATGTTTTCTTTTATGGATGCGCCGGCGCCGAGAGCTGGTGCAGCAACGACCGGCTGGTGCCCGACGAACCTGTTAAATACCTTGTAAGTTGCGAAAATAGCTTCGATAGATCAGGTCCGTAATCGGGATTAATTTTTTAAAGGTGTTGGTTTTTTAAATCATTTTAATTGATGATCATGATATTAAGAGCTCTCATATATTATATTGTATTTTATTATCATTATTATTATCATTGTTTTAAACAAAATAATGTTAATGATATTATTATTTTTTGTCAGAATAGTCGATGTGATAAAATACTTACCATACGATAAATTTATATTGTTGCCTGTAAGAAAGCTATTTGAATTATACTATATTTTTATCTTTTCTATTAAGTTGATACTTACTAAAAAGAACACCTAATCATCAACTTTAATTTCATACATAGGTAGGTAACCTTCACCACTTGAGAGGACCAACCAGGTTTCCACTCGCGACGGCTCTGTCACTAAGCACTATTTCTAACTTCTACAGTACCTACAGGATTGTACAAAGATCGTTAGTTAAGACTTTTTCCTTTTTCCCGACTAGCTGTTCCTGTAATTCCGTTACTTCATCTATGGATGACAAAACAAGAAAGATCGAAGTTACAGCTTGTTGACACAAATATTTTAACCGGATAACATTTTACAAGGGTGTTGAAAAAACTACGCAAATGTGCCAATGTGTGATACCTGATAAGTTTATTTAAGTCCCTATCCCTACTAGGTATAGTCTTAGTAGGTAGGTATGAGAAACGAGCTGAGATAAATTTTAAGAATGACCTTCACTCATCTGATAACTTAGATGTAATGTGTTTTTTATGAATCTTATCGATCTAAATAGCGGTGGTGTATAACTACCTATTATTTGTATCTTAATTGAAGCTGTAATTACATTTCTTTATACAAATAACGAGCAAATGAGCTTCAGGCGTATTACGTACTTTCCTGATGTTATCTAAGTAATTAGGATCACCGCTAATGAGCACCTGACGAGCCACCAATGAGTTGCTCCCAAACTAGGATTCCGTATGTGGATACGTAGGTATAGCCAGTCGGAACGAATGAGTCTTATCGACTCAGCTTTTTAGCTGGGCAGCGAATATTGTTGCCCATACAAACGAGAGCAAGGCAGCACAAAAATTTACGAAAGAAGCTTCGCTTCCGTTTTTATTTCGTTCTTATTTCTTATCTGTTTACTAGATGTTGCCAGCTCTCATGCATCGGATATCGCCAGCATTCGCGCTGGGCTCGTGTTCGTTTCGCGTCGAACGTGAACGCGAAAGCACAGCCCGCGTCACGGTGTGGCGTCATTTGGGAGTCACCAGATCCTATACAATGGAGGCCTCATTCTGCGGTTTCGATCGGGGGCCTTTTAAGGTAATTGGCACCCTATATGGTGCTTTACCACCAAGGTCATACTAGGATGCGTGGCAAGGGGTATTGTAAAACCACTTTAAAGCTCGCCAATATAATATGGTTGCTACATTTTCATAGCTCAGCTCATTAAAAACTTTTTTAGAAAAACTGAAAAGAAAGAAAAACTAAGCGATATTATACCTACTACCTAAACACAATCCAATAACGAATAACCATTTGCCTTATACTTGTAAATTTAGTATTTTTCAAACCCGCAATGTAGAGCTAAAACTGGAGGTCAATGCTGCCTACGACGCAGCATTGACCGCGCGGTACTTGTCTTTGCTACGAAACGTGCGTCACCTCTAACGTCATTATTCAGATGTTTTATTTGCAATACATTGCGAACATTTCGGAAATACAGGTTTTTATTTCGCGTTGTTTTTTTTTTGTAGTATTTTATCAGTATCATGACGCATGGCAGATTTTTAAATTCAAGCCTATTTATATTGTCTTGGTGAGATGAGGAATATGTAAATAAGTAGGTAGTAGGTATGCTTTCACTTAAATACAAGGAATTCGGTCAAAAAAATGTGTGTAGCCCGAGACCTAAAAGTCCAAAAAGTTTTTGCTCCTACTGAAGTGAAAACCGATTGGGAATCTATTTTTATTTTTTCTTACTTAAGAAAATCAGCTTAAAATAATATATCACAGCCGCCCTTCCCTCAAATCAGGTTTAAGTCGCCTACGCTTACCTACGTCACCTCACGTAATTTATTGCGTCCAGGGATTCCATCTGAATACTCAGCACCTCCAGAGCGTGGGCAGCGACTTTTGCGAGGCCCTCAACGGTCTCGGCGATAACGCCAACGGTGTTGACATACAGTTCACTAAGGATCTTAACGGGTGAGTTTTAAATAGGTACCTACCTACCTATCGACTGTGAACTGGCAACATGTCCTATCTCCAATTTTTGACGATTTCACCCTATACTATCTCGTACTCCGCAGTGTCACAGTTCAAGACAGTTTTCAACTATTTGATAGAGGTGTACAGTTGTACACTAACGGATGCATACGTTAGTGAAAATGAAAATGATAAAAATAAAGTGATTGTAGTATACTACAATCACTTTATTTTTGTCATTTTCATTTTCATTTTCATTTAGCTGGAGGAAACAAATTTATTCCTTCATCCTGTAAAGATGTTAAACTGAGATAGTAGGTATTGCCTCATCAAAATGGTTATCGCAGATTATTCATTTTCTCGATAAAAAAGCTGATACAATGTTGCTATTTTAATGATGAGAGCTCGTGTTTATGAGGAATATTTTTAAAATTCAATAAGGCATAAATAAAAACTTGACTTTAACAATTTTTAATACCTAATAGCACAAGTAGTCAATCCAACAGCTCTACGCGCCGGCGCCGTTTATATTAAAATCCATAAGTACCTACTAGTATCCTAAGTAATATTACAAAATGCGAAAATGTCTGTCTCAACCACTGAATCAATCTTGACGAAAAGCATAGAGATAGTTCGCATCCTCGAGAAAATTCTATTTTAAAAACCACAAACGAAATCGCGGACATCAGCTAGTTTTATAAATAACGAAGCCGATAAGCCATGGAAGGGGTCTAGGAAAAACCGGGTACAAACAACACTTTGTATTGGAATAGGTATAGGCATGTGAAACTTTCGACTATAATATTATGATTAGATATAATATTATGTACCTACCTATGTCAATGCATATTGTTTTTTAGGAATTAAGTATAAAGTTTCAAAAAAAATAAGTAAGCGAATGTACTTTCGATTTGTTAAGTTGAATAAGTTGGGTCTAAAAACTAGGAAACGGTGAAGTTAAAATAGAGACCTAATTTTGACCATGAGAGGCATATTTGACTCAGTTACCTCTAGTTATATGGATCCAAGACATGGTCGCTAACTATGGGCCTCATAAGAAAGCTCAGAGTCACTCAGCGGGCGATGGAGAGAGCTATGCTTAGAGTTTCTCTACGTGATCAAATCAGAAATGAGGAGATCCGTAGGAGAACTTGAGTAACCGACATAGCTCAACACAGCTCAAGTGGCGTGTAGAAGTCCCTACAAGACCTATGTCCAGCAGTGGACGTCTATTGGTTGATGACCTCTAGTTAAAAAAATACTGTTCATAATTATGTAGGTACGGAACCCCAACAGGGCGAGGCCCGACTCGCAATTGGTCGGTTTTTTTCTTTACAACTCGGTTACAATATTCGTGACAAAAGCCTGGACCACTTTTCTGCGCGGTGTCCAGTGGCCTCAAAAGTTACTCTCATGGGAACGGTCCCATAAAGACCCGTGTTAATATAAGTTGCGGAGACTAGCCAGTTGCCTGCGAGTTGTCACTGCGCAGCAACTCGCTGAGTCGCTCGGGAGTTCGGCATACTACGTGCACATACACTGGGATACGGCAACTTCTATAATATAAACTACAGATTCTTACGGCTCGCGCGCTGCGACTGTTCGCGCCTTACGGATGATGATTGAGAAAGGGCATTATTAACTAGCCTTTTAGCTACTTATCTTCCTTCTATAGACAGACGCATGCGGTGTTTAGATCATTGGACAATGCGTCAGGTTACTTTCGACCCACCATGTTTAGTACGTGGTCTCCCCTACCTACCTATTATAACAATGTAGCCATAAAAGATAGTTATAAAAATAAAATAAATAAAAATCTTTTTTATTCGAATAAACTTTTACAAGTACTTTCAAATAGTCGGATGCATCTACCACTGGTTCGGAATGCCTTTCCCGAAGAAGAACCAGCAAGAAACTCGGCGGTTGCTCTTTTCAAATATTTGATAAGTTCATAATAATAACTAGGTACGTGTGTACCTTCACTTATAATGAGCTTGTTATAGCATTTTTATCATTCGTCCTCCAGTAATAATTCTTACCCATAACGAGTCTAATTAATTATTATTTGATTGACAGAAATATCGTTGAAATTCATTTAACCGGTGCAGAAGAAAACAGGCAAGTGGTGTACATATGGGATTTTAAACCCTACACCTACAGCATGTTGTAAACTTGTAACAAACCCGTTTGAGTTTTATTTTCATTAACCATGTTGCACGTTTAAAATTTTCCAATTAGCTTTACAGGCCTTTTATATAATTTTTGCCTTCTGAAGCGATTTGGATGGCTGGAGTGACAGACGGATACGTTTTAATGCAGAAACCTGTCCAGAAGAAAGAAGGCATTTTCACATGGCGACATTTTATCGCGCACGCATTGCGTTTCAGTTGTGTTTGACGCACTCCAACTACACGTAAATATTATGTCGCTGTGAACAAAGACACTAAATAGGCATAGATTTAGATACGCGCCATTTTCAGCCACTGTAACATCCAATTTATTCTAAGTATATAGGTACCCTACTTTTTGTAATAGGTACGTACCTACGTAACGTATAAAAAGCATGTTTTTACTAACTTTCAATAATGTTTGCAGTTGCAAAGTTGCAAGTTGCAAAGAGTGGTTTTTCTTGGACTTTCAAATTCTGGACCCTTTTCAAATGTTAACTTTTAAGGTTTTTATTAATTAATGTTATTATTAGAAACATAACTTAATACTTGTATTTCTTTACAGTGAAATAGCAGTAGACAGCGAACCTGCCTCCGGATCAGACAGCGTTCTGAAAACTGACTCTGATGAAGATTTCGACTAAAGTCGTCGTAGTAAGCTTAAGCGTTTCACTAGGATTTACCTAATTACGAATATCAAATCAGCCTTCAATTGTTCAATTAGATAAAATGGCCTTACTTAAAATGTTATTATAGGTTGTTCAGGCTGAACGCACTCTGATAGACAAACTCCGCTAGCATGCTTGAGTAGATTATTAACCATGGATAATTTATTATTTATTAATTAATTATTATCGATCTTACCGAATTTAAATAGAGTTGAAAATTGTATGTAAGATATTCATCTTATTTTTTCAATTTCAAACATTAAGTACATATTTGAATTTAATAAGGAAAATATAAATACCGTCATTTTTGCGCACGATTTCGTTCGCGTGGTTTCGGGTTTTCAAAAATCTGTAGGGTGTCGCTGTATCCTCCTCAAGCTTTGTTCAATCTTTCTTTTGAAGCCACTCGAGTAGTTGAGGGGTAGAGAAGAAACAACTAAGAACTGATAGACAAAATACTTATGTGGATATGTTATTATGTTAGAAGAGTGTTCGAGCATGCAAGCGCGGATTTTATCGCTCAGTATGCGCTGATCCTTATCCATAACTGCCATTACTTGTAAGTCTTCTAAAATTTAACTTAGTAAATTAAATCAACTCTGTTCTAATACTTTCATAGAATTAAAATCAGAATTATTTTTTAACACTTAATGTTTACATAAGTATTTTTTTTAAATATATTATTTTCAAAATGATCGTAATGACTGTGATTATGTTTATTTATAGGTTTTGTTTGTTGTGATATTAAAATTTACTTTGTGTCTTGTGATCTCAGTAACTAATTAAACTATGGAAACGATAATATTTGTATTATTTTATTTTAATAAACTAGCTGATTCCTGCGACTTCGTCCGCGTGGATTTACGTTTTTTTTAAATCCCGCGAGAACTCTTTGATTTTTCGGGATTGTTGTCGTTGCTTGGTACCTACAATATGAATTCACTATGAACACTTCCTGAATCTTGATAACTCAGGCGGGCAGTAACCCTGCAGCATCAGGATTATGGAGTTGAATCCAGAATTTTTTATGTGACCCCGACGTAAACTTTTTTGTTGATTTAAAAAAAAAATTTGCAAATCGGTCCAGAAACCTCGAAAAAATCGATGTAGAAAAAAGAACCACCTCCTTTTTGACAGTCGGTTAAAAACCGATGACCTTGAAATATTTACGGAACAATCTTTAAAATATCCCCTTTCTAACAAAAAAAGAATGAATGAAATCGGACTACGCGTTAATGAATTACAACTCAGTATACATTGTAACTTTCGTCCCCTCTCCTACGGGAACCATGCTGAATTTCGGGATAAAAAGTATCCTATATTCTTCCTCATAGTATGACCTCAAATCGTACCAAGTTTCATTGGAATCCATTCAGTAGTTTCAGCGTGATGCGCGGCCGTGATACAGACAGACAGACAGACAGACAGATAGACAGACAGACAGACAAAAATGAAAAAATTACAGTTTTGGATTCAGTATCGATTATAGAGTGCCCTCGAAAAAAAAATTTCAAAATATCTTCAATGTACAGAATTTGACCTGTTACAGTTTTATTATAAGTATATTGAACAATCTTTAAAATATCCCCTTTCTAACAAAAAAAGAATGAATGAAATCGGACTACGCGTTAATGAATTACAACTCGGTATACATTTTAACTTTCGTCCCCTCTCCTACGGGAACCATGCTGAATTTCGGGATAAAAAGTATCCTATATTCTTCCTCATGGTATGACCTCAAATCGTACCAAGTTTCATTGGAATCCATTCAGTAGTTTCAGCGTGATGCGCGGCCTTGATACAGACAGACAGACAGACAGACAGATAGACAGACAGACAAAAATGAAAAAATTACAGTTTTGGGTTCAGTATCGATTATAGAGTGCCCTCGAAAAAAAATTTTCAAAATATCTTCAATGTACAGAATTTGACCTGTTACAGTTTTATTATAAGTATATTGAACAATCTTTAAAATATCCCCTTTCTAACAAAAAAAGAATGAATGAAATCGGACTACGCGTTAATGAATTACAACTCAGTATACATTTTAACTTTCGTCCCCTCTCCTACGGGAACCATGCTGAATTTCGGGATAAAAAGTATCCTATATTCTTCCTCATAGTATGACCTCAAATCGTACCAAGTTTCATTGGAATCCATTCAGTAGTTTCAGCGTGATGCGCGGCCGTGATACAGACAGACAGACAGACAGACAGACAGACAAAAATGAAAAAATTACAGTTTTGGGTTCAGTATCGATAATTGAGTGCCCTCGAAAAAAAATTTTCAAAATATCTTCAATGTACAGAATTTGACCTGTTACAGTTTTATTATAAGTACCTATATATATATATATATTGATTGATTAGTTACCTACCTACAATTCAAAACTTTATTATTAAATTGAAAGCATTGAAGTGTTCACTAGCAATAAAAATTGCAGAAGTAAACCATCATTATCATGTCAAAGTAAATTTCTGTAAGTTTATATAAGGTCCAGTTGCAAGACAGGCAGTTAAAGTATGGTTACCGTTAAACTTGGACCACCAATTAAAAGCAGGATTGTTGCTTAAAGCAATAGGTATTCGTACCTCTATGATTAAAGTTACTTAACAAAGTCCAAAGTTAGCAATCCATGAGTTATGTGACCCACTTTGATTTTCTTGACGGTCAAAATTTAACCATAACTGCTTCAACGTAACTTTAGTATATAAACTTGCGGAAGTTGGAGAGAGGTTGTATCAGAACTAACTTCTGCAAGTTTTAGTTGTAGTGGACACTTACTTAAAGCTATTCAAAAATACTTATTTAATAAATAAATAAAAATTGTAAAGGTAAGAAAATTTATTTTAACTAATAATAAATTATAAATGTTTACAAACATTAAATCACGCTATATGTATGTATTAAATAAAAACAAAACCGATTATTATGTGCGATAAATAATATAGATATTAATCGAAATGTTACTTTTTACTTTGCAAATTAACACGAAACTTTATAATAATTTCTAAATCTAACAAAGTTATCACAATTACTATATAATAAATGAAGATGAACTGAAGGTGCGTTTACATAAGACAGGTATTACAGTCCACGAAAAATGATCGCGAAACGAACAATCAAAAACAACTTAAAAATAAAAAAATATTGTACAGAATAAAATATATACATAATTATAAAATAATTACAAAACACCCAGCTTCAAGATTTTAGGCTCAAATGGGTCAAAGCGACACCGACGCGCCTTTTCTAAAATATTACAATGTAAACTGAAAATCACCTAATAATGTAATTGTGATTTAATAGTGTTAATTAATAATGTAATTTTTTTGATAAGTTTAACAAAACTAAAACCGACATTAAGAGCGATCAAGCACACGCACGCGATCGGATGAGTGCGTAACCGCTGTAAGAGCTCTCATCCAATCCGAGTCCGTGAAAATACGGATATAAAAAACTCGGACCGAACGCTATATTGCTTACGTACTAATACAATCTTCGATCCAAATCCAAGCTATTCAGTAGACATCTTTGACATTATCTACGTCATAATATATTGTCTGATTTGAATCCGAGGCACATCCGAGATATTCTCACGAATGACGAAGATAACTCGGATGACAGAAGTCGGAACTAGTGCGTAATCTACTATACAAATAGTTCTAGGACTACTTGGAAACGTATTTTCATCGATTCGAATCGGATGCAGTGCGTAATCGGCTCGCCCTAACTTTACAGAAACGTTCTCTTTATTTCGTAACATTTTAGAAAAGGCGCGTGGGGGCGCTTCGACTCGGAAACTTCAGAAAGATGCTGTATTGCGCGCTGTTTTAACTCGTACAGTAATATGCCTACTATGTATATGTATGTAAGTACTATCCAACACACCTAGTTTCGCCTTTCACCAAAGGTTGCCTGGTAGAGATTGCTGTGAGCAATAAGGCCGCCTTTGCATACAATTATTTTTTTAGTTTTAGTTTCTGTAATAGTTATGTAATATTTTTTGTGTGCAATAAAGTATTTCTATCTATCTATCTATCTATCTATGCCTAGAGCTTTTAAATTTCTCACGAATTAATATTAATGTTACTTTACTTAATTTTACTGTAATACCAGTGATTCTGTAAACATAACCTTGGAATTTGATGTGATGATATTATTTACTATTCATGGTTATCATAACACCGTATTATTTAAAATAAAAATATCAATTAACTAATATTACGTACTTAATTTTTTTTTATTCATTAATGTTTAAAAAAATTATCGCTACCATATTATTTTGTTCATTAACTTTGTTTGGTAATTGGTCAATATAACATAAAATCTTTACATTAATAATAATTACAAATTAATCATAATAGAAAATAAATATGAATATACATTAAATATGAACTGTGTTCAATTATATTTTGTTTTATATTCACTTTTAACATTTTAAACTTAAAAATAATATCTTACACAATAAAAATGCACCAAATAAAAAACTTCATACTTGAACTGGTGTGTGAATAATAAAAATATACGACAACCTTATCAATTGCTGAGCAAGGCTTCAGACAAATAATTGGCAGAGGCGATATTCTGAACTTTATTTCTAATAGAAACAAATTGGTATGAAACATTCATAAAAACGAACAAAATAAGAGCAATCACGCACTCATCCGATGCGAATCCGTGAAAATACGGATATAAAAAACATCTACGTCATGTCGTAAGCTACTATAGAAATAGTTCTATGACAATTTCGGAACGTATTTTTACGGACTCGGATGAGTGCGTAACCGCCGTAATGTGTTACATATTTCCGGAAAAGACAAATCGCCTCTGAGCCAATATGTGTCGAGCTTAAGGCGAGTAGCGAGCCTAGCCCGTGAACCTGGACTTCAACTTGTCTACGGCCGGTATTTATTTATAACCGTAACGGCGGTTACGCACTCATCCGATCTGAGTCCGAGAAAATACGTTCCTTTTTGTTTTGTATGGCAGCTTATGACATATTTTGTCGTAGATAATCGCTGGTATTCTCACGGATGATGGATAGAACTTGGATGACAGAAGCGCAGTGCATAATCGCCGTAACGGTAGTTCTATCCGTCATCCGTAAAAATATCAACTATTATCTACGACATAATATGTCATAAGCTACCATACAAAACAAAAAGGAACGTATTTCCCGGACTCGGATCGGATCAGTGCGTAACCGCCGTTATACTATTATTTTTCATTGAAATTAAAAACTATGTGCTATCATAGTTTTCTCACCAGACTTCCTTCAATTGTGTTTATAAAGTATAAAAATAATTGTATAAGAAAAAAACACAACACATTAATTTTAAACACGCATTTTTAAATTTGTGTAAAGGCCTTTGGACTTCACTTTACACAAGTTTAAAAAGATAACTTAGTCTTTGATAGTGAGCAATCAATAAATTTCATAACATAATCAAATAAAAGTATTTTTAATTTTTATGAATTGCTAAAATAAAATGTACTACAATTGTGATATTTTATTTGATATTTGTAATAATTTGTATTACTACGCAATACGTATTGTTGGGCTATTAAGGTTTTTTTTAAAGATTATTGTTTCGAGACAACCGAAACTGACTCAGAAATATTTTTGTTCTATAACTGGACTTCTGAACAAAAATTCACCTAAGACTTAGGATTCGTTCACACGAAACCTGCCGAATATTGCTGGTACTGTATGGTGAAAAATGCCTAAAATTTAATATCCTGTACATTTGTGACTAATTTTGGTACACAATCTCTAAACTGAATTGACAGGTCTTTTAATACTATTCTTTTTTCGCAAGGAGCATTATGAAACGAATAGCAATACATTTAGACTTGTCATTTCAGTTTAGTCTAGAGATTGTGTACAACAGAATTGGCCACATTATCTTAGCAAAGACAACTGACGAACAGTATTACCAACTATACCCTATCATATACAGACAAAAATCTCAGAGGGCGTTAACCAATTTGAGTCACCTACCAATCACAAACATGTTTTCAAAGACATTCGAAATACGATTCGAAAATATTTTCAAAGAACATTCGAAATTCAATGAGAAGAGATAGTTTCGTTTGTGATTGTTTGGTGCTCCAAAATGGTTAGCGCCCACTGAGATTTTTGTCTCTATGTAATTTGTATAGGATTACGTAACACAACTTCTTTCCGCGGATAGGGTATAATAACTACTGCTGCCAGTTACTATATAACAGGTATGCTCAGTATACTTCTGTATTCTGAGATTAACTAATTTCTAACTGCATTCTAGCATAAATCCGGCGGGGTGATTACGTATCTCGCGACAGGCTTGCGACAGGCGTGAATCTCGCGACCATTGCTGTCAAAACAGCGGCTAGAGAGAGACAGCAATAGCCACAAATAAAAATAAGAAGAGAGACAGCAAATGAACTGTCGCATTGCTACTGCTGTTGCGTTCCTGTCGCTACTGCAACGTTTTACGTAATCACCCCGCTGCTCACCCATAAATGTCATGTATACACTTTCTACAATCAAATGTTATAAAAATATGAGTTATTTTTTTTCTCTATTGAAGATGGTAACTGTTGCTAGACTCTACCGCGTTTGACACCTTGTTTCTTTAAACTCGTTCGTAAATAAATGAACGAGTTTTTTTTAAAGAATTCAGGTAACTGTTGGCCAATACCGGTTTTCAAACTCCTACAATCACGTCCACGGTTCAGCAAACTACAGATCAATGTTCATTGTAACAATGTGAGAGGTGGTCTTATAAGCGACGCGTGTCGCGCGTCACGGCGTCGCGCGTCATTGCGAGGGCGCGGTCGCGGGGCTCACGGGAACGGGTCGCGGTCGCGCGGGCTGGCGTCTCTGTCGCGCGAGAAACGAGTGGCCCGCGGACAGTGCGGCGAAGCGCGTCTCGACAGCCTCCCTGTGACATCTCGCTCCAAGTTGGTACCACGCTGCGACGAGCAGGCGTTGCTCGTTCGCGCTTCGACTGCTTTCTTCGCTTCCACTGCCGCTGCCACTGCCGCTCCATCTGTAATGAAAGTTGATTCTAAATTTATAGCCTCTAAGACAAACATAACGCGCGGAAGAAAATTCTTTTAGGGCCGATATCATAATAGCCAATTTATTTTTTGTTGAATAATTTTGCCAATATTTTGAACTGAGAAACAAACACGTTTTGATAGTTTTCGTACAAGAAATGTGTCAAACGTCAAATTTATCATCATGTTTTTATTTGGCGATTGAAGAATCAGGCCTAAGACATTGTCATTTAATATTCTATATCAAAGCAAAGCGGGTCTACAAAGTTATTTAGGATCCGATACGATGCTGCTACCGGCCGGCCGTCAATTAGTTGCAGATCTTCGCCAGTCACGTATGGCTATAACGAGTGGCTCGTGTGATACCCTTAGCTATCTTGTTGGTTGAATAAAAAAATGACTTACTCATGTCTGTTATTGGTAGCAGGCGTCGCTTCAGCGCGGGACGCATTCGCGCTCGCTGCGCCCGCGCCGCGCGAGTAGCCCAGTGTGGTGTCTGACATCGATTGTTGGCCTGTCAACAAACAATATTTATTGAGTCAAAGTCAAAATCAAAAATCATTTATTCAATTAGAATCTTATGGATCTACCTTTGAAAGGTAAAATACAATTTTTCATTGAAATAAGGTGATAGTTATTTTTGGCGATTGTGGTTGTAATGGCGATGATAATAGCGGTTGGGGGCATTACCTCTCTGTATCTTTTTTTAGTACAGATAAGTCATAACGTCTCTAGTATCTATAGCAAAAGTACCGCCAATGAGGAGGTTTCCAGGCAACGTTCGAGAAAAATTTCATAGATGGCGCTGAAAACTTCCACCACTAAAGATGCAAAATAATACCTATATCTATATCATCTATGCTTTAAATTTTTAATCGGATGCGAAATTAATTAATTACTTCTATTATAGTTCACAGATTTTGTGGGGAAGAAACGTTAGGAAAATTGCAGTGCACACTAGCTCTTACTCTTCATCTATGTCATTGATTGACACGACCTAAACATTAAAGCATAGATCATATAGATATAGGTATTATTTTTCATCTTTAGTGGTTGTAAAATTCAGCGCCATCTATGAAAATTTTCTCGAACGTTGCCTGGAAACCTCCTCATTATTGTACTTCTATTTTTGTTGTTTATTGTTTTATTTTTTGTGTTGGAGTATAATAAACCATATTTCATTCATTCACTTATTCTATAGACTAGTTACCAGTAGTCCTGGGGTCGAGCGTCTTGATAACCTCCTTGGCCTTCTCCACGCACTTCTTGTACTTGTCCTCCGTGGCCAGCAGCTCGGCCTCGCGCGCCGACAGCGTCTCTTGCAGCTTGCTGGCGCGCCGCCGCTCCTCCGCTAGCGCCGCCTGTAGCTCCTCCACTTGGAGAGCTGAAATAACATGCACAATTTTTTTAAAAACCACAACTATAACACCTCCTGATGTCATAGGTATAACCGTGAACATATCTAAGTACTTGTTTTGAGATGATAATGTAACGGTTTGAGCATTACTGGAATATGCGCAAGGCGCACAACACGAGGCTCTGAACCCAAACTAAAACCCTAATCGTGCCGCTACGCTATAGGTATCTCTGGCTCGCTTCGTTTGTCACCTCCCCCTTCGCTACACCCTGCCTCGTAAGCTCCCTTTATTCAAGACCTCCTTCGCGAGCTTTGCGCTTTACAAAAACACTCTAAAAATAATTCTACACTAATATTTAACTTGTATTAAATAATAATGCATGCCTTAGTATATAAGGAATTTGGCTGTGTCATCACAATATGACTAAGAACCAATTGTAAACCCAAATAAGCAATAAATAAATTTGATTTGATTTGATTTGATTTGAGTAAGATGCAATACACGTGCAAAAAATCATGCCGATCCGTTGCAATGTGATTGAAGGACAAACCAATAAACGAACAAACCAACATACAAACACACTTTCACATTTATAATAAATATGGCGATTATGATTTATTGCAGCAGTGACTGGAATTTCAGTGTAAGCTACTTTTGACGAACATCGTTAGTCAAAACTAGTTTTAACTGGTTTTTTTCAGTTAAAGGTAGTTTTGACTGGTATTTTCAGTTAAAGTAGTTTTGACTGGATAAGAGTTTTGACCGTAACAACCACTTATGTATGAAAGATGATAGAGCAAGGATCTATGAGGTAGTTCTTACATTTGCGCTGGCTGTCCTCGATGGCGGAGGTGAGGCGCGGGTTGGGCGCCTCGAGCGACGCCTCGAGCTGCATGATCCTCGCGGCCGCCTCCCTGTTCTTAGCGCGCTGCGCCTCGAGCCGCGCCGCGTAGTCCTCGAGCATCGCCTGCAATATTTGTTAATTTATTAAGGAACATTAGGCATTAGGTATGGAAAATGAAGAGCATGTAGCACGCATATCAATCGATTGCGATAGTTAAGCAACGATGACCCAAGTCGGTAACTGGATGGGTGACCAACTTTGGAAGTCTGAATTTGGATATCAACATTACCAAACGGACTTAGTGAAATAGAACATCCATTAAATTAAACAAATTACAGCCTCAACTTCAGCAAAATTCTCGGAAACCTGGGTTTGTTATGAAATATATCAGACACAAGACCGGACTAGACCAAGGCAGAAGGCTTTACATGCTCTCCAATTCCGGGCAGCTTCCGAGAATTTCTTGACAGAAAAACCGAATATCTTTTTTTACCCTAATCGAACTCGGGACCTCCATCTTCACGATCCACAGCCAATAAGCTAGTTATGGACCACAGCCAATAAGCTAGCAACAAAGAGGTTAAACCACCTGAGGCGCTCCGCCTCCGAATTGAGCCGAAACCCTTTGACTGAAAGTAGCGTTTCGATTCAGCACACTGCAATACAAGCGTATCGTTGATGGATGCAGTTATATAGTAAACTAGCTCACGCCCGCGAGTTCGTCCGCGTGGAATTAGGTTTTTTTTAAAATACAATGGGAACTCTTTAATTTTTCGGGATAAAAAGTAGCCTATGTCACTCTCCAGGTCTTTAACTATATCCATGCAAAAAATCACGTCGATTCGTTGCTCCGTTTCGACGTGATTGAAGGACAAACCAACAAACAGCAACACTTTCGCATTCATAATATGGGTAGAGAAAATATAGGTCATATAGGTTACAACTTATTACGATTCGATTCGACTCGACAAGCCTAGTGAAGGCCAGCCGTTAGGTTCGAAATCCGATGTTTGACAAATAGTCAAATCAGTATCTTTTTACCAAACGTCATAACAGGCGCTTAGTACACGAGCTTCTATGAAATACGGGCATGTGACATCACAAATGATTTGACGTATTTTTTTAGTTTAGTCGATAATTAAGAATGGTTATTACACTTAAAACTAACAAAGGACGTGGATTTTATGTATTTTGGAATACCCTTTAATAATCACTGAGAAATAATTTATTTTTGACATAAGCAAATACCGTATTATACAACGTTACCTGTACAGAGGCTTGGTCGGCCTGCGCGCCCTGGTTCTGCCGCAACAACTTATTCTCGTGTTCCAGCCTTATGAGTCGCTCTTTGCAGTCGTTGCGCGTCAACTCTCGTGACACGTTGTCTTCACTCGCGCCTGCAATAACACACGGAAGCGTTGCTAAAATGTTTCAAATTCAAATATACGCGGCATTGTCAGTACGTCGGCTTGATTTCATCCGACATTTTTTTTTAAATTCAGATATCAGAATCCCGTGGGAAGTGTTAATCCAGGGTATAATCTATCTCCATTTAAAATTTCAGCCAAATAGGTCCAGTAGTTTTTGCGTGAAAGAATAACAAGCACACACACACAACATTTTCGCGTCATACTATTAGTGTTATTTACCGGTAGTAATAGTAGAGTAGCGTAGCTCGTCAACAGTTTCCCGCAAGGATTCGCGCTCGTGCAACAGCGTATCTCGTTCGCGCTGCAGCGACGCCGCGCGGCTGCTCAACTTTTTGTTCTCGATCTCCAGTTTGTCCGCCTTCGTTATCTCTGCGTCTAACTTCTCGTTCAAGTCTGTTACCTATATGACATAACACACGATAACATCTCTCAAGTTTAGCATTTAGACTTGGATCCGGACACATGCCATTACTCGAGTTTTTTACTTAGGACTCTCCCAATTATTGTGATGTATGTGTAGAGTTACCAAACTAACCAGCTCGTTGAAAAGCCTGGATGGAGCACCGCAGAGACGCAAGCTCTCTTTGCGTGTCCTATCGTCTTTATAACGGTAAGTGGTTTGACTTCATTCCACCCTCCATTTTCTACAACCGCAGCGCACGCCGCCGTAAGAAATTTCACCCTCACCAACTGGGTGCCTGGTTTTTTTTTAATATTATAGACCATCGCTTGGTTGCAATCAGACCTGGTGGCAAGTGATGATGCAGCCTAAGATGGAGCGCACTTGCCTAGAAGATGCTTATGCACTTCGAACGCCCGTTGTGCCAGATCTTTTTTCCACGCACATGTAAACTGTGGAACCAACTCCCCTCGGCGGTGTTCCCACTAGAATCTATTGACTAGACTATATCATTGGGTTATTCAAGGGGCGGACCAACAAACTCCTGAAAGGCCAGCAGGCGGCAACGCGTTGGCGGCTCTTCTGGTGCTGCAAATGTTCATTGGCGGCAGTAATAACTACATTAGGTGTCGCCTGCTCGTTTGCTCGCTATTTTTTTTAAGTTGATGATGTTTTACACTTGCGATTGGCTGCTAGTTTTTATCAAGTAGGTAAAATGTATAATTAGGTACTTTATATTAAAATGATAAATACATAACGGAAATGAAAGTAAAGTGTGGAAAGAAAATAACAAAAACACGTTTTTTTAGAAATTTATTACATATCACTTCCTTATACCGTTTTCTAATTTAAATTAAATATTCAGTACCCGTACTGATAAATACAGAAGTGTGTCTGTCTTGTCTGTCACTTTTTCATAGCCCGTCCGCTTAACCGATTTTGACGAAAGGTACAGACTTGGGGTCTCACGATTCGCGCGTATAAAACATGGCGCATAGGCAACAACCAATTGCGATGTACTATACCTGAAAACGTTTTGTACATCGCAAGACGGCTGTTTTCAGAGGGATTACTGTACATACCTGTTTCTTGTATATGTCGAGCTGCGCGCGCAAGGCGTGCGCACGCGCGGCCGCTTGCTCGTGCTCGATGGCGCGCTGCACGTGCTCCGTGTTAGCGCGCTCCAATAGTTTCACCTATGACAAAACATCATATTGTATTCTCGAACTATTTTAGTATCAGGAAATCAAAGAGTTGTGGTATTTGAGAATTAGGCCACTGGTTTGGATATTGCTCATATTTGTTTTTTAAAGCCACCGAATCGATAAGTTTATGGGACAACATGCAGATAAAAATAATATCGTAAATAGTGATTTAATAAAGAGCCGTGATAGCCTAATGGTTATGACATCGGCCTTGTATTCAGGGGTTTCCAGGTTCGAACTCAGACACGCAACTTTTTGTAGCTATATGCGTTTTAAGGGTTTAAAATATATCACTTGCTTTACCGACAGTCCTCCATAATGATCTTGGCAGTGTGTGAAGTCTGCCAATCTGCATTTAGCCAGCCAGCGTGATGAACTATGACCCTAAACCTTTCCCATCAGAATGTTGAGGGTGATGAATTTAATAAACGAACGAACCTGTCGCCTCAAGTCGACGTGTTCCTCCATTCTCTTCTTGTAGGAAGCGACGGTGGCCTCGAGCGCGGCCGCCTTGGCCGCCGTCTCTCGTAGTGCGTCCAGCTCATCCTTTAGAACCACGTTCTCTGATGCTGCTATCTAAAACACGATCATCGATCAATACAACGATTCTACCAAATATACTTCAGTTTTCCTTGGTTTACTTATAAGGTAAACAAGTAGCTTTTCGCTCTGAGTCGCATTATACAATCGCAGTCGCATATTGTTATCGTAAACTGAGGCTAGAACTACCACCACTTAAAGCTAATATTAAAATATTAATACTCTAAGCAGTGGTAGTAGGGCTTCCAACAATGAAATCATGGTACTGTTACATCTTCTCGACCCCTGTAAAGTACTAGTGAAAACCCTAACTCCAGAAGGTCTAAAGCACCGGGCAAATCGCATTCCTTACGCGTTTCTCAGAGGCTTCTGGGATTTGTTCATCTTTTAAGCAAACTAAGGATAGCACTGACATAATTTTAATCCTCTAAACTTTCATCATCAACCAATAGACGTCCATAGGTCTCTTGTAGGGACTTCCACAAGGTCTTGCGCCGCCTGGATCCAGCGGCTCCCTGCGACTCGTCTGATGTCGTCCGTCCACCTAGTGGGGGGTCTTCCAACACTGCGTCTTCCGGTGCGAGGTCGCCATTCTAGCACCTTGGGACCCCAACGTCTATCGGTTGTACGAACTATGTGCCCTGCCCATTGTCACTTCAGCTTCGCAACCCGTTGAGCTATGTCGGTTACTCTAGTTCTCCTACGGATCTCTTCATTTCTGATTTGATCACGTGAAGAAACTCCAAGAGCTATGCTCTAAACTTTAGAGGATTAGAATTATGACAGTTTTAAAACGATGCAAGCTTACCTGTAACTCCTCATTCTTTAGCTTCGTTACAGCAAGTTCCCTCTCCAGTGTTTCAGCTCTGGCTCTCTGATCATCTCTCTGCAGTTCCACCTTGTCCAGCTCTTCCTTCAACGCATCTAACTGCGCCCGCATGTTGCTATAACGCAACGTGCCGGCGTGCGCGGGCCCCAGGGACGCGCCCGCTTCGTCCAAGTCCCTAGCATCGTTGGTGTCACCATCCGCTTCTCGTGCGGCAGTCAGCCTGCTGACTTCACTCAGTAACGTCATTTTCTCTTCTTGAAGAATTTTCACCTAGGAAAATGATCCGCTAACTAAAATTTTTTTTGGAAACCACAAAACATTAATTATGTTAATACATAATAATTATGTTTGGTTTCAAATGTTGCATTTCGTAACTTAATCATTGCGTTTGCGTTATACTTATGATGTACAAATGATTTTTTTCGAAATCTGAGATAAAAAAACATCCAAGCATATAATAATTTATGTACTAATATTATAAAGAGGTGAAAAAGATAATAACGTATTATTTATACCGAAAAATATAAGACGTGGACGACGACGACGGCGACCACGACGACGACGACTCCCGGGACTTCGTCAGCGTGGATTAAGGTTTTTAAAAATCCCATGGCAACTCTTTGATTTTCCAGGATAAAAGTAGCCGATGTCGGTCGGAAAATCGGTTGGACAGATGGCCCTTAAGAGATAACAGACAGACACTTTCGCATTTATAATATTACTAGATTATGCCCGCAAATTCGACCGCATGAACTTAGGGTTTTTAAAAATGCCGTGGAAACTCTTTGATAACCCGTGATAAAAAGTAGCTTATGTCTTTCCCTGGGATGCAAGCTATCTTTGTACCAAATCTGGTCAAAATCGGTTGAACGGTTGGGCCGTGAAAGGCTAGCAGACAGACACACTTTCGCATTTATAATATAGTAAAATAAAATGGTAATAGTATGGATTAGTATGAGTTAAAATAAAATAAAAATGTATTTTTTTAATTATTAAAACAGGGCCTGAAAAGCTGCAAACGAATATAATTTACATGTCATCTTTGTTATTATTATCATAGTTCCTTACCTGTGTGTCAAGTTCATGGCATCTTTGCGCGAGCGCTTCTTTCATATCAGCATCAGTTTGATCTAGATTAGTCGTCTCCGAAGGTATACTACTGCGATTCGTTCCCAATGTGATATTCTCCAGTTCCTTGCGAGCAAAACACTAACTTAACACGTCAAATTCATTTAGATATAAAATACTTATGCAAAAGTCATGATCTCAAAATTAAACACACAAACACTTTACGAAAAGGTATGTAAAGAGATTTAACTAACTAAAAGATTTTTAACAAACAAAACCTTAAGTTATGAAAAACACCAATTTTTCGTGGGAAAAAACCGAATTAAACTTTTAAAAGATTTAATCTTTTATAGCTATCATGTTTCTAATTCATTGTAATCCAACTGGCAGACTCAAACCAAAAACATGTTTGATAACTTTATTTCAGTTCGAACACTTTTCGCGGTAAAAAATTAAAAAGTCCGACGATCACATAACACCAACAGCCAGGCGTTAACTAACTACGTTATGTTATGCGCTGCTGTACAATTCGTGATCCAAGGACATTAAACTGTGCGTAACTAAATCGTACGTATTTCTTTTGCGGCGACTAACGAGCATACATCATCGAAAGCGCCGTTGAGCAATAATATGTGCTAATTTATTTTTGCAATAAATATTACGACCATTTTCTGCACTGTTTATGATATCAATTAGTTCGACTAAATATTTATAAAATAATTAAACAAATAAAATAATAATTAGACGGATTGTAGATTACCGAAATATAAGATTGCATAACCGCTGCGGTTTTATAATCTAAGCGCTAAAAGGACTATCGAATGCAATTACTTAGGTAAGTTTAACTCCTTTTTCGTGACTCTGGAAGAGCATTCTAATAATTAATCAAATACTCAATTTATTCTAGGGAGCGTACAATAACAAATACATAACACTCGCTTCCCACGGTGCCTGATTCTGCCGATTATCACGCAGGGCCCATGAGCAAGGACAACCAAACACCGCGCACAAGGCTCGGACGACGACGACGAAGTGTCTGCGCTACCACGGACGATACTCTTCCCATGGTGCGTCATCGGAACGGGCTCGTCCGCGTCCGTCCGGAATATCACACACCGTGGGAAGCCGGTATAAGTATGCCGTAACGTAAGAACGGGTTCACTAATGAATGACAAAAAACGTATGGCTAATTATCAGTTCACCAAAAACTTTTGTATAACTAATCAAATCACAAACGTCGTATACCACAAACATATCATTTTACAAAAGATCATTTGACAAATATTCTATTCACAAATGTTTTACTTTGCAAATTTGCTGAATGTTAAAATATCATTTAAAAATTTATTATTTCACCAAATAATTTGTTTTTCAAATTCGCGCAAACTCGCAAACTTTGTCATTTGTTTTTTGTCAATTGATCGGTCACCGTAAGAACGGTGTATGTCAAGAGACGAGTTAAAATACTAAAGCAAGAAAGACTCGATCTGGGACGTAACTTCCGTTCTAAAAGCGGATTCAAATTGAACTCTAAAGCTTGTCCAACAAAGTAGGATAGGCTATAATTTTTAAGCTTCCGTTGAACCAGGGATTACCAGGTAATCAAGTTAGACGTAACAAAATTAATAGGTAATTTTGTTATGTCTATCCATCCGTATAGCACAGACATTTTATTTTTAGACGTGCAAATTAGCTTCAATTTGTAAGGCTGGGTCTACATTAGATAATTTTGTCGATTACAATTTCGCCTAGCCCCAACACCTTTTAAGGTAAACATTTGACGCCTCAATCTGTAGGTCAATTTCGTAAAACCTGCATCAATCATTATTAGTTTACAATCTCAATTGTTCTGATTGGCTGAATTTGTGCGATTCTTGATGCATAATGCATTGTAGCCAATAAATAGGTGGAGGTGATTGCGATCGTGACATTTTAGCTGTCATTCTCCGGCAATCGCGCAGGTGAGAGTGTCGCTGCGCTCGAATGACGTTTCCTACATTTGCACAGTACAATATCTGCTGCTCTGTCGCGGCGCCAGACGCTCGAATAGAAAGTCCATCAGGGCGCATCAAATACAGCATAAGCAACATCGACATACCTAACAACTATGTTGCGTCCTACCTGCCGCTAAGTACTACGGACTTCAATTACTTGATCGTAACCATCCAAATGCTCTAATATGGACCCATCCTTGCCTCCTCTATACCAGTTAGATACAAATTATAAGGTATATAATCTTTACAGATTATCTACGTTGTTTAACTTACTTGTATCGCTTGCATTATGGAACGCTGACACGCAAACTCCAACTTCATGATTCGCGTGATATATTCCTCTTTCTTAATACAGTTGACTGCACAACCTGGTGTCATTGAAATGCATTTATAATGTAAATAAATTTGCGCAGTTTTTACTAGACTACTGATAGGGAATATACCTAATCATTTTCCCAGCTTATGTTTGTCTGCTTTCTATGTACGTTCATGTGTTCCCTCATATCTATTAAACAAACTCATAACATTTGATAGCAAGATAATGCAAACGACGGACACGCCAAAAAAACGAGCCGTGTGAGTTGGACTCGCGCACCGAGGATTTCGTACTACAGTAGTATTTTTTCGACAATTTGCACGATAAATCAAAAACTATTAGACATAAAAATAAATAAAAATCTATTTTAGAATTTACAGATAAAGCCTTTCATATGATACCCCACTTGGTATAGTAATCTTACATTGAAAGTTGAAAATACTAATTATTTGTTCATGAACACATTTAAATTTTTTTTGTGTGTATTTATTCCTCTATTTGTGCTATAAGACCTACCTACCTGCCAAATTTCATGATTCTAGCTCAATGGGAAGTATCTTATAGATTTTCTTGTCAGACACGACGCACAGAAAGACAGACAATGAAGTGATCCTATAAAGGTTCCTTTTTCCTTTTGAGGTACGGAACCCTAAAAATAAGAAACAAGTTGTGGTTAAAAAAATTAAAAACTACGACTGTCCACACATGACTTTTTTTTTATTTATATGCAGTGTCACTCGGGATAATTTAAGGATTATAATTAAATAATACCCCATACATCCAGATCAGATTGAGGCATTTAGAAATTATGGACTTATGATGAAATAAAATACACTAATTTATGTGTATATTTCAAGAGTATTTAAATATTTTATTCATTAGGAAATAAGAGTTCTGCCAAAATCGTATCTTCAATAGGTAAAGTAGTCGGGTTTTAATACGTTTAGGACTCAATGGGGCCGATTCTCTTGTACACAATCTCTAAACTAAACTAAATTAACAGGTCTAAATCTAGTGCTATCCTTTTTTTTTTTTTTTTTTTTTTTTTATTTGAAAGTAATCAACAGCGTCAATACATAATTATTATTTAAATTTAAATCTAGGTATAACAGAAGGTCAAAAGAGATTACTTAAAATTATAATTAAACTATTTTAACAGAATAGAGTTAGAATAAATGTAGGTATATACAATAATAAAATAAAATTACAACAGTGTGTGTATGATTGTATGTGTGTGTGTATGCGTGTGTGAGTGTGTGCTTATGAGTATGTGTGAGCGTGTGTGCATGTGTGTGTGTGTGTAAATGGGAGTGTATGATTGCATGCATATTTAGATGTTAGCTACTTTTTTTTTTTGATTTACGATGATAGTTTCTTAATTCCTTTTTAAATTTATTGTTTGATAGGTAAAATAAGTCAAACTCAGCGAACTGATTGTTATAAGTACGTACCAAGCGTGGAATTATAGAATTTCGCGCATAATTTGAGTTAGATTTGGGAACATTTAGAAGGCGCGTGTGACGCGTTCTTAAAGGTTGAGCATTAAATGAAAAGGCTGAGAGTAAGCTAGGACAATCGATTGAGCCGGTTAAAATTGCTTGCAGTAACAACATATCACATTGTTCCCTTCTATGTTCCAGTGAGCCGATACCGTAGTGAGTACACGCTTCCTCATAACTATTAAATTTTTTAAAGTCTTTAAAAGCTAAGTATTTAAGAAACTGCCTCTGTATGGTTTCAAGCCTATGGGCATATATTATGTATTGAGGCGACCAGATATTACACGCATATTCTAGAATACTCCGGACATACGCGAAGTAAAGTGTTTTTATGCATTCCACATTACTAAAAGAACGGGTTACCCGTTTGATGAAACCCAATTGTTTGTAAGCTCTATTTACTACCATATCAATATGGACATCCATTGAAAGTTTAGTATCAACTTGGATACCCAGATCTCTAACGGTAGTCACTCTGGGTAAGTTTGTGCCATTGATTATGTAGTCAAATTCAATTATATTTATTTTACGAGTCAAAGTTATATGGTGGCACTTTTCCGCAAGCAACATTATGAAAGTAATAGCAATAGATTTAGACGTGTCGTTTTAGTTTAGTTTAGAGATTGTGTACCAGAGAATTGGCCCCAATATCATTTTATATGGTTGAAAGATTTAACAGAAAAGATTGATGACCGGCAAAGATCATCTATAGCGAATAGAATCTATAGAACTATAGAATCATGTATAGCGATATAATATACCTACAGCGTTCCGGTACAATGCCGCGTAACTACCGAGTAGTGGGATTATCCGATCTCAGACGTAGCGGCTGAAAAACTTCTACTCAGGTGAGATCACAATCCAACAATAATTATTATCATTTATCATCAACTAGCTGATGCCGCGACTTCGTACGCGTGGAATTAACTTTTTAAAAATGCCTTTGATTTTCCGGGATAAAAAGTCTATGTCACTCTCCAGTTGTTGATCTATATCAATGCAAAAAATCACGTCAATCCGTTGCACCGTTTCGACGTGATTGAAGAACAAACCAACAAACAAACACTTTCGCATTTATAATAAGGGTACTGATTTAAATAAAACTGGTCAAATACGTATCAGAAGTTTAGAACAAGCAATAAGGTAGAGTTTCTTATGCTTATGGTAGATAGTAGATGGCTAGCAAGTATCACTGGCGCCTATTCCATGGGCGAGGGAATCGCGACTATAGTCGCGCCGTGTGAAAAAATTCGACACAAACTATCGCAGCGATAGTATCGTCCTATAGAGATTATATCGACTATCGCCGCAATTATCTCATCCGTGGAGATGGTGCCTAAACCAAACTTTTTTTGGTTCTCGCTTGTCAGGTTCAATTTTTACTAAATAAACTTACTGAGAACCAGTTGCAATAGCCTTCCTAAATCTGTTGGATCTGCATGCTCAGCAATGTTAACTACATCTGGCCTAGAAAACTCCTGCAAGCTTAGGTTTAAGATATCTTGATGGTAATCTGTAAATAAATTACAACTTTAAGCTCTCTATGATAATCTGTTACACACCATTTATCTAAATATATATATATACATATATATAAAAAGAAAAGCTGACTGACTGACTGATCTATCAACGTACAGCTCAAACTACTGTTCGGATCGGGCTGAAATTTGGCATCCACAAAGGATTTTTCAAAATTTAACTCCTATAGGGGTAAAATAGGAATTTGAAATTTGTGTAGTCCACGCGGACGAAATCGCGGGAATAAACTAGTATAGTTATAAAACCCTTTTAATTTGATAAAATTTACTAAATTTACTAAACAAGCTTATTAATGCATTTTGAATTGTATATATTTTTGTAACAGTTAATAAAATAGTAAAAATTAATCTCTATTAACTGCAGACACTGATGTCTAGATAAAAGATTTGGCATTGAACAAAAATATATAGGTATAAAATTTACAAAACTAAAATGTTTCGTAATTTTTACATTTTCTTTTAATTATATGACTAGGACAGAAAAAACAATTTCACATTAGTCTAATTTAAATTCATAAGACTCGACCACATGGATTTAGGTTTTTTTTTAATCCCATGGGTACTCTTTAATTTTTTGGGATAAAAAGTTGCCTATATAAAATTCTGGGATATAAGCTAACTCTGTACTAAATTTCATCAAAATCGATGAACGTGTTGGGCCATGAAAAGCTAACAGGCCGACAGACAGACAAACACACCTTCGCATTTATAATATTAAAGTGTAATAAAGAGGTTAAAACCTCTTTATTACACTTCTTAAGTTTCTGCAAAATTTTATCAAGTCATTGACTGCTATTAATCTACAGTACAAATGTATGTGCACAAGTAAAGTCATAATGGTAACCGCCTACATCAAACTGATTCTCAATACACTTATGATTCATTCGAGACAGGACATAATATACTTCATTATAATTAATAAGATCTATTACATTATGTTAAACTTGTAACAGGTTGCTAATTTATTTTTAATAAAGCACATACCCATTTTGATATTGAGTTATCAACTTACCAACAACACCTTCCAATATTTTCTTCAAATTGCTAACCTTCAGTCTCCAATTATGACCAACATCCGTTTTAATTTTGGAATTCCATGATGTTGAGAAATATTCAGGCGCAATTTGAGTAAGTGCCTCTGCTATTGCCACACCATCTGATAGCTCTGTGAACAGTCAAACACCTGGCAATTACTTTCACTTTTCATACAATATAAAAGTCATTACGATAAGGTAATTTTAACTAGTTAATATTGTTTCTCACTGGCATGTGTTCAGACTACCTACTAGAAGTTCTTTAACTTCCTGTGTTAATTGGTCTCTAAAATTTCTAGGCCAAATGGACTATGTAAACAAATATTTTTGTTTGGATTGGTATATTGTTTTGTATGAACATGTAAATGTTGGAAACGATATTCTAGGTCTAATGATAGCTGTCCTCTATAAAATCATGACAAAGCAACAAGGAATATGGATTTACCTGATGGATTTCCATGTTTGGCGTTAAGATTCAAAGTCTGCAACCATTTGATTAGATTGTCGCATAGAACAACACTGTTAGCTTCCATACTCGAAGAATAAAATGTCACACAATAATCCTCTAAAAATTATAAAACACTTGCAGTTTTACATTAGCAAAAGCATTATTTAACTCTTGATAAGATAAGTAATATTTAAAATTAAAAAATATAATTATAAAAATACACCAAGTTGATCATTAGTGACGTTGACGTGAAATTTGACAGTTATATTTTTTTACTGGTTTTACGCTTGATTTACGGCTCTGGGTTCTAACTCTTTCATAAAGTTCCATACTTATTTAAAGGAGTAGGTAACTATCTCCGTGACCATTAAAATGTGCTAAACGTAGTTAGACCGAGTAAAAAATCTAGACAAAGGAACGTTTGCTTTCTCATTCACACTAAAAAGAGAGCACAGATAAAGTTACTAATGTGATAAACAGAGACGCCGCTAACCTATTTTTTGTCCCTTATTGTGTAACCGGTTGCGCGATTTCGGTAGGGCGATTGTCTAAAACCTGCATCAATCATTATTACAATCTCAATTGTTCTGATTGGCTGAATTTGTGGCCCTACCGCGGTTGTTTGACAGCTACAATGTCACGATCGCAATCATCTCTGATTGGTTAATGCTCGCATACTATTGGCTACAATGCATTGTTGCAACAAGAATCGCACAAATTCAGCCGATCCAAACAATTGATATTGTAATAATGATTGATGCAGGTTTTAGACAATCGCCCTACAGTTTTCTTCAAGGACTACAACTTTAATTGCAAAACAAACTTCGAGAATTTGTGGCGTCATGGTATTTCTCATTAGTTATTTACTTGTTTTCACATAAAAAACGTTTAATACAAATATTGATTACTAAACAATGGTAATTGTCGTGTTATTCATCGTTACGTCGTGCTATCGCTATCTCAGACGCGGTTACAATGTACTTTAGTCTAGCTTTACTCAGTCTACGGTGCTAAATATAAGGGTGGCGCCACAGTAGCCAAAAAGAGTAAATAAAAAAAAGCGGTAAATTTAAAATCAGTGATGGTGATATTAAGTCTATGAGTAAAGTAGAGAAATAAATACTAACTACTATAAATTGTTGAGGCATGGACATACAGGACTGCTAGGTGAATCATAATGCTGCTTGATAAAATAATAGTTAATATCGTATCACAGAGTACTTTTTATAAAAGCTGGTAGTTAGTATTTATTAGGATTGATAATGAGCAGGCCGGCCGATCCCGTGACGCAATGATAAGACGGGATGCGGCACGATTAGCGAGCTGCTCCACACCTCCACACAACACAAGTGAGTCCAGCCTACTACTAGGTACAGTTATTGACAGAAAACACTTATTAATTATGGCCCAACTCGAGAAAAGAACAACGAGGTAGCCTAACTTCATTCATGCAGCCTAAATGAAGCTAATTCTGTGTACACGGAGCGAAATTGATGAATTGCTCAGTACTTTCACTAGACACTTAGTTATATTGTTAACCTTGAGAAACTACCCTCACTTTCGTGTCACCTGGGCTAAAATATTTTTTAATCTTGAGAACAACAAATTAAAAACTTATTGTGTTCAAAAGTTTTATTTCTTAACATTTAACTATACCCTGTTCAGGGAAACGAGTTAATAGGGAAATAAGAAACCGCACGTCATTTAACGGACATAGAGCACGTTCACGTTGCGACCACAATATCAGACTTCTCTTAGCAGCTATCCCTCGTGCCATGCGGACGTCGTGTCTTTTGGTACTTCTTAGTTTTTGATTTTATGTTGACCTGGTTTGATCATTATACTGTATTGTTGATTTGGTAAGTTGACGTGTTTACATTTTTAAGGAATAGTCACACGGCACTCCTATTGAACAATAACAATCATAGTGCATCCTTTTCACTTAAATACAATTGTGCAAGAGAGAGCGCCCTATGTTAGCTTGACTCAGTGAACAAGGTATAGGTATAACTCATTTTAATTTAAAACATTATCCCTATTGTCATAATCATTAGGTAAGTCACAGCCCATATACTTCTCATTTGCGACTGCGTAGGCAATAACTCTTTTCCACAGTGGATCTTTACTCAATAGATGTGGATTGCAGAAAAGTATTGTTGAAATATGTGCTCTCGTCAATGCAACATTTAATCTTTTTGGGTTATTTACAAATCCTATGTAATGTTTAATGTCCTCTTCTATTATTGCCTCGCTTGATCTCACAGTAGAAATCAATATAACTGGCCTTTCTTGGCCCTGAAAGTCTTCAACTGTCCCTATTTTCGGTTGAGGCAAGCCCATAGAATCAAAAACAACGCGCAAATATTTTGTCTGGAAAAAAAATATGATTAGATTAGACAGAAAAAAAAGAGAATATTAGAGATGTGTGCACAATACCGATGCTGCTAACCTGTGCTATGTATGGAGTGATTATACCAATCTCATCTGCTGTCAGGTTCTTTTTGTAAAGCTTACATGTGGTTAGAGCAACCATTGAAGCCTCTTGCGGATTATACCAAGAAGGGCTATCTTCATCTCTCATGTTAACACCCTTAATACCATACACAAAAATGCCTCCATCATGACTTTGCAAATCAAAAATTTCAGAAGTCGCAGTTATAAACTTACTAGTCCATGGCAGACTTTTATCTATTTTAGGTACAAGTGTTCCATCATAAAACATTTCACTAGGCAATGTTAAAACTTCTTTCAGTGATCTATAATTATCATTTAATTTGGTGACAAGTCTTCTGTCAAAGCCATCTTCGAACGCCTCATAATCTTTGAGATAAGGAAACCTATCAAGGAGTCTACACAAAAATGATTCATCCAAACCAAATTCTTTGCAATATTTAGACATGGTCACTGGCCCTAACTGCATTGGATCACCAGCAAGAACAATTTGACCATGCTCCTTATCTGTAAAAGTCAGCGGTATCATTATTTCAGGCTCTGTTGCTTGTCCAGCTTCATCTACAATTATATGTGTAAAATGACCGCGAGGCAGGTCCAAATGTTTTAGTGCGCCTAGACAATAGCATGTGCCAATAGTAACACGATGTCTGCCTATAAATGATTTTGGGCAATTTAAATTAATATTATCTTTAACAAAATGTTTATTTCTTGATGTTCTTTCTATTGCTATGTCGATAGTGGCACAATAGGGCTTTACAACTTCTGATATGCTGTCAGAGTCAACTAAATAGTTTGCAATAAGCCTAACAACAGAACCTGTAAATTTCTCTTTGTATTGTATAAGCCGCTCTGTTATCAAATTTGAGGCACTGTTAGAAGGAGTAGCAACTAAAATTCTACTTTCAGGAACACATCTCAGTATCTGTAAAATTGTCTCTATAACTGTAACAGTCTTTCCAGTCCCGGGCGGGCCGAAAATAATGTATGGCATCGGCCGACATTCACCTTTAAGGATATTACTAATTGCATTTTTCTGGTGTTTATTTAAATTTTGATTAAGCCACTCGATTTTATCTAAATTCTCTGGTGGAATCTGTTGTGGTTTCACTATTAAACGAGATGGAAATAAAATGTCTGGCCCTAAATTAGATAACGCCAAATTAATCGCATGGTGAGCTCTTCTGTAAACAGTTCTCAAAAAATGAAATTCTATTGCAACATCACTGCCTCCATATGACTCGTGAAACTTTAAGTTAAATTTCATTAAAACGAAATTCCCACGAACACCATGAACAAATCCCTCATACTGTGGGGCATCAGAGGCCCACATGTCTGTCACGATCACTCTATCGCCTTTAATCAAAGATGGTCTTTTCTCAGCAAGTCCAGGTATTTCGATACCAAGATATTCATCACAGTGTGTCAAGTAAACTTTACTTTTATCATAAGCCCTCATGTTTATATTTGCTTGAATTTCCTCCATGTATAAAAGAGTATGCCATCTATCAATGTAATTGGCAATATTAAATTCTTGTGCCAAACATGAAAAACAATTTTCAATGTTTGATAAAATTTTGTTAAATTCATTGTTATATGATGTTTGTTCTGAATCCCCCAGAACAATTGACCAAACTTTGTCTGGAATAGGAAACTGGCCTATCTTTACAGACACAAAGTTTGGTGTTTTACATAGCCGTTGTCCAGGAAGGAAAGAATTCGGGTTATTTCTTATTTTTCTCATATCCTCTATTTTGTCAGACCATTTTTTGTCGGAATTCAGTTTTGTCAGGCCATTATCAACACTACAATTCATTGTATTATCACCATCCACTATATTTATTTCAATAAACCTTTTCAACTGAAACCCTTTAAACAAAACAACAAAACATTCTTTTGAATGTCCCAAAAATTTAGGATTGCATGTAATCGTAAAAGTAACTGTTTGCTCTGGGTTTATTCTTAATGGTTGATTAAGAAAGGGTTTAATGTTCACCTGGGAGTCTCTTTTCTTACTGAGCACCATCCATTTATTCAAAACGTAAGTCTGATCACTTTTATTGCTAATGTTTAACATAATTTTTTCTGTGCAGTGAAGATTGATTTGCTCGAATTTTAAAGGATAAGTCATATCTATGTTTTTTTCGTTTTCTATCTTTAAACTTATTTGTTCCTCGTTTGGTATCTCAACCTGTGGTCTTTTTGGAGTGCCAGCATCGATTACTATTAGTTTTATTGCTCTCCAATTGCATCCGCCTTGTGTACTTTCAATTGCCTCAACTAGTACCTACAGGAAAATAACAAAAAAATGAATTATTTCTCTTGTATATATTTATTTTTAATTCAGATCTGCTGATCTTCAAATTAAAAACAAACCGACCAAGTGTGAGTCAGACTCGCACACCGAGGGTTCAGGCGTATTTACACACAACGAAGTGATCCTATAAAGGTTCCTTTTTTCTTTTGGGGTACCTAAAATATATTGAATGGGTAGTTAAATTAATTGAATTGTTAAAACTTACCTTTGATCCAATAGTCGGTTGACTGCTATTTACTAAAGCAGTATTATTGAAATAAATCTGTCTGTCACAAACGCCATCTGCTCCAGACCAATCCGTTACAATTGCGCTTTTTACTTTGGTTCTTATTGGATTAAAAGATATCACTTTCAATACCTAAAAAAAAAGCTTGTTTATTATTATAATTAATCATCATCACCTCAACTCAACCAAAGTCAGCCCCACTACTATTCCTCTCTTATTTACTGTTGTATTTTTATTTTTATACATATACATTATACATGTATGTACATCCCTTCCGCTTTCTTTAATTTTTAGGGTTCCGTACCTCAAAAGGAAAAACGGAACCCTTATAGGATCACTTTGTTGTCTGTTTGTCTGTCAAGAAACATACAGGGTACTTCCCGTTGACCTAGAATCATGAAATTTGGCAGGTAGGTAGATCTTATAGCTGACATTTGGGGAAAAATCTGAAAACCGTGAATTTAGGGTTAGATCACACAAAAAAAATTAAATTGTGGTAATGAACTAATAATTAGTATTTTCAACTTTCAAAGTGAGTGACTATATCAAGTGGGATATCATATGAAAGGTCTTCACCTGTACATTCTAAAACAGATTTTAATTTATTTTTATGCATCATAGTTTTTGAATTATCGTGCAAAATGTCGAAAAAATACGACTGTAGTACGGAACCCTCATTGCGCGAGCCTGACTCGCACTTGGCCGGTTTTTATTATATCCTCTACCCTAAGGTTGCCTGGAAGAGATCATTATTTTAGCGATAAGGCCGCCTATTGTACTTGCAAACATCTTTGTTATATTTCTATTGTTTTGGTTTTGGTGTACAATAAATAATATTTTACTTTACTTTACTAAGAACAGGTCAGTAGCTCAGAAATATCAGAGAGTAGTGTTTAGGCCATACTGGCTAATTGCAGATTGGTAGACAATCATCATCATCATCATGATCAACCCATTACCGGCCCACTACTGAGCATGGGTGTAATCTCAGAGTGAGAAAGGTTTAGACCAGTCTGCCATGCTGGCCTAATGCGGATCGGCAGACTTTATACACCTTTGAGAACATGGAGAACTCTCAGGCATGTAGGTTAACTCACGATGTTTTCCTTAACCGTTAAAGCAAGTGATATTTAATTTTTTTAAAAACGCACATAAATCCGAAAAGTTAGTGGTGCTTGCCCGGGATCGAACGCCCAACCTCCCGAAAAGAAGGCGGACGTGTTAACCACTAGGCAACAGACTGCAGACAGTCAAAAGACAATGTGGCAGAGTATTTATGTTGTATGTATGTAATGATTGTTATGCATAATATACTGATTATTATTGCCTACCTGATTTGTAGACATATCAGCAGGTTTATCCTCATACTGCTGCACAGAACATTTCATTTCCAACCAATCCCCTTGTATAGGGACAAAAGATCCTTCAACTTCATCTAAGTTGAATTTCAAATCACCTCCTGTGATAAAAACTGACCGATGTTGTCTTTGACCAACCTGGCCTACTAAAATGTGATCTATCACACTAAAACTCTTTTCCTCATGGTGTACCTCATCACCCCAAAATAACCCTTGATTTTCCAAAATTCTTACAACTACTACAGACTCATTTGAATCTTTGTAACATAAATATAGTATTTTATCGTTAACGTTCACATCAACGGTACATCCAGTCATATCATGGTAAATCATGCCATCAATGAGTACATAGTTTTCACCACAATAAGTTATGAGACCTGCAAATTACAATATTTTGTTTTGAATAAAATATTATTACTTAGTTATTTTAATCTTTACTTCTACACTAATAAATAAAATTAAAGCACCTGGCTCTAATTTCGAAATAACTACCTACCTCATATTAAGCTCTTATGGTTATTTGAACTACACCATAACTGCTGAATCGCATGTTTTTAAATTTTTTGTCTGTCTGTTTGAACGAGCTAATCTTCAGAACGGCTGAACCTATTTTGACGGGACTTTCACATACAAGTAGAGGATAACCAAGTAGGCTACTTAATTAACCCACTTTCAAAAAAGAAGGAGTTGTATTTTTTTACCTACGTTCACAGAAATCTCCGAGATTTCTGAATCAATTTGCGTAATTTTTTTTAATTGATAGACTTACACTAAATTGGTCCGCAAGCATGCAGAGTTTTTTTTTAAAAGCAGATATTGTCTTTATTAGACATTTTTTAATAGTTTAGAACTATGGGTATTTTGATTTATGTATTTTTATCGGTTCACCAATTTCCACATTCGAGTTTTAGTAATCACATTGCTCTACCTATTTAAGATCTTTGAAAGAAAAATAAGTTTGTTAAACAAATCCAGTACAAACATTAAGATAGACTGATCAATTTTATTTTATTTTGTGTTTGGCGGGAATCATTTATTCACCGGTTCACCAAATGGACCAAGGTTTTAATAATATTGTTGTAGTACTTATACAGTTTTTAGAGGCGATAGTAGTAGTAGTAGTAGTAGTAGATAGGTGGGTATTTTATTTGTTCGGTGGCCATCTTTATTTCACTGGCTCAGCTAAGGTCCCAAATTCTTGAACATTTTTATTTTAGGACCATGTCTCTATGACTGATAGTTTTTGAGGACCCTTTGGGTACTCTAGTAAATTTTTCACATTCATGATTTTTCATAATTTTTCTGAAGTATATGAATGTAAAGTACAGTCAGTCAAAAAGCCAAAAAGTCAAAAGTGAGTAAATAGTGAATCAGTAAGCTTTTTCTTTTATATAATCTAGACCAGTACTTTGTTTCACATACCTGTTTTTTGAAAACATACTGCATTTCTAGGTGGTTCTGTTACTTGGTTTGACACTGCAGGCTTTGTCTCTTTTTCTGCCTGTATTTGTAGTGCTAACAGTTCTTCTGCTAAGAAATTTTCCATATCGTCATCAGTTTCTTCATTATGGTCTTTACCAAATAAGTAATTAAAAAATGATTTTATATACGAAAGCATATTTTTAACTATTGAATTACTGATAAAAGTAGTAAAACTGAAAACCTATTGAACAAAGCCCTTGTCATATTCAAACTTCCATTCGGTGGCTTTTAAATAGTCAAGTTCTTTTCGCAGAGCTTGTATTCGCTTTTGATGCAGCTCCTTGTGAGCGTTTTTTAAAGATTGTTCAAAGCTCTGGCCGAGATCACTGTGGTTTAGTGATTCGTCGAAATTCTGAATTCTACTCTGAGGTGTATTCTGAAAAGCAATAAACGAATTTCTTTACAAATAATTAGGTACTGAGCAAATACCGGGGTCTGGGATACTGTTGGATACACAGTACAGTAACAGTTGGTTGGTTGGATGTGTGAACTGTTAATACGTGTTCGTGTTAGGTACTTTTACACTTACTTGAGGAATTTCAGGTTCTGATGGAGAATAGGCCGATTGAGATATATTACTGGAAGAAGACATACCAATATCCCAATCTTGAATCTTGAATGGCAGATTATTTTGTATTTATTGTACTTGTATTCTCGACATTTAATGTAGGCTCTGTGATTCTCGACAGTGCTCGAGTCGACCACAGACAGGGTCATCAATCTTAAGCAAAGAGTATACCTACACCTATTCAATGTACTCTGTGTATACCACGAGTAAACAACAATAGTGTTCTGTGGTATATACAATCGAAATCTCAGATTAAGAATAAAGTAGATTTGGCATTAAAATAATAATACCTTGTTAGAGCAAGCTAGGTGTATAGAAAAGCTCTGAAGAGTGATAGAGATATAAACACAGTTATTTTTCTTTGTCATAGTTTAGCTTTTTTTTGTTGGGCACGTCTTAGTTTGTGCCCAACAAACCTCTGTGATAGTCAATTATTGCGAATATTACAAGTTTAAATCTTTAGTTTTCTGTTTTAAATTTAGTATTGAAGGTGTGTAGAAGCCATTTATGGTGCAATGCTGTGTAAAAGTGGTAGCGAACGCAAATTATGAAACATAACCTTTCATACGTAAGTATTATTTCTTTTGTTGTTTTGTCCCTTTCGGGTACATACGCGTCTGACAAGCCTCTTGATTCTTCAGTCTGAGATCGAAATAAATTTAACTTTTTTTGACCCAGTTGTCAGTCTACGGCAGCGTTTCCCATTTGCTGGGTCGCGACCCAGTACTGGGCCATCAAATTAAAATACCGAGTCGCCACATACCTGCCTTGTTTTAAAAATATTACCTACATTTCTATCGACACGTCGTAAATATTCGTAAGGGGTATTTTACCTAATCACTAATGGTTTAAAAGTGTGTTAAGTGGGTCACGAAGAAGCAGTGTGAAAATTACCGGGCCATGGCAGAACCATGTTTGGGAAACACTGGTCTACGGTACGGACTATATACCTAATTACCAGTGCCGTAAAAAAAATTAAAGATATATTTAGTATTACCTACGGTCTTTTATCCTTTATTTCTGGTCGGTGCTGTTATCCTATATGTTATTGGTCTGTGGTCTGCATTTAATTTACTCTTTGAGACCTTAAAGGTCTGTTCATAGATTATCTACTATATGGTCTGTTATACCTAAAATAAATTAAAAAAAAAAAAAAAATTACTCTTTGGATCCATTGTTATTGTTACTTGTGAATAATATTCATTTTCTTTTAATTTAATTTACGATACATTGTTTTTAAACTTGGCAGAAAACAAGTCATTTGATATTGAATCAAATAATTCAGCTTTCAAGGTGAAACATGTCTACAAACAAGTGTGTATACAAAACTAAAGGCGATGATGAAGATTCAGACACCCTGATGGCCCAATGCTTTCCAATCAGCTCTGATGTGGAACTCAAAGAATTCCCTACAAACGGTGAAGAATACCTTCTGAAAGTTATTAAAGAAAGGGAAAAATATGCTGTCGTTTCAAAGTGTAATAAAGACTATTCTAAATTTGCCCGCAATCAGTCTGAATTTGTGAAAGAGGTAATCAGTTGTAATCACCATGTATTTTGTATAATTTCTTCACTACAAAACAAAGAAATTACACCTAATTCTAACAATGGTCGGATCTCTTAAGTGTTGTACTGTGGCGTGAGTGCTAGAAAGTCCGGGTTTCGAATTCACTGCTGGGTTTATTTGGGAATTTATAAATCCTGAATTGACTTAGATTTGGTCTCGTGGGAGGTTTCGGTGAAAATGAGAGGTTTGGTTTATTCTAACATAACCTCTCTAGGTTAGCACACTTAAGCTGAAATCTATAGTATAGTTTGACTATGCTCAGAGTTAAGATACATTAAAAACGAGAGAGATTTATGTCTCTAATATAGGTATAGCTCTTGCATATCACGAGGGCGAGTGGCTTATGCCTGAGTCATAATGGTATAAGTAAGGTAACGTACGACGTAACTACAAGTAAAGTTCACTCGCCTTTGTGAATTGCAAGAACTGTGTCTGTGTCATTTAACTCATAGTAAAGTCTGAGCAAACTCAAAATATGCTCTATAGACCTCATCAACTGCTGAGACCTACCATCAATTGAGATCTCTGTCAAGTGTTAAAAAGTCTTGTATGGCACATTGGAATGTTTCCAATATGTGACCATAAAATAGGTAGTCAATTTCAAGATAATGTTTAATCAATTGTTATTTCTAGTTTAGAATTTTTGTAATTATACATATCAATCGGTGGTTATCGTTACCTAAAACTAGATATTTTTAGTAAATAAGATAGATCCATCTGTAAATAATAATTTATGCATAGTGGCATTGTACATATATCGCATTAGATATTACAATACAACCCAAGTCTGCTGGTTATTATTTTACCTGCCTGGCCGCAACATCTTGTGTTTTCCAAACAAGTGTATTAACAGTTTTTTTTTATTCCAGCTACCTCATCCTAAGGCACCAGATAATCTAAAACCCACTATAGAATGGCAAAACATTCAAGTTGCAGACTTTTCTGATGTCCGTATGTACATATCAAGGCTTTTAAACAAAAAGTCTACCTGGCCTAAGGATACAAAGAAAATAAATATAGATCATAACACTGATGTAGGATGGAAAAACTATTTTAAGAATAATGACCCAACTCTTTCGTATGTAATAGGAGTACATCAAGCCTATTTAGACAAGGGCTTGGAAATATTAATAGAAATGCTAGATAAAGTTGCACCAGGGGAAACAATAGAACATATAATAGGTAATTATGATGTGTACCTATATATTAGTGATCTGTTTTTTTTGCTCTCTCTAACATTTTGAAGCTAAATAACTGTATTACAATAGATGATGCCTGTGGCTTCATCTGCATGAATTTAGGTACATATTTTAAAAATCCAGTGGGAGCTCTTTGATTTTCTGGGATGAAAAGCAACCTAGGTCCATCCCTAGGATGCAAGGGATAATGTAGATGGGCTATGAAAAAATGTCAGACAGACTCACTTTTGCAATTTTATTAGTTAGAATCATATGCCCATATTATGAAAGTATGGGCTACATTTCAAATTTGCAATAAAACCAAACTAAGGAGCTTCAATAGTAGTTATGTTATAGATGTTATGGTTAGTTATATATCTGTATATATATATATGTATAGTTAGTAGTTTTGAGTTAATGCATAGTGATAAGTGTTCACACAAACAACTTGTAGTTGCTCCAGGTAATGTACATACTACATTGTAATGCACAAATTAAAATGTTTATTTAAGTCTTATAAACGACAACCTCCTTGATATGATATAAATAATATGGTCTTATAAGTGGGAGGTCCAGGACTCTCGGCCTGACCTCAGCTATGGCCCTATACCCTACAAGCGAAGCATTTTAAAATGCTGTATATAAACTGGTTACTTCACAGACTGTGATGTCGATATTGCAGTAAGGGTGATAGTAAAACAAAAAAAAAATATGTTGAATGTGTAAATTGATCTTCTTTCAGGTCGATGGATCTATGCATTCCTTGCTTGCACTAGACAGCCTCTTGTCTCAGACACAGTTAGCATATTAAGAGATTTAGCCAGAAAATGTGCAGAAATCAGGTAATTTTCATTTTATTTCTAGACTGGTAGATTAGTAGCACAAGCCGGCGCTAGCACCGGAAAAGGTTACTGACTGACTGATTTATCAACGCACAGCTCAAACTACTGGACGGATCGGGCTGTAATTTGGCATGCAGATAGCTATTATGACTTAGGCATCCGCTAAGAAAGGATTTTTGAAAATTCAACCTCTAAAGGGATGAAAAAGGGGGTTTGAAATTAGTGTAGTCACATGGACGAAGTCGCGAGCATAAGCTAGTTTCTACATACAAATGCAGCGAAAGGTGATAACTTCACTATTTAACAGGACACCCAAAACTAAGCATGATTATTGGTTGGTCTTATAGTCTCATTACTGACTATGCCTGAAAAAACTGATTAAAAACAATAATAATATGTTCAATGGGTTATGAGTTTAAATTCTATAAAAAGAAAGTTCAAGAGAACTTCTACTATTTCTCTATCTGGCCTACATTTGTGATTTAGTAGGATTCTTTTAGATATTAGTCCGCAAATTGCTATTACGCTGGAACCATGTCTCATTATCATCGAAATGACGTCATTTGACGTATGTTTAAGTAAAATATACCATCAGCTCGAAACTTCAGTCTAGTGCTGACGTCACTAAAATGGCGGCCACGTGCATTAGCAATTTGCGGGACTTATAGGTATGTTTAAGGCACAGTTTTTAAAAACTGCCATAAACATACCTATAAGTAATAATTGGTCAAGTGCGGTACTTAACATAAAACATACGTAACACTTCTTTACAACTTGTTTGTTCCAGATCTCATTTAAGTCCAGAAGACGAGAATTCGAAGGTTGCCGCCGCACCGTTAAATCTCTTCATATGTTTAGTGTCTCGATACTTTGGACAGTATGATTTGGCAGACTGAAGAACAATATATATTGTGTGTGCTTTCCTGCTATTATTGTACCTACTGACAAAGTCACTGTAAAGTTTTAAACCGTTTCTTAAAACTGTAAGACATCAAAAATCATTTTATTTTATAGCACCTATTTGATACAATAATCAATTATTAATCATCATGATCAACCTATGGTCGGCTCACTACAGAACACGGGTATCCTCTCAGAGTGAGAAGGGTATGGGGCTAGCCATGTGCGGAGTGGTAGACTTCACACACCATTGAGAACATTATGGAGAACTCTCAAGTATGCAAGTTTCCTCAAGATGTTTTCCTTCACCGTTAAAGCAAGTGATATTTAATTACTTAAAATCCACATTACTCTGAAAAGTTAGAAGTGCATGCCCGGGATTGAAACCCCAACCTCCCATTAGAAGGTGGACGTCCTAAACACTAGGCTGTCACAGCTCAGTTAATACTTACATTGCAATTATTAATCATCATGATCAACCCATTACCGGCCCACTATTGAGCCAGGTCTCCTCTCAGAGCGAGAAGGGTTTAGACCAGTCTGCCACGCTGGCCCAATGCGGATTGGCAGACTTCACACATCTTTGAGAACATGGAGAACTCTCAGGCATGCAGATTTCCTTCACCGTTAAAGCAAGTGATATTTAATTAATTAAAACGCACATAATTCCGAAATGTTAGAGGTGCGTGCCCGGGGTCGAACCCCCAAACTCCGATTAGAAGGCGGACGTCCTAACCACTAGGCTATCACTGCTTATATTACCATTTGCTAACTCTTTCTTTGAATATTTTATTGTAGGAAGTAAGTTTTGAAAGAAAAAATTCAGTTGTCTACTATATTAGGATTGCAAGCAAAAAATTCAACATATTTTAAGCAATTTATTAATACGATTGGGGTACAAAAATTCATTGGTAAATATTCATGGCTGCATTGGATACATCAACATCATCCAAATCCACATGGATTAGCCAAATATGGTAATCTAGGTTTTAGAACTCCTGATCGTCAACGTCATAATGCACTCCAACCTGCTTGCGCACGGTGTCCCTAAGTTTGGCTAGCACGAGAGACTCTTGATGGGACATTCGCGGTGACTCTATCAATCCTGAAATAATATCAACAAATCCACTATTAAATACTTGCAGTCGGACTTCTACGTTTTAAGGGTTCTGTACCTGAAGAATGCCAATGGAACACTATTACTAAACCTCCGCTGTCTGTCCGTCCATCAAATCAAGTCTCAGCTTATATCTCGTTAACCGTAATAAGTAGAGAGTTGACATTTTCACAGAACATTTTAAAAATTTAGATACCCAGTGACACTCGCGCCACAAGATGAATCTAATGACATATCGTTTATCAAAATCGGTTGAGCAGTTACAAGCGGACATAGGAACGGACATACATACACGCAGGTCAAACACACAACCCTCCTTTGGACTTCGCCGCAGTCGGGTAAAAATGTAAATCACCTACCCTCTCTTATGCATCTCGCGGTTTCAAGAGCTTCATAAACTAATCCGGCGCTGTTGTGAAAGTTGAATTCGAGGCTCGACTTATGCAGAGGGAATTTTTCCACTTTGCCGTCGACGTGGGTGATAGTGTCGGGAAAGTGGAAAGGAGCCTCGAGCTGTGGAACATAGAGTTTGGAAATAAATAAGCAGATAGGTAGGTACTTCAAAAATATTTTTAGTTTACGTCAACGGCTGCGAAACCTAGAAATATAACGCTCATCTGACATCTCGTCAACAAACTACAAGCCTTCATTACCTAGCGCATTCATTCATTCTTTGATATGTTTAGGACTGAAGCTACTTATTTAAAATGCGGATCTTTGAAATTGGACGCTTAAAAAATACTCTCGATAAATAATAAATTCGAACCCGTTACGAACTTACGCCAAACATCTGGTGTTCCACAAGAAGCTTCAGTGCTGCAGCCAACTGCAGAAGGCAAACTGCCAGCGTGGCAGAAAAAGGAATGCAGAAGCGATCCACACGCGGAGGTGATTAGATAGATTTTTCTGTATCATACTCAAGTAGCTCAGCATATAGATTTGGTAGTCTCGACCCTACGCACCACTAGGAGTTTCAGAATTTAAAAAAGTAAAAGTTACGGTTGAAGCTTCTCATCACCTTTTGTCAGTGTGAGGATGGTCCGTTTACCGTTAGCTTAGATGAGGAGTTTAGGCATCCCATTGGCCGAAACGAAGTCGAGAGACAGGATACTTAATTCAGACCTGAGTATAAATTCGTAATTAGTATTTAATATTATAAAAGGTAGGTACATACTGTAACTCTTCCAAGGGGACCTACAACAGTTGCTTTGTTCCACAACTTCAACTTTGAATGTACGTTAAACACTGCTCGTCTTCCGCCAGAGTACTCCAATATGACTGTGTCTACTAAATCAACTCCTTCGTCGTTCAATTCTCCAACTGCAGTCACTTTCATAGGTTCATCTTTGAATATGTATTGGGCCAGTTGCAGCGTATAAATCCCAAGGTCCAAGATAGCACTTCCACCCATTTCCTTTTTGCTAAAAAACAAGTGTAATTTAAGTTTGATACCTGAAGATAAAAAACCGGTCAAGTGCGAGTCGGACTAGCACACGAAGGGTTACGTACCATCGTACCTACATTAAATAACACTACTTTTTTATTCGAATGGCCGCCAGTTTTACATATAGGTAGATAATTTTTGTTTTTTAGTAGTTTATGCTCGCGACTTCGTCCGCGTGGACTACACTAATTTCAAACCTCTATTTCGCACCCTTAGGGGTTACATTTTCAAAAATCCTTTCTTAGCGGATGCCTACGTCATAATAGCTATCTGCATGCCAAATTTCAGCCCGATCCGTCCAGTAGTTTGAGCTGTGCGTTGATAGGTCAGTCAGTCAGTCACCTTTTTAGAGTTCCGTAATAAACAAGGAACCCTTTATAGTTTCGCCATGTCCGTCCATCCGTCCTCGGTTAATCTCAGAGACATATTAGTGCTAGAAATCTGTAATTTGGCATGGGTATAAATATTAATCACGCCGACAAAGTGGTGAAATAAAATTGTGATAAATATTTTTTTTAGGGTAGGTACATAGGTAAGTTATACAGGGTATATTTAGATTATTATTTGTTGTTAAAACAGCAATAGAAATACACACTGAAAATTTCAACTCTTATCTATTACTATACGGTTCATGAACAGACAGACGGACGGAGAGCGGAGGCTTCCCGTTAATAGGGTCCCGTTGGCACCCTTCAGATGCAGATTGCAGAACCCTAAAAATGAAGTTAAAACTATAATATGGTACCTACTTACTAAGTATAATTTCTACTCACATCAATCTATCAACTGTTACAATTGATTCACCAAAGTTGACTTCAAGGAATTGAGGCTCTCCCAGTTTTCCCGCCTGAATCTCTTTTTCTAGAGCGATGTAAGATGGTGAAAAGCGAGACCACACTGCTTCCATGAGGAAGAGATTTTTATTTCTCGCAATGTTGATTAGACTTTGCGTTTGTTTCAAGTTCAAACATAATGGTTTCTCGCAAAGAACATGTTTTCCCGAGTCAAGGAATAATTTAGTGAGGGGATAATGGTCCGGATTAAGTGCACCGATGTAGCCCACATCTGAAATGAGTAGGTAGTTAAATCAGCTGATGAGGTTTATTACTAAGTATGGGCCAAAACATAAAATTGTGTTGTGACACTGCATCGCAAAGATCTGCAAGCTCGCACGACGACGCTTCGCAAAAATTTACGAATGGTTACGCGTCGCGCATGTTTAGTTCTCATTTGCAAACTACCATTTGTACCTACTCTGTGACCTAACCTAACCTAGTGGCTTGTGGAAGTCCCTATAAGAGACCTATGTCCAGCCGTGGACGTCTATCGGTTGATGATGATGATGATGACCTAACCAGCCAAAGTCAATGATGTAAACACATAATATAAACAAATATCTGTTTCTGTGGTTTGATTTCTGTTAAAATGTGATGTTTCCAAGTTGTAGGTCTTCGACCATAATTGGTGCTGATACGGAAAGTCTAGGTTCCCTACCAATATCGTTGCTTTTGGCCATATCAGCGTAAGTGGCGAATACTTTAGGTATTCCATGAGTTTTGGCAAACTCTTCGGCTCTGGATTTGTCTCGAGCTGCGACTGCGGCTATCACCATGTCTCCTTTATCACCTGGATAGCTGTTAACTGCATTAACGAAATCATGGCTAATTTTGCCGGAGGTAACAATGCCCCAACGAATCGTCATCTGCAAAAATACAATTAACCACCAAAGCTAAAATATACTATAGTCCATGACAGGTTGAAATAGCAATCGGGGTTTGAGACGGGGGGACTGTGCTCGCCCGCATCGGGTTAGCGCGGGGGCGGGGTGTCCCTACCCCGATTGCCATCTCAAACTGTCGCGTACTAGGTATAGGTACGTTCTTATTTTTCCGTAATATCAAGAACTAATGTAGAAATAGGAATTTTCCGTGATGTTGATTTCCAATTTTATAAGTAACTAGGTATACTTACAAATTCATAGTTTATTTATGCTGTTCACTGACCTAATTACGTGCTGTTTGATATCACTATCGTAAAGTACCCACTTACGGGACTCGACATAATATAAAAGGGTAGGTATAGGATATAACTAGATCAACCCAATCACCGACTTAGATATTTCTTCTTAACCTTCCTATTTAACCTTAGACTTACTTCTTACCTTGACCCTTGTGTGAAACTCCTGTAACCAGTTAGTCCAGACTAATTAACGAATTATCCCGCAAAATAAGCACCTGCGACTGGAGATTAAACACGTACACCAAGGTTAGCGCTTGCAAAACGAATGACAGATCACAAACACGTCTTATTGCAACATTGGAACCATTCGGGTTGCAATTATAGATACCTACTGCGCGTTGCGATAGTACCTAATTACCTACCTTTTCCGGTATAATTTTATCGATCCTAATTATTTATATGTATCTACCTAAGTACAGTTCTTGCAATTCACGAAGGTGAGTGAACTTTAGGTCGATTACATGGGCGTGTGCTTGCATGTTGCATGTCGGACCAACCAGTCGCGAGCTCGCAAATGCACACATTTATTGTAGGTAGGTACCTTACTTATACCGATACGACTTCAAGCATGAGCCACATAATAAGTCAATGATGAGCCACTAGCCTTCGTGATATGAAAAAACTTTGATATAGATAAGGCCAAGTTTCCAACCCATACGGGGTCCTTTTTCAAGGGAGTCCGTTCGCGCACGTGCCGTGGTTTTGACTCACTTGAAACTAGTCGGGCTAACGTCGACTACACACGTGAGTAAAGCCGGGACAGATATTATTTAGAATGGAAATCACTCACGGTAGTTTAAACGCTAAAAAAGGCCAAGTTAGATTTAACTATAGAGCTAGTGTGACTTATACAGAATCTCAAAACAATACTAAATTGACAGGTCTAAATCTAGGTAGGTACCTACCTATATTTCGCGACAGGTCGAGATGGCAAACCCGGTGCGGGATAGCGCGGACGGTGTGTGGGGCGTCGCGTCACCCCGCCTCATACCCCGATTGCCATATCGACCTGTCGCAAACTATACATTACTTATCCTTTTCCGCAGCGGGCATTATGAAAGAAGGGATAGCAATACCTACCTACATTTAAACCTGTCATTTTATTTTAGTTTTGAGATTGTACCTACTAATAATACTTACAGCAAAATTAGCCACATTGAAGAGGATAACTAGACGAGGAATCTAGGTTGAATTATAAATACACATTGAAGAGATGGATAGGATAACTAGACGAGAAATCTAGGTTGAATTATAAGTATATGCACTGTAGCTGTAGGTAGGAAGTGGGAGTGACACCTAAAGGCATTCTCATACATTTTGTAGGGCTGTTGCTGAGGTTTCGGAGGACCGGGCTGAATTGAGCCCGTTCCGCGACACGTCAGTGTGCGAATGAGGAACCCGAAAGCTTACTTCACCATATCAGAAAGATGTTGCGTGTGTCGACTTCGTCCTGGGTATCCGTTATCCTGCGCTGTGCATATTCCTGTACCGTGTAACATTCGTATTTCGTAGCGACGATAACGTATGCTGCAGCGTGCTGGGCGGGAAGGGCGACGCTTCACGTCGTGCGGTCGACGCTCATTAAGGCGCAGAAGTCTTCCCTCATTTTACTTACAAAGGCGTAAAGCTCGCGGGCGTGTTGCCGGCCGACCTGGAGGTAATCTGTGCTGGGAGAATCGAAGAGGCGCGCCAGTAGATGCAAGCGGGTTATCGGGTCAGATGTGATTGCGACGTGGCAGGAGCGGTGGTCTGTGGAAATATGGGGGGGTGACGAATTGCGACTTTTTCCCGGACGTATCCGGCAGGCTCGGGTCTACCTGGGTTGCGCCAGACTACGAGACCTCACAGATCCTCATCGAACACGGCTGTTTCCGGGCACGACTGCATGGGATGACGTGCGAGAGCCCGGCGTGCGAGTACGGCTTTGGCGACGAGGATAGGCACGATGTGTGTGTGAGTGTCCTTTTTATGAGGACTTGTGGGTGACGATGATGGATGGGATCGTACGCGGGGAAGCGAGGCCGGACTTCTACACGTCTCGTCAGCGGGGAACTACGACCGGCTTCGGTAATCGCGCACCATTGGCACAAGAGGCGAAGCAGCTCGGCGCGTACAGGTGCCAGGCCGATTTCAGCTGTGCTAGTGACGTATAGCTCCCAAGAGGGGAGAGTGACCATAAGGGACAAGGAGACATAAAATAATTTGTAGGGAGTCAAGAAGGCGCCCCGGGAAAACGCCAAGAGCAAGTACCGAATGGGCGCCCTCCCGCGATTCGGCCCATATAACCGAGAGGTTGGTGGGGCGTTGGGAGGTGGAGGGTTGTCCCTGGTTCATGATACGGACAGCGGAGTTTTAGTAATAGGGTCCCGTTGGCACCATTCGGAACCCTAAAAAGTTAAAATAATGCAAGTACTGAAGATGTCTAAAATAGCTCAATCATCCATTTTATTATGAAGTCTGATTTCATCCAGTAATTTCAGATGTGTAAACTTATCTCTGTGTTGTAGGTGTACTTGGTCAATTTTTAAGCGACTTCCAAAAAGGAGGTGGTTCTCAATTCACAATTCAGCCTGAGCCAAAATTATGACTGCGTTTTTATCAAACTCCTTTTATTCTTCGAGCTGATGCCCGCGATTTCGTCCGCGTGGAATTAGGTTTTTTTTAAATCCCGAGGGAACTGTTTGATTTTCCGGGATACAAATATAAATATTTCACTCGCCAGGTCTTTATCTATACTTACCCATGCAAAAAATCACGTCAATCCGTTGCACCGTTGCGACGTGATTAAAGAACAAACCAACTAACCAACAAACAAACACACTTTCACGTTTACAATAAATCACCTATGTGAAAGGCTCTATTCTCTATTTGAAAATAGAGTTTGATAAAATTATGTCCCTTTCAAAATGCCCCTGTAATTCGGTCACAATTAATAAACCAAAAAACTTAAATGATATTTCGACATACCTATTCATAATTTTGGCTACTTGACTCATATCTAATTTCGTCCAATAAATGATTATTTATTATAGTATTTTGCTTAAGACAACGAAATATATCAATAACAATTATTAAAAACGCAGGATGGATATATAAATCCAATTAAAAAAAATACAGTTTTTATTTTTATTTGAAACTCAGAAAACGCTGTCAGCCATGACAAAATAAAGAGAAGGTATCCACTAGGAAAGGATTTTTTGAAATTCCACCCCTGAGTGGGTTAAATGGGGGTTTGAAATTTATGAAGTCCACGCGGGCGAAGTCACGAGCATAAGCTAGTTTTTATATAGTAAACGTAAAAAATTATCGTTTTCTCTTTATAAATTAAATAAGTTATTAAGTAAGACTTACAACAAAGTGAACTTTGCAAAAATTTGGGTTGCAGTCGTTAGTGATATAGGATCCCTTTAAGCAAGTCTTCACGTGTTACGTATATTTATTTCACTGGGCACTCTAATCCACAACTTTCCTGTGGTCTTTATCGATGCGTTTTTACATTCTCGGATGATACAATAACGATAATTACTATATTTTTCATGTAAACTAGTATAGAAGTCATGTTTATTAACCTTATGCTGTTGTTTACAAATGCATGACGTCAGAGCACAGATAATCTATCGGCCAAACATGGCAGACATTGTTTTCACCTGTCTAAGAAAAAAATATTTTTAAATTAAAGTTTTACGGTTTTTAGGGCGCAAAAAAATATAGTGTTAATTTTTTTGATCTAATAGGACAAATATTAACCATTTAAGACCTACTTAAAAAAAGTGTCAACTAGCCTATTGTGTCACAATCACACAGAACAGAATTTCTGTTCCGTGGTCACAATATTGCCCGCGACTTCGTTCAAGTTTTTAAAAATCCACTGATAACCTTTTCCTGCGATGAAAAGTAGCGTATATCAATATCATTTTCCATAATTCCATAAAAAACTTTTATGTACTTGAATTTCTCAATCATGCCCGGGGGGATTGAGAAATTCAAGTGAAATGGAAATGGAGTGAAATGGAAGAACTTCTAGACAAGGGGGCGGGGGGGCCTTGTTCTTCTAGAAGTTCTTCTATTGATCGTAATCGTATTTGATCAACAAATCCAACAACCGACCATTAAAAAGAGTAATTTATTACCTATTTTGAATTTGAATAAATTATATTTGAATTTGATGACAGCGTCATAGTAAAATAATCCTTGATTTTAATTTAAAGTAACAAATTCATTACAACCGATTTTAATATGGAACGTTATGGAGCGTATCAAACGTATAAGAATGCATACACGAAATTGAGCTCTTATTCAATGCAGTTATGGTTTATTTTACTTTACGCTAATGTCATCGAATACGATAACGATCAAAATAACTTAGACAATCGCAGGGCAAGTTCGTAACGCGGTGTCCGTCCTGCGTGAGCGACGAATATAAGCGACGCAACGCTGCGAACGCGATCAACTCAACGGCATACCGTGCTTGCGGCCTATATGGCATTCTGCGGCGAGACGCAGACTGCCATATACGCATTACGTCGCGTCATCGTGTCGCATCGCGTCGCGTCGTATTCGTCGCTCACGCAGGACACCGCGTATTACAGATACTGAACGTATAGCCTTCCCCTATGGCTATTAGGCCTCATGTGAGTTGTAACTCGTAAACTAAAAAGTATAAGGAAACAAAAATATTTGGTAATAAACAATTTATTGCTAATTTATAAATTACAAAATATTATAATAGGTAATTAATTGATAAGTTTTAATCTGTTAAATTTTGAGATTTTATGCACCACAGCTCAAAGACCATAACCAGAAAATGCTCTTTTCACTTCTCATGCTCGTAATGTTCTTTATGCTGGCTGTAAACGGACTAAAACTGCTTTCCATACTCTTGTGCATAATGTTTATAGGTAAACAAGAATCTATCTGATGACACAAAAAATTGTAAGTATGAAATATCTATAGTGCCAGTAACATTTTCCATAAAAATTCACTTATGATGAGGTTGTATAGGTCGGGAGAATTATACAACCTCATTACAAAATTGCTATAATTTAACTTTTAACTAATTATGTACTTATATCTAAATATATAAAAGGAAAAGGTGACTGACTGACTGATTGATCTATCAACACACAACTCAAACTACTGGACGGATCGGGTTGAAATTTGGCATGCAGATAGCTATTATGATGTAGTCATCCGCTAAGAAAGGATTTTTGAAAATTCCACCCCTAAGGAGGTAAAATAGGGGTTTGAATTTTGTTTAGTCCACGCGGACGAAGTCGCGAGCATAAGCTAGTGTACTTATAATAATATTATTATTTCATTTTCTCGCAATCGCTAGTGACAAGACAGCAACTCGGGTCATAAAACCTATTTTATACTCGACTTAAATATCTGCCCTCGCCTTCGGCTCGAGTACATAAACGTCTCGGATAAAATGGCTTGTTTTATGCCCTTGTTGTACAATCTACTATTGTAAATAACACGTATGTACAGCAGCTGGCACGAATACATCGACCTTTAGAAAGAGGTTTCGGCTTCGTAGAGCGTTGTCTCTGTCACTAATACTTATGTGACGTTTTGTCGGTCTAAACGACAGAGAAAACGCTCTACGAAACCGCTGTCTCTTTCTGTCGATGTACTTTATTAATTATTTCTTTATCTCTACTGTATTTCGTATAGGATTACTTCAAAAATAAAAAGTTTAAAAGTTACGAGTTATCTTATTGACGGTCTTCATATTTGAAACGCATAGTAGGTACCAGTTAATATTATTAACATAAATCAGAAGTCAACTACGTAAAAACTGCTCTGAAACATAAAATTGAGTTTCCTGTAATTTTATGTTTAAGATAGAATAAGTTTACATATTAATGTAAAACGTGGACACAAACAATATTATTATTTTATTTATTTAAAACTTGAAAATATGAACAAACACGTGCGAAGCCTAGGCTAAGACCACAACTATAATTTACTATTATTTTATTTAAAAAAATTCATATTGCAACAAATAAAATGCATCATTAACTTTTTATACATAGTTAATAAATAGAAAAAATATAATTACCACAACATTGAATTATATATAATCTAAGCTGAGTTATATAACTTTATATAAAATTTTATATAAAAAACCTACTTGTCTTTTGTAACATTATTCGTACACAAACATGAAATCACAGTGCTTATAAGCAATGTCTTAACATAAAATATTAATCCATTATTTATTATTATAAAATAAATATAATATAATAAATACGACCATTTGTAAATTTTTCACTCAGATAATATTGTCATGATAAAACATACTATGTTTGTTATAGAACATCATCCAAATCGGTAACTGAATAATTAATGACCTTTAGATCAGTATTAGAATAATATTCGAATAATACATTTAACATTTAATTTTTGTACCTATAATTATTATAAATTTCTTTTAAATGCAATACATTCTATGTTTGTTTTTTCAAAGCCTTAATTCCCGTGTAAACGTTCGCCAGCGCGTATTACAGAGTGCCACTAACTAAAGGATGTCTTACTCGTTGACGTCATTTTAGTGTTGTCATCCCATCGTTTATTGGAGAAATTCTAGTGAATACCGCAGAATTAATATATATATCGATGTAAAAAATCATAAAACGAAACGTTATAATATAATTTTAATAAAATATCATAGTAATTTGTAATGCCTAACAAATCAAAGTTATAATTCAGATATAAGTCCGCAATGGTGAAGAATTAAGAACACAAATTCCTAAGGACAGACAGACAGACATGACGAATCTATAAGGGTTCCGTTTTTTGCCATTTGGCTACGGAAACCTAAAAATGAATCGCTGAATGTGTTGCTGATCGCAAATCTCGAGAACAGCTGAACCGATTTCGCTAATTCTTTTTTTATAATATTCCTTGAAGTACGAGAAGAAAAAAATTTAAAAAATTGCCTGAAAGTCTAAAAACAACACTTTTCCATATTCCCACACAAAAGCTTCGTAGGGGTTCCGGGAAGGCAAAACAATTGAGTGACGTGTTAGGCGGCAGGAAGTTCGCCGGGTCAGCTAGTTTTTAATTATTTTTGATACTAAATAATCAATTTCCAAAACCCAAAATTCTAGAGAAACAATTTGGCGACAATACCAAAATGAACCACAACACTGCAGCACAGGACAAAATATTATAGTACTGCAGTAACCGTAGACTGAATAAAAACCTAGACTAAAGTACTGTGTAACCGCGTCTGAGATAGCGATAGCCCGACGTAACAATGAATAACACGACAATTACCATTGTTTCGTAGTCAATATTTGTATTAACCGATCAACAACATTTGTATTAAACGTTTTTTATGTGAAAACAAGTAAATAACTAATGAGAAATACAATGATGTCCCGAATTCTCAAAGTTTGTTTTGCAACTAAAGTTGTATTCCTTGAAAAAAATCGGATACACGATAAGAGACAAAAAATAGGTTAGCTGCGTCTCTGTTTATCACATTAGTAACTTTATCTGTGCTCTCTTTTTAGTGTGAATGAGAAAGCAAACGTTCCTTTGTCTAGATTTGTTACTCAGTCTACGGCAGTAACCAATCGAGTGACGTACTAAGATGGCTGCCGTAGTTCCACTTTTCCTTACTTCACTGTTATGTTGGTGGCACTGTAAATTCATATCTTCACTTGACAGACCGGTGCGCGATTTCATAATATAAAATGTTTCACTCCGGTAGCGTCACAAGAAACAATGTAATGCATTTATCAAAATAATATTTAGCTATACGTATTTATCTAATTATTGAAAGGCCTCGACAAATGCTTGGTCCAGATCAGCGATCAAGTCCTCAGTGTCTTCTAGCCCGACTGACAGTCTGATCAACGAGTCCGTGATGCCCAGTTCCACCCTCTGAGCTGCGGGAACTGAGGCGTGCGTCATCAGAGATCTGGAGTAGAGGAAATTTCACGATTAAAATAGAAAAAGGCAAGAAAATGTATTTATTTAATGTTGGTGTCACAGATAAAAATAAAGCACACAAATGTAACATTTTTATCTCTGTCACCACCCCAAATGGGTGTACAGCTCAGCATAATGCCTTGCCCATCGGCCATCATATGCGTTAACACGTATAAAATAAAGGACGCTGATTTCGAGCTGTGACCCGGGTGACGTCACAGCTACAACACTAGGAAAACATTTGAATTTACTCACGATATAAGAGTATCTTATGCCTTTAGCACAGGTCAACGCTTGTACGACATTGGCATAACTCCGATTGTATTTTCGCAAGTCGCATCGTTTCACTAGTCCATGCAAATACCGGTATCGGTGTGCTAAAGGCATTACGTGCTTAAAATAATCCTTTAAGTTATTTTAGAAAACTCATGTTCATAGTTCAATATAGTATCCCGGGTAAGGAGGCCATGCCTCGAGGCCCGTACCCCCGCTTGGCCGTTCCGGCCAAACGAAGAAGGCCCGTAGCTCCGTTGCGACGTGATTGAAGGACAAACCAACAAACAAAAACACGGTATTGAAAGTTAGTAGGTATATAACTCAACTAGCTGATGCCCGCGACTTCGTCCGCGTGGAATCAGGTTTTTTAAAAATCCCGTGGAAACTCTTTGATTTACCGGGATAAAATGTAGCCTATGCCACTCTCCAGGTCTTAAACTATACCCATGCAAAAAATCACGTCAATCCGTTGCTCCTTTGCAACGTGATTGCAGGACAAACCACGCAAAAAACCACCAAACACACGGTATTGATAGTTAGTAGGTATATAACTCAATTGTTTTATAACTTACGGCAACTCAGCTAAGCTCTCGTAGCCTCCCAAGCTCTCGGCGAGCGTGAACACTTTGAGGGAGCTGAGGAACTTTCTAGACTCCTTGAGATCTCCGGAATGTCTGAAGCTGAACACGCCCGAGTGGCCCGTCATCTGTTTCCGCGCGATGTCGTACTGTGGGTGTGATGGTAGACCTGAAAGATTTTATATTAAATTAACTAAATGATTCCCACGATTTTGACCCCGTAGATTTTTAAAATCCCATGAGAACTTTGGTTTTTGGAGATAAAAATAATTCTAACATCCGCCCCACGAGAAAATTTTGTCATTGTTCATTTATATCACGAAAATAATGTATTCATGAACAAATAATTAGTATTTTCAACTTTTAAATACTCTACCAAGTGGGATATCACATGAAAGGGCTTTACCTTTACATTCTAAAATTTTTATTTATTTTATGCTAAACTAGCTCATGCTCGCGACTTCGTCCGCGTGGAATTAGGGTTTTTAAAAATCCCGTGGGAACTCTTTGATTTTCCGGGATAAAAAGTAGCCTATGTCCTTCCCAGGGATGCAAGTTATCTCTATACCAAATTTCGTCAAAATTGGTTAAAAGAATAGGCCGTGAAAAGCGAGCAGATAGACAGACACACTTTTGCATTTATAATATTAGTATGGATAGTTTTTATTTATCGTACAAAATGTCGAAAAAATACGACTGTAGTACGGAACCCTCGGTGCGCGAGCCTGACTCGCACTTGGCCTATTTTCGGTAATCCTATGGGAACTCTGATTTTCCAGGACAAAAGTAGCCGGCGTCCGCCCCCGCTATGAAAGCTATTTCTGTACCAAATAGTTCAGGCGGCCACATCATCCACGTGGATTTAGGTTTTTGAAAAATCACTAACAGATCTATGATCAATGAATCAGAAACTATGATTTTTCAGGAAAAACAGTAAGAAGCCTTTGTCCGTCCCCAGGACGCAAGCTATCTCTGTAGGTACCTACTTTTTGCCAAAATAGATTATTTCTGAGTGCCTACTGCCTATACAGTTTTTCGATAAGAAGAACGATTGACGTTGGTTCATACATGGCTACAGCTCCGTATTAAGATTGATTGTAGGCTTACGAGTTTATAAAGATAAGTAATTTAACATTAAACCGAGCCGCAGTCGATAGCATCAACGAATATCTCAATTTTCGTGGTCTTTTAAACATTTTTATCATAAAATCTTAATTATTTGCGGTCATTAAATAATTTTTTCAAATCATTCTTATTTTTTATCGCGGTCAGGTTCAATGTTAATGAAGATAAATATTTGGGGCCGATTCTCTTGTACACAATCTCTAAACTAAACTAAATTAACAGGTCTAAATTTAGTGCCATCCTTTTCCGCAAGCAACACTATGAAAGGGATAGCAATAGATTTAGACGTGCCATTTTAGTTTAGTTTAGAGATTGTGTACAATGGAATTAGCCACTGTGTACAATGGAATTAGCCACAATAGCTGGTTACGTATAATAATGATTGGCGAAATAGTTTTATTTCGTAAGAAACTTAAATTATATTCTTAAATATTGTTTTTGCATGATGCATGATGATTAATTACTTTTGTCTTATCTATGTATTATTACCATGGTACATTCTTGATTACACGGTTATTAGCATAAAAGAATCCGTAATTAGTAGGTAGTCGCTTTTGTTTTGTATTTTTAACCGACTTCAAAAAAAGGAGTAGGTTCTCAATTCGTCGAAATCTTTTTTTTTTTTTTTATGTATGTTCCCCGATTACTCAAAGACGCCTGGACCGATTTTGAAAATTCTTTTTTTGTTTGAAAGGGTATACTTCAAAGTTGGTCCCATTTAAATTTGGTGAAGATCTGATGAATATCTTCGAAGATAGATAATGGAACTCCTCAACGGATTAGAGTAAATTGCTCGCGATCAGTGTAATAGCTTAGTAAACAGAAGATTTTTAACCAGGCATAGCATATTTTAATACCATGGAGCCACTAAAAATTGTAAAATAAAATTTTTTTACAAAAAAAATAATAACCGACTTCGATACACAAACACTAAAAATTGAAAAATAATTTAATTTATTACCGAATATATTATGTATACAAGAGTTGATATAGTTCCATAATAATATTTTTTGGGGTCGGTGCCAATGAGGTGCCATTGTGGAGTCCCATAAAAATTCGAAGTCTAGACGATTCGCGCAGCTGAAGCTAATTGGCACCGGCACCAAAAAATATTATTATGGAACTAAATCAACTCTTGTATACATAATATATTCGGTAATAAATTAAATTATTTTTCAATTTTTAGTGTTTGTGTATCGAAGTCGGTTTTTATTATTTTTGTAAAAAAAAATTATGTTTCTTTACTTTAGTTCCATGACATATAGAAATTACTTATATTGTTAAATATTGTTTTACATGATGTATGATGATGAGTTATTTTGTCTTATCTATGTATTATAGTTTGTGTAGTAGCTGTGATAGCCTAGTGGTTAGGACGTCCGCCTCCTAGTCAGAGGTTCGAACCCAGGCACGCTTTTCTAAGTTTTCGGAGTTATGTGCATTTTATATAATTGAATATCACTTGCTTTAACGGCGAAGGGAAACATCGTGAGGAAACCTGCATTTCTGAGTGTTCTACATATTATTGTATTCAAAGGTGGTGAAGTCTGCCAATCCAAGTCTTGGTCAGCGTGATAGACTATGGCCACAACCCTTCTCAATCTAGAGAGGAGACCCGTGCTCTGTAGTGAGCCGGCGATGGGTTGATCATGATAATGATGATGTTGTATTATTGCCACGCTACTTTTGTTTATCTTTCGTCTTTCTTTCTAGTTTATGTAGTACCAGATGATGTCCGCGACTTTGTCCGCGTGAATTTACGACTTTTACCTAATAATCTCGTGGGAATTTACGGGATGATTACTCTTTGATTTTACGGGAAAAAAGTAATGTCCGTCTCCGGGATGCAAGCTGTCTCTGTACCGAATTTCGTCAAAATCGATTAAACTGATGGGTCGTGAAAAGCTAGCAGACAGACACACTTTCAAATTTATAATATTAGAATGGATTAAGGTAACTAGGTAGTATGTTTGGTTATAAATTGAAATATAGATGTATATTATAACTGCGATGTGATTGAAGGACAAACCGACAAACCAACAAACCAACCCTCTTTCGCATTAATTATAATAAGAGTATAAGGGTATGTAGCACGACTCTGAAAGTTCTGAAAGGATTTGAAACGGACAATACATACCTGGATGGTACACCTCAACGATCTTAGGATGTTTCAGTAACCACTCTGCTACAACTAGGGAGGACTTCTTGTGCTGTTCCATCCTGAGGGCCAAGGTCTTCAGGCTTCTGTTCACTAAGTAGCAGTCCATAGGTGACGGAACGATACCCATCGCTGAAAATATATATACATATATTATACGTAATGATTAACTATTTTTAATCTATTCTGTTAAAATAGTTTTAATTATAATTTTAAGTAATCTCTTTTGGCCTTCTGTTATACCTAGATTTAAATTTAAATAACAATTTTGTATTTACGCTGTTGATTACTTTTAAATTAACAAAATAAAATAAAATAAAATAAAATATACAGACACACAATGAACAAGTCTGGACATAGGTATAACCCATAGGAAAATCTTGGCACTCCTAAAGAATGTGCTTCACACAGCGCATTTTCAAGTTTCGAGGTTTTAGATTTAATCATAGTTTGATGTTAATTTAGTGTGTAGCGATGGGGCTGGCATATAGGTCACCTCTAAAAGCCCCTTAAAATCATCAGATCATACAAATCAAATCGTATTTCAAAAAAGTTTGGTGTCGAGATGTTTTCCATGGGTTGTACACAGAGTGCAACTGCAGAAGTAGGTACACATACGTTACGTATTACAACTAATTAATTATATAAAAAGAAAAGGTGACTGACTGATCTATCAACGCACAGCTCAAACTACTGGACGGATTGGGCCGAAATTTGGCATGCAGATAGCTATTATGACGTAGACACCTGCTAAGAAAGGATTTTTGAAAATTCCACCTCTAAGGGGGTAAAATAGGGGTTTGAAATTTGTGTAGTCCACGCGGACGAAGTTGCGGGAATAAGCTAGTTAACACTAAATTAGTCGCAAGTACCTACGTGGCAAGGAAAATTATAAACCATCGGCATGATAATACGTTTTTCAATTGCAGGTATAAGGTGAATGATGTCAGGTAAGTACACCATTTAGTCACAATGGTGTATTGTATTGAGACAATGATATGCACATTTGTGTACGCAATACGTACGTATCGATAATATGAAATATTGGTAATTGTAAATATGAATATATTGTTGTCAGAAAATAAATAAATCCATACTATCCATACTAATATTATAAATGCGAAAGTGTGTGTCTGTCTGTCTGCTAGCCTTTCATGGCCCAACCGTTCAACCGATTTTGACGAAATTCGGTACAGAGATAGCTTGCATCCCGGGGAAGAACATAGGCTGCTTTTTATCCCGGAAAATTAAAGAGTTCCCATGGGATTTTTAAAAACCTAAATACACGCGGACGAAGTCGCGAGCATCATCTAGTAAATAATAATAATAATACTAGCTGACGCCCGCGACAATACCCGCTTAGGTTTTTTAAAAATTCCTTGAAAACTCTTTGATTTACTTTTTGCACCTTATGTCAAGGCTATTGGGTCGTGAATAGATAACATACAGACACGCTTTCGCACTGGGGCTAGAAGGTAAGTATTCTGTTATATTAGCTTGGATTATTATGGATAATCCCAGTATGTATTGTACTTAGATATAAGTTACTTTTAGTTTTAACACATCTAATCCCACGACAAAGCTGAACTAAAACACAAAGAATTTATGTACCTACATGTAATAGGTACATGTAGATAAATAAAATAACATTAAAATACATTATAATTTACAAACATGGTTTGCAAAATATTATTTGTTTAATAATTTGTCTTGACCTTTCATATAATATGAGGTTCAGATTTCAGGCGTAAACAAGATGGATTTGAGGCGTACATTCCGTAAGTAGGTACTTCACGACCTTTTCATGCTTACATTATAAAGTAAACTTTGGGTGATGTGATATTTTTTTTACATTAGATATTTTTTTAATAATCGAAACTCATTTGTAACCGGAAAATAATATTTGAATATTAGATGATAGCCTGGTGGTTATGACAAGACGTCTGCGTCCTGGGGGGGAGGGGGGAGGGGCCTAGATCGATCCCGGCCACGCACGCACCTGTAATTTTCCAGAGTTATGTGCCTTTTAAGTTTTTAGCAATTAAATATCAATTGCTTTAACGGTGGAGAAAAACATCGTGAGGAAACCCACATGCCTGACAGTTGTACATAATGTTTTTAAAGGTGTACGAAGTCTGCCGAAGTCGTACCTACTTGGACATCGTGGTAGACTATGATCTACTAAGCTCATAGTCTATGCTATGAGCTTAGTAGATCATGCTCAGTAGTGAGCCAATGATGGGTTGATCATGATGATGGTGAAGAATTCTGATTTATTTTCTAAAATTCATTTGCCCAAGCATCATTATTCATTACCTATACTTACTTCGCGACAGGTCGAGATTGCAATCGGGGTATGTGGCGGCGGTAGAACGCCCCATATACCCGCGCCGTCCCGCACTTGGTTAACGCGGGGTTGTGCGGATGTGCGGGGCGTTCTCACCCCGCCTGCCATCTCGACTTGTCGCGTACTATATATTGTTTGATATTATGAAAGTTAAACTATGGCTGAATCTAAATAAAAGGGCTATGACTGAATCTAATACTTAGTAACAGTGGGTGCAGTGAACTACGAGTAATGTGCCCATTAAATTACTAAGGATTCTGTGGTAAGTTAGTAAGTCTTCAATTTCAAACCAAACGTTGTTGCAATCCGACCCCTCAATGGATCAGAATGTGGCACTTGCTAGTTGCTGTGGCCTGTTTCTCGAAACTCAAACATTTTAGAGAAGAAAAATACTTTATATTATATGCAAAATACGATTATTCGTACGATTTTAAATATTAAATCTCTTTAGGGTTCCGTACCCTAAGTGTGCTACTAAGAGTATTAACTTTAGAGTATAACTAAGCCTCCGCTGTCCGTCCGTCTGTCAGCGGGCTTACATCACATGAGCCGTAATAAATAAAGAGTAGAAATTTTCAGACTCTATTGCCGCTTAATAAAAACAAATAATAAAAATATCAAAATGGCCGCCATGAAAATATATAAAAAAGTCTTTTTAGTGTTCCGTACCTCAAAAGGAAAAAAGTAACCCTTATAGGATCACTTTGTTGTATGTCTGTCTATCCGTCTGTCCGTCGTGTCTGTTAAGAAAATGTATAGGGTACTTCCGGATGTCCTAAAATCATGAAATTTGGTAGGTCTTATAGCACAAGTAAAGAAATAAATCCGAAAACCGTGAATAATTAAAATGTGTTCATGAACAAATAATTAGTATTTTTAAAGTAAGATAACTATACCAAGTGGGGTTTCATATGAAAGGGATTTACCTGTATATTCTAAAAAAGTTTATTTTTTTATTTTTGTGCATAATAGTTTTTGATTTATCGTGCAAAATGTCGAAAAAATACGACTACTAAAACGACTCGGTGCACGAGCCTACCTCGCACTTTTGCACACAAATAGTTTTTGATTTATCGTGCAAAATGTCGAAAAAATACGACTACTAAAACGACTCGGTGCACGAGCCTACCTCGCACACTCGCGGTTTTTTCTTTTTAGATATTACGGAACCCTTCGTGTGCGAGAACCGATAATACCTATTGAGGAAATTGTCAAGGCACTTTACATTGTACAACACTTAGCTGTAGTGATCGAGGCTTCTTATTACCGCGGGTTTTATCTTAATCCGACGATCGATGATGATCTTGATTCAATGTCGACGAAATCGCGCCAACCGCCAAAATAATAAAAAGACTCCTGCCTCACCTCACTGACTAACTCACTAACGCCCAGGCTTCAGCTCAAACCCTTGGACACAAAAAGCTGAAATCTGGCACAGAAGTTCCTTTTATAATATAGACAAGGAATAAGGCCGAATTTTTCATAATTTCCACGAAGAGGATTTATATTTTCGCGATGTAAGGCCACGGGCGGTCGCTGGTCGCTACTCGCTTCAATAAATAAAGTCTGAAAACGCAAAAGTAATGATAAACCACAGGGAAAATATGATTCCTACCATTTTGCAGGAAGCGAAGTTTCTTCTCAATTTCACTGTCATTTAATACAGCTGCTCCCATTATAACGTCGGAATGTCCATTCATGTACTTAGTTAAGGAGTACATGACCATATCAGCCCCATGCTCCAACGGCCGCTGAAGGTACGAAGTTAAGAACGTATTGTCTACAACGACGATTATGTCCTCGTTGTAACTTTTGACTATTTTTGAGATTACTGCTATATCTGCTATTTTCAGGTTTGGATTTGTTGGAGTCTCTATCCATACCATCTAGAAACAAAAAAATACTATCGAGTGAGTTAAGTGATCAACTAAAGAAAATAAAAAAGTAGGAGATCCTAAATCTTATTTTTGCTTTTTACTTAACTATTAACAATTAACAGTAAATACCGATAAAATAAGTACATTATGTTCAATTTGATTGATTGTTCATTCATTAATTTTAACAATTTGTTATGCACACAAATAGAATGATTACAGAAAATGAGAAAGTTATTATGATACCTAGTTTACTGAAAGACATGAATTAATAAGAAGAATAAGACAGGCAAAAAATACGAATTGTAGGTCGTAAACTGTAGTTTAAAACAGAATAATTCTGAAAACCAAGTAAAAACAGGAGTTGGTTTCAGATATAAACCGTTTCGACATAGGTAAGTACCAGCACTGTCCATGTTTTAACTAACTAAGCGTCAAACTTGTGCTAGGAGTGGTATCTTAGCAAGTCGACCCATTCGCAACTCGTCCTACTCGCATTTTGTCCCATTCGCATCTCGTCCCATTCGCAACTCGTCTCATTCACTATTTATATTCGCAACTCGTCCTGTTCTGTGCTCTAGGCTAGGTAAGGTTTAGTAACTATAATGTTAATTTGAAAAAACTATTGACTACTTACGACAATAGTAAGGGGTGGGGTTCATTTGTATGTCAGTCCATTCCCAGACCATTGATCTATTGAGGTTAAATTGATCATGAAATTGGATCGCGTTTCTATAGTATCTAAACTCTATCTAATTGATGCATTAATTAAACGACACTGGAGTCGGCACTAGACGCAATCATGAATGTCATTGATGGGAACAATTTAGGTCATTTATCACTAATGAGTAACGAATTAGTTCAATAGCTGGGATAATTTTTGTAGCACCGAATGAGCGATGGAATAACGGACAGAAACGGAAAGGAAACAAAAATAGAACCGCGTCGTCGAAACTATTGTGCAATAAAGAGTACAGACTAAATGGAAATGACTTTTAACATTGGACAATCAAACGAAGAGCATTTCAGGCTAACAACATAAGATTGACTTGAGCCGAAACCATTGATGCTAAATACCTATATCTGTTAATAAATATCTTGACAAAATGATTAATATTATTTAAATATAAGTATTTATCCATAAAAATTACTATTATGTATTGTACCATGTTCTAAGCAACGAATACATGAATTATTCTGCTTTCGAGACAAACATCTTTCGCCGTCTTGTACATTTAGTATATACTTGCCTCATAAAAATTGATATTGCGATTTTCAATGTCGTTTCAATTTGCAAACAATTTTCAAAATGGACAATCAATTGGTTATTGGGAATCTTTATGGACACTTGCTTTGTGATCATAATTTATTAACGCTGTGGCCGGCATCGTCATCATTTATCTCCTGAACCCACAGGTTCAAGTACTTACATAATTTAGGCATCGATCCGGTAAGAACAGAGATTACATTATTTTGCAATATTATTTTGACATTGGTATCAAATTATTTACAATCAATATATACCTAAGTGCTTTTTATCCATACCTACTTTTTGATAAGTAGGTATATTATGACAGAGGCTTATCATTTCGTACAACCATAATGCAATTATAATACGAAATAACACCTACGATAACGCTGTTATAGTTACATGGATTACTAAACATTGATAAGAAAATTATATACGAATAGTTGAATACAATATGAAAGGATGCCGTAATTACCATAAGCTATTGTGTGGAAACTCATGTTTTTATGTATTTATATTTCTTTTGTATACCACTCTTCTATTTTGAATCGGAAATGGTACAACTCACCTTTGTGTTTTTTTGAATTGATTTGTCAATCAATTCTGTTTTAGTAAAATCAAGAAAAGATGTTTCTATTCCGAATCGTTCCACTACTTGTCTGTAATAAAAATAAATAACATAACATATAAATCAATGTTTTTTTTTTTAACTTTCATAATGATCGGTTTATTCTGGTCTGTCAATGATTTCAAATATCGGCCTAAAAATACCGTATCTAATCGTTTTCCGACGCTGCGCTAGTATCATTTGCAGAGGACCAACAAGGGTGTTAAGTTTTTAAATAGGCCAGAAGACTCGCTCCGTAGCCCCTTTATTCGTAACGTTATGGTATGATCACATTCATTGACTTGATGCTGATTTATTCAGCGACAAACCTTGTAGCTATGCCACTGTGACAGTCCTGCAACCAGCACAACTACGTTGCCGTCAAGTCTTACGGGAAAACTTCCATTAAAAAATCTAAACCCAAGCGGACGAAGTGTCAAAACATTTGTATGTCAGGGTTTCCTGACTGGATATGTTGGCTTAACTCTCTATTGTAAACACCTTGTCTTCCCATATTCATACAAATAAACTATTCCATATCATTTCATTTCTTGTTTAATAATATTATTATGGTGTTAGGCACTTACCTGAACAATCTGTTTGTCCCGCCATAAACATCGTCTGATGATATAATATGATCTCCCTTGTTCAGCAGGCCTACTATGCTCGTCGTGGCTCCGAGACCAGAAGCAAATGTAAGGCCATATTTGCCACCGTCGAGCGCCGCTATGCACTCCTCGAGAGTGTTTCTTGTTGGGTTACCAGATCTGCCATATTCAAAACCCTAAAAATTTGTCTATTTCATAATTTTTCCAATACTTTTTTAAATACATAAATAGCGAGCAAACAAGCAGGATATAAATGATCAAAAATATTAGTTGCTGTTCCAAGTACCTGGTCCTACAAACTCTTTGTCATACCAATAGGTATTTTATTGTATTAGATGATGCCCACGACTTCGTCCGTTGTAGGTTATTTAAATCCCGTGGGAACCCTAAGTCGGGATAAAAAGTAACCTATGTCACTTTCCCGGTACCTATATCCATACGAGAAAATCACGCCGACCCATTGCTTCGTTGCTGCGCGATTGAATGACAAACCAATAAACCAACACACTTTCGCATTTATGATATTGGTAGTGATGAAACATCACTTACAAATTAGCACTTGACAGAGGGAAACTGATGGAAAATTAACCTGTACCAAAATGAAAATTATATAAATTCTTAAGTCCATTCTTCGGGGCCTTTCACATGAAAATTATGTACTTGCTTGAGTACCTATCTCTTTCCTTTTTTATTGTATATTTAGACATTTTAATTAGAAATAACACTACATATTATTTGATTTCTAAATGACAAGGTGCTTGGGTAACACTTAGTAATTTTTATGCCATTTTTAACTAGTATTATCTAGATTCTATGCCATATTTTGTATTGTACTATGCTTATCTGACTTTCGTAAGCGCTTGTATAAGTCTAAATCGAAAAATAAATAAATCCAAATGCACTACTTCTAACAACAACGACTAGTATGCATTGCAGCGCCGGAAAGGCCATCATTAGCAAAAAGTGGTAAAAATAATATTTTTCATACTGTATGTTCGGCGGGTGCAGGCTGCTTAAACGTGGTTGATGTGATGATGGGAGGGACGACAGCTGCACAGTTCCACTTGTCTGGATCTTGGCCAGCGTGGATCGCGAGAGTTGCGAAGCCGGGCTTTTGTGTCAGAAATCCTTGGTTGGCCATCTGTATTAATTGAAACAAACTAATAATGATTAATTAGAACAGATTAATAATGATTAAGAATTTCTGTTGCTGAGCTGACGACGCATTTCTTGTGTCAAACTAAATGAATGGCACCGCTATGAGTTCCTGTCTGTCCCGTGACAGATACATAATACATTGCAGCCGATCGATTCTTATTTCTCAACTGGCATTGGTCTAGTAGCTAACATATTAGGTTTTATTGAACTGCAGATAAAAAGTTATAGGGGTTTCCGTCTAAAAACACGCACTTTCTTAACTCTCAGTAGCAACATGGAGTGGGAAATTGGCAGTTACAACTTAAGCCCTCATGTTTCAGAAAATACAAAGAGATTAGGCACAGGATCATCTGCGTCCATTATGTCTTAGATGAGAGTGAGGGAACAGAGAAAGCACCTGTGTTTGTGCATTCACTCCTGCATAGTTGGCTAGTCACTATTGAGATTGGTCGCCTGTGGCGAGTTTCGGTAGGGACTCCGGAGTTCGCGTCTGTCGTATCAGCTCTGACTGACGGAAGTTCATTTTAAAGCAGTTGTCTATGAGCCTTCCTAATAGTGGTAAATACTCTGCTAGCTATAATAGACCAAAATTGGAATTGGAAATGTGGAAAATATCTTATACATAATATTAAACAGTACTTATGACTGACTAGGTCTGACTGATAGACAATGTGCAGGCAATTATTATTGGCAATTCTAGAGCAAAGAAAATAATTATTATTCATAGTTGCTTTGTTAGTTTAAGTTGATCGTTATTATTATTGTTACTTTTTCCATGTGAAGAGGAAAATGATAGGAAATAAATATTCTTATTATTGTTCAATATGTGGTCACAACATTCAGTAATACCATACCTACAAATTACACATCATTATGTATTTATGTCATCATTATGGCATATGTATATTTTTAACCTGAGTTCAAGTAATTAAATCACTACCTGACCTAATTGCTAGTTACTACTATTACTAGGAAGCGAAGGGCAAATTCCAATAACTAAACATAGAACTGCAATAATGTACTTACCTTCTTTCCTTTTTAATTTTATGCTATGCTAGGTGAATAAAATAATTTAGTTAATATAAAGATAATATCCAAATTGATTGTATTACTTACTTACATATTTCAAGTACTAAAAATATAATATACTTAACATAGATTATCAAATATTGGTTTCGCTATGATACTTAAATATGTTAAAAATACTCCATTTCGTGGTAATATATCTAATAAGCATATTAAATTCTAAAATTATTTTATTATTTATTTTAGGTAAGTAGGTGGGTTTTATTTTGAACTTATTTTATTTGTTTGAGTTTAGTACCATTTATGCAATAATCAATTTCTGTTCTCTTTGATACATTCAATAATTAATATCCAATTAAAAAATACATACCCTTTGTAATATCAATATCACTTCAGGAAAATTCTTTTCAATTATTTAAATATGCTAAAGCAAAGCACCGGCGAAATAACCTTAAAACAATAAACAGCAAGCCACTCGCGATACCGGACAGCCGACAATGTGAAACTTATAAGTTATAGCACGACAGGACGACGTGATGATGAAATAAAAGCAAAGAATTTCTTCGATCTTTCCAAGATTTCTTTGCCCGATTGCCGCGCTCGTTTGCTTTTTGTGAGTTTTGCCACAGAGTACATTGAATATAAGGGATGCCTATGGTTTTTGCTCATTGCTTGATTGCTGTCACCTGTCACTTGACACTTGCCTAGTTTTTGTCTCGTGGTCTCCAGCGAAAAGTTGCCTATCAAGGAGTATGGAACCAAGTATGTTTTCGCTATGTTTTTAATGTTGTCAACGTCACCACTTCTATTACCCAAAATTCAAATACAACATCTTTTTAGTATTCCGCAGATACCTAGCTGAAGTGTGCCAACGGGACCCTGTTACTTTAATATAAGCCTTCGCTGTCCGTTCGTCTGTCCATCCGTCCGTCTGTCTGTCAGTTGGCTATATCTCATGAACCGTAATAGATAGAGAGCTGAAAGGTTCACAGATGTATTTTCTATTGTTACTATAACAGAAATAATAAGAATTTCAAAATGGCTGTACGTACCTAGTTAAAAAAAATAAAGAAGGTACATTATCTTGTATGATAACGGAACCATTCGTGTATGAGTCCGACTCGCACTTAGCCAATTTTCAAAAGTTTTTTTACAATAGTATTGATTATATTATTTGTATTTATTATGTAAAAATTAATTTAAGTCAATACAATGAAACGTACATTTTATAGTAATAGTTTCCCACAATATCAGTAAAACTTATAAGTTGGTAACATTACAAGGAAATGTGCACAGGAAATGTGAGACAAGGACAAATAAGACCCAAGAGCACCAATATTAAGGTAAATGACATAGACATGTAGTTTTTGTGGCTCTGGACTCTTGGCAGCTTTGAGTTCTACTTTGAGTTTAAGTACTTTTGAGCTATAGTTACTAACTATTTCAATGTTGTTGAACCTGCCTGCACTTTACCAAATGTATGAATAACTCTAAGCTCTAGCAAAGCATAACCTGTCGTATGTAAAACATTGTACAAGCTAAATATACACGCTATGGATCTACAAAAAAAAATAAAAGAGGCCTTAAAAACTTGTATCCAAGGCTGAAAATATATATTTAAAAAACGATAATCATTGAAATTACTCTGCCACAACCAGCCACAACCGCGAAGGCTCAAAGGGCTACAAGAGCTACAATAACAATATGACAATAAAAAAAGCAGCCACAAGGTGGCGGTTTCAAACCTGGCATGTATCTATATTCTACACACATGCATCTCAAGCACGAGCTTGATGGATCTTTCTTTCTTCTCTCTGGGCTAGTTTTCGCATGCTTACATGTACATGATTTTCCCATTCTATAATTTCTGTCCCTACCTTGTCCCTACATTTCGGAAACGCTATTCGTATTGAAACATGCAACACCCGACACTGCAAATTACAGTGCTGCCAATCGAACTAACGAATCGACAAAACTAAATCATAGAGTAAAGTAATATATACTAATAGTCCAGAGCCGTAAAACCAGTAAAAAAAGTTTATAGACCGCCAAAATTGATGTCAGAAAGTTAAAATCAAAAATAAAAAGGTGATAAAAAGTCGAAAAAGTGTTGAAATATAAATTGCTAAATACCTGCTGTACATTTTGTAGCCTTTTGATAATTACGTATACTCTTGAGTACTTTCTTTTAATTACTCAGAGGCAAGAGTGTCATCTTTCATTAATTAGAAAATGTTCAGTGCCCACATTATACAGCTTCGTCAGTAGCAAGGCATAATTTAAACCAAATAATAATCATGAAAATCGACAGCAGACCCTTGCGATACGCTCATGCTGAAGGGCATACTGACGTGTGTTACACAGAGGATGGAAGGTAGCTTTCATATTTATTATTTAACTAGATTATGCTCGCGACTTCGTCCGCGTCCTATCAAAGTATAATTTAGTCTGGAACAGCATCAAATGGTCTTTGGGCCCTGTTTACAACCATAGGTTTGTTTCAGGCACATAATAACCTGTGGTCACGATGGTGATGTCAGAATATGGCTTGATATTGAAGACGATGATCCAAATTCCCACTGTGTTGGTGAGAATGCCCTTGCAGTGTGTTTCAAAGACAGCAGACTGTATGTGGCTACTGATAACCATGCAGTGCAAGCCTACACCTTCCCAGCGTTTGATAAAGATGGAATTATTACTAGGTTCACTGCACCAGTTACACAGATTATATCAAAACCAAAAATTGAGGTAACATGTGATATTGGTTTATGAAATTTTGACTTTTAATTTAACATTGAATTTGAGATTTTTGTTTAACACTGAATTTCTATAACTTTTATTGTAGTTATGATAATATATTTAATAATAAGGATAAATATGGCAAAAAGACAATGTGATGGTTATTCAAAAACTAGCTTATGCCCGCGACTTCGTCCGCGTGCGATAAATTTTGGGCCCCTATTTTACCTCCTTAGGGGTTGAATTTAAAAAAAAATTCTTAGCGGATGTCTACGTCATAATAGTTATCTGCATACCAAATTTCAGCCCGATTCATCCAGTTGTTTGAGCTGTGCGTTGATAGATCAGTCAGTCAGTCAGTCACCTTTTCGTTTTATATATTTATAAAATAAAAGAATATAAGAGAGTAAAAGTAAACAAAAAAAATAGCAAACATATAACACAAAGGAGAGAAAAACACAAAGCGGCCACAAACTTTTACAGCGAGCTTTACTCTTCTAATCAACTAAGTACAAATTTTATATTCATTTTTTTATAATCATTAATGTTAATATTATAGGCCTTAGGATGTACATCAGAAAACATGGAAGCAAAAATCTGCAGCCTTGAAGGAGGTGCCCCCTTATTTGTGATGTCAGAGCACAAAGGTCCTGTACTAAGTATAGCAATATGTCCGCACATGAAGTATGCTTGCACAGCTTCTGGAGATGGTGCTATGAGGGTCTGGGATATAGACACACAGAAAGTTGTAAAAGAGGTCTTGTGTGTTCCAAAAATCAACACTTTCTTTGCAGCCAAAGTTTTATGTGAGTATTATTATTACCTACTGAAAAGTTTATTTAAATAATCTCTTAATTATTTGACCTGGTACAAATGCAAAACATTATTGTACAAAGCTAAGTAAAAAGACTATATCACTACCCATATTATAAATGCGAAAGTGTGTTTGTTTGTTTGTTGTTTTATTGTTTTGCCCTTCAATCACGTCGCAATGGAACAACGGATCGACGTGATTTTTGCATGGGTATAGTTTAAACCTCGAGAGTGACATATGCTACTTTTTATCCCAGAAAATGAAAGAGCTCCTACATGATTTCTACTGACGCGGGCATCAGCTAGCAATATCTCTATATATAAAAATGAATCGCTGAACAGCTGAACCGATTTCGCTAATTCTTTTTTCATAATATTCCTTGAAGTACGAAGATGGTTCTTACGGAGAGAAAAATTTTAAAAAATTGAATCAACTGTTAGGCGGTATGAAGGTCGCCAGGGCAGCTAGTCATAAATACATTAGGATTACACACATTTAAGATAAACAGCCTTTACACTGTGTAAAAACTAATTTGTACGCTTAAACACATAGAGATAAAGTTATATGTTTATGATTTCAGGTCATATGGATTTTGAACCATCAGAGGGAAAGCTTCTCGCTTATCCACACAACAGAGAAATAGTTATTTTGGACTGTGAAAGCTGGAGTCAACGAATGACATTTACTCATAGTACTGTTAGTACCACAATCTAATCTAAAGTACCCATATTATCAACTAGCTGATGCCCGCGACTTCGTCCGCGTGGAATTAGATTTTTCAAAATCCCGCGGGAACTCTTTGATTTTCCCTGATAAAAAGTAGCCTATGTCTGAATCCAGGATATAATCTATCTCCATTCTAAATTTCATCCAAATCCGTTCAGCCGTTTTTGCGTGACTGAGTAACAAACATCCAAACATCTAAACATCCAAACATCCACACTTTCACATTTATAATATTTTGTCCTTCAATCACGTCGCAATAAAGCAACAGATCGACGTGATTTTTTGCATGCGTATAGTTAAAGACCTGGAGAGTGACATAGGCTACTTTATATCAAAGAGTTCCCACGAGATTTTCAAAAATGTAAATCCACTCAAACGAAGTCGCGTGCATCATTTAGTTACACAATATTAAATCGTACACAAATCATAATCTATATATATATAAAAGGAAAAGCTGACTGACTGACTGATCTATCAACGCACAGCTCAAACTACTGGACGGATCAGGCTGAAATTTGGCATGCAGATAAGCTATTATGATGTAGACATCCGCTAAGCAAGGATTTTTGAATATTCAACCCCAAAGGGGGTAAAATAAGGGTTTGTAATTTGTGTAGTCCATGCGAATGTAGTCGCGGGAATAAGCTAATAATATTATAAATGTGTAAGTGTGTCTGTCAGTCTGTTTGCAACCTTTTCACAGACCATCTACTTAAACAATTTTGACGAAATGCGGGTATGGAGAGCTATGGAGTATCCCTGAGATACGTTCCTTTTTATCCTAGAAATCAAAGAGGTTCGACAAGATTTTAATAAATACAAATCCGCGCAAAGTAATGAGAATCATCTAGATTGTAAAACATATACCTATAAGTTATAACAATTGTTATATAAGTTTATTATTAGTGAAATTGTTTTCAGATAAAATGTGCCATATCGCAATGTCTATTCTCCCCCTGTGGACAGTATCTAGCTGGCAGTACAGTGGCTGGCCAGGTAGCTGTGTGGGAGGTCGAGTCGGGGACCTGTATAGGTATTATTGAGCATCCCACCTCACATAATGTGTCCGCTATGGCTTGGAACCCTAAAGGTAAAATTCCCAAGTATAATAGTAGGGTACCACAGTTATCCATTTTCCAGCAAATTTATCCAGTTCAAAACATTTATTATTATTTTATTATTTATTTACTTATTACTATGATTTAATTACACCGGCATAAAGCCCAATAACATTTTTCGAGTTTATATATCTTTCTTCTACATTTTACCAGTTTATAACTAACTTTTCCAGCTAACCAGCGCATCCTTGCGCATCTATAGTGTGTTGAATTAATATCTTACTTTTGGTTTAGGCAATGGAATCCTAGTGTACTGTGACGTGGCAGGTCAGTTAGGCATGTTGGTGAACTGCTATGGCAAGGAAAGCGGTAAAGCTGACGGTGATGATGTTGAAATGGTTGAAAGAGCTGATGATGATGGTAAGTTCAGTGCATACATATTACATATTACACTGCTACTAAATCATCCAAATTGGGTATTTGACTCCATTTTTTTATTACTTTATTATAAACTAGGATAAAAGGAAAAACTAATTAAATTGATCAAATAACAAAAAATTATAAGCATTTAAATATTTCTGATTAGACACAGATAGCGATATAGCAGTTTGACGTCACACCTTACTATTGCCATAGTAGCTTCGTGCGGTTTCATACAAATTTTCGTTTTGCGAGAAAGAGATAGAAGACCCTCCCACTCCAAAATTAAAATGCCTGTAACTTTGTAAATCTTAGTTGCATTTTAAATTTTTTTTCAGCATACGTCATTATTTTTATCCTAGTTTATAATAAAGTAATAATATTTATAAAACTCAAAAGTAGGAAAATATCCAATTAGCTGGAGTTTTGGAGGTAGACCTAGTAACTGTTAATCAATTTATTGTGACACAAAAGGAAAAATAAATCTGCCTAGTCTATTCATTTTCAGGTAGCTTAGGTAGCGTTTGAAATAAAACTTACGACTTCGAAAAATCCTGTACCCCTTTCAGATAAGGTCAAGACTACATCATTGAGGCTAATTCTGACACAATCTGTAAACTGAATTGACAGTTCTAAATATAGTGCTCATCCTTTTCTGCAAGGAGCATTATGAAACATTACATTTAAAAACATGCCATTTTGGTTTAAAGATTGTGTACAGTGGAATTTTTAAAGAATATTTAAACATATGTACCAATAATTAATCGAAAATGGCTGCATTATCATTCCCTGTCACTTACACACTACACCTGCGTATTTCAAATTAGGTGTACACATATTTTTTTAGACAATGACGAATTGCTAGACAACCTAATCGAGAACTACGAGAGTGATGACGACAACGCCATATCGTTGGAGAAGATAAAGAATGAAACTCTCGGCCTGGTTGACAAGGATGACTTCCGGCCGGCGTCAGCGGCCCCTCCCCCCGCGCCTGCCACCACTCCCCCGCAGCCGCCATTCCAGCCCTCCTCTACCCCGGTACATCTAGAACACAGGTGAGCGGACTAAACCACAGAAAACTTTAATAGTACCTTTTAGAAGATTACTCCACGAAAACATTTAAATACTCATAAATAGCGACTCTTGTTGCGACACAATAAAGCGCAATTCAGCTTAAAATTTAATAAACGTCTCCCCTTCTATCGCGTAAAGTTTTACATCTCTCACTCAGAGATGAAAATTACGCGTCGGAAAGACGCGCTGCCATGGGTATACACATGACCAAATTAGCCCGGCATGTTATGTATAAAGATGCATTTAAAGTTTAAACATTCGTACGTGGGGTGAGAAGTCTAATTCGTCATACATTCGCCTACGGTCTCGTCACGTCACGCACTCGCAGAATAGCGAGATTATGCGTGACATAGATGAGATCAATGGCGTGGAGTGGCGAGCTGCAACACGATGGCCAATATGTAAACGCACGGGTAATATTCTCGGTATGCTTACAGCAACGTCAAATCGCATGGTGGTCTGAGACTGGTTAAATTGGTTACATAAAACGTTTTTATTGTTTTTTGCATCATATCAAAATCGTAATTCAGAATTCATCTCATCTTTTCAGATACATGTGTTGGAACGACATAGGTATCGTCCGCTGTCACACTGCAGAAAACGGCGAATCGAGCATCGACGTGGAATTCCACGACTCGGGCGTCCACCACGGCATACACCTCAACAACTACCTCAACCACACCATGGCCAGCTTGTCCTCACATGTGTTGGCGCTAGCTTGCGAAACGCCTAGGTAATACCTAGTTTTTCTTTTTTTTTTTGCTTTGTGTAAAATGCACTTCGCCAATGTCACGTAGAAACCCTATTTTTCCATAGCTGATATAAAAGATAAACAATTCACAAATATAAGTGACACTAGTAAGCGTACATCAACCAATCAGAGATGATCGCGATCGTGACATTGTATCTGTCACTCTACCGCAATCGAGCCGCTTAGTTTAGAGTCAATATTGCATTATGCACATAAGATAAACTTATGAAAAGTGTCACTGATTACTGATTAGTTTCACTGAATAATCAGTGAGGCCTGAAAATGACTGCATGTTAACGTTACAGTGCGTAAAAGTAAAACCCTTTAATTGGAGATCTATAATCACGATATTTTCTGTCCCTTTCCTGTCCATAAAGGGCAGGTTTCGCCATAACTTGAAAAGCTACAGTAGAGCCTCAGTAATTACTTAATTTTGTTCACAGTAAACTAGTGTGCATATCGTTAGTGGGTAGTAGTAAGGAATGGAGCGTCTCTATGCCCGATACGGAGGAAATCCTCTGTGTAGTCGCCACTAGCGGGCTGGTCGCTTGTGCTACCAACGCGAGGCTGCTTAGACTCTTCACGCCTTGTGGGACTCAGAGACAGGTGGGTTCTACTTTTACAACTTTGAATACATAAAAGGTGTATAAATTAAGCCCCAATTTCAATATTGGAGCACAGAATACTTAACAGTATCTTACAGTTATAGAAGGTTCACTCTACAAAGATATTTAAATAAATAACTTTGTAGAGTGAACCTTCAATAAAGTGCAATTTAGCTCGCATAGTACTGCAATCAAAAGTTAACTCACTACCCACACACTTTCACTCTCTTATGACATCGAACTAAAAATGCTGATAACACTAGTAATAAAACTTGCAGGTCAGCTCTGGCAAGTCTGTGTTAATCGACTGAAAGGTACTATTTGAATACTCGCAACAAGTTAATTTCTGTAATTTCCATTTGAAAATAACTATGTACCTACCGCCTTTTATTGCAGAATCAATTCTGCAAATTTTATTGCTAGTAGACGCTATTATCTGGACAAAAAAAATCCTTTTTTTAATAAATTTTAATATGAGTGAGTAAAATGAACTGTCAGAATGGAAAATGGGCAACTAACATCACACAACCAAGCCGCATCGTATTTCTAAAAATACCGTAAATTACAGGAATTAGTTCCAGTCTAAAAGATATCTTATCTGTATAGGTGATATCGTTAGCCGGACCGGTCGTAGCTTTGGCGGGTTTCAGCACCACCTTGCTTGCGGCATACCATCACACGGACCCCGGCCTCTCAGACCAACATCTTGCTATGGATATCGTAGCACTTAATGGTAATAGACAACATAATACTACTAACCCTAAAAAGTATTTTAATATCCCTAATCACTTGTCATTGCGTCTATGATATACTCAACCGTGATAAAAAGTTAGTTTTGTTGCCACAATATAATGCGTAAAAACTAACTTTTCACGCGCCATTTTAACTTTGTGTTAAAAATTTCATGTCAAAAGTACGATTTTAGTCCTTATTTTGTTCGATCATATCTTCTTTTTACGGAAATAGCAAGTTATATAGCAAAATGACTCCTCACGCGCCATCTTAACTCTATGGGTCAACTGGCATGCCAATTGTACGGTTCACCTTTAACTATTGTCTAAAATCAATTATCCCAAATTTAATCAATTGATAGATTAGATAGAACAATTTATATTCTATCGAGGCTTTTTTCTAGGTCGTCAAGTACGCAGCAAAACGGTCCTTCTGCCCTTAACCCCAGGGTCCAAATTATCTTGGATCGGCACCACAGATGTAGGATCACCATGTGCTTACGATAATACCGGCACATTAAGATTGTATGATGTATCTAGCGGTGTGTGGATGCCAATATGTGACACCACTACACACTCAAAAGGCGCTTCGGATTCTTGGTTTATAGTTTCGGTAAGTTTATCCAATATCCAGCAAAATAATGCTATTCTGCTATTGACATTACAGAATATCTACTTTATTAGCTTATACGAAAACTAGTACCGCAGATACTCTTTCAGAAACTCAGATGCGTCCGCTAAGTTATTTATATGGCGCTAATTCCAAACTTACGTCACGTGTTCATGTAGTTTTGATGTTATATTCTACATAATGATTGATATTCTATTTGTAGATAAGTGAGCCAACACAGAAGGTGCGAGCTATCATGTGCCGGGGGACGTCATTCCCACAGACGGTTCCCAAACCAATCGTCGCCGAACTTTCTATACAGGTACATTATTTATCTGTTTAAACTTTATGAAACACTCCCTGTTTTTGAAGGTTGTCTGTCCTTAAATTTAGCTGACTTATAGCAAATAAACATTATTAAACTTTTCAGATTCCCCTTTGTGAGTTGGACACCGAAAAAACCCAATACGAGGAACAGTTAGTACGATGGGCACACACTACATCAGAAGTTGACGTGAAGGCAGCTAGAGAAACTGCTCTCAAATTATTTGCTGTGAGTATCGTAATGAAAAGGCGGCCATCCATACTTTTATTAGTAGATTTTTGTAATGATATTTATTTCTAATAGTGTTAAAAACCGACCAAGTGCGAGTCGAACTCACGCAGCGAAGCTTCCGTACCTTGGAAGGTTACATGTAAATATTTTGGTGCTTAAATTGTCTCCAACTGCAAATGTAAGTTTGTAACCGCAAAAAATTATGCTTTATGTGATATAATTATTACAAATTAACGATTTTCAGGTTTTTTTCCTCTATTTCCTTTGTGCTGTGAGACTTTGGTTCTTGCACAATGGAACGGAGCCCTTCGGGTGCAAGTTCGACTTGCACTTGACTGGATTTTCCTTTTAAGACACGGAACCCTAAAAATGCTGTAATGCAATAATAACCGCTAAACAGTTTTATACTTTTGTAGCTGGCGTGTCGAAGTGAAATAGAGCAGAGGGCCCTCGAACTTATGGAACTACTAAAAGACGACCGCTTGCTCCCTCTTGCGGCCAAATACGCGTCGCGGTTAGGCCGAATGCATTTGGCTGACAAATTATCAAATCTGGCCGAAACGTGGGAAAGAGATGCCGACAAATTCAATATAGCCCAGAACTGTCATTTCCAAGAACTGGAAACACAGGAAACGTATGACGTCGCTAACACAGAACAGGATCTCAACGCGAGTTTAATTATACCGCAAAAAACTATTAAAAAGAAAATTGAAATTGATAATCCTATTAAACCAGTTGTGAGTACATTTTTTGACCATTTTTGTGACTAACGACCGAAATTAGTAATCAATCTATCTGTAAAATCCGTCTATAAGTCACTCAACAACATTGTTATATTTTGTCAAAAAAGATTACACAGTTTATGAAAATAACAATGTTGTTAAGTGACTTATCGAAAGATAGATTATTAATTTCGGCATTTAAAAAAATAAGGATTTTAATTTATCAATCCAATTTCAGAAAATATTCTAACCTTACTTATCCTTCTGAGTGAATGTATAGGTATAAATGGTATTGAAATAAATTTTAGCCAATAAAATCATCGCCCGGCGGTGCGAGAAATCCGTTCCGGAAGCAGCAAGAAATAGCAAAGGTAGTTCAGAGTCCGCTAAGCTTGACCGAGAGGACTCTTGTAGAGGTGCACGCTACAAAAGACTCAAGCGATAATTGTGATGTGAGTTTACATAAGATTAAAATAAATTTTCTAACCACCCTATCACTTTTTTCAGTTATCAGTCGAAAATTGTAAAATCTATTTTCTTTTCCTATTCTACCTTACCTGCTAATTCTGTTTATAGTTTTTTGTAGTTATAAGGAACGTTATTTATTATGTTTATTAATTACTAGCTTAATGCCTGCGACTTTGTCCACGTGGAAGATATAAAAGCCCTATTTTACCCCTTAGGGATTGTATTTACAAAAATCCTTTCTAAGCGAATGTCTGTCATAATAGCTATCTGCATACCAAATATCAGCCCGATCCGTCCATTAGTTTAAGCTCCGTGTTGATAGATCAGTCAGTCAGTCAGCTGTTCCTTTTATATATTTAAGATTTTATTTAAAGCGATTGATTTCAAGACGGGGAAAACCAATTGAAATGTATCGCAATAACGGAACAAATTTTGTAGGCGTTAAAACTCTTTGAAATCAAGTTGTGGTGCAAACTTAAATGTGTAATTAATAAAAATATAATATACTATATGATTACCGCGACTTAGTCCGCGTGGATTTAGGTGAAAAACTAGCAGACAAACGGACATACACAATTTCGCATTTATAATATTAGTACCTATGGATATAATTATTTGTTTTAATGAAATCACTTAATTTCAGCCTTTAAAGCTACACGGAGGGGAAACATTCGTGGACTGGTTCTCTCGCAATAAATCGTCATTGGAAAAGGAGAATCCTGAACTTACTCCATCCGAATTAACCCGACATTGTGTGAGAACATTCAAATCACTTCAAAGTAAAAACATAGAAAATGGACTAAAAAGAAAGCTTAATGAAAGTATTGAAGAGCCACCAGTCGTGAACGCTCCGAAACAATCGAAACTTAGTACCTTCGCGTTTTCAAAGAAAAGCTAAGCTAAGTGTTTTTAATTAAGAAATCCGGTTTTTTTTGTTGAAGGTGGACTAGCCTATCTCAATGATTTCTCTGAAATTATAAAGTATCAGAACTGAGTGACTCCCCTGTAAAAATAAGTTTAAAGCAGAATTATGTTTATTTATTTCGGATTTAATAACAACATATAATTTTTAATTCTTATTTTCTGACACAATTTATGTTTCTGGACAGGTTTTCAATAAGTCAAGTTTGTTCTGTATTCGACGGCTGTTGTAAGACAGTACTATACTACATAGTTTTAAGCAAGTAATTATTGAACTACTATTTTTAAACAATTTTATATTTCCAAATACTTTGACGAAAATATATATTATATTTTCACATAAATGACGTTTTTGTTTTACACATTGACTAATTCAGCTTCATCGGGTGGTGGGAATATTCCTTCTTTGAACATAGATTGCCATTCGCTTCCTTTGGGATAAGAGAACTTTTGAAGCGTTTCTGGAAACATTTTCGTACTGTATCCTGGAACCTGTAAATAATAAAGTAGTTTGTAAGACATTTTTTTTAATATCGCAGATTATTCTTATAATATTTTCTTCAAGTTAATATTTTTGTAATAATCCAACTAAGTACAATATGCTTTGGGTCCACAAACTTGATAAAGTTTACTAACACAGTGGTTTCAGTTAACGAGAGAGAACGAAAAGAGGGAATCAACAAAAGTGGCATAATTTCTGAGAGCTAAAACAACATAGTAGAGTTTTAGTTTGCGTTAGCTCAGAAGCGCTGTCTCGCTCTGGTTACATGAAAGCGTTACGGTTATCGCTACTTTTCACAACTCAACCGAGACTGAGCGGACGAAGTAGAACTAATATATCCACGCGAAGACACATACCCTCCACTGTCGTCCAGAGTTTATTACTCCATGCAAACTGTATTAACTCACAAAAACCGATAGTAGAAATTACCTTAGGCGCGAGATATCTAGCGTTCTCCACTACACACGGGTCGTAGAAATGTTCGTGCTGTTGGTCGACGTACTCAATAAGCCGTCCCTCCATAGTCCCGGACACGCACGCGTAGTCCCACAGCTGTAGATGCTGCACCATCTCGCACAGCCCCACGCCGCCCGCGTGAGGGCACACTTTCACTAAAACCACCATTCAAAATCTAAATTTATTTATTTCATGTAAGACAACTAGTGTCTCTTAAGGTACGCTTACACGGGCAATCGAAATTCTGCGATTCCAGGCAATTCACGTAACCGGGTAATATACGTATGGCAATCTGGAGCAATAAGTGGAGCAATTATGTTGCATAACATTGCTGAAATTTTTAAGTATTGCTGGGTATTGCCGTAAATTGGTTCATGTGGTCGAGACGTCATAATTGACTTAATTGCCTGGAATTGCGGAATTTCAATTTCCCGTAGAAACGTACCTTTATCGTAAGTTCTGCTGAGAAGAACCGGCAAGGAACCCGGCAGTTACTATTTTCAAATCATAAAAATGTACAATACAAACAAACAGCTTTAAGTTGGAGTTGAAGGAAGATTGTAATTCGCTATGTAGTCGCACATAGCGAATTACAATCTTCCTTTAATCGGTTAGGTATACGTTGCTCAGCAATCAGCTGGAGTTGCCGTGAACTTAATGATGAATCATGACTTTTATTCTTTGCGGAACAGTTAACTTTTGATTTTTTCATCGGAAATGGTAAATCCAACTACTAGTAGGTACGTTTCGTTAAATAAAATAAAAATAAAAAAGCTTTTATTATTCCTTACCATGCACATACATTTTGAATACTTATTTTTTAATTTTATCTTATTATTAACATTATATTATTACAATTAGTTTTAATTTTTTTCTTATTATTATAAATTATAAATTACGTTTACGTTACGTTACATTCCTACAATAGCATTAAATTGCTAATCAGAGAACCGTATCTTGGAAATCGTTCCCTTCTTCCATACCTTTAAGTTTCTTAGCCATGAGATAAACGGATAGGATCTCGTTAACACCGCCGATGCGAGCCGAGTCGATCTGACAGTACTGCATACCGCCACTCTGCAGGAACTGCTTGAACATCACGCGATTCGCACACATTTCACCCGTTGCTACTCCTATACCGTACGGTCTGTAAATTCAGTAGGTACCTACTAAATACACGTTAATCATTCCCACTCTCTTGCACAACATACCTGTATATAGTGTGCAAGTGAAAGATAATAATAATTAGCGCCGCCATTTTTGTGTAGTTTATTGGCACGAGTTTTATAATAGATTTTAGTACTAATGGTTTGGCACATTTTATAGTTAGGGCTTCGTCAGTTCACTATATTCTTTCACTCAGTTTATTAATCCATCGACGCCCCACTATGGCACATGGGTTTCTTCCCAGAATGAGAATGATTAAGGGCGTTTATTTACAAGTCGTTTTTAAATAACTTAATAAAATTTACTATTATGGGACGGCAAAACAGCTGTACATATATGTATTTGTCACTAATGGCCACAGATACAATTTCCGATCAAAGAATGATCCCTACTTACTTCAGAGCTTGTGATATAGCGGCATGGCCTAACACATCGTCAGGCGAGGTTGGTTCCTCAATCCACATCGGTTTCAAGGGCGCTAGTTTCTTCATCCATTCGATAGCTTCTCCAACACTCCATGCTTGGTTCGCATCTACCATCTACGAATACGTATGGCTTTATCCGTACCCTTATATAAATGCGAAAGTGTGTTTGTTTGTTGGTTTGTCCTTCAATCACGTCGCAACGGTGCAACGGATTGACGTGATTTTTTGCATGGGTATAGATAAAGACCTGGAGAGTGACATAGGCTTTTAAAAAATCTAATTCCACGCGTACGAAGTCGCGGGCATCAGCTAGTTAATCATAATTCAGACGTCATCATTCATCATCATTATCAGTAGGTACGATCGCTACAGTCGGTCGACGAGACAAAGCATACTTGTTGGGTCGCAGGGGCGAGTTTGGTGAGACGTAGGAATTTATACCGTCTAGCTCTAGCAGAACTCGGTAGGTACTTATATGTGCTACGATCACAAAGTTTAAAGGCATTTATTTACAGTAGCCGGCAGGAAATATTGTACATTGACCTTTAGTTGTCGGTCTCAGAGACAACACTACGGAACCGCTATCTCTTTCTAAAGGTCGATGTACAATATTTCCTATAGAGTGTCGGATACTGTAACTTTATGTAAGTATTTACGCTATGGTCATTATCATCATCATCATCATCAACCGATAGACGTCCATTGCTGGACATAGGGTCTTTTTTAGGGACTTCCACACTCTACATAGGACTCTTGTAGGGAGCCGCTGGATTCAGACGGCGCAAGACGATCATCATTATAATCGGTTTTAATTACTATTAGATAAGGCAAAAGACATTCCATTGTCAAATGTATCGATTCGATGTTACATTAGATAGGTAGATAGATAGGTATGTCATTTTGTATTACCAGGATTTTGTCGTCGCCGATGTATTTGCGCACTGCACTGCATCTTCGAATGTCGTCTTCTAAATTGAGTCCTACTTTGACTTTGAAGTGTTTGAAACCCAGACTTAAATATTTATTGCACAATTCTTTCACAAGTTCGTCGCTGTAACCCATCCAACCTGAAATCCCATGTAACATATTAAGAACTAGATGATGCCCGCGACTTCGTCCGCGTGGATTTAGGTTTTCAAAAATCCCGTGGGAACTCTTGGATTTTCCGGGATAAAAGTTGTCTATACCAATTTCCGAAATGCAAGCTAGCTACCTCTGTACTTAATTTAATACAAATCAGTTAAACTGTTGGGCCGTGAAAAGCTAGCAGACAGACAGACAGACACCCTTTCGCATTTATATTATTAGTATGGATTAATAATAAAGAAACACTGCATTGCATTTTTAGTTGTTGCTTGAAAGACTTAAATAAAACTGGCTATGCTAAGACGCCTGTAGGTTTACTCACTTGTACCTAAGCTTTATAGTTCTGCCTTGTTAACTCAAATGTCTTGGCTGAATATACAAACATTTTTATTGGTCCAGCCGAGAACCGAATCCACCCCGTTTTAAGGGCACTTTGAACAAACCGGTACAGTGCGAGTCGGACTCGCACACGAAGGGTTCCGTACCATCGCACAAGATTACCTATGTGCTTTTTGATTTTTTTATTTTACATGGCGGCCATTTTAATTTTTTTATTATTTGTTGCTGTAGCGGCAATAGAAATACACAATCTTTAAAAATTTCAACTCTACCTTCGGTTCATGAGATACAGCCCGCTGACAGACACACGGACGGACTAACGGAAAGCGGAGGCTTAGTAACCCAAGGGTCCCATTGGAACCCTTTGGGTACGGAACCTTAATAAGGTCTTATGGAATAAAGCTCTTCTCACCAACTTGTGTCGTATACGCCGGATATCCTTTTTCCAACAATTGTTTTACTCTTTCTTCTTTTCCAGCAAGTTTGACTTTTAACAATTGAATAGCTTCATCTTTAGTTATCACGTCGGTTATGTAACGAAAGTCTATAGTTGATACCAATTCCTGACCAACAATATTAATTACTATCTATTATAACAACAGGTGTTATACCTATGATAATATATACGTATGCATAGAGAAGAAATTCTGGGATACTAACGTGAGGAATCTAAAAAGTAAAATATGAAAAAAGAATTGAAAAAAAAAAATACCTACATAATTTTTACAATTTTGGATTTTTCAAGACTGCATTAGGTAATGCAAAATACAGAATATAAAGGCAGAACCGGGGGGAGGCCTTATACCCAAATATGGGATCCTTATCTACACTACACAGAATACCTACTCACATAAAAAATCAATTTTTGTAAATTAATATTATAATAATTTATTAACTACCTACCACTACATACCTACAACAAGTAAACTTCACACATACAAAACACACTTAATTATTTTACCAACATAATTATACTAGCAAAACTAACATAAGATTAAGCGAAAATGTTGTAAAAACAAAGAATACCTATTAGATAGACGAGTAGTTATAAGAAAACATTGTATATAGAGATAAGGAAGTTAAATAAAGGCTTAATTAATTAATTAATTAATAACAACAAGATAAGAAATCTCCGAGCGTGACCTTTAGATTTAATGCTTTGTAAACAGGGGGTCACACGATGCATTCATTTGGATAAGTTTTAAACTATTTTGGTAAAGACATCTCTTAAACTAAAAGATATACCTATTTAACTAATTACTGGATTTCACGTTCAAGAAAATCAGTATCTAAATGGGTATAAAACCCTAGATTTCAAACCCTAACCCTAAGCCAAAATCTATGTATAAATTATTTGTCTGGTGGGAGGCTTTGGCCGTGGCTAGTTACCACCCTACCGGCAGAGACGTGCCGCCAAGCGATTAAGTGTTCCGGTACGATGCCGTGTAGAAACGAAAGGGGTATGGGTTTAACACAAACTGCCATACCCCTTCCAGGTTAGCCCGCTTCCATCAGACGGCATCATCACCACCAGGTGAGATTGCAGTCAATAATAAATAATAATAATTAAATAAATAATAAATAATTTATTACCTCTGGTGTTAAGTCAACCAATAGTCTCCATAAAGGTTTGTTTTCAAGTCTGGCCCACAAATCCCATAAAGAGTTAAGAATGGCTGCCACCGCTAAATGTACAACGCCTTTTTCAGGGCCGAGCTGCAAAATTATTGAGAAACATATTGTTTGTGCAGGCTGTTTTCGTAATATATGCGTCGTGTTGTCTTAGCTTGCTGGGTACACTTGACTCACTACTTAAATAATATTTTTATGTTAACTAATTGTATTTTCATTTTTCAATTGTATCAACCGTCTTCTTATAATGTACCTAAGTAGGTAGTAGTTAAAATTTGTTAAAATTAGTGGAGGTGCGTGTACTGTATCGCACTTTACTGTAGCTAGTACACCACAGTAGGTTAAATAGGAGGACTATAGACCTGAGCCACTGAGTAGAAGAAATAAGGACCTGAACAGACAACGCGATGATACCTGAAAATCTATTATCGACCCTTTGTTTTTTGGTAGGGACGGGTTAATATTTTAAGTACCGACGACGCGCGTCCGTGGTTATATAGGCGAAGTGGAGTTGGAATCAAGTCTTTCTGATAACGTAATAAAAATTTATATGAAAAAGAAGGTAGATACCTATTTATAAATATCGTGTAGGTACCAAGTTATTCAAATTACCTACCCATCTCATCTGCGAATCGTTAGTAATAGCGCGCCAGAAGCCAGCGAAATCGGCGAAGATGTCCGCAGCGTTTCGCCCCACGATGAACTTCTTCATGGCTCGAACCGTTAGCACCACGATTTCAGTCCCTCGCCCGCAGGTAAACGTCAGCCCATAGCCCTGCTTGCCTTTCTCTGTGCTCGTCGTCACATATGCACAGGAGTAATTGGGATCTGTGTGCTATACAATCGGTAATAAGTATCTATAAAGGAGAGCTTTCACACATATTTATATAAGTAGACTAGCTTATGCTCGCGACTTCGTCCGCGTGGACTACAAAATTTCAAACCCCTATTTAACCCCCTTAGGAGTTGAATTTTCAAAAATCCTTTCTTAGCGGATGCCTACGTCATAATACTTAGCTATCTGCATGTCAAATTTCAGCCCGATCCGTCCAGTAGTTTGAGCTGTGCGTTGATAGATCAGTCAGTCAGTCAGTCAGTCAGTCAGTCACCTTCTCCTTATATATATATAGATATAGTTAGTTCAGACTTGCCTAGTCAAAAGCTAATTTGGTCAAATTGAGTCCCTAGGATTTTCGATGTCAATCGCAGTGCACCGGTATTTCAGCTTTGGACTATAATAAAGTCTACCATAACAAAACCATATATAATAGACTACAAAACTAAAGCCAGGTTGCCAGTCGCTGGCAAAAGCCAAAGATTATGCTTCTTATTTCTCACTGCAGAGTCATGACCCCTCTAAATTAATTGTACACAACGCTACGGTAGGAGAGATTTCTTGGGATAATAATACGGTGGGTTCCCAGATCCTTCCACATAACTCTAGAGAACGAAATTACGAACGAAACGACTAAGAGAGCTAAATAATACCTAACACTTAAGAGCTTATTTACATAATTGTTAATGCTATAGTTTCTGAAATACATAAGTAGGCTTAATACTTACCTATCAGTAACGAAAACAATACATTACCAAAGCGTCTGATCCATGTCCTCCGAGGGAAGTTGGGAACCTCACATCTTTAACGTCAATTTGAGTGATTTTTAAGCCGTCTCGACTTGGAAAAGGCATTATCTTAAACGCGTGTGGATGCCGACGACTATCTTACACAATTAAATAACTACTACACTATTTTATAACCTGTTTTGTTATCTTCATCGCTCATTAGTTTAATGTTCTGTTTTAAGTTATTTTAGAGCTGATATATGTAAATATTTCAGCACATAATATGTATAGGTATTATTGCCTAATGAGAAGTTATTTATATCATCAAGTCAGTTATGATTTAAAGTATAAAAAAACTTAATTTTAATATGTTTAGCGCTTACCTACCTAAGTAGGTACCTACTTCATTAGATTAATTAAAGGAAAATAATTAAATAACAAGTGTATGTAATGTAAAATTATTATGTTTATTTCGCAAATAGGTATAAATAAATCCTATTATAATCTTACAATTTAGCATGCGTAAAAATTTAAGTATAAAATTTGTTTAAGAGTGCATGACTAGACAACTGATAACAAAATGTAATATCAAAACTCCTTATAATATATATTTTTCTTCATGTAAATGTTTTACTTATATCACAATTTCAACTTAGTTATTCTAACTTATACATAACATGCTTATATTTAGGCATACTGTTTGACTAAAAAATCGGTCAAGTGCGAGTCGGATACGCACCCGAAGGGTACTATCGTGAAAGAAGTAACACTTTTTTAATTTTCATGGCGGCCAAGTTGTTATAGTGGCAATAAAAATACACATTGTGATTTTAGCTCTTCACCTATTGGTTCACGAGATACAGCCCTCTGACAGACAGGCGGACGGACGGAAAGCAGGGGCTTAATAATAACGCCGACTCGAACTTGACAGGTTTTTCTTTATCCTTTTCATTTATGTAATCAATTTACGTGCAGAAAATTTGTGTTCATTATTATAGTTTATTTTTAAGGTTTTTATGGTTCATGCTGCAGCCATTATTAGCTATTTTTTTCTTGGTACACGATAATAAGTAAATTAATATGATCTACTTTTTGTACAAGCCAAAAATGCTATTTTAGGGTTTGGTATTGGCAACAATGACTATAGTGTCATTAGTATAGAGAAATTTCAAAAATTCACAGCAAAAATTAATAACCATAAATAACCTCTGTGATCCAACCATGTGTAACAGGAAAGTGTTTTTTGTTTTAATAGAATAATTAGGATAAAATATAGTTCCAAGACTTTCATTGAACAATTTTCTTTGTAGGCTAGTTCACTCTGCATTATGCCTCACCCTACCGCACTGTGATGTGCAAGTTGCAACTACCTCAGGAATCTTTCAATCAAACTGTATGCTTATATGTACTTATACAACGTTAGTCTTAGTATACGTAAAATCGAAACGTATCGAATATTTTTACATAAAGAATAAATATACAAAATTTCAAAAATACTGAAAACTAACGAAGTTATAAGCGTTTTGTATTGAGTCGATGTCCCGCAAAAACATGGTCACCCCAAGCAAGCGTCCGTCTGAGCGAACTGGGACGGCTGGCGTCGATCGTGCGCGCTCTCGCTCGCGGTCATTCAACTAGGTGTTCAAACTTGCAGGATTTTAAAGTATTTTTTGGTCAAAATATATCCCGTTGTAAAAATGATTGCAATCGATTCTGTTACTGATTCTGATTGCGTATACTAAAATTGTATAACTTTCTGCTTATTTATTGGAATGGAAGAACTGAATATTGCATTATTCTATAATATTACTTGGTTATAAATTTTAATATTTAACTAAGTATTCTAAAGACATTATACTTAGTAAAACAAGTATGAATACTTAAAAATGCATAACAAAGTTTGTAAAATGTTTCCAAAATATTTTGGTAAAAAATCTAATTTTTATCTAAAAAAATATATTTTTTTTACATCTGTGTTTTGTTATATACCCTGGTACCATTTTATATAAGTAGTAATATAATGTTTGATTTATATATTACTAGCTGATGCCCGCGACTTCACCCGCGTGGATTTAGGTCTCAAAAAATCCTATAGCCTATGTCACTCTCCAGGTCTTTGACTATACCCATGCAAAAAATCACGTCGATCCGTTGCTCCGTTGATTGAAGGACAAACCAACAAACGATAGTGATGCCACATTATAGCTTTGTGAACATTCGGATTTAGGGCCTGCGCACACACCACAGCCACAGGTGACCGGCTAGAACTAAGTTTTCATTAGAACCGCCATAGATGTACGGTGACGAAACACTGTACTGGCGTACTGCGTATGGTGGACGTACACGCAACACTGCAAGGTAGCTGTAGCAAGTGGCCCACTTGCCCCGAGACTTATACTCAAAAACAATTCATAGCGCTTTCTCGTATTTGCCCTAATATTAAATTTAAAAAACCTCATATACATATACTTAACAACATTCTAAAAATTAGATATAAAAATATTATTAGTTATGACTAATTGTGTCTATTGTTCACTTTTGAGTACCTATTCAAAATTACTACTGAACACTAAAAGTATCATGGAAAATATGATATCCAATCGGCAGTGCGTCCAATATATTGAATTTGTATAAAATGGCGATTGGTAGAACCAAGTAACATTTAACAGTAACAGAAGTGATCCAAGTAACATTTTTCTCAAAATAAAGATTTTGACATGAAGGCCCAAAAAAACTATTCTTCTATGCCACACTCCAATTCCAAGGGCTTTTCAGTATCATTTTCCTTGAGAAATAGCCAACTTATTATTTTAAAATTAGTGAAATTAAGCACATTGTCCAACAATTAGGATGCTTCCCTATTGCTTATTTTTTCAAATAGTTAAAAAAGTGACTTGGATCACCATGTTTCTATCATCGCCATAATTATATTGTACATATCAAAGACAAATCAAAATCTACAAAATAATCAATTTTTCTGTTAACAATAAAAATATTTTTTACAACAATAATGGAAACAATGATAAAGCTATTGTATAGAACCTATTTCCATTTTTTCCTTATCTACCATCGAGTTTCAGTACCATTACCCTTTGATTTTATTGTACATTGCTGCCAACTCTTTAACAATCTGCCTCTCGCCATCCTCCCAGAGAACATTTGCTAACTTGCCCAGCGTACCATCAATGTCATTACGTACCCAATCCAGTAGCAGTTTATAGCGAGCCTAAAACAATATAAGAGAAAATTAAGGCCTAAGTGCACTCACGTCACTAAGGTCACGCACTCATACGATCAGAGTCAGTGAAAATAAGGATATAAAAAACTACTGATATACTAATTATATTGATACTGATATTGCTTATGCAGTAATCCGATTTCTGATCCAAATCTAATCAGTGGACATCTTTGACATATCTACATCAAATGTCTGATTTGAATCCGAGGCACATCAGAGATATTCTCACGGATGACGGCGAGAACTCAGACGCCGGAAGTCGGAGCTAGTGCGTAAGCTGCCATACAAATAGAATAGTTCTATGACTACTTCGGAACGTATTTTCGTTCTAACTCTGCCACATTGACTGCAGTGTGCACTTCAGAGGAAGTCCCGCTCGTTCGTGAAGTCTCTTGCATGTTCACATGGTGAAGTCATCAAGACATTTCAGGTCGATTGCGAAAGTTGTTATCATATAGCTACAATCACAATTGTTGCAGAATTATTTATAGTTATCTTGCTGCAACAATGCATTTCAACCAATCTGATTCTGAGGTGCAGAGGAAGTTCAGAGTCAACTGTCAGCCAGTCAGAGATGATATCTTTATCACGTATTGTAGTTGCCGCAATAGGGTGCACTGCTGATCAGTCATAGAAAAGCTGTATCAAGCATAAACAATTTTGAACATTGTGATGGGCTGAATTTATGGTAGTTTGAAATATCTTGGTAGGTAGTTGTCTTCATTATGTGTATGACAGGAGCCTTCTCAGTTATGCGCTCACCCCCCCCCCCCCTTAAAAAATTTGAATCAAATATTAAAATGTCTATTTACAAATAATATAATGGCGTTCTTACCTCAGCTACTCCATTTTTGGCCATGTCGATTTCTGCAGTTTCAATTTGGCCTTGCTTATAACCTAATCGGCGGAAAAAACTGTGCCAGTTCTTGCCCAAATGCTTTGATACATAATCTATGTAATCGTGTTCTGGCTGAAAGCGAGATAAAGAACCTATAAGTAATACTACATTAAAAAAATCCTGATACCCACAACTAAATTCGCATGGATTTAGATTTTTCAAAATCCCATAGAACCTTTTTGATTTTGGGATGAAAAGTGGCCTATGTTACTCTCCAGGCCCTAAACTGTACTCTTGCAAAAAACACGGCGATGCATTGTTCCGTTGTGACGTGATTATATCATACCGAAATTAAACAAACACACTTTCGCATTTATAATATGGGTAGCGATAGACTAATGGAAAGGTTAAATTCATTCATTTGTTGCAAAATTAAGAAGTATCTAGTCCTGCATGCATGAAATTTGCATAATATTCTCATAGGTGTCTGAAGTCTACCAATCTGCACTTGGCCAGAGTAGTTGACTGTGGTCTATATTTTTCTCATTTTGGGAGGAGACCTTTGCTTAGTAGTGGGTTGATTGGTTAATACTGATGATGAAGGCCTAATTTATTTCATACACAGCTAAGGGAAGGGTGCCCAGGATCATCAATACATTTGCACCTGAATGAGGCATATACACCACACAGTCTAGCAAGAGTTTCTTCATAAAATATGTACGTTGTCGACCTGAACCCGAATTTGTTGTCTGAAAAAGCTATTATAAAAACACTAACTCACCTTATTCTTAGCTTCCAATAAGAGTTGGATGAGGTTAGTTTTCTCTACAGGTTCCTCATCATCAAAGGTGGGTGTAGATGTGTTTGGCTGGCCATGGTGGCCGTAAACAGGGCCCATATAGTAAAAAATTTCATTCCCGCAACGGACATCTTTGGAGTTCACAATGTTGATCACATTGCCAGTGGCTGGTAATAATAAATGGTTAATCACTAAATAGTGTGAAATGAAGTCATAATTAGTGTTTTTGACGTGTTTACTTAAAATTTCTGAGAGTATACCAGTGGCATTTTCACCATCCTTTAAAATTGAGACATACAATGATCGCAAAACAAGTACATAGTCCAATCTGAAGTTGCAACATAGTGGTTTGCACAGCTCATTAAGACAGACATTAAGGATTAAATACAAAAGCCTAACTGAGGTCTGTTTTTGTAAATGTGCCGCATGTTCAGATTGGATTACCTATATGTTTTGTGCTCACTATGACACATTTATGTTTTTTAGTCTATATAAAATAGGTAAGCTGGTTGTATACATGGGTGTGAAAGCCAGGGAAAATCAGCTAGAGCTAGTAAGTGTGTAAACTAGATTTTTAGGTAAACGAAAAAATAGGAGTTTCTACTACTATCGAGTATTATAGTATACTATGTATCTTTATAGGAGGTCACACAAACACAAATCTATATTAGTCACAATCAGATAACAATATCACCATAGCATATTTATGGCCATACTTATATAGTTTGACTTTCTTCATAGTTTTGAAATCATCATTCAGTGCAATATAAAATGTAATGTAGAAAAAAAAAGTGCTAATTGGACTTGCACATGAAAGGTTCAGTACCTACGATCATACAAGAAATAATACTTTAATTTATTTAAATTTTTATTTTTGTTATAGCAGCCATAGAAATACATATTCTGTGATTTCAACTCTCCAGCTATTATAGTTCACGAGATACAGCCCGCTGACAAACAGATGGATGGATAGACGGACAGCGGAGGTTTAGTAATTGGTTTAGTTGGGACCCTTCGGGTACGGAACACCAAAAAGACTTATATCATACTAAAAGATATTAAAACACTCCAGATAGGCAAAACATACACTTATGTGAGTGATATGTGTGTATGTGTGGTGTGGCAGTCTACATTAGATACTGACGCTTGTTTCTTAAGACACTTTGACACCTATAAACATGCTTCAAAATTTCAGCACATTTCCAGTCCACAGAATTTGTTGAGCATATCAAACTTAGAGGTTTTATACTTTTCCAAAGGCCAATGTTGCATACAAATAGGGAAGTGATGCATTGGTTTCTGGTATAACCTTGGATTGTAAGATTACCTTGAGTGTTGACAACGCTGCTTGCGTTACTGCTCCGTCGATCATCTTCTGGCATATCAGGGCTTTCTCTGTTTGGCATGGAGAAGGATTTTTTGTACTTCGGTTTCTTCTTGCTTTTCTTGGAATCATCTTGTTCAACAAATACTTCTTCCTGGTTGTCCGCGAAATTAACATTTTCATTCTGAGTCTCTGCCTGTGAGTTATCTTCAGGAATTGATTCATTACGCCTAGGTGGCCGAGGTACGGCATCAGATTTAAGGTTGCGGAATATTTCAAGAAACTTAGCACTAAACTTGTTGGTCATTTTCGTGCAAGCTCGGTGATATTTTGTATTGTTCAAAATTCAAATAGATTTTAAAACAAACAAGGAAACAAAGTAAAAACCCACGATGACGTAAATAAATCACGAATCAGACAAGACAAAAAATTCAGCCACTGACCTCTAAACTTATACTGATACAAGTACGCTGGACCTGCTATTGCCGACCTGTTTTCGAAGTTTACTTCAGACTATACGAGACGCATGCTTACTTAATTATCACCATTTTGGCGCTGATAGCAGCATTGAGCGTCATGCGAGCGTACTAGGCACTAATAAATATTAATACCTACTTAATAATAATTCGTTATTTAAAATTATAAGCAATACAATTTCAAACACAATGAAGACTATACTAGCGGCACGCTATGATGGCCGGTTTGACGTTTGTCCGCTCATGAAGTTCCGTATTAATTGATAACGACTTTGAAGGAAATAATTGTATTACTTTATTGACGATAGTGATGTGCAGAGATTCATAAATTTTATCGAATGTAGTTTTAGGTTTAGGACTCAAAATTTATTTATTAAATTGATTTCTTAAATGTATACAAGTGTAGAAAAATCAGTTTGCACCATTTAAGGGGTGAATGTACTTGTGAATATGAACAATTTTCACTATGTGGACAAACCTCTGAAATCGCAAAAAAATATCAATAAATTTTTAAAAATGGAATCTAATACGATCGTCACATAGGATCGCTGGCTAGCACAACTACTACCTCCGGCAAACTCGCGTCAATGCTCAATGCAAAACAAAGCAGTTTCGAATTGACGTTGCTTCGAAAAGTATAAACTGTCAGTGCAATGCGATTGTGATATAGTTTTGACCTGGCTTTGGATTTCAAATATTGATACTGCATTACTGTTGACCCTTGCTCGTTAATTTGGACTCTGTTCAAGCCCTTTGTTGTGGATTTCGTCGATATGACCGAACGTACGCAGAGAACTGTTCTAAATAGTCAGACACGTGAGTTCCTAATACGCCTTCGTAACTATTTCGATCGTGAAGCTCAAAATGGAGGGCCAATTTTACCTATAACGTCAGTGGTTGAACGCGTAGCTGATGCGCTTAATATTGGACAACGAACTGTTAGACGGATAACTAAAAAAAAATATGGCGAGACTGGCACAGAAGAAAATAAACTTCACACACCAAAAAAGAGAAAACGAGCAAAACCAGTCGTAGGCATCGATAGCTTTGATGCCGATGCTATCCGAAGACATGTTTACGGCTACTATTTACAGAAGGAGTATCCAACAAGAAAAAAGTTGGTGCATTCACTGAAGGAAGCTGGATTATTCTTCGGTGGGGAAAGTTCTTTAACGAAGATTTTGAAGACCATTGGATTTCGATACAAAAAATGTAACAAACGCAAAATATTGATGGAAAGATTTGATATAGCGATGGCAAGGTATACTTTTTTACGGCAAGTGAAAGAAATCAAAAATTGGCAAAATGTTGTGTTCTTGGATGAAACATGGCTTAATGCTAACCATACTGTAGGCCGTTCTTGGAACGATGACACAGCAGCATCTACTTCCAAAGTTCCTGTAGGAAAAGGATCGCGACTTATAATTTGTCACGCCGGAACCATCAACGGGTTTGTCGAAGGTTCTCTCATGGCTTTTGCGTCAAAAACCACTGGAGACTATCATGAAGACATGAATGGAGAAAAGTTTACTGAATGGTTTACCTCAATGTTGTGTAGCCTCCCTGAACCATCTATTATAATTATGGACAACGCCCCATACCACTCGATGCAAATTGACAAGCCACCTGCCCAATCCCAAAAGAAAGCTGATATCGTCGCATGGCTTCGTAAAAATGGCGTAGATGCAAACATGAATATGTTAAAAGCGGAATTAGTACGTCTTTTAAAAGAAAACAAACCAACCAAGATCCGATACGTCATTGACGAAATAGCATTAGAACATGGGCACAGAGTTATACGGTTACCGCCTTACCATTGTGAGTATAATGCGATTGAGTTGGTGTGGGCTCAAATTAAGGGATATGCTGCAAGACACAATACAGAACCCCCATTTACCACAAAAAAAATGCTAAAATTATTAGAAGAAGCTTGTGAACATGTGACTAAAGGAGACTGGGAAAAGGTTGTGAATAGAACTGTTAAATTAATAAGGGAAGATTATGAAAGAGATGTGAAAATAGATAATATTATAGAAAACGAACATATAATTATTAATGTATGTGATGATAGCAGTGACGACAGTGAAAATAGTAGTATGGACGAATCTGATTAATTATGGCCTTTTGTGGCACCTTTTTCGGTATCTTTTGTATTCATATGTTTCTTGTGTGCATATAAAGTATGTATATTCATTTTCGTTCAAATATTCAGTTCGTTCAAATAAATTAAATAAACATATACATTTTTGTTTTATTAAACCTATTTAATCAGGTACAAAAACAAAACTTAATTGTTTTTTGTTCGAGAATAAATTGACATTCCACATCACTATTGTAATGTGTCAAACCGGCCATCATAGCGTGCCGCTAGTGTAAAGAAAAGATTAATGTATCAGTAGCTTAAAAATGTCGGTATCTTACTTGATAACTAACTAGATTGCAATTTTCACGTGCACAATAATAATGAACATCACAATAGATATCAGTAATGGGCGTACCTACTACCTGCTATAGCGCGTTAGTGATGAAACATTTGTCAACACGAAGACCATATTTTGACACAAAGTGTTAAAAATTCCCATTAAGCTCGATGGGGTGCGCCTAGAATCTCCAGCAAAAATGACGTCATTTTGTATAATACACCTTATCTAGCCAGTGTTTCCATATGTAAATCGAGAATTACCGTGTTCAAGGGTTAAAATTACGGTGTTTCTAGATTAAATTACGGTGGATTAGCTAAAAGAATACCGTGTAAATTACCGTGTCATTTTTAAAAGAAAAAACGTCACGAATTTGCTTTTTAATCAATTATTAATATTATTCTGAATCTGACTCTCCTAGAATAGCAATATCTTTTTCATATACGGATTTATTCATATTAATATTTTGTTAAATCTCATTAGTTTTACATTTCACTCCTTCTTAATTGCTTGAATAAGGACGAAAATAGATTGCTGAGATTCGATGCTTAAACCGAGAGCAAGAGAAATGTTGCCATTACGAAATATGCTAACGTGACTGAGATTCGTACTCGTATTACGCAGTATACTATGAATTTTTAACGTGATTTTTGTATTACGGTGACACGGTCAAGGTAATGGCTATATTACCTTGACGGTAGATTAGGGCTGAATTACGGTGCATATATGGTAATTACCGTGTACATGGAAACACTGTATCTAGCGTACTTATAAATGTCAATATCTGTGACATCTGAGAGATGGAATCTTGAGTTGGAATCCATTGTCTTGTCAACTGACAGTTGACAAGTAAGTAGTGACAGCTTTGGTAACGTTTTGAAACGACAACGATCTTTAAATGTACGGATCTACCTATAGATTTTATAATATTTACCTAAAGATTTTATTAAAAATCTTTGAGATTGGTAAAAAAAATCAAAATAAAGTGCGAGTTAGATTCGCGCACCGAGGGTTCCGTACTCGAGTATTTTTTTCAACAGTTTGCACGATAAATCAAAAACTATTATGCATAAAAATAAATAAAAATCTGTTTTAGAATGTACAATAAAGCCCTTTCATATGAATTATGATACCCCACTTGGTATCTAAGTTATCTTACTTTGAAAATTGAAACATTTTTTTTGTCATGTAACTAAGTAGGTAGGTAACTAGTTACCTACCAGAAATTCCCGGTTTTCGGATTTTTTCCTTTACTTGTGCTGTAAGACCTACCTACCTGCCAAATAATATGATTCTAGGTCAACGGGAAGTACCCTATAGGTTTTCTTGACAGGTGGACAGACAGACAGACACCATAGTAATCCTATAAGGGTTCCTTTTTTTTCTTCAGAGGTACGGAACCCTAATAAAATGGCGAAGCTGAGAGTTTGTCTGTTTGTTAGGTAGCTAATAGTTCGCACAGAGTTGAATTTTATTACATAATATGACATTTTATTTACAAAATCATAGCCTCCAAAAAACTTGGAGTGTTCAACAGAGCAAAGCGGTACTTCGCGCCCGAGCACAGGTTTCTTCTTTATAAAACGTAAGTCCGCCCGATGGAGTATGCTCTCACCTTTGGCCCTGAGCACCCCAGTACCAACTTTTTTCATTTGATCTCATCCAAACGGGCTGTTCGATTTGTGGACGATTCCAAACTAATTGGCACGTTGGAAAGTCTGGAGCACCGCAGAGACGTAAGCTCTCTTTGCGTGTTCTATCGCCTTTATAATAATCGGAAGTGCTCTGAAGAGCTGTTTGACTTCATTCCACCCTACTTTTTCTACAACCACACCGCACGCCACCGTAAGCAATTTCATCCTCACCACTGGGTGCTGGTGCACATCGACTGCTCGTTGTGCCAGATCCTCTTTTCCACGCACATGCAAACTGTGGAATCAACTTCCTTCGGCGCAGTTCCCATTAGATTTCAACATGGGGTTATTCAAGGGGCGGACCAACAAATTCCTGAAATGCTGCAAACGCATTGGCGGTCCCTCTGCTCTGTTGCTGCAAATGTTAATGGACGGCGGTAATCACTTAACATCAGGTGACGCGCCTGCTCATTTGCTCGCTATTTAGTATTTTTATTTATTAAAAAAAACAAAAACCTCTGTGCCTCTGACCATGCCTCTGACAAAACGCCGATGTCAGAATTCGACAACTGATTTGAAAACATTTTATTCTTATTTTATTAGATCTTTATACACAATAATTATTTGTATTTAACTAAATAACAATGTACAAAACAGAAAATGGACCGAAGTTTTATATGCCATCTCTATTTGATCTCCTCAAGCTGTATGGAATACAAACTATTTATGCAAAATCAAATCCCCCTTCGGGAATATGCAGTCCTAGAAAAGAAACTCTCGGCCCGTGTCCACCTGATACAGCTGGCGGGGGAGACGCGCCGAGTGCGCCTAAGTGCCCATCCAGGATTTCAGATGGACAGAAGTTAGCAAGCGATCGGGGAATAACCGGGGCCGGGGTTACAGGGTCTCGTACGGGTCGTATTTGCGAACGGGACAAAGAATCAGAGCTCCCATCAGGAGCAACCAATCCAGGGTTACTCCGACACATCCATAATGCTGCCAGATTCAGACTGCCACAGTGCTTTGAAGGTGCATGTGTGTCTGTTAAACAAAGCGCGCACAATAACTGGGTTCTTGGGCACTCTATGTCGTTTAGCTCTGTCACTCCGGGTGGTTACAAAGTTTTACTATCATACGTCGATAAAAGTAAACCAATAAGTGTACCATATTTTGTGATGGAAGCGGCGCCAGGTGGACAAATGAGCTGTGAGATTCGCGTGGGACCTACACAGGGAACCAGGGCCACAGTCGTTGCGCAGGTGGCAGATGGCGAACTGTATAGTTTTGAAAGTATCTTCGACGCCTATATCAACAATTTTACTGCGTCTGTTATTGGTGTGAACCGAGAATTTATTGCTCTACATTACTTGCAGGTGAGTTTGAAATGAGTCTAGGAGGTGCTAGGAGGAGTATGTAATAGAATTAAGGATTAATACCTACCTAGTACCTACTCATCGCTAATATTCGATGTAATAATACCTATCAGTTTGTGACCTTACCGACCATTGTCGTATCCACTTCTAGCACAAAAAGAAATTCGGTCGGGAGGACATCTTATTATTTTGAAATAGAACTCTTATCTCTCTATTCAGAATTTAGATACACTCTCATCATGATCAACCCATCGCCGGGTTTAGGCCATAGTCTGCCCCGCTGCCCCAGTGCGGATTGGCAGACTTCACACATCTTTGAGAACGTTATATAGAACTTTCAGTATACGGGTTTGATCAAGATGTTTTATATTTAATTGCATATAACGCACATAAGTTATCGAAAAGTCAGAAGTGCGTCCTAGGATCGAAACCCCGACCTCCCGAAAAGGTGGCGGATGTCTTAAATACTAAGCTATCATGGTTTCTTTGATAGATTTAGGTAGATTTAATTGCCTTTGTGTTCAGGCTATAACAGATCAGATCTCTCTCGGCGCGGAGGTAGTAGCGCGAGGAGCCGCGTCGGAGCTGAGCTCAGCGTCGGCCGCGGCGCGCTGGTCCGGCGAAGACCACTCCGTGAGCGCAACCCTCGGGAACAGGGGACTGGATCTATGTTACGCACGAGCCGTCAAGCCTTTCCTTACTATGGCTGCAATGCTTGAGGTAATATCATATTGTTAGGTCCTTTTATTAAAATCTTAAAAATAAAACGTAAAGCTATCTAATTACTGTACAAATCATGGTGCCATGAATACTGAGTAGACTGCATTTCCGCGCTGGACGGCCAGGCACAACCCTTGCCCAAAAAATGAGCCAGCCTTTCTGTTACCAGATAAATCTATTAACCGCTCGTTAAATTTATGGTCACGACGGATTAACACGCGGTATGTCTTTACGGCAGAGACATAAGGGCCGTTCGCATCTTAAAATTGTACGATAACGCACAACGCGACGACGTAATGTTCGACGTCGTCCTTGTGATGCAATGCGACGGCGTCGAAGTAGGTATTATGGAAGGGCCCTAAAGGTCTTATCGGTTCGCTACAACGTGCGAACTGCGAACATCAGCATAAAAGTTATACCTAATAATGAATACGTCTTTTAGGTGGGATTTGCGATCCGCCGAGCAGTAGCAACGATGGCATACGAGTGGCATACAGACGCATGGACAGTCCGCGGCTCCGTGGACTCGGACGGCCTGGTGGGTGCCACGCTGCAAAGGGCTCTAGGGGGCAAGAACGCACAGCTAGCTTGCGCAATATCGGCACTTTTAAATCACCCCAACGATAAGTTTCGTCTTGGATTTGGAATCACTGCTGCTATTATTTAATTTTGTGTTGTTATAGGTACTTAGTTACTTACCTACTTAGTTTTGAAAATAAGTACCTACTTAAGTATTGAGACACTAGGTAGCGTACTTGTGACATTATTGATAATGTGCTCTTATTATACTCACCTATTACCCAATACAGCAAAGAAGTCTAAAGAATTTACGCGTTTTGACATCTTGATCATGCGGCAAACGTTAAAAATCTAATAAAATTCGATTTCTAAGTTAGCCTTATAATTTATTGTCGTTTGTGTGGGTAAGTAAATCTAAAACCTAAATACGCACTAGAATATCTAATTGGTTGTAAATTCGCAAGTTAGCTTTCCAATCAAATGCATTTTTTTTGGCTTGAAGTATTAAGTAATTTAGGGCTATCTTATTTTATATAGAGATCTACTTAGTTATTTTACTTATGCTAGCTTTTTTAATTTTAGACTGATTTATTTAAATTATAATAACGTACTTACGTATTTAATTTTAGTAAGTAACGTTCCTACGCAGCTACGTGACGTACCTATCTACATCAAGCTACCTATTTAATTTTAGACGTCAAGAACTCTACATGTGATTTGTGATTATAAAAATAAATATTTTAAATTATTAAATAGGTATCGTTTTTCATTTACGCAGTCATTTTTGAATATCTTCTAACTTAATAGAACAACAATTATTGTTAAGTACACTTTAGTGCCACTTTTTCTTTGATTTTTAAATAAAATCAAAGAAAAAGTGGCAAAGAAGGACGCAATAAGCAATAGAATTTATAGTCGAGATTATAGTTTGAGATATACACACATTTTTCAATTCACAAAACGTTTCACACCTACGATTTACATCAGTACACAACACAAAAGGACCGCATAAAAAATTCATTTTCAATATAACGATAATGTAGGCGTGTATTATTCGCCGTCGGCAAGTTCAGTCTTCAGCGTTTCACATGAAACATGCTGAGGCGGGCGCGTGCGCGAGACTTGGGCGGAGTTTGTTTTCCGCCTTCACTGTAGTGGCATTTGAAAATAAACCGTGACAGGGTTTAGTAGGGTTGTGTTTGTTACGGGGTTGTTATTTATGTGGTGGTGTAGGCGTTCGAACCGCCTCCACTGCAGTGTGTTCCGTAGAGCGTGGCGGGCGATGGCCGCGCGCGCGGTCGCGTGTCTGGAGCAGTAATGGTGATGGAGCGGCTGGCGGACTTCGTCAGCAAGTCGCTGGAGGGCGGCGACGCGCCGGCACCGCCACCGGAGCCCGGGGAGGCCGACGATGTGGACGAGGAGGTGGACATCACCGCGCTAGAGGAGAAGGCGCCGCCGGCGAAGAGGCCGCGGAATTGGCTCGTGTCCCCTGTGCCTGTGCAGAACTATAAACGGGAAGAGGATGATGATGACCATAAACACGGTATGTATTTATTATCCTATAGAACTTTTGCGATACGGCATTTAAGATTCATGCTTACACAGTCTGTTTAATCTGGTGTAGGTGCGCCGCCGGCTTAAAATCTTTGCAAGAAAGACAGTCAGCTGTGTTACAGTTAACTCTAGCTGTATTGTAGGAAAACAACAAAGAAATTATATTAATAAAAGTAAAAACAATTGAAAGCTGGGCTGCGCATTTCTGTGGAATGGTTTCAAGCAGTGCATGCATGGCGCGACGCGCGGGCCGTCCGCGTCGCGTCGGTTCCGATTTGTTTTGTACAATATGTTTATCTCCTACAATATGTATGTCACCCATGTCCACCAGCGATACAAATGTTCCATGTTTACTAACAACTTTTCATAATTCATAACATAATATATTGTACTTGCTAAGTATTATTAATAGTACTTAAACACTGCTGGTGAAAAAATGCACTAGTAAGTTTGAGGTTGCGTTTGCGTAGTGTATCTAGTGTATGTAACCTACTCATCAGATCGCCTCAGTAACAAGTAGGTACTTAATTGAAATAATGCCTGCCCGTGTGGCTGCCGTTGCAATGCCTCTTTAAATTTTAGTAATTTGTTTGAACAACTTTCGTGCTGCCTATTGTGCTTACGTTTAATAGTATACCTACTAAGGCAGAACCCTTCACATAAGTGCTATAGTTGGGCCATTACGAAGTGCGAACTGGGTCATAAATCATTTTTATCAGACCTCTCGCTCAAACTTACAGGCCTTATGGAACTGAAACATGATGTTCTGGTGTTGTGTGTAACAGTAAAAAAAGGAATTATCGATAGTCGATAAATGGTTATAAAGAGCGAGGGGAAACAATACAAAATTAGCTACTAGTTACCTGCGTCCGAACAACATCCCTTTATCGATAACGACTTCCGCGGCACTCTCCCAATCCTATGATCGTAATGATTTATGGCCCAGTTCACACGTTCGTAAAGGCCCAACTATAACAACAAAGTTATTCATCAACTTCGTATTCAATTCAATCGGATGACCGATGTCATTCGATTTAATTGAATACGAATTTTGTAACTTATAGGTAAATAGGTACTTAATTAAAATAGGGTTCAATGAGGTTAAGCTGCGCGATGCTTGGAAGATGGAAAAAACCATGTTGGCCCTTACAAACCCTATATATAAGAGAGACTCAGATGGAGTTGGTGATGTGGAGATAAGGAAACGAACAGGGGGAAGGAACGACTGATGTCTCCCGACTGAGGCACGTTTGTAGTAGGAAGGACAGACGTTGGAACCGATAGTAGCTGGAATTACAACCGCGCACTGGTCGCATAAGTGTCAGCAGACCATACCTGCACAATGGCACGACGATATCGAAAAGGCAGCTGGAATGAAGGGGAATCAGCTTATCAAAAGCAAGCTTCCGGCGTGCAAGTGCACTTGCACTAGCATATTTACTGGTACTAGGAAGAAGTCTGAGTCCTGCAGTGAACTGCAAGTTACAACAGGCTGTAGAAGCTTAGAAGGTGATGATGAACTTAAGCTATCGTAACGAAATAGTAGGGACTTCTCAAAGTTTTGTTTGCACTATTGACTTAAATAAAAACAAAGAAGAGGTTATACTTACTTATTTTTAGTGATTGACAAAATCGAGGATCGAGCTTCAATTTCGGAGCGAGCTCGACTGGCTGGAGTGATCCGCATAGGAGTTGCACATCCGCATAGGTCTGCGGACGATTACGTTTAGGTGCGGAAAAGAAACTCAGTAGGTACAGAAGAAGAAGAATCGAAACAGAAGGTCTGTCATTGCGTCAGAGATATCCTAGAGATCCTTCGGTATCATGATGTTATAAAAACTATCGAGGTATTCGTCTCTGACAGTACTTAATTTCTTAAGTGTGCGAGTTTTGGATGTAAGGACTTTCAATCGAATGAATCACCGTGTATTAAATGGGGGTATTTTGTAGATCGCTCGACAATTAATCACTATTCGCAAGTCTAAGATGCTGAAGGAGTTAAAATGCCCTCGAGACGTCAGGGGAGAGGGTGTGGCCCGCAGCGCCGCCTACGTTTGGATAATCCCTCCATTTACATAATTGCCGTATAAAAAGGAGAGCTTCCCAATTTGCTAAATTGCTTCAAACGACACTTTTAAACGTATCGTTCCTTCGTTCGAACATTTCACCGTCTATTCTCTATACTCTGCTGCGTTTCGAGCCTGACAGTGAATTCTACAGATTCAGATACGATTGCTTATATGCACTACGCTTACTCCAACGCAACAGTAGGTACACTTTGTTTGTTTCGTTGTTCATGTCTCTACAAAATATTTAAAATACTCTAAAGAGAAAATCACCAATAGGGTCTCTTTATTTTTAAATGGTAACTTTTCCAACAATTTTAAACTTTTAGATGGGTTAATCGTATCAGCCTGCGGTCATCCAATGTTGAACATAGGCCTTCCCTGGTCAGCGCCACCACACCTTGTCCTCAGCCTTCCTCATTTAGCCGTTTCACGGCACTCTTTATATCGTCAGTTCATCATGCTGGAACCCACGCTACGCTACTAGTACGCGGTCTCTACTCATAAAATGTCAATGACTAGCGGATTTTCTCATTCGTTCATCCTTAAGATGGGTTAAGCTATAAAATAGAAACGATCCTGATTGTGGGTTAACACCAGACACAACCCTATCCCCTATCGATACTTTGTATCCTCACATTATTCAGCATCCAGGCAAACAAAGGAACTAGAATCTAGGTATATAAGAGATCACCGCTGAGAATTCCACTAAGTATATTACATAACCTTATAATATCTAACTTTACGAGTATTATTATAATACTTAAGTATATTTCTGCACTTGTCTTTTCCATTCCGTAGCGTTGTGACTTGTACAATAAAAGCGTATTGTATCCAAGCGTATTCATTTCTAATGGCAAAGCAGAAAAAAGCTGTATATAAGAACTATGTATAATTAGGTACCTAACAAAAAAATTAAAAATTGTCCTCACAATAGATCCCACGGACAAGTCGAACGGTACCGTCAACAGCAACAGCAGCGGCAAGCAGCGCCGCTCGCGCACCAACTTCACGCTGGAGCAGCTGGGCGAGCTGGAACGGCTGTTCGACGAGACGCACTACCCTGACGCTTTCATGCGCGAGGAGCTTAGTCAGCGCCTCGGTCTTAGTGAAGCTAGAGTGCAGGTAATGTACTTTTATCTATAAATAGGTATATAAAGGGAAAGGCTGACTGATTGACCGACTGACTGACTGATCTATCAACACACAGCTCAAACTACTGGACGGATTGGGTTGAAATTTGGCATGCAGATGTAGCTATTATGACGTAGACATCCGCTAAGAAAGGATTTTTGAAAATTCAATTTCTAAAGGGGTAAAACAGGGACAGCTGTTAAATGTAAGGAGATTAATTCACGGGAAAACGTCGTAATTTGATATACTTAGCTTCATACAGTTTCGGTGTTAGCATTAAAATCTTATAAAGCACAATGTAAGTAAACCAAAAAAGTTGCCTAAGTAAATAAGTAAATTGGTCTGGCAAAATTATCATTACAAAACAACACGCAATTGAAATTATCACGTGCGATATCAATTAAGAGCGACCGACCTACCTACTCGTATCCCCTTCCAATTGGAATCTACCGTCGCATGGTGTTCCTTATTACTAATGCACGAAATTACACCTAACATTATCGCCCTAGGGCCTACTTAGTTACTAGTAGGTTAGGATTAGCAATCATCTGACACCATTATTTTTATTACTTAAGTAGGTATATTGTTTTTTAATACAGTTGCTCAAAAAGTGGCGTATTGCAGGGACGTATAGCGTTCGGGATGTGGGCTATTACATACTCGTGCCTTTTTTTACCTTTCCCCAACTCGTGCGTTCTCTTTCCCAACGATCAAAATATCTATTAAAAAGAAAAACCAACCATGAAGTTTTTACTAAAAAAAATCATAGAAGTTTTTATGATTCATGCAAATACGTATATTTCTAAAAAGAAGCTACTAATTTGATTCAATATCAGATTATTAATTATTTGATTGACTGAGTTTGGTTAGGTTTCATTTCATTTCATCTCATTAAATTTCATTTTCATTTCATATCAATAAAAAACTTCTACTCAAGACTTGGCTGTATGGGCATAGTTCCCTTTGCCTATACCAGAATGGGTGAAGAAAAAAAAACTCTGCTTATATTCTACGGTTGGCGCCATTTTTCAGAAATTTTCTTTGCGAGTTTAGTTGTTTGTTGCACAAAATGCTTCGGAGAACATTTTACCGGAAAAGTCAAAAAGTCGCTACATATCTACATACGACGAATTTATTGCGTGGAGAGAAGAGAAAAAAGCAAATAGTTTTTCAGAAAATGTTAAGTTAGTTGAGTTTATTGTGTTTTTATTTATTATTTTATTAAATTGCTTAATTTTTTCGCAACTGTATTAAAAATAGTCGTTCAGTAGGTACACGTGCGGAACCGTCATTGCAACTTGTTCCGACTGTCAACCCTCGCCTTCGGCTCGGGTAGACGTTTGTCGAACTCTTTGCAATGACAGCTTTTCCACACTTGTAATGAAATTATACTATTCATTACACGAACGTGCTGGCATTTAGAATTATTATATTGAATTACTATCGATTACTCTATCTTTATCATCGTATTCCTCATTCATTACTGAGGGTCGTGACCTCTTTCCATTAATTACATCATAATAATGGAGTATCGCGGTGGTTTCGTAAGATAGAATTTTATAAAATATGCGACTCGATTTCATGTTCGTAGGCTAACACGAGATGTTAGTGCTCTTATAACCGGGATCAAGTACTCTCCATGGCACGGAGAAAATGAAAAAGCCAATTTTGGACGTCTAAAACTACTGATTTGGGTTAACGTAGAGTAGCAGCTATAGCAACCAGGGCACTCATTCCTAGGAAACATGAATCTACTGAGTATGGGTCACTAATAAATTAGCTAAGTATAGGTAGGTAGGTATACATATAAGCACTACATATTATATTTATTTGAATTATTAACTTGTTATTATCTTTACAGCGTTATGATGTAGGTAAATTAAGTGGTGTAAGGTAGACCGGTATACCTACGGTATGTAACCAACGCTACTTGGAAGAACTTAAATATGTACGAAGATACTTTTCTTAATAGGGTCTTCAATTGAATACCCTCACGGCTCACACTATTAGATTTAATCCAACAAGTGCTCAGGTTTATCGGCGATATATTGCGATTAGTGACCGATCGGCGTTAAGTGGTGTCCGGTCGTGACGCGTGGGGGAAAAACGAATAAATAGATAAAAGCCCTGACCCCGAGCACTACATCTTCACTAGTGTCAAGTCGAGGTGTTTAGAAACACAACTACCTACTTATTGCTTGTTTAAGCAGATTAGAGCTCATTTACAAAGAAATAATTAATTAATAAATAAGTAGATACCTATACCCTTAAGGAGTCTTCATCATTTCAACCTATCGCCGCAGGCCTACTACACTACTAAAGGTTTTTGGCATTGGTAAACATCACACACCTAAAGGTTCGTCCGCACCTGAGCGGCGCGGCGCGGCGCTTCAGTCCGACTGCAGAACGCGTCACCTCAGTACCCGTAGTACAAGATTTTACGTCTCACCAAACCAAACCAAATTCGAGAGTCGAAATACTTCCGCGTTACAGTAAACTGGATCTTAAACGCCTTGTTTTAAAGCTCAAGTTTGTCTACACTTCTACAGCCAGTGCTCCAAGCGGAAACATTGCGAAATTAAAATCAGTGGCATTGAATATTTGACTTCAATTCAAGGCTGTTTAGGTCCATTTTACTGTAACGCGGAAATATTTCGACTCTCGAATTTGGTTTCGTTTGGTGAGACGTAAAATCTTGTACTACGGGTACAGGCCGCTCGACGGTGCCTACCGCACTACAACTTCAGTACGCGGCACCTCGCGTCACTTGCGCGTCACTTTTATACCCGTTCGCGTACGAGCGCGAAGCGCCGTGCCGCGCCGCTGGGTATGTCGCACTAGCGTCACTGCACTGCGCGTCGCTTCGCTGCGCTTCAAAATATTCTCTCCAGCCGTGCCGCGCGGCAACGCGCGGTGAAGCGCTGTGCAGCGCCGCTCTAGTGCGATATGCGCCATACAAAATGATAGAAATGATATTTTGAAGCTCTGTGCCGCGACGTGCAGCTCGCTGAAGCGCCGCGCCGCGCCGCTCAGGTGCGGACGAACCTTTAAAGAAGAAAGAACATTACTTATGGAGAACTTTCAGGCGTGTCGGTTTCGATGTTTTCCTTCACCGTTATTAAGGCAAGTGATACTTATTTGACTAAAACGCACATGATTTCGAAAAATTAGAGATGCTTGCCCGGGATCAAACCCCGGACCCACCCAAATAAGTGCAGCCGACGTATTTATCGCCGCGGCGTAAATATACTTCGGCCGACTGCCTGTCCTCTAGTGAGGTTTTGCGAACTAGTTCGTTTAAAAAATCATACATTTTAATGCGGAGCGGGGAAGCGGATACTTCGCGTAAAACTAAACCAATTGTACGCCGCCAGTAGCTCAAACGACTCGTCGTGTGCTTGCAACTCCGCTCTGCATTACTTTCTCGCTCCGCTCCACTACCTAGCTCCGCGTCTACGGTCTATGGACGGATAAAGTTCGCAACTCCGCTCCGCTAGCTAGCTTCGCACCAGTAGACAGGCAACCTTAGGCCTCGTTTACGGAGTCGCGGGGCGTCGCGCGTTGCGTGTGGCGTAGCATCTCGCGGCGCGTCGTACGTTTTTTTTGTTTACGGTGAGGCGGCGCTTGAAGCGGCCCTTAACATCGCACGCGTAATCACAAACATATGGCAATATATGACGTTGTTCATAGAGATGCGAGGCGGGAAGAGTGGCGGTGGCCGCTGCTGTGGCGCGGCGGGCGCGTCTGCGTTATGCGATTCCCAAATAAAGACTGGCAGAAGGTTCCGCTGCGGCCATCGCTTCATCGAGAATTGCCGCCGCGTGCGCCGCCACGATGAACGCCGCGTGGGACGCGTCGATGCCATCCGCGGGCTCGGCCGCAAAAAACGCTCCATCTCAAACAAACGCGTATAAAATTGCTTCTCCGTAAACGCACTCATACAATGCCATATGTTTAAATTCAGTGCGGGCCGCGCCGCATCGCATCGCGCGACGCCCCGCGTCTTCGTAACCGAGGCCTTAGTCGGCCGCATTATGTTTACGTCTTGTTTTCTGTGTGTTTTCTACTTTTTCATGGGATCACTTTGTTGTCTGTCTGTCGTGTCTGTCAAGAAACCTATAGGGTACTGCCCGTTGACCTAGAATCATGAAATTTGGTAGGTAGGTAAGTCTAAGCACACGTAAAGGGAAACATCTGAAATCGAGAATTTGTGGTTACATCATTTAAAAAAAAAACATGAACAAATAATAAGAATTTTCAACATTAAAACTAAGATATTTACCAGTTTTTATCGTGTCGAAAAAGTACGACTGCAGTACGGAACCCTCGGTGCGCGAATCTGACTCGCATTTGCCGGGGGTTTTTTTTGGAATTTATTTTTTACCATTTTGGTAATTCCAAATCCAAACCATAACAATACATATATCTACTTAGGTACCTATGCGTAAGCAAATAAAATTATTTGCTAAGTACACATGCATTTCGTTGTCCGGGTCGAACGCCATAAGCCAAATTCGATTGTCTCTTATATCAACGGGGATGTTTAGCATAAAATGAAGAGGTATATTTACATGTTTGTTTGCCATTTAGTCGGAATTGTCTAATGTAATCAGAGCTAATGAATTCTCCCCTAGCTAGTTATCAGTTGTCGTATATCCGAAAGTTTGTTTTGAAATAAGCAGATAATATGTTGCACTAAATATTGTGTATTATTAATTAAGCCTCGTTTTACATGAGTTTAATAGCGAAGCTTTTAATATAAGTTTTTCAGGGTTCCGTACCTCAAAAGGAAAAACGAAACCCTCATAGGATCACTTTGTTGTCATATTATAATAAGGTTTGTTCAAAATAACAAACAGACATTTAAATTTATTTGTATAGATATTCTATAAGCGAGGGGCAGCTATAGGCACATCAGTCTGTCTGCAATCAGCGCTCCGCGTGCCCTCTTCGCTAATGCGGTTAACCGTATTTGCCTATTTGTCTGTACGTCTGTGTACTTACTACATACCTATCTATCTAGTATCTACCTGTGACCGGTGGCTGGCTGTCCACATATATAACATTTCCTTACATGTGTACATTGTAACATTTACTTGTGGGAGTTGAGGCCTAGTTGCGACACCGAATAACAATCGATTGTACTGGTTTCAAGCAAAGTTGATCCGAGTCGTTAACTGAAAGAAAAGAACGAAAGAAAAACATGTACTTAGGTATTTCTTAACTGTGCTACACATCACATCTTACAATCAGTTACACCTTATAACTGGATAGGTGATCGACTTTAACCCAAGAACTTACCATTATTGGAAGGGGCTAGTTATGAGTTATGACCCTAAGCAATGAGAAATACGCCATAAAAGGTGCATAATAAGTATACGTCATATTATACTTGTATGGTAGGTATGTAGAGTTATTATTTATGTAGGCGCGTAGGTATTTGAATAGACAATGAGATTTTCTATTCTATGACTTGAATATTTTATGTTTCTTCTACTCTAGCCTGATTTTAGCGTAGATAGGTACCTACTACTTATTGTGCAGAATCTACACTGTAGTCTGTAGATAACATTTTGTGTTTATAAGATTATACATGTAAATAACATTTTTTTAATGCATGGAGCAATTGGTATATCTTATTAACTACACTAAGTAAGTACCTAAGTATACTTAGCTGATTCCTGCAACTTCGTTAGCGTGGTTTTGGATCATGATAAGGTTTTTCAAACATTCAGTAAGAATTTTGCAAATCCTTTGTTAGTGCATGTCTAGGTTATACCACAGAAGATATTATATGGTTATACTTAGAAAGAACTAACACTACTTACTAACTAAGTAAGTAGGTACTGTACATACTACTGTTGCACACCACTATCAGGATTAGTGTGCAGGTCATTTACACATAACATGTATTTTATTCTTAAGCTATTTACACAAACATTGCTAACTTCATTATATTAAATAAATATAACTTTATTATACTTAGATATTTATTAAATTTTTATATATTTTTAGGTGTGGTTTCAAAACCGACGAGCCAAGTGTCGAAAACACGAGAGCCAAATGCATAAAGGTAAGATTAGGATCTAGGTATATCGTATTACTTTATTTATAACATTGCTTGTATCATCTCATAGGTAGGTACCTTTTTTGGGATTATTTTAATTACAATGGTTCCGAGTAAAAAACTCCATTCCTTATCTTCTCTATATTTAAAAATGAATCACTGAATGTGTTGCTGATCGCAAATCTCGAGAACAACTGAACCGATTTTGCTAATTCTTTATTTCTAAATGTTCCCAAATCTAACTCAAATTATGCGCGAAATTCTATAATTCCACGCTTGGTACGTACTTATAACAATCAGTTCGCTGAGTTTGACTTATTTTACCTATCAAACAATAAATTTAAAAAGGAATTAAGAAACTATCATCGTAAAACAAAAAAAAGTAGCTAACATCTAAATATGCATGCAATCATACACTCCCATTTACACACACACACACATGCACACACGCTCACACATACTCATAAGCACACACTCACACACGCATACACACTCACATACAATCATACACACACTGTTGTAATTTTATTTTATTATTGTATATACCTACATTTATTCTAACTCTATTCTGTTAAAATAGTTTAATTATAATTTTAAGTAATCTCTTTTGGCCTTCTGTTATACCTAGATTTAAATTTAAATAATAATTATGTATTTACGCTGTTGATTACTTTCAAATAAACAAAATAAACAAAATAAAATAATATTCCTTGAAGAACGGGTACGGTTTTTAAGGAGAGAAAAATTTTAAAATTGCCTGAAAAAGAATCGACTGTTAGGCGGTACGAAGTTCGCCGGGGCAGCTAGTAACATACATTTTTATTTCTAAAAAGGTAATCTTTGTCCGCAACTTCGTCCAAACCCTGTGTTTTTATGTGATAAAAAGTATTCTATGTTGTCTGTCTCCATTTGTGTGATATTTTGTTAAAGTCGGTTCATTGAGAATTTGTATTTTTAATACATTATTGTATGGACTGCAAATAAAATAAAACAAAAGTAGGTACCTATCTATATGTAACTCGTTTGTAGAGACGACAACACCAAAATGTAGTTAACGCTGGTAATGATAGTTATAATGGAAACAAATGTTCGAATCACGTATTATGCTAAATAAATTCACCGCTTAATGTAGTCGAAAAGTAGAAATTGCAAATGATTCTGGCAAACTCTACCCCCGAGTTGGCATCGCTCGCTACACACAATAACATTTATTCGGGTGGAAATTTACACTGCGCTAAGTACTGCATGTGTAACTTTTAATTTATCGTGCTATAACAAATCCATATTAATATTATATAAATGCGAAAGTGTGGCTATCTGTCTGTCTGCAAGCTTTTTACGCCCCAACAGTTCAGCCGATTTTGATGAAATGGTACAGAGTTAGCTTACATCGCGGGGAAGGACATGGTCTACTTTTTATCCCGGAAAATTAAAGTGTTCCCACGGGATTTTTAAAAACCTAAATCCACGCGGATGAAGTCGCGGGCATCATCTAGTGCTGTGATCATGGAAATTTCAATGGAGTACATTTAAAATACACAAATATTAAATGTTACAATACTACAAAGAGAACAAAGGTGAGTTTTAGGGTTCCGTACCTCAAAAGGAAAAACGGAACCCTTATAGGATCACTTTGTTGTCTGTCTGTCTGTCTGTCTGTCAAGAAACCTACAGGGTACTTCCCGTTGACCTAGAATCATGAAATTTGGCAGGTAGGTAGGTCTTATAGCTGGCATTAGGGGAAAAATCTGAAAACCGTGAATTTGTGGTTACATCTCACAAAAAAAAATTAAATTGTGGTCCTGAACTAATAATTAACATTTTAAATTTTCGAAGTAGGATAACTATATCAAGTGGAGTATCATATGAAAGGTCTTCGCCTGTGCATTCTAAAACAGATTTTTATTTATTTTTATGCATCATAGTTTTTGAAATATCGTGCAAAATGTCGAAAAAATACGACTGTATTACGGAACCCTCGTTGCGCGAGCCTGACTCGCACTTGGCCGGTTTTTTTTTCTATAAATTATTCCTTGACTTCTATCTCATCTAATTGATAAGTGACGAATTCCGTCTAAGATGGAACTAAGTTTTACATAGCGTCGTAATGGAACGCAATTTACTTATCGCTTAGCAGTGTGTTTACCGGTAGATAGTAATATTTACTGAAATCAGCTTTGGCAAGTCACTTGCACTGATTAATCACTAGCAACAAGTCGATTTCTGCCAGCTATTCCATTGAAATTGAATTACGCAAATTGTCTTCTGCAAGTTTTATAGCTAGTGGACACTGTTTTAGAGTAGTCACTACTATCTCAATACTAGTGAAAAAAGTGCATAGTACAAAATTTCTAAAACAGTTGTGATAGCCACGAGTGATACGACATCCATCTCCTATTCGGGAGGTCAGGTGTTCGATCCCGTGCACGCACCTCTAAGTCGGAATTATGTGCGTTTTATGAAACTAAATATCACTCGCTTTAACGGTGAAGTACTACGTCGTGAGCAAACGTGCTGTCTGAGAGTTCTCCATAATGTTCTCAAATGTGTGTGATGTCTGCCAATCCGCTCTTGGCCAGTGTGGTGGACCACTTCTCATACTGAGATGAGACCCGTGCTCTGTAGTGAGCCGGCTATGATTAGATCATGATGATGATGATGATAATGATACTAGTAAAGACAAAAAATCTGTAGCATTAGTATCGGAATCATAGCTAACGCAAGTACCTACGGCTATCACATTATGCATTCTCCATCATTCCGTCTAACTGGATTACAGTTCCCGCTGGCGCGCCGGTCGGACTCTAACAGTTTTTTAATTTGACCATAACTCACACGGATGAATAATTAAAACGGGCCGGCGGGAATCGCGCGAATCGGTAAAAAACTCGCGAACCATACACGGAAAACGATAAATTTGGGGAATGGACCAACGCACTTAGCGATTGAGTGATCCAGTTTAGTCGTATTGCAGTTCTTTCGGAGAATTTCACAGTCAACTATTTGGTCTATAAATTGATTATGTATATTCAAGTCTAGATATTTAACTCAGGGGTTAAATTACTATTTATTTATTTATTTAAATTACTAACTTATTACTATTGATACGACCGTAATATTACGTTTTGACCAATCTCTACATATAAAACTATAAACTGACTGAAAAAGATTGATTAGAAATTCTACCCGAGCGAAGCCGGGACAGTCAAGTAGTATGCTAGTAACAATAAGAAATAATTATTGAAAAAAATATTTTTCACACGTAGGCCGCTACGTCGTCGTAGCGTGCGCGTAGCACCATGCTACTGCGTCGAAATTCTAGGATATCAATATCAATATCAATACCCATGTTATTATGCGAAAGTGTCTTTGTTTGTTGATTTGTCGTTCAATCAAGCTGCAACGGAATAACGGATTGACCTAATTAGGAACCCTATTACTAATCCTCCGCTGTCCGTCTGTCTGCCAGCGGCCATAATAGGTACAGAGTTGAAATTATCACAAAAAGTGTAATTCTATTGCCGCTATATAAATAGCTACTTTAGAATTTTAAAATGGCCGCCATGAAAATTAAAGTGTCATGAACCCTGCGTGCGCGAGTCCGACTCGCACTTGGGCCGACTTTTTTACAGATTTATTTTTATTTTTAATCTAGCTTATGCTTGCGACTTCGTCTGCGTGGACTGCACAAATTTCAAACCCCTATTTCCTCCTCCTAAGGGGTTGAATTGTCAAAAATACTTTTTTAGCGGATGCCTACGTCATAAAAGCTATATCTGCATGCCAAATTTCAGCCCGATCCGTCCAGTAGTTTGAGGTGTGCGTTGATAGGTCAGTCAGTCAGTCAGTCAGTCACCTTTTCCTTTTCGATATAAAGATTTATAGACTAGCGCTTGACTGCAATCAGACCTGCTGGCAAGTGATGATGCAGCCTAAGATGGAGCGTGCTTGCTATTAAGATGCCTAATGCCTATTAGTATTCAGTCATGACTTTGAAGATACCCATATTAAAATTGCAGGGGAAAACTGATGCTGGAAGGGCGTTCCATTTTCTAGCGGTTCGAGTTAAAAACGAGGAGTGGGCATATAGTTAAAGACCTGGAGAACGACACAGGCTACTTTTTATCCCGGAAAATTTAAGAGTTTCCACAGGATTTTTAAACATCTAAATCCACGCAGACGATGTCGCGGGCATCAGCTAGTTCAAAATAAAAGGATAAACAAACCGATTGACGTATCAACGTACCTATAAAGCTTAAGCCGCGCCGTGGTTCTTAAAACTTGTTGCATGTCTACTGATATCTCTGCTATTTCTAAAATTTTAATAATATGTTTTATCAGCAACGTAAGTGTGTGCAACCAAAAATATGATTTAGTTATGTAAGTTTTCGCTATTACGATTACAGATTATCTCTAAAAAATAATTTTCAAAGTGATGCCGTGATGCGTCATCTAGTTTGCTAATACCTACCCGTAGACAGAGTAATAAAGCTAGACCAAGGAACGTTTGCTTTCTCATTCACACTAAAAAGAGAGCACAGATAAAGTTACTAATGTGATTAAACAGAGATGCAGCTAACCTATTTTGGAACCGGTTTTTTTCAAGGTCTACAACTTTAGTTGTAAAACAAACTGACAATTCATGGCGTCATTGTATTTCTCATTAGTTATTTACTTGTTTTCACATAAAAAACGTTTAATACAAATATTGTTGATCGATTAATACAAATATTGACTACTAAACAATGGTACGTGTTATTCATCGTTACGTCATGATATCTCGATATCAGACGCGGTTACACAGTACTTGGGTCAACCTTTATTTACTCTGTCTACGTACCTACCAAGCAATTGCTGAAAAAAATATTAAATACGAGTAGGTATATTTTATATCGCTTTAAGTTATTTCAGCGAAATAATTTCATTTTTCTTACGTGGCGTAGGCTGCTACGTCGTCGCATGTGCGCGTAGCAATAGGCTACTGCGTCAGGATTCAATGCAGTAACCTTCATAATGAATTACAATTTACAAATATGCAATTTTTCCAGTTAGATCTCAAATATCAATTACTTAATGTGCGACGTGATTGTTTTGTCTAAAATTCCTAATTTTCGACTTACACAAAGCCCCGCAAATGTTATGTTATCATCCCAATTATTAAGACAATTTGTGGCGAGTGCTGTCCCCGCTCATAAGAACTCGTCAGCAAACCTAAGCTGACGGCTGCCGGGATTCTCCAAGATCCCACTTTCCCGTGATTGCAAGAGCCCCGAAGAACCGCTAAACAGAGCGTAAAGCGGAAAAAAGCTGCTCTCCAGAATCGAATAAAATGATTCCCCGCGGGAGCCATTCGGACGCAATCCCGCCGTCCCCTGCTAAATGTCTTATTAACTTATGTGCCCCCCTCGCCTCGCCCCGCCGCCTAACACGAGAACAATCATGTAAAGTGAAATGAAACGGTTATTTGTTATGTTTTGCCCCTTTAGGAAGCGTTGAGATTACTAATGCTATTATTGATTCATATTCGCGCAATTGCTTGCGGTTTTGGGTTATGTTTCTACGAGAATGTTATTATCAATTCACATGAGTACCTACAATGACTTGCTTTATTAAATGCGTTTGAGTGCGTTGCGTTTTGAGTGTCATGTGCTTAAATTGCATGATGTACCTAGTTTTTATACCAATCTTTATGCTAGGTATATATATTTATGACCACTACAACGCGCTGTTTTACAACTAAACAGGACAAAGTTCCTGTACAGGACAGGGCAAAGTTAAAGTACTTGGGCAACACAATAAAATTTAATGGGTAGGTAGTTCTACAGACGCACGTACTTTTTTTTGTTATATTGGTGTACTTTAAAAGTAATAAAAACAAAATAAAAAATAATATTTTTAGTTACCTAACTAACAAATCACACAACATTGGCAACGAATCTTCATAAAATTAAGAATTCATTTTTAACGAAGACATAAATCTCGGGCGAGCGGTGCCCGTTATAAAAACAATAAAAGCTGCCGTGAAATTCAAAAAGAAAAAATACATCGACGCCTAATTGTTCCCCTGTTCATGAAATTGTAAAGTTATTCGCGCACTGCGAGGGTGGCGATGTTTTATTACCCAGAAACCGCTGTAAAGATGTTCCGGACGCTTTAAAATAAGCGAGAGCGCGAGGATGCCCCCGCGCGAGTTTACCTTATAATCTGATTAAATTAAACAACTCAGAGTTAATCAAATAAATGCACGGCGGTCGCTGGGTGAAGGGCGAACCGCACAGAGCGGGGAGGCCTGTAGGTATGAGCTTACACATCTTGACAACGTTGATACGAATATCGAAATCCTATTAAGTACATCAGTTAAAAGGTGAATCACCTAAACTAAATTAAATTAAATTAAATGTTTTAAAGTCTCTTGGGTAATAAAATAAAGTCATAATTATCTCTCCGATCTTTAAATTAAGGTTTTAGGTTGTTTTTACCGACCCTATAGTCAAGTTTTCAACTTAAACATAACGTCACAATGGAGTATCTCTAATCGATTTATCCAACGGTATAAGTTAAGTTACGCCGTCCTAATGATCTCATTTACTGCTTTAACAGTCAAAACTAAGCAGTCATGTTTGCTAACCTAAACTTACCTATCCTCAGTGTCATGGAACTAGGATGATTCCTAGTTCCATGCGCCTCAGCGCCTTAGCCTTGATGTTTATAAGATTTCGATATAGTCGAAATCTATCACAGCATTGTCAAAGTAAACTCATACTAAAGGTTCATGAGTAGGCGGCCGCTACGCCGCCGGACGCGCTCCCGCTCGTATTTATGTCGGCACTTCTCGAAAGTAATTCGGTGTCAAATATGGAAATAACTCATACGCGTGGGGAGCATCCATTTTGATAATGTCGACGGGCGACCGGGGCTCTGATTTACACATTCGCTTCGGTCCAACCCAGCTCAGTTCCACACATACCTACGTGATATTGCATTATTGCAGACTCTATTCTATGTTTACGTTCATTATATGAACGTACGTAGATTATCACCTTCATAACTTGCAGATTTCCGGTGGGTGATAAAATATGACCGTGTCAATATCTACGATTTGCGATTTCATTCAATTCATGACACGTTATTATGGAGGTTAGGTACGAGTATGTAGATCATATAGATATAGGTATTATTTTTCGTTTTTAGTGGTGTTAGTAATTTAGCGCCATCTATGAAAATTTTATCGAACGTTGGCTAGAAACTTCCTCATTGCTAAGTCGTTTAATAGAGTTGAGTACCTCAAAAGAATTTCTTCAATTTAGAAAACTTGGATAAAGTATCCGGCAAAAGGTAGTTAAATTACAATAAATACCCAAGACAATTGATCGAGCCTGGAGGTGAACGACAAATTAAATTAATAACCTTTTAGAAAACACCCCGAACCATCACCGAACACCTTAAGTCGGGTAGATCCGCGTTAATTTATTAATTGCGCACTTCGCCCCGAGCGGGCTATAAACAACGAATCTCACTTAATTTACGAGCAAATTATGCTTTACTTAAATATCAATTTAATTAAGTGGAGTTCGGGAACGGATCTGAGCGGATTTGCCGCGCGTCGGCGATCTCGTTTGTCTCTGCCAATCGAGGTGGATCAATGCAGGCACCCGATTTGCATCGCTTGAGCGTTACTCACTTTGCTTTAGTATTAAATTTCAATACCTATGAGGCTATGAGGTTATGTCGCGTTCTTAGGTAGGTACAGCACCCTACTTAATCTGATAAGCATTTTACTTAAAATAAAATGAATCTCATGCTCTACTTGTAGCCAGGTTTTCGCTGCAATTATGAATCGATCTCTTTACATTATAGTTGACTTAGCAAACCATGAGTGTCCAGTTCATACTTCAGTTTTCCTTAGTTGACTTACAAGATCAACAAATCGCAGAAAACTTCTTGGAAAAACGCCTAACCAAGCGATACAATTTGCCCGGCGTTTCAGACATTCTGGAGTGGTTTTTCGCTCGTATCATGATTTCATTATAAGTTCGCGGTAAAAAGGTCATTGGACCGCGTATAATGCGCCTCGAACGCATTTCAGCGAGAAGCTACTTACTTAATAGTAGCAATTCTATAGGCGTTTTTCTAAATTTAAAATCGCTTATATTAGACTTAAAGAGATATGCTACTAAGTATAAAAACACACTAAGTAAATGACAGGTCTAACTTAAATTAACTTTGACAGCACTAAACTATTCAATTTTGATTTTAGAGAGCATAGTTATTCTCTTGCACGCAGTTTATCTTTTAAGTCCGTTAAAGATAAATAGATTAAGTATATTTCTTGGGTGAGTTCTTGTAGGTGTACACCACCTTATAGTGCCCACCAACCACACAATGGAAGCTGCACCTAGTGGTTATTACTTTGTGGACCTCACAACAGTCCAAAAAAATTACAAACTCGTATTGTACGAGTATACCTACCTCTATCATTTCGAACTGATCAAACAATGAAATTCCGTTTTATAATCACCTAAATGGCATTCACCTAGAAAAATATTTATTTACTTACTTCTTGTCAGGTCTTCTAGTAGGTGGTGGAGGCACACCGTTGGAGCCATGTCGCGTGGCGCCATACGTGTCAGTGCCACGTCTGGCGAGCTCAACACCGCGGCCGCCGCCTCCGCCGCTGCCTCTCGCACCACACCCGCCCTCAACGGCCTTCGCGCCCTTTGATTCCGCATTGCTGTCAGCTGCAGCGCATCAGGTTAGTGGCGGTAGTATCTACCGGCGGTGTTAGTACCTCACATTTATCTGGTTTTTGAAAGAATTGTTTGTGCGACTGTAACACCGAATATTATATTTAACGACACCTATTTGAAACATCGATCATTTTATAAAAATTAATAAAATAGGCTCGTCGGTGGCTAATATTCTGTTGTACAAAATCTCAACTTAAGACGAAATGGGATTGAAGTTGTACACGGGTGTTCTCTAAGACGCGTTGCGGGCGACCGGGCCGCCCGAGCGCAAATTTGCTGCACGCTTTTTATAATAATTTACTTAAAATTCTATGTGCCCTGTTACCATAAAATACTTAATACCGTAATCTCTTAGTGTATTAAACGTTGAACGTAAATACGAAATTTTATTGAAGTTGGTTTTTTATATCAATCGAATAAAACTGGTTTTTCTCCTAATGGTCGTGTAAAAAATGCGTATTTTGGGAAAACTTTTTGGGGATTTTTTTGTATCGAGCCAAATTGTGCCAATCGAGTTTTGGCTCTCGTAATTCACTAAAGAATAAGTATCTTTAATTTTTATAATATTAAAAAATAAACAAACAAAGTATTTTTTGAGGCCAAAACTTGATTCTTTGAACATCCGAAATGTGGCTCAACTCTCAACACCGCTTTAAGACACATATCGCCTTAAACTAAATTAAAATGACAGGTAAAATGACAGCCAATGTATTGCTAATTTCTATCCCTTTCATAAAACTTTCAGTGGAAAAGGATAGCACTAGGTTTAGATTTTAGACCTGTCAAAGAGGTTTTTTACAACAAAATTAGCCACAGCCACCATTGATATAACCTGATTTTAAGTTTGTACTCAATCGCAGTACGCCACCGCAGCCGCAGCAGCCGCGGCAGCTCTGTGTCCGCCGTACGCGGGGTTGGCGGCGTTGGCGGCGCGATGTCGCTCGTCCTCCATCGCGGATTTGCGGCTAAAGGCGCGGCGGCACGCGGCGGCGCTGGCGGCCGCGCGCGGCCACACCCCGCCGCCAGCCGCCTCCGCGCCCTCGCCCGCTAACACATAGCCCACACAACAACCCTATGCCGATTAGTCCCAAATAAAGATTTAAAAAATCATTTGGTAAAAAATATTCGTCAGTTAATTAATTCGTGAGTGTATATTTTGCTGAAAAGCCGTTAATTTATTGGCGAGTAGACCCACTCCTATTTTACTTTTTCCCCTAATTTTCAAAAGTATTTTCATACTTTTATTACTAGCTGAAGCCCGCGAATTCGTCAGCGTAGATTTCGGTTTATAAAAATCCCGTGGGAACTCTTTGATTTTCCGGGATAAAAATCTAGCACCGTCCTTTCAACTATCTCTACCTATGTCAAAAACCAAGTCGATTGATTGCTTAGTTAGGGCGTGAAGGAAGGACAAACAAACAAACAAACACACTTTCACATTTATAATATTAGTACAGATTTATGCGTAAATACTAGTAAGTACGTCCTAGATAACTACCTACTTAGATAACTTCTGTTTTTTCCTTTCGCTTTCGCTTTGACCTCAAATTTCACTTCAACCTGTAGGTACAGTACGCGGCCAAAAGTGATGAAGATTTGGAAGGAGATAGCAGATTTGTAGAGCACTGTCTCGGTCGTTGAGCCCGACAAAACGTTATATGGGTATGGGTGACAGAGACAATGCTTTACAAACCAGAAATGTCTTTCTAAAGGCCGATGCTCATCACTTTCGGCCGCGTACTGTAAAACGTCTAAGTTCAAATCATGTTTCTGTTCCACTGAAATGTTAATTCAACAACACCTGCATGGCATAGTTCTACTCGCCAATAGATATCTACCTGCCGTGGGTAGGTATACCAGACTCTAGAAATTACGAAAGATTAAAAGTGACGCGAAATTATTGGACATGCGTTATGAAGCTAAAAATTTGACCAATGTGTAAAATTTCGGAAAATTGTAAATGAATTATAACTGTGATAGTGAATGAGTATTCGAAAAAGAAGGCGATGATCTCAATTCTCATGAATATACAATTTTAAAATTGTCTAATTATGTAAGTATTATTGCTTCTTGTCATAATAACTATATTTTACTTTTAGGAATAAGGATTGTAAATACAAAGAAAGTCAGTTAAATATGATCGTAAGATTCAATATAATGAAATTAAAAATTAATGCTCTGTTCATAGCTGTGTACCTACCTATACTATAATTAATAATTAAATTATACAATTAGACAATAGTAAGTTTGTTTCTTTTTAATATACCTAAGGTAGGTACTAAAACGGTGAAAGCCTAGTGGTTAAGACGTCCGCCTTCTTTTCGGCAGGTTCGGGTTCGATCCCGGGCATGCACCACTAACTTTTCGGAGCTATGTGCGTTTTTAAAAACAATTAAATATCACTTGCTTTAACGGTGAAGGAAAACATCGTGAGAAAACTTGCATACCTGCGAGATCTACATGTTCTCAAAGGTGTGTGCAGTCTGCTAATCCGCATTGAGCCAGCGTAGCAGACTATGGCCTAAATCCTTCTCACTCTGAGAGGAGACCCGGCTCAGTAGTGGGCCGGTAAGGGGTTGATTATGATGATGATGAAGGTAGGTACTAGAACTGCCTGCCCAAACTTGAGCGTGGATATACGGTACCTACTGTAATATCCAATTGCTCTACCCCAGTTATGGTGAGAAAGTATTGGAAACCTACGTAGGTTCACCTAAGTAAGTATGATATATTAACAATAGCCAAAATATAAGGTTGGTAAGTATAATAACTATACCAACGTAATATTTTGGGTATTGTTTGACATCTAAGCACAATCTAAGTATAATATCGCGCATAAGTCGTATAGATACATTTTGTTCTATGCCAAGGTGGCTACCCTAGTAATTTTGTATATATATATGTATATTCGTACTTAGTGTGAGAAGCGAATTGTTTCTACATTTGCAGCAGTGATGGATGGCGGTCGCCCGCGCCACGGCCCGACAGCCCCGAAGGCGCGGCCGGCCCTCGAGCCCGATTGCTCGTCGTGGTGCTAGTATAAAATTAATAATAGAATCCTATATAATAGCCTATCTTCACTGAATATAATTTATTGAATTGAAAATGTAAAAAAATGGAGCCGAAATTTATTACAGCTAAGCTGGGTCTTCAGCGCCATGTAATCGTGTTTGAGCTAACACTATCATGTTATTATAACCAAGGCCAAGCTATTTGGTGGCATGGGCTATGGTGGGGGGGTTTTACTTTGTATTTTATATAATGAATACGGGAAAGACCCGTTATTTGGGACGCTCTTTCTAATGAGCATTAAAATAAAACGAGCATGTTAGATGCTTTTTCTGAAATTAAGGAGACCTGTAGGGCGACATTGTCTAAAACCTGCATCAATCATTATTACAATCTCAATTGTTCTGATTGGCTGAATATGTGCGATTCTTGTTGCAACAATGCATTGTGGCCAATAGTGAGCGAGCATTACCCAATCAGAGATGATTGCAATCGTGACATTGTAGCTGTCAAACAACCGCGGTAGGGCCACTGGCTTTATTTGAACCTTTAGTTACAGTTGTAAAAATGTTCTGATGCGTAAAATAAGTACTTTATTTTATTCATAGAAAACCTTCAATGAATTTAAAATAAATGTCAAAATATGAGCTCGGTGGCTATCATTCAGTGTTGACCACTGAGTCACTCAGGTCAGCCAGCGAATCACCAGCCTGGCCTAAGTACTTATATTATTTTGTAAAATACTATGATTAGCTGCGATTTCGGTACGAAAGTTGAATAGTTCATTAGGAGTAGGTACCTATTAGGATTTGGAAGCTCTCAGTCAAAACATTTAAATATTGTTCTTTCGCTTCGTATCCACTTTGTTTACGAAATCCTAATTCACGTGAGCCGCGCGCTTTGTTGGCATCAGGCTCAGGCAGGGAGAGAATGTTTGCGCAAGCTGTTAAAAAAGCCCGCCCTCGCATAGGGGCGCCCAATTAGGGCGGCGACGCTGCTGATTGGGCGTAATCGTGTTAGCATCGGAGACAAACATCCCGTCATTCCCGTGCCTTGCCGCATGTCGCGTAGCGTTGCAGACTCACCACTCATCGCACGCTGGATAACTGCATCCAAGAATAAAACAAATAGGCCTACCTAACAAAGAATGATCTCTGGTCTACACAAAAAATCTATAGAGCTTTCCTAAAGGATTGATGGTTGGCTACGCAAACATTGAAATTGCACTTTTCCTTTCAGCTTCTCTCGACCATAGCCAATTACAGTATTAAAAAACTGGCCAAGTGCGAGTCAGGCTCGCACAATGAGGGTTCCGTACTACAGTCGTATTTTTTCGACACAAATCATTTTCGTCAAACGCACACATATTTTATGATTTAGTGTACCTTACGTATACCGATACGACTTAAACACAAGCATGAGTCAGTGGCCTTCGTGAAATGCTAGAACTATAAGTGATTATGGAATAAAATATCTAAATCACATGAAAAAATTTGGCATCCTAAAAACTCTCGCCACTACAAAGTTACCCGTTTCCATTGTAAAATCTCTTTTTATAAAATCAATGATTTCTGAACTTAAACGGCAGTCTGCCACTGTCAATGTCACCTCGTGGTGAACTCTAAATGTCAAAATTGGTCAAATCCCCTCAAAATCTCGTCAAAATAAATTACCATTTACCATACAGTATAACTCTTACAAGTAATTTAATTTACAAATTACAATGGGAAAAAATTAAATCTGTATTCTTAACAAAAACATGAGTTTCTCGTAATCACAGTAAAATTACAGATAACACAGTACACAGTAAAATAACCTTTGTAATCAAATAACCTTTAATTAAGCTCAAACGATAATTTAACAGTGTAACTTATAAAATTAAAAACATTTAATTTCAACCAATTACTCAGTTTTATGTAACCATTCGTAATCTGTATTATCTTCAGTGTAATAATAAAATAAATGCATGTTGATACTATTTTTAAAGATTAGTACAATACGAGGCAAACATGTGAGTGCTATAGGATTAAACTGCTTTTGGCATTGTGCATAATGTCGATGAATTATGCTTTTGGATTTTCATTATTCCTTCTCGTTCTCGTCGGCCTGAATATTTATTTTTTCTATACTCTTAACACAGTTGGAACAAGATCTCCAAAGTTTAATGTACCAAGTATTAAGTTAGAATTTACCTCCAGTGTGTTTAAAGACATTTATGATTACCTAAACTATTTGCCAAGCAAATACAAAAGTAAAAATCCAAAGTTTTTACCAATACATAACAGTTTATTAATTTCTTTTAACTCTAGTCATCATAACATTAACACTCAGGATGTGTGGAGCGAAACAGAAAGTGTAAGTAAACATACAAAGTAAAGTAGGCTTTTTAACAGACTTAAAAAAAAGGTTATTTATTCAACGTTTATGTATGTTTGTTTGTTCACAATTATCTCAAAGACCCATGAACTAATTTTGTTAAATTTTTTATTCATGTAATGAATAAATAGTTTTCCAAACTATATAGTATATACATATAACATTATGTTCCTCCCAAGAAAAAATGAAAGTAAAAATGTTTTTACTGTACCCACACCATACAGAAATAAAAACCATTCAATTATGCATTCAGTTTATCGATTATATTTTGTAGATATTTTTATATAATAGTTATAAAAAAAATTAATAACTGTTAAAGCTGACCTAATTGTTCGACTGATAACTGTTCAGGGACAATTTAAGGAATTTATTGTTTCTAAATTGCCTAGTGGGCCATCTTCGCCATGACTTGTTTACCACCTTACAAGCAAAGATGTGCTGGCAAGCAATTTAGATCCATTACAATGCCTCTTAAAAAACCAATAAGGATTAGGTATGGGTTTAATTAAACTGCTATACCTCTTCCAACTTAGCCTGTATTAGACCACCAGGTCAGATAGCAGATAGTTTACTTATCCATCCTAATATTATAAATGCGAAGCTCTGCATCCTATGCAGAGCGCCCTGCATCTTATGTGTGTTAACGCATATGATGCAAGACATTAAGCTGAGCTGTACACCCATTTGGGGTGTACAGCTCTGCTTAATTAGTGCTTATGGGGGTATCACAGATGAAAATGTTACATTTGTACTTTGTTTTTATCTATGACACCAACAACAAATAAAGTCATTTTCTTTCTTTCTTTCTCTGTCTATCTGTCCACCTGCTTACGATTGCAATTTTGACGAAATTTGGCTCAGAGATAGCTATCATCCCAGAGCTATATGTAGGCAATTTTTTATCCCAGAAAATGGAAGTTCCCACAAGGTTTTCAAAAACCTAAATCCATGTAGACTACTAGGTGAGTAGACTATCTAGTGATTGAAAAAGTGTTATAATTGAGGTTTAATTTCCAGTGGAATAGTGAAGAGTCTCTATTTCCACACACCAATGGAGCTCCGGGAGAAATACTACATGCCATACAAACCTCACAGATAGCATTGGTAGACAATGCTCCTAAAGGAACACAATTGAAACTGTTGCTTTTACTTGAAGTAAGTTTTCAGCATTTTTTAGGGTTCCTTACCTCAAAAGGAAAAACGGATCCCTTATAGGATCACTTTGTTGTCTGTCTGTCTGTCAAGAAACCTACAGGGTACTTCCCGTTGACCTAGAATCATGAAATTTGGCAGGTAGGTAAATCTTATAGCTGACATTTGGGGAAAAATCTGAAAACCGTAAATTTGTGTTTAATCACACAAAAAAAATTTAAATTGTGGTCATTTATTTATTTATTTATTTTTATATCTTATTAGAACGGCAGTGCCACTTACACTTACTAGATGATTAATAATAAATTTAAATACAAATAAAGGTACAAGAAACAAGACACAAAATACAAAACGATAAAAGATTAAAGGATTTTGAATATGTACGCTGAGAACATTGAATGAACATTGAATGTCTTGAACTAATAATTAGTATTTTCAATTTTCTAAGTAAGATAACTATATCAAGTGGGGTACCATATGAAAGGTCTTCACCTGTGCATTCTAAAACAGATTTTTATTTATTTTTATGTATCATAGTTTTTGAATTACCCTGCAAAATGTCGAAAAAATACGACCGTAGTATGGAACCCTCATTGCGCGAGCCTGACTCGCACTTGGCCGGTTTTTTTTTAATTATTGTAGTTAAATTTTAGGGATCTTTGGCATATCACTTCATTATGATTGTTAGCAATGTTGACCCAAGTTGGTAACTGGATAGGAGTCCAAGGTCCAACATAATTTTTAAAAGATAAATAAATTAAACACCATTAGAAATTAATTAATAATTAATTAAACACCATTAATTAATTCGCCATTAGAAAATGTGCAATATGAACTGAGATTGTCATACACTTTTGCAACCTACCCACTTACATTAACTTTATTCATACAACAGAGTAAGAAGTAGGTACCTACCCTAAACACAATAATACTATTCGCTATCCAATACTGTATACATAAAAAATCTAATCTTCAATTAATAGAGCTACTATACTTATATTTAAGGGAAAACAGAAGATTTATTTCAAGCCAAAACGCTACAACTTGAACCATGTAATCAATGGGAACATCTATGGAGGTTTTGATCGTCACAACTCTGAAGTATTTGCCTATTACTTAGCAATGGTTCTAAACTTCAAATGGATTCCACCTTCTGTCATACGCCACATACATATTCACAAGGACATAGTGCCTGTTGCTACTGCAGGCTTGAAGAGGACTATGGTAAAAAATGGTAATTTAAGTCATCCTCATTTATCTAAGACATCTATTTATTTAAGGAATCATCTGCTTGACATGAATTTGTAAAATAAGATAACGCTTGCTCGAATTTTCAATCTTGAAAAGAAATAAAAGAAAATGAATTTATTCTATGCTAGTGTCTTCTTCTTTTTTCTTTGGGGCTGTGAAGGTCCTTCGACCGTCTACGATCCATTGTAATTTTGTATTGTCACAAAACAAAGACTAGCAATAAAATGCATAGATGTTCATTCTAAGGGTTGGTAATGAGAATATTGCCTAGTGATTGAATAATGCCTTTTTAGGAACCCTTATAGGATCACTTTGTTGTCTGTCTGTCTGTCAAGAAACCTACAGGGTTACTTCCCGTTGACCTAGAATCATGAAATTTACGTCACACAAAAAAATTAAATTGTGGTCATGAACTAATAGTTAGTATTTTCAACTTTCGAAGTGAGATAACTATATCAAGTGGGGTATCATAAAAAAATCTGTTTTAGAATGTACAGGTGAAGACTCACCTGTACATTCTAAAACAGATTTTTATTTATTTTTATGCATCATAGTTTTTGAATTATCGTGAAAAATGTCGAAAAAATGCGACTGTAGTACGAAACCCTCATTGCGCGAGCCTGACTCGCACTTGGCCGGTTTTTTATAATTTCAGACAGTGGATCATTGTGCATATACGGGAAATGTTTTTACTGTAAAATAAATGAGACAGTATGCCCTGACAGCAATGGAGAAATAGAAGGAGCTGCAATCCTCTATCTGGACAGACAATTCAAGATTCATAAGTCACCATGGAGGAGATCCTATAACACAAGGAAAATGGAATGGGAAACTGATAATGATTTTTGTAAGTAAGTAAATATTATGTGAAGAAATACTTTATCTTTCGCTTGTTGAATTTATCAGTACACAAACAGGCAATTAGTGTCTGTGTTATGTTTATTGATAAGTTCAAAATCAATAACTGTAGTGATAAAGTTTCCAATTTTTGTGCACAAATAGTAGATTATTAACCAAGGGGATAAAGCAGTGTCTTCTGTCTGACGATTTAAATCGCGAGCGTAACGAAGGACTCGAGGTTTACTCCCGAGCGTAGTGAGCGTGTTAAAAACTTAAATCACGAGCGAAGCGAGGGATGATGTATAATGCTTTTCGTACCACTTGCTCAAAAAAGTGACATTCTATGCCACAAAAAGCGAACATAACAATAGTCATTTCTAATCTGCTAAAAACAGGGAAAGAAAATTGTACTGAATTATATTCATTATCTAGGGGGAGAATGTGATTTAAATTTGGAATACTTACCGAAATTTATACTGAGCTACATCTGTGTTTACACCACTGAGTTTACACCACTGAGTTTGTATATAAAGCATTATACATCTTTTTGAAAAAGGAATACGCATTTATTATGCAGTTATGATTATTAAATAAAATTACGAAAACCGACGAGGCCGTATGAGCTTGATGCCTTTGCTTTTCCGACAAAAAAATATTAGTCTAGGTATTTGCCGCGTTTTTGTTTTCTTCAAATACATAAACGTTAAGTTTATTCTAATTTATTTTATAAATAAGTAAATGTTCTAAAAATACGTTTAATAAATACTTATCTCATATTATTATTGTGTTAATTTTTTCGCAAATGGTACGAAAAGTAAAGTATTTTCCTCGGTGATAAAGCTGTCTTAGTCTTGGGTGACCTTAAATCCCTCGCTACGCTCGGGAGTAAACCTCGAGTCCTTCGTTACGCTCGCGATTTAAATCGTCACCCGCGACAGAAGACACTGCTTTATCCCCTTGGTTAATAATCTACTATTTCGTTTTAGAAAAGTGAAAGGAATATTAAGTGCAAAAAGGCTGCTCAATTTGATTGATGTTGCAATTTTCGATTTCCTCATACAAAATGGTGACAGACATCGCTACGAAGTGTACAAAGATCAGATTGTTTTGCTGGACAACGGCAAAGGCTTGGGGAATGCAATGGTGGATGAGTTGGATATTTTAGCGCCGCTCTACCAATGTTGTATGTAAGTTTGTATTATTATCAAGCATAATAGTTTTGCTTAGTGTGATGTGACCTTCCATGATCACTTGAGAATGGCCAAAAATAAAGCCCTGCAGGCAACACCCAGGTACACCCTGTAAATCAAATGTACAGTACACGACAGAAAGTAATGTACATTGACTTTTAGAAGGAGATAGCAGATTTGTAGAGCGTTGTCTCTGTCACTGAGACCGACAAAACATCCTGTAGGTATGAGTGACAGATACAACGCTCTGCAAAGCGGAAATGTCATTCCAATGTACATTACTTTCTGCCGTGTACTGTAACAATCTTACTAGTGAAAAGTCAATGTTTAGAATGGGCAATGAATGCATTTCTCAAAAAGTTACCTGTGATTTGTTGATGCATCATGAAAAAGTTGACTCTTAATGTAAATGTTAGATTCTTTTTTCAGATTAACAACTTCAACTTGGCAAAATCTAGAAATGATATCTGGTGGTGTTTTAACAGATACAATTAAAAAGTTAGGGGCACTGCGAGGCCATACCCTGGCCACAGAGGAACATTTTAAGGCAGTAGAACGCAGGTTACTCAAAGTGTATGCCACTGTACAGTACTGTATTGGCAAACACGGAAGGTCGAAGGTGTTAAAAAATAGATTGTAATTATTATGCAACCCATAGTCCCTAATATAATATTTTTGTATTACTAACGATTTCGAACGAAAAACGGTTTATTTAGCGAGTGAAAAAATAGGAAGTGCCATAATTTGTGCCAGTGCCTACATCAAAGTGATATACTTACCTAATAAATAAATATTCTATAAGAACAAAAATAGTTGTTTTTATTATTAGATACTGTACCTATGTTTTTTGTAATAAGTACATATTATTATCATTTAACAAGAATTGGTACTTAAGGTAGAAGACACAAGACAGAAATTTGAATGCCATAAGTCTACTTTGTCGCATTAGTTTACAAATTGTGAAAAACCAAATTTAATTTGAATTTCGCGGGCAGACCCGTGTCTTGGGCCTTAACAGGCTACCAAGGTCAGACTATCAAGAAAGCATCTGTCTGGAGTTTGGACGCGTCTTTGTGTATATGAAGATATTGTAAATTGTTTTTCATTTTTATTGAGTCTATCTATATTGCATAAAACTAATTTTTAAACAACAGTTTTTGTTTTTTACCATTAACTTTCAGAAAGGTCAGAATCCAAACTCCTAAACGTCCTAAACAGATTTAAAAAATATATATTTGTTATGACTTAACGATGACGTTTCAAGTCAATGTCAAAAACATTCGGCAAGTGGTTTGTTTTCATTTCATCATTTTAAAACAACAAAAGATAAACTTTAAATTCCCGCAATGGCAAAGCAATTTAAAGACACATTTCTTTACTTTGCATACGGTAGCAACCTGCTGAAGAAGCGAATACGTATAAACAACCCGACTGCAGAGTTCATTGGAGTTGGCAGACTTGATGTGAGTTTGTGGCATTTATAAAGTCTTATGAATCGTGACTCCAAGACGTAAAGCGCAGTGTTGGGAGATCTCAAGCTGATGGATGGACGATCTGAAGTGGGTCGCTGTGAGCCACTGCCGGTTGCCCAGTGGATATAAGCGACACAAGATCGTTTTGTGTGGTGGTCCTTGCAAAAGATTATTTTTCCTTACAATTGTTTCGTTTTTGCAAAAGATTCTTTTATCGATTGAGACCACGTCGAGAAAATGTGCGGATAATTTTCATGTGTTGTGTTACAGGGTCATCAACTAGATTTCATGAAGTATTCTGACCATTGGAGAGGGACCTCAGCTACAATCGTACCAACTGAAAACGCTCAAATACATGTGTGGGGCGCTGTCTGGAGACTTCACAATAGTGATATGCCAGCCTTAGACAAGTAAATAACATTTAAATATATAAACTCATAAGCTGCATTCGAAGTTTAACATATTAATAACATTTTCCCTTAACACAGCTATGCTACGTAATTGCTTTCATCAAAATTTGTATTAGATAACATTATTATTGCAATCAGATATGATCAGAGGTGGGGGGTTCGATCCTGGGCACGCACCTGAAACTTTTTGGAGTTATGTGCATTTTAGGTAATTAAATATCACTTGCTTTAACGGTGAAGGAAAACATCGTGAGGAAACCTGAATGCCTGAGAGTTCTCCATAATGTTCTCAAAGGTGTGTAAAGTCTGCGAATCCGCACATGGCCACTGGCCAGCGTGGTACACTATGGCCATAGCATTTGGACAAAGGTATCGCTTCTATTAATCTTAGTATCATAAAATTCATTAAGTCTAAACATAATTAAGAAGTTGAAAATCATTTAAATTAAAAATCATCATAAATTTTCAGACAAGAAGGTGTGGACACCAACTGGTATTTTGCTAAATCTGTTGAGGTGTGGACTCCTGAGGGTGAAACAATTGAATGTCGCACATATCAACAAACTGTGAACCCTTCCCTTGATGAAGAATTGCCACCGGAAAGGAGACCATCTAGTACTTACTTAGATTGTATAGTAAATGGAGCTATTGAATGTAACTTGCCAAAAGAATACATTACACAACTAAAAAAAATACCTCACAATGGGCAGAAAGCATCACCTAAAATGATTGAAAAGTTAAACATGTAAAGATAATCCATAAATAAATTATGTTTTAATCATTGAATTCCATGTACATCTAAATTATGTCACAAATATATTTTTCTATTAATGTTTAGAGATATAAATGTAAATAATATTGTTGATGTTAAATAATAAATTTTTATTGTTATATGAATTTGTTGTTTTTATTTATGGGCCATAAATAAAAAAAACAATTTTTTTTCTATCAAATCTTTCCACAATGTGAACTGACAGAAATATAGAACTGGTAGGTAACTATACCTGTGCCTATAGTCCTTGTTCTGAGTACCTACCAGAAGGTAAGTGCTGCATAAAAAATGCAACTGGCTGTAATAACATGGTAATAGGTAATGGTAATAACCACTTCAATGACTGACTGGTTAATACTTTATTATAGGAACTGTCAAATGTCATACTAATTGTTACATTCCTACTTTTATTATAATATGTTAAAAGTTCATATATTTCATTATAAAATAATATGTTAAGACACGAAATATACAAGCCAGATACATTTTTATATTATTCTTATGGTAGCAATATGTTTTCATTTAGAATTCATATGAATAATCCAAGTGCAGAATTTGTCTCCATAGCCCGCCTAGATGCAAGTGTTTTTTCACTGAAGTACCTACCTAACTTTAGTATATAAGTAGGTCTAAGATTTAGTTTATCACTATTCCTATAGCTGTAAAACTAAAATCGATTATAGACATGCTACATAAATAATCTATTAAGTATAATATAATATGTCTATTGAAAACAAGAATTGAGTGTTGGTACCAACTTAGTCGATGTTCATATCGAAGGAAAGTAAAATTGTGCGTCTGTTTATTCTTTAATTTTAAACTGCCTAACCGATTTTAAGGAAAGCTCATTGATTTAGAAAATTGTAAATTAATGGGAGAGCCACATAAATAGCTTGCATTCAAACGGCTTCCCACGTGAACTACGGATAAATCCACACCTTCACATCACGCGCATTAGAATAGCTACATAGATGTACCTACCTATTACCAGTTTCTTACAGAATTACAGATTAGATTTCATAACATATTCAAAGTTTTGGGGAGGACCAACTGCAACACTGGTGCCCACTGCCAATGCGCACGTCTGGGGTGTCATATGGAGGTTGGACATTAAAAATATCGCTAAACTTGACGAGTAAGAGTACCTACAATAATAAATAATTAATAACTTTATTTTAAGTCCTTGGCCACTTTGTAACAAGTATAGTCCGCGACAGGTCGAGATAGCAATCGGGGTATGAGGCGGGGAGACACCCCGCACACCCGCGTTTGTCCGCACCAGGTTAGCAGGGGGCTGTGCGGGGCGTGCCCTCCCCGATTGCCATCTCGACCTGTCGCGTACTATATCTAAGTAGGTATCACTCTTCAGTTCGGAAAGCAGGTGACAAGTCGACAAGACCCTCAGTGATTAATTTTCATCATCACCAACCCATACCTATTGAGCATGAGTCTCCACTCAGAATGAGTTTAGGCCATAGTCCACCAGACTAAGCAAGTGCGGATAGGCAGACTTCATACACCTTTGAGAACTCTCAGACTTGCAGGTTTTGTGTTCTCTCAGTGATGTTTATCTAAGTAGGTATAGCTATAGGTACTCTTTCCAAAAATCAACATTTAATAATACCTACTCGATGGCAATCGGGGAGGGAACGCCCCGCACACCGGCACAGCTAATCCAGTGCGGGGCGTCCCCCCGCCTCATGCCCCGATTGCAATCTCGACCTGTCGCGGACTATTGGTACCTACCTAACTGTTCAACTTTTCAGACAAGAAGGTGTAGATAGAAAAATTTATTATCCAAAACATGTTGAAGTCTTAACACCTTACATGGGCACTTACAAGTGTCGCGTGTACGTGAACAAAGTGAATCCGTTACCGAGATGCGACAACGACGACATACCGGCAGAGAGATGGCCGTCATGGACTTATAAGGAGATAATAATCCTAGGTGCTATGGAGCACCAGCTGCCCCAATATTACATCCAAGCCTTGGAAAAAATTAAACAAAATGGTGACAAAGGATGTTTCAAGATGTATACCCTTTTATTGAAGTTTGTTAACGAAGAGCCTTGCGTATGTGATATATCGAAGAAAAAGGAGAAGCCTCAAATTTGGATTTCTTAGGCATTAAGGAAAAAATAAAAAGCAATAAATAAACTGTCAATAACAATAATAACCATTAATGTTATTAATTCAAATTTCACATCAAGGCAGGTGAGGTCGTAAGAGTGTGGAGAAGCAATAAGAAAACATTTCAATTAAAAAACAAATTTTATTTTAAGAACGTTATAGACCTTGTTTTTATTAACTTGGTATAAAATATATTTAAACAAGGGTTATATTTAGGATACATCGATATTCAAAACTATTTTTTCGCTAATTCTTGTAACTTTTTTAATAATATAAATATTAAAATTATTATTAATAGGTACTCGGTTTTCATTAAATTAAATATAAAAATTATACACTATATCTTAATAGTTTGGTGAATTTGTATCTAAACTGAGCATATAGCACAACGCCACCCCGACACTACACTCGTACAACACGCACACAAACACACGAGGAACACATCCATTGGAAATTATTTTATCAGTCCACATTCATGAATAACATAATCACTAAAATGAGGTAAAGTGCCCTAATCAGTGGAAATCATAACAATAAGAAATACTGATGTAATGTAACGATTGAAATAACTTTCACTCAGTCAATAAATAATTGTTATTCCAATAAGTGTCTATCTATAATGTAATATTTACAATAATTCAGATTAAGTAACTTCAAATTCGGTATGAGTACCATACCGCACACTCATCGTCATGATCGAAGATTATACCGACTTGCGATTCCAATTCAACATACCACCTTGCTTGGCTATATTGCAATCAAATGGAATGGAATTGAATTAAAATTATCCGCTACAATTATTTATTATATTTGTTATAACCAAATATTTTCCCCTGTACTTTATATCTGCAAATCGGGCGTTAACCATGATATGCATAATTATAACGAATAGACGACTAAAGCCCGCAAATAACGCTGTGTGAGGCAACGTTGTGCGTTGCCCCAGCCACTCCACGCAAGTGCGCTCATATCTCACTTAAAGCTGCCCTTAACAATAAATAGCTGACGCCATCACGCCAGGAACCGGGAAACCTTAACTTACACGAGTTTTGTGTTGAAAGAGCGACGGTGGAGTGCCTCGACTGGCTCGTAGAAAGCGACTACAGCCGCTGTATTACACAGTCAAGTTATTACTTAACGACACTCCAGCCAAGTTAGCTTCCAATTAGGTGGATACTGGTTGAGAGCCATTACGTGTAGCATAACAGTTCGAATTCACAGCACTACTACGCTCGCCTTAATGTACCTTTTATATATATTATTATCATAAACAGGAACGTAATCCGATCTTGTCTTAAGTACCAACTAATGCTAGAAAACGAACTCTAATAACCGAAATCAATTCTATCTGTAATCTGTCGATAAGTTACTTAGCAACGTTGTTATTTGTCAAAATTGTATAATCTTTCTTGACGAATAACAATGTTGCTCAGTAACTTATCGACAGATTTCAGATAGAATGATTATTAAATTCGATCGTAAATGGTTCAATTACACGAAAAAACTCCCAATTAGCAGCCACCTTTACAGATTACAAAGTAGAAAATATGTTTCGGTATAATATTATGTGGTGACCTGTAAGTTTTACATTTGTAACGATAAGCTCGTGGCACTAAGCAATTTCTTAATTGTTGACTCTCTCGATTAGTAGACAAATATTCCTTTTAAAACTGGTCAAGTCACTGGAAGAGAAGGATAAGAATTAAGAACAAACGCAATGCGCCTTGAGCCCTTTTTGAATTTGAAACAAAAACTGTTTGTCATCGGTTAACAATGTGAACATAATCATAATTTACTATGTAATATTTTTAATTAAGTTTTCAGATATCGTGGATCAAATCCAAATATCAGACGCATTTTATAATACGATGTATAAACAACATACGAGTACTAGCAAATTCGTCTCGAAATTCTCCACCATTTGGCCATCCTCATTGCTATTATTTAGTAGCCCTACTCATATGCCAACAGTCACGGTTTCACACTTCCTTATAATTTACACATAATTTTATTAAGTTACGAATTATAACATTAAATGAGTGAAGTTAACTGCAGGTGTCAAACTGTGCGTGTTGGCATTTGAATAAGGCTGTATAAACGAAATTATTATAATCAATCTATCTAAAATCTGTCGATAAGTCATCTGTCAAAAATCACATGGGTCATGGTCTTTTTGACAGACAACAATGTTGCTCAGTAACTTATTGATGGATTACAGATAGATTAATTTTAAATGGTCGTAATTTTGCCGTCCTAAATTAAAGATAACTTAGAAATACAAAACTATAATTTTAGAGGTCTCACGTTACAGTAGCTGCTCTAGCAATTATTATATATTATTACAAAATACACGCTGAAATGATGTCTGCAATTACTTATCACTCGTATAATTCTCTCGATTAAAAAAATGTGTAAATAAATAAACTAATAATTAATCATTGTGTACAAGTATGTCCAATTTTATAGTAACCTAAGAGCCAGCGTGTGCCAGACCTTCCTTATTTTATAAAAGCTGAAAGTTTCTCTGCGTTTCTCTCCCCAACATTGGGAGGAACGTATGTTTGCATGTTTGTTTGGATCATGGTGGCTTTGGGAGAAAACAAACAGATATCATGTCATGCATTGTCAGACAGTATGGTGGCAACCCCTTGCCAGACACCTTAAAAGTTTAATAAATTATTAACGTTTAAGGGTGTCTGACGGGGGTTCTCACGACACTACGTGTCTGTTAATGCATGACGTGATTTCTAATACTACCCCGAAGAGAATTAAAAAAAATTGTCTTTATACTAGGACGTAAGATTTTTACACCTTTATTACCTGTATACCCAAAGCAACCATGATCCAAACAAACGTTCCTCCCAGTGTTGGGGACAATACGCAGAGAAACTTTCAGCTTTTATAAAATAAGGAAGGTCTGGCACGCGCTCGATCTCTCTCTATAGGTCCTTGTACAAAATTACACGTTTTCGATTAACCATAGGTATTTGTTACACATATTGTAGTACCTTGAAATACTACTATTTTTGTAACAACTAAGTACCTAACAAATAAAAACTTCGTCGGAAAGGGACATCAATGTTTCTGCGGCTAAAATTGAATATTATGTACTACCGATTCATTTTGTTAACATTTGTAGCTAATGTAACGATTCACCCTTAAAAATAAATCAACATTCGTGTTTTCGTGTCATATTCCTCTTTCAATCAACAATCCTGCATTCCAATGAAGGCTGGATTTCTGAAGGCACTCGTTTATACCCTTAAACCACATTATCGTAAAGTTATCAACATCACACTGGCCTCGCTGTGGCGCGGCCAATGTCCAGGATTGTTGTATAATGGAGTCTAACTTTGGTTGGATATACAACTATTGTACAAATAGCTCACTATTTCATATTACTGTAACATATAGTGTGTCTAGCGTATATTTTACATAATAAAGAATGCTATTAAAATTTTTAACTATTTTAAATTTTTATTAAAATTTTCGAATACAACTTGTTAATCTAAAGAATTACTTTAAAAGCATCAATACATGCTCCATCGTGACCGCCGCTGCTCGTCCTCTACTCGGATATACCTAATCGCCCTAGCTCTATGTATAATGCGAGTCCACTTGTCAGTTTATTGTATAAAGGTCCTGCAAATCCGCTAGACTTTGGCTACGGAGTATAGATAATTCACACTACGCAATAATTGTAAAATTATCATATTATATAACGACTATGTAACAACAATGGCAGAATATCTATTGCATTGTAATTGATACGGAACACATCGATTTCAGTTTCGTCTTATGTACTCGAAGAAGCCTTCGACGCGAACAGCGCTACATGTACAAAATAATAACGTATCTAAATACAATATAATAATAAAATCTTAATTTAGCGTTTTGATTTGTATTAAGTCTTTGGTGGTTAAATCCGATCTATGAAAATTATTTCCTCATTATAAAATAGAAACGACAAACGAAAACGATACGCCGATCGAACTATGAGTATTATCAGCATACGCGACGAGTGGCAAACTGCGTCGCGGCGAGCGACGCGCTTCAAAAAAAGCGCTCTAGCAATAACAGAAACTTAAGGTAAACGCGAATCCGGCGCTCGCTGGGACGCTCGCCTCGCCCGGCAAGGGAGCGCGGACTCCAATACAAACGAATTAAAATAATTTGTACACGACCTCACTACGTCACGTTAGGTACTATACACACTTTACAGCTTACACGGTAAACTTAACGATAATAGGCTGCGTCACAAATGACATCGATACAACTATATTACTGAGGTAAACTATATAGGATTCTGTCCGCTCGGCCCCGGCGACTGCCGCGCGGCGCTCGACGTGATAAATGCAAAGGCCGGCGGGCGCCGGGTCGCGGCGGCAATAAATAAACGACGCGGCGAACGATTCACTAGCTACGCTTACACCTAGGATTCGAAGAGCCGGGCGGGCGCCGCGGCCTGAGGTAGATATCGGTGCGAGGGCGGGCGGGGGCTAGCGCGCCGGCTCGCGCAGCACGCCGTTGGGGCCGGCGCGCGCCTTGAGCGCGATGGCGCGCGGCTCGGGCGGCGCCAGTGGCTCAGCGGCCGCGTCGTCGTCGGCGCGCGAGCGCAGCGACGACAGCTCGCGCACCCACGACGCGAGCCGCCCCGACACGCCGAACAGGTTGGAGCCCGAGCCCGTGGCCACCGCGCCCACGTTTACCTCCGCGCTCTCACTCTCCTCCTCCACTGCAACAAACCGAACGCGTCACAAATTGCACCTTGTGCCATACAATAATGAGCCTTGAGAGATTGGTGTTTGTAAAGAACACGAATATGAATTGAAAACTAGGGAGTGCACAAACTCCCGGTATCATCTCGGCTGGTTAGCCCAATAACAAATTAGGAGTTTAGACTTATTTCTTGGACACTTTCCAAAGTGTATTTAAATCACATAGCTACTGAGATACGGAATAGGCCTGCTGGTGTCACTTTCCAGATGAGGCAATTCGGAAAATCTTATTTTCTAACTGCAAGCTTGATTGCGGTAGAATGACAGCTACAATGTCATGATCGCAATCACCTCTGATTGGTTGACGCTCGCTCACTATTGATGCATTGTTGCCATAGAGCAGAAACAAAGAGGAGTTGGCCTAAGCAACTGTGCACTGTGATTTTCAACTAGGTCCTGACGTCATCACTGTGGGCGGGGCCTTAGTTAGTATGCTGTCTGCGTTCGTCAGGTTCACATATATTGAGACTCGTATTATCGGTGTGTTTTCGCGTTTTTAAGAACAAAAGGATGAAGTGTTGTGTTTTATCGTGTCAAAGTTATTCAGACAGACGTTCTGATGCTATGAATGGTATCACATTTCATTTGTAAGTAATTTTATACGTAATTATTAAAATAGTTCTAGATTATTGACATCTAGTGTGAGATAGCTGAACTATGTAGTGACATCAATATATCGATGTTAGGTCGCTAAGCGAGTAGTTTTGCTACTAACCCGCAGATGGAAAATTGAGAAGTGGGCGGCGTTCCACAACCCCTCACCCCGCAAAATGTCACTCGATATTTCATAGGGAAATCTTAATACAACATCTCCTCTTTGTTTCTGCTCTATGATTGTTGCAACAAGAATATCATAAATTTAGCCAATCACAACAATTGCGATTGTAATAATGATTGAATAGATCTACCGTTCTTTTGACATGGCAGTTGACCTATAGAGTCAAAATGGCGCGTGAGAAGTCATTTTGTACAGACTATACTCGTACTTAGCAACGTTATTAGAATTTGTCAAATATTTCAGATCAAACTAATTATTCTTAATTAATTATCGGCCGTAGTAGACGAAAAAATACGATCTCTACGAAACAGAACTTAATTTCGTACAACATAATATTATTTGAATTTCCTCAACAGTTGAGCCTTGACATAATATACCAGTACCTACCTAATGAAAAAACAGTAGGACCAATCATTTTTGATAAAATTCTCTACGAATACAAAACACATAAAAGCGAAGTTTAACATTTCTAAATAGCATTGTATAAATAGATTTAAGCCACATCCATAGGGGACATAATATAAACTAAGCAACAAAATGTAGGCAATCCTACTAATAAAAAATTTCCAAGTCAAAGCGGAAAAGTATTATAGAAAGATAAAATGTTATAATTGAACATGGCTTTAGCCAGCCCAACATGCGACGGTATATTTTGTTTACACGTGCAGTTGCAACGGTATGTTGTACAATTTGTTCAGGTTTCAACTACATACACGCTTCACGTACGGCGTAAAGACCTGCGCAGACGGCAGGCAGAGGATTTTAAATTTATAAATAGAATTTAATATTTATCTGATCGAAATAAGGTATATATTTCAATGCTCGGTGTTCCACAGAAAACTGCGCTGCGGTGCTCCGAGGTCAATCACCGAGTATTGAAATATATGCCTTATTTCGATTAATATTAAATATTAAATTCAATTGATAGATTTAAAATCCTCTGCCGTCCCGTTCCCTAATGTGCGCGCAGGCCCTCAGTCTATTCTAGGAGCCAATTCCACGGCCACAGTCCCAAATTCAGAGTTCAGCTGCATACATTGTCAAAAGTGAGCAATCAAAGACCAATATTTATTTGATTGCTCAGTTTTGAACAGAACCGAGTTTCCTCTCAGAGTACGACGCTTAACAAGCAATAAGATTTTGCAATTCTACTGTAATTGCTTTGGTTTGCAAGTAACAACAATGTGCTATAGGTATACCGTTTCACTCAGACGGCTGGTGACGTAAGGCGCCGGTTGCGGGAGAGCGCCAGTTGACGTAAATATCAGGTTTCTCAACGTCGCTGTCGCCCTCTCGCAACCCGCATTCTACTTAATGAGCCGATTTGTGAATTGTGAATTGATCATAAATAAATCTGATACAAAGCATTTTGTATTAGATTTATTTATCATCAATAAATATTGACTATTATGGTAGTAAGTTGTTAATTTCGCCGTAAATGACAGGTCTAAAAGGTCTTCCTTTTCACGATGTGAAAAAGGATGGCATAATTCAGACCTATCAACTTAGTTCAGCTAAAAGATTTAGTACACAACCGATTCAGTACCATAATCGAGTGCTATCTATGCTACAATGATATTTTTGGTCACTCAGAAAATGATAACACATGAAGCGTAATCTACGTCTGAGTACAACATGCAATGACCGTTACTTACAGTGAACAGAGTGCCGCCTGCTCGGCACACACTTCTGTAGGCACGAGCGTGCAACAAACAAGGGTTAAACATTACTACTTATACTACTTTATTTACAATAGTTGTAACTTATATGTTATCATTTACTGAAGTTAACGAACAGTACAAACGGCAATCTTTGGTGCTAGTTCAGTTGTACAAATCTCTAAACTTATCTAAACTGACAAGTCTAAATGTAATACTGCCTTTGTGAACATTGTGAAAAGAATAGCACTACTTTTACACCATGTCAATTTAGTTTAGTTTAGAGTTGTGACAATTGAATCAGCCCCGTTATTCAACTCTACAAATGCAATTACTGAGTATGCGGATTGTGGAGTAATGCAGTCATAAGTTAGGGATAATATTTACTAATTACCTACTAATGATAATATGCGCAATGCTATTCAATTATCATACCTATGAATAGTGTTTCGAAAAGTGGTTGAGCCAAAATTTAAAGTGAAATATTTTAAATTCAATGATAACAAAAAAACTTCTCAGAATGCATTCATTTTTAAGTTACTTACAGATAGTGATCTCGTGGTACCGCACACTTTAATCTCGTTAATTTTTTCTCCGGGTTTTCCAAGTATGCCTTTCATGCGCGATAAAAATAACGACAATAAGCTATAGACATGAACCAAACTATACCGTGGCTATGTCCTCGTAATTATCGAGTGATTGAAGTGACTTGCCCAGGACGGTGCACTGCAGTGTGCACATACTTTCGTCGCGTCCATAGCGCCTAGCTCCGTCATCGAATTGCCCCCTGCCTCACGCCAACGAGTTCATGACCAAGTTACTGGTTGGATCCGGAAAGCTACAGCTTAAAATGTTACTGCTATGTGTACTAACCCAGGGTGAGGCGCTGCAGAGCGTACATCTCCTGTCTCTGCGGCGTGTGGAAGAAGGAGCGGTGGCGGAAGTAGGGCTGCGCGGCGGGCGCCAAGTCAGCCACGAGTAGCACGAAGGAGGGCGCAGTGGGCAGAAAAATAGAACTCACCCATGGCGGTGCGCTGCAGAGCGTACATCTCCTGTCCCTGCGGCGTGTGGAAGAAGGAGCGGTGTCGGAAGTAGGGCTGCGCGGCGGGCGCCAAGTCGGCCACGAGCTGCAGGAAGGAGGGGCGCAGCGCGGCGCGGTGCGCCCAGCACGCGCGCATGAGCTCGTACAGGCGGTCGGGGCAGTGCTCGGGCCGCTCCATCACACCGCCCTCCACCACGTAGCGCACCACCTGCTCGTTCGACAGCCCCTGCGACCACACGCTAGATAGTTTGCGCCGGTAGCACATCATGTGAGGTGCAGTCCGCGGGACAAAGCAAGCGCACAATCTCGTAGGCCTACTTTGAGCACTTAGCGTCATCTTTTTGTGTCGCAAATTCCTACATCATATTATATTCAGCGACATATAGAAGGCGTTCGGTCTATGCAAAATTTTAACGAACATTTGACACTGAAATACAGCGCGTGGCGAGCAACTACTACTGCCAGGTATGATCACCTTTTTATGGTAATACATTAAAACGCTATCGAGAACTGATGATAAATAAAAAGTAGGTAAAATTTACTGACAAACAAGTAAGAACAGTGTAAGTAACAAGTAAGAAAAGTGTGTGTGCAATAGAGATTTCTAAATCAGTACCTTTATTATAAATGCGAAAGTGTGTTTGTTTGTTGGTTTGTCCTTCAATCACGTCACAACGGTGCAACGGATTGACGTGATTTGCATGGGTAGGTATAGATTTTTATCCCGGTAAATCAAAGAGTTTCCACGGGATTTTTAAGAACCTAAATCCACGCGTACGAAGTCGCGGGCATCAGCTAGTAAATAATGAAGAACAGATACGGATAGACGTTAGATATTGTAACGGGAACCAATACACACCTGATATGGCTGCATAGCGAGTGTGGCCATCTCCCACAATACTACACCATAACTCCACACGTCAGTGCTGCTTGAAAATACCTATAGAAAAGGAAAGAAAAGATAAAAATAGATCATGCGAGCAATAACTGGAACCGTTGCATTTTACTTAACTTTTACCAAAAAATTTGGGTATTTTCCTACTTTTGAATTTGATAAATATTATTACTTATAAACTAGGATAAAAATAATGACGTACGCTGAAAAAATATTAAAATCGAACAAAGATTTACAAAGTTACAGACATTTTAATTTTGGAGTGGGAGGGTCTTCTATTCCTTTCTCGCAAAATGAAAATTTGTATGAAACCGCACGAAGCTACTATGGCATTAGTAAGGTGTGACGTCAAAATGCTATATCGCTATCTCTGTCTAGTCAGAAATATTTAAATGCTTATAACTTTTTTGTTAATTGATCGATTTAATTAGTTTTTCAGTTTACGCCATTATTTTTATACTAGTCTAAATATATAATCTAAATATATAAAAGGAAAAGGTGACTGACTGACTGACTGACTGACTGATCTATCAACGCCCAGCTCAAACTACTGGACGGATCGGGCTGAAATTTGGCATGCAGATAGCTGTTATGACGTAGGCATCCGCTAAGAAAGGATTTTTGAAAATTCAACCCCTAAGGGGTGAAATAGGGGTTTAAAATTTTTGTAGTCCACGCGGACGAAGTCGCGAGCATAAACTAGTTTATAATAAAGTAATAAAAAAATTGGAGTCAAATACCCAATTGACATCGCGTGCATACTAGAGAACCTCGACTCGATTACTATTACGGCTCGTATGTGTACCCGGCTTAAGTAAATAATACAACTCACCCCATCTTTTAAGCTTTCAGGGCTCATCCACCGGACGGGCAGTAGGCCCTTGGTGCCTTTCCTATAGTAATCAGTCTCATAAATGTCTCTGGTCATGCCGAAGTCGCCCACCTTCACGGTGAGGTCGCCGGCAACCATGCAGTTGCGCGCCGCCAGGTCGCGGTGCACAAACTTCTTGGCCGACAGATAGGCCATGCCGTCCGCTATTTCTATAGCCATCTGAAAATAATAATAATCTTGTACCGACTTTGGCGAGTTTACGACGCGTGGGATAGGCAGAAGAGGAAATTGGTATTTAAAACGTGCAGCTGCACTATACTTTGTTAAGTTTCTACAATTGAAGGGCTGAATTAAGTTTAGACAACAGAGTGGCATTGATATGACTGTTTTTACTCTTAGGGTAGAACTCAAAAAGACCCTAACCCTAGAGGCAGAGATCTTCGTCCGCGTTTGGGATGAGCTCTAGTTACCTGCAGTATATTCTGCAGCGTGGGCGGCGCGTCGCCCCCCTTCTTGGGCAGCGACGAGTCGGCGTCGGGGCGGTGCGAGCGCAGGTACGTCTTGAGGTCGCCGCACTCCATCAGCTCCATGACCACGAGCGTGGGCTGGCCGTTGGACACCACGCCCAGCAGCCGCACTACGTGGAACGTGTCGAACGCTTTCATTACCGACGCCTCGTTCAAGAACTCGATGCGCTCCCTGTACGCAAATATAATCTCTAAATACTATACAGTATAGTGCAAAATCGCAAGCCATGTATAGTACGCGACAGGTCGAGAGGGCAATCGGGGAGGGAGCCCGGTGCGGGCGAGCGCGGGTGACGTGCGGGCGTACGGGCGGCCTTCCACCTCATGCCCCGATTGCCACCTCGACCTGTCGCAGACTAAGTCCCGCAAATTGCTATTGCGCTGGAACCATGTCTCATCAACATCGAAACGACGTCATTTTGACGTCACTAAAATGGCAGCCACGCGTATTAGTAATTTGCGGAACGTATATAGTATAGTGTGCTCAGGAACTTCATAACCTTGTTCGTCCTTCACTATTCTAATTCACAGAACCACAGTGAACGTTGGCATATTTATGTGATCGACATCCAATCTACTCGCACGAAACGTTTTTGCTCAACATTTCTGATACGAAAGGTATGGAATGCCCTCCCGGCATCCGTATTTCCTGCCAAGTATAACCTAAATACTTTCAAAGAAAGAGTGATTCATCACTGCTTTTGGTTCCTATCACCTGTAAGGAGAGCGTTGGGGAGCGCGCTAGGAAAGCTGCTCTTAATATTAAAGATGGCTCACCTGTCAGTGGCATGCTCATTGACAGTTTTCACAGCGCACCGAGTTTCCGGTTTGCCTTTTTCAATGTTCTTTGCGATACCTTCATACACCTGTAAATAAGTTAAGTTAGTATACTCTGGAAAAGTGCCTGTCTATCTGTCTGTCTGCTAACTTTTCACGGATAGGTATAGAGACAGCTTGCATCCTGGGGAAGGACATAAGCCACTTTTGGTCCCAGAAAGTCAAAGAGTTCCCAAGGGATTTTTAAAGAACCTAAATCCACATGAATGAAGTTGCGGCCTTCCATCTACTTGATACAGCTTGTATCCTGGAGACTACTTTACTGGACATAGACTACTTTTTAACCCCGAAAATCAAAGATTTCCCACAGGATTTTTAAGAACTTAAATCCACAGGGACAAAGTCGCGTACATCCATATCCACACTAATATGCGAAAGTGTGTCTGTCTGTCTGTGTGTTTGTCTGTCTGTCTGTCTGTCTGCTAGCTTTTCACGACCCATCCGTTTGACCGATTTTGACGTACAGAGATAGCTTGCATCCTGGGGAAGGACATAGGCTACTTTTTATCTCGGAAAAATCAAAGAATGCCCACGGGATTTTTAAATACCGAAACTCACGCGGACGAAGTTACGGGCATCACCTAGTCATCTATATAGAAAAGAGATCTGAACATACCATGCCGAAAGATCCTTGTCCAAGTTCGCGTATAAACTCGATGTTGCCGCGCGGCACCTCCCACTCGTCCGGCACGTACACGGTGGACACGTACTCCGGGTTGACGGTCGCGAACAGCTTGTTGGTCTCCGCCTGCGGCAGCAGCGCGCGCCGCGCGTACCAGAAGCCGCCCGCCGCCAGCGCCAGCAGCGCCAGGCAGCCGCCCACTATGCCCCACACCCACTCGTAGCTCAGTTCCGCCGTGCGCTCCTGTCCAACCAAAACTTTCTTGTAAATAAAATAAACTTATTTTTATTTATTTTATTTTATTGGTTTGCCAACAGATAATAATTGAGCACTGTATCATCATCATCATCATCAACCAATAGACGTCCACTGCTGGACAAAGATCTCTTGTAGGACTTCCACACGCCACGGTCTTGCGCCGCCTGGATCCAGCGGCTCCCTGCGATTCGTCTGATGTCGTCCGTCCAGGGGGGTCTTCCAACGCTGCGTCTTTTGGTGCGAGGTCGCCATTCCAGCACCTTGGGACCCCAACGTCTATCGGTTGTACGAACTATGTGCCCTGACCATTGCCACTTCAGCTTCGCAACCCGTTGAGCTATGTCGGTTACTCTGGTTCTCCTACGGATCTCCTTTTCTGATTCGATTACGTAGAGAAACTCCAAGCATAGCTCTCTCCATCACCCGCTGAGTGACTCTGAGCACTGTACTGTATGCAGGATGTTATTTTGAAAGTTGCCATTGAGGCGACATATTGATGCAAAACTGCAATAAATGTTTCTGCATGCTATCAAGAAATATACAAGGAACCCTTGTAGAATCGTCTTGTCGGAGGACTTGTCTGTCTGTCAAGAAAAGGGAATCAAAACCCATGACTTCCCGTTGACCTTTCACGGAGTAGTTTCCACCAGGTTGCGCACCGGCATGCTGTAGGACGCCCACGCGCCGCTGTGGGTGACGGGCGTGACGCTCACGGAGTAGTTGCCAGGCACCAGGTTGCGCACCGGCACATTGTAGGACTCACCGGTATGAAGACGTAGCGCACGGCGGCGTCCTTGCCCACGCCGCTGTGGGTGACGGGCGTGACGCTCACGGAGTAGTTGCCAGGCACCAGGTTGCGCGCCGGCACATTGTAGGACTCACCGGTATGAAGACGTAGCGCACGGCGGCGTCCTTGCCCACGCCGCTGAGGGTGACGGGCGTGACGCTCACGGAGTAGTTGCCAGGCACCAGGTTGCGCACCGGCACATTGTAGGACTCACCGGTATGAAGACGTAGCGCACGGCGGCGTCCTTGCCCACGCAGCTGAGGGTGACGGGCGTGACGCTCACGGAGTAGTTGCCAGGCACCAGGTTGCGCACCGGCACATTGTAGGACTCACCGGTATGAAGACGTAGCGCACGGCGGCGTCCTTGCCCACGCCGCTGTGGGTGACGGGCGTGACGCTCACGGAGTAGTTGCCAGGCACCAGGTTGCGCGCCGGCACATTGTAGGACTCACCGGTATGAAGACGTAGCGCACGGCGGCGTCCTTGCCCACGCCGCTGAGGGTGACGGGCGTGACGCTCACGGAGTAGTTGCCAGGCACCAGGTTGCGCACCGGCACATTGTAGGACTCACCGGTATGAAGACGTAGCGCACGGCGGCGTCCTTGCCCACGCAGCTGAGGGTGACGGGCGTGACGCTCACGGAGTAGTTGCCAGGCACCAGGTTGCGCACCGGCACATTGTAGGACTCACCGGTATGAAGACGTAGCGCACGGCGGCGTCCTTGCCCACGCCGCTGAGGGTGACGGGCGTGACGCTCACGGAGTAGTTGCCAGGCACCAGGTTGCGCACCGGCACATTGTAGGACTCACCGGTATGAAGACGTAGCGCACGGCGGCGTCCTTGCCCACGCCGCTGAGGGTGACGGGCGTGACGCTCACGGAGTAGTTGCCAGGCACCAGGTTGCGCACCGGCACATTGTAGGACTCACCGGTATGAAGACGTAGCGCACGGCGGCGTCCTTGCCCACGCCGCTGAGGGTGACGGGCGTGACGCTCACGGAGTAGTTGCCAGGCACCAGGTTGCGCACCGGCACATTGTAGGACTCACCGGTATGAAGACGTAGCGCACGGCGGCGTCCTTGCCCACGCCGCTGAGGGTGACGGGCGTGACGCTCACGGAGTAGTTGCCGGGCACCAGGTTGCGCACTGACACGCTGTGCCCCGAAGTCTCGTAGTCCTCTGCCGTGGTGCAACTTGATAGTAGACCCACATCCTGGACCAACCAACGTACTACTGTTATTGAGATCTAGAGCGTACTTTGACTTTGCTCAGACTTGACACGGGTCAAAACGAGACAACGTTATATCGCTGATATAAATCTACCGCGTTTTAACGGAAACTTAAGTCTGAACAAATACAGTATACAGAGTACACTCTATAGATCTCAGCCTCAGACACGGAAGGTACAATAATTTCAATGAATCAAAACGTGGAACATGTAACGTAAAGAAATGAGCATGCCATGAAACCACCTCCCAACTCACTCAACCCTACCTAATCTAACTCTATCTTGAGTTTATTGATTGAAATTTAAAATAGTGGTTTCAATTCAACAAAACTTGCTTTTTGAGAAACTTGTGTTGAAGACATGTTAGCTACAGTCTATTAGATTTTATCACCCCTCGATTGTTTTGTGCAATGTACCCAAGTGTTTTCATACTCAAGACTTCGTGACATATTTTGTTAAGTTATAAGTTACCTTTTTGCTATCGCCGACAAGTGACGCTTTTACTTTGTAAGCAACGACGAACCCGTTCGGGTCCTCTGGAGGTTGCCACGTCACATTTAATTCGGGTTGGGTTTTGTTCAAAACTGCGACGTTGAGATTTCTTACGACATCAGCATTTTCTGAAACAAGATCGTTGTTCAATAACGGTTCATATTCTAATATGGCAGCACACTAACTTGGAAGGAGTACGGCAGTCTATGAAACCTCTAATGCTTTACGCTGTCATCATCATCATCATATTCTACATCAACCGATAGACGTCCATAGCTGGACATGGGTCTCTTGTAGAGACTTCCACACGCCACGGTCTTGCGCCGATTTGATCACGTAGAGAAACTCCAAGCATAGCTCTCTCTACCGCTGAGTGACATTGCGCTTTCTTATGAGGCCCCGTCGATACCGATTAGGGATATATACTTAGTTTTCATCAAATTGCCATACTTCTTCCAGGTTAGCCTGCTTCCGTCTTTAAATTAAGATACAATCCGGGCATCAATCCCAGGCACACACCTCTTTTTGAGTCATGGGCGTTTACGCAGTTGAATATCACATGTTTCAGCGGTGATAAAAAAATATCGTGAAATCTCCATGCCCGAGAGTTCTCCATAATGTTCTCAAAGATGTGTCAAGACTCAAGTGTGCCAATCCGCACTTCACTAGCATGGTGAACTGTAACCTAAACTCTTCTTTTCATTCTGAGAGGTGACCTGTGGTCAGTAGTGTACCAGTGAAGGGTTGATTAAACAAAGTTAGTCTTAAGAGTGCATCACAGCTTATCAACAGGTGAAATCGCGTTTAAGGGTTAACTTGTCATTGAATAAAAAACTGCATGTTACACACCTCCTTCCTGCGTGCGAAAGGTGTAATGTGCGCTCGTGGAGCAGAACGTCGCCCTGTAGTCTTCCTCGGGCTCGTTCTCGTGCTTCTCGCGGCACGCCCAGATGTTGACGGTGTACCACGTGAAGTGGCGCATGTTCTCTACCCGCAGCGAGCGCGCGCTGCCCTCCAGGTCGTAGTAGAAACTCTTTACGTACTCTGTAAATATTTTATAGTTTTAGTGAGCAAACGAGCAGGCGGGTTAACCTATGTTAAGTGATAATTATTATCGCCGCCTATGAACAATGCTTTGCCGGCTTTCAGGATTTTGGTTACCCGCCCCTTGAATAACCCCATGTTAAAATCTAGTGGGAACACTGCCACAGTTTAGTATCACTTGCCTTGTGTCTATCATTATCTATTTATCACTACCTCTAAGAAGAGGAATGACAAAATATTTGAAATAAATTGAAATAAAAATTTGGCGAAAGCTTTTTTAGCCGAAGCTAAGGTGGCCGAAGCTGAAGATTTGGTCATACACTACAGTCAATTTTTAAAGTTTAGAGATTTCAGATTGTGTAGGCACAACAGAATCGGCCACAGTGTAACAAATAAATATAATGTTTAGAACAGTTGGTCTTGTTTAGGTCTCAACTCGAAACAGACGACGACTAATTCGATGGACAGATTTTTACGAACAAAAGGTATAGTCCGCGACAGGTTGAGATGTTGAGAGACCGAGTTAGCGCGGGAGCCGTGCGGGTGGGCGGGGTGTTCCTTCCCTGATTGCCATTTTGACCTGTCGCGTACTATACATAATACTTATTTGCTAATTTTATAAGAAACTGGTAATAAACGGTACTGGCGCCGCCACCGACACGTGCAATATTTTAACAGCCTATATAACGGCTATTTATGGTTACAAAAACCCCTACTCATGCTGATATAAAAATGCAAAAATAACAAAATATCAAGTAATTAACTGTTTTATAACTCTTTACACTATCAATAATACCATAGCACCGATTAAATGTGATAATAAAAATATATATACTCGAGAATATGAGATACTACAATATGGCATGCAATCTGTTCCCTTGCACTAAAATACCAGTAAGGCTAGAGACAAATGTAGCAGAAACTACGATGGCAAGTGATGATGCAACCTAAGCGCTAAGAGATGCCTATTCACTGTTGAGCTATATTAAAAGTGAGTATACTTAGTCTATGTTATAGAGAACACGCAAAATTTATTTCTATATTTATTTATTTAGAAATCTTTATTGCACACACACATAAACAGGAAAACAATACAGAAGGAACAGAAGAAACTATACAAAGGGTGCAAGGGCGGCCTTATTGCTACAGCAATCTCTTACAGGTAATCTTCAAAATCTCAAGTTTCTAGAGGCAGCGGTCTCATTAGGTAAACACCATATCTGCGTAGTCGAGAAGCCCAAAAACGACGTCAAGTGCAAAATTACGCTATATTTATCCGTAGCCTTATTGGACAGCTCAAACTTTAAAGGATGTAAGGGAAGATAGCTATGTAACCTGAAGAATGGTCCTTAATGATGCAAGCTTTAACATGACGGCGACTGCATTTGGCTGAAAGTGTAACGTAATATGAAGCTGAAGCTAGATAATTTCCTAATAAGGGAAATATTTATATGAACCGATTTGTTGATGGATCTAAAGAAATAAAAAATAGTTATAGATCTACTTTACAAGCTCGTTTGAAATAAATATAAAGACAAAATAAAAGATAAAATAGCGTTAAGCTGTGGTCACAAAAAGCACTAATTAGGAATAACAATTGCTAGCGCCATAAAACATGATGGACAATTGGCGCTATCTTCGTTTTCTGGCGAATTTGGTTCTTTTTAGGGTTCCGTACCTCAAAAGGAAAAACGGAACCCTTATAGGATCACTTTGTTGTCTGTCTGTCTGTCAAGAAACCTACAGGGTACTTCCCGTTGACCTAGAATCATGAAATTTGGCAGGTAGGTAGATCTTATAGCTGACATTTGGGGAAAAATCTGAAAACCGCAAATTTAGATCACACAAAAAAAAATTGTGGTCATGAACTAATAATTAGTATTTTCAACTTTCGAAGTGAGTGACTATATCAAGTGGGATATCATATGAAAGGTCTTCACCTGTACATTCTAAAACAGATTTTTATTTATTTTTACGCATCATAGTTTTTGAATTATCGTGCAAAATGTCGAAAAAATACGACTGTAGTACGGAACCCTCATTGCGCGAGCCTGACTCGCACTTGGCCGGTTTTTGTTATACTATGAAACAATTCAGTTCGATTAACGCCCATTTTGACCATCATTATTTAGGGATCCGGAAAACCCGCATGTATGAGGGATTCCGGCAACGCTTAGGGTTAGGAAGGTGACGGAGTCAGGTACTCACTTCCTTGGGTGACGTTGGTGAAGTTGCTGCCGAAGAGAGGCGTGTGTGCCGAGCTCAGGATGACCAGCATGCTGTTGACGCTCACGTCGATGGAGCGGCGGATGCGGCTCGCGGCCGACTCGCCCGACGATGACTCGTTGATCACGGGTTTCTTCACGTACACCTGTTGTAAAATACGAAAAATTACCATATACCTTTTTAAATTGAAATTACATAAGGAAACTACGTCTGTTCTACCACTTCAAATTGGGTAACTTAGTATAACACCGAAAGGTAACCTACAGATGCTGTATATTGCCGAACATCTAGTCAACAAAAGATTGCAAGTAGATTTTTAATACAAAAAAGACATCACAGACATCAGCTATCACAGACGTCGCTTTTTACATGCTGTCCTCTTCTCGCAGTGGTTCAGTGCCCGCGCTGTTCTCCCAGCACCGCAATCAAGGTTCACGAACGCTAGCTATCAGTAGTAGTTAGTAGTTGCAACGCTAGGTAAATACTAGGCACTATTATAGCTCACCAAGTTCTGCACGGCGTTCTCGAAGTCGATGCTCTCGATGCGCTCCTGCTCGGCGACGGAGCCGAAGCGCGTGGCGGGGCGCGCGTCGTCGCGGCACACGCACTGCTCGCCCTTCACGTCGCCCGTCAGGTTTGTCTCCTTCTTCTCAGTGCCTGCGCTGCTCTCCTCGCCGCGGACCGCGATCAAGTTCACAAGCGCACTCGCTGCAGAAACAACATACTCGTACATATAATGGACGAGAGATAAAATCCAGAAAATGGCAGCAGCCATCTCCAATTGACCCAGAACAGTTGGTATCATAAAGAGATCTGACCTTGAATCTGTGCAGTTATCGGTTTTTTTGGTGTTAGAAAGTAAGGCACGACGTCGAGGTGTCAGGCAACTTTTCGTTTCGGGCGTAATTTTAAAGAAAAGTACCTAGGCGAAGTATCTAGGCGCAGTAATCCATTCCACTGTCGCGCTTTTTGGGAAACCTTTATTCTTTACTAGCTTATGTTCGCGACTTAATCCGCGTGGACTACATAAACTTCAAACCGATAATCGATGATTGTTACAAATTTTTTAGGGTCTAACTTAATTACTTGCTAGCTAATAAAATTAACAAGAAACAAAATTTAAAGTTGCATTATCATTTATCATCCAATTCCAACCTAGTAGGTACGTTTACAATTTCAAGCCTAGACATCAGAAAGTTAGTTAAAAAACGATAGCATTGTATAGAACAAACAGAAAAACAAATAAACAAAGAGACTGACAAGAAAGCGAGTTAATAAAAACATGTTAAAAGAATACATACGATTGTTGCAGTAGTTGACGCTGAGCGCGAGTATCTTGGGGCGGTTGTAGTGGTTGGCCTGCACCTCCACGTGGTAGAAGGCGATGGTGCCGTTGGGCATGGCCGGCGACTGCCACTTCACGGTGGCGGCGTGCTGCTCCAGCGACTCCACCGTGAGCCCGAGCGGCGGACTGGGAGCTGCAAGCATTCATTCCACATTTGCAAGCTGTATCGTAGTCATTTTACGAGCAGCTAAACGATGGACCTTTCAGTGCTCCTATTTCTTGCCACATATATACAATCTTCAAGAGTGAACTAGTAAATATAGTAAAATTATGAATAAGTACATGAAAGTTTTTCGGGCGACGTCGCTGATCGGTATACATCGCAACGCCGTTTGACATTATTGAAATGGGTCACAGGGCTCACACCCATCACACCGGCCACTATTGCCGTCAAGGATGACATGAAAATAGTGGTGTTGGATATAGCAAGGGTGGCATAGAACAGGTCAGTGGGAACTCACATTTGGGCAGCGTCTTGAAGTATATGATGGGGCTCTGCGCACCGCGCCTGTCCTGCTGCGTGGTGTAGGTCTTGACGTAGGCCGCGTAGCGCGTGAAGGGCGTGAGCTTGGTGAGCGGGTAGAACAGCGGCTGAGCATTGCTGCACGAGCTCTCCAGGAGCGCCTTCTTGTCCTTGGCGGGCGGCGGCGTGCTGGCCGTGCCGTTCAGCACCTCCTCCATCGTCTTGTCGCGGACGTTCCATCTGAAAGTGTCTACTGTACATAAAATGCACATTTCAAAAATATGCTAAGCTCTAATTACACTTAAGGCTACAAAAAATCTACAGTTTTTGGAGTTGGTAAGCCAGTGGTGTCGTAGACGTAGACAAGTAATAATTTGTTGCTAATGTAAAAAACTGTTGGTAATGATTAATCTGAACTGACTCCTTTGAATACCTTTTCGACAACAGATTGTACGTAATATGTCCACATGACCGCAACTCTTATTGAACAATGATCGCGCTGTCGTGAATGCAGTGCTGTGAAGATCGCCAGGTCCTGCTGCAGTTGGAGCACCTGCACGCGTTACATCTCGTAGCCTGTGGAACACTTACGTGTCGGAGCAAGCGTCGCGCTGGCCGTACAGCGTGACGTTGTGGTCGGCCGCCATGAAGTAGATGGAGAAGCCGAGCAGCTTGCGCATGTCGTCGATGCAGTACATGTTCCACGTGAGAATCACCAAGTCCTGCCGCAGCTCGTGCACCTTCAAGTGTAACATCTCCTCGTAACCTGTGGTATAAATGCACTCTTGGGACGCACGTTTCGAATAAGGGTTACTAAGGGTCGGCGGTAACAGTCTTCGTTAGAGCAATATTAGAACAGTGCGGCAGCTGAATATAACGACTGTACGGACTGAGGAATAAGTTTTTATTTGGTTTAATTCGACCATTAGTCTCATATTAGATATATTCATCGATGTAATGTGCGCGGTTGCAGTGCTGTCGCATCTCGCCACGGCAAGGGATATACACGCAACGCGATGCGAAATTCACAAAGATAAAAGGTATAAAAGCAAAGCTTCGGCATAGCTAGGCAGGCCTCGGATTGCCTTTGGCATCCCTTGGAATGTTTTAGCAGCCTTCGGCATGCTAAAGCAAGGTAGGGGCGCATGGCAGCGCCCACACCCCCGTGTCATCATAAGCGTCCTTCATAATCACCGCCGCGGCTTGACTAAGGACGTCGCGGCATGCCAAAGGATACCGCGGCATGAGTAACGATATCACGGCATAATTGTCGTCAGTATGCGCTTGCATGTAGTGTTGCAGAAGGATCCCCTGCCGTGTCTGCCGCCAGTGGGCGCTGGCCCTTATTTATAAATTCAAATCACTTGGTTTAATTTATTTTATTGAAGAGAAGAAAATGCTAACACATTACTATGCTCTGGTGTGTCGTGACGCTACAGAAGACGGTCGAAGTCATTAAAGTTATAGTAGAATATAATTTATTCGACTTGTACCTACTGATGTGCTTGATGTACTGACATGCATATTAGTGTTGTGATGCTCCGACTGGTCGATCGTCAGGCCAAATTACGCTGCAACGTATCACGACACATCAACGAATAAGGGGTAAGGCACACCGGCAGAAGTAATTACTCAAATAAAGGCGCACACAAGCGCGGCTCACGTAAGTACTCCGTGTTTTGTTTTCAGTATACTAATTTCAAAGTGTAAAAAGCTTGATTTTAAATTATTATCAATAAAACTGTACTCTACTCCACTCAGAGACAAATTTTATAATTTTACATTTTCAAAAGTAAATATAGAATTGTCAAGTTTAGCTCAGCTTTTAGATTAGATCGTCCCGAACTACTTACACGTATGTTACTTACAAGAAGCCTGGTCGCCGTTGTTGTCTCGCGACACCTCGGTCTCGCTGAAAGTGGAGATCGGATCGAGGGTCATGTTTTTGAGCTCCTCAATGTTTTTATAGCAAAGCTTCGGGTTGAAGTGTACGAATAGTTTGCCTCTCTCGACGGTTATAGGGCCATGATTCGACCAGTTCCATAGCAGTTCGAGATTCGGATTGTTGAATATGTACAGGCTCTGCCCTCTAGAACCAAGAAACATTGCAGTTAGGTTTTACTTCCTCGTTGAATTTTTTTAAAATATGTTACATATGTTTTAAATATGTTATATGGTATGTTTGTTTATGAATGTTAATATGTATGGTATGTTTACGAATGTTAATGTCTGAGATCTCGCGCACCTCGCCCAGAGACTGCTCCAGCACGGCCATCGTGTTGCTCAATATAGATAGGTAGGTAGTGTGGACATTACAGACTCACTTGTTGTCGGTCTCGCGGCCGCCGATGGTGCGCAGGCTGCGCAGGAACATGAGCGACACGAGCGGGTAGGAACGCACCACGCGCAGGCTGCCCGAGATCTCGCGCACCTCGCCCAGAGACTGCTCCAGCACGGCCATCGTGTTGCCTGCCAACAATAATCATAATAATTATATTATTGTTCTTTACGAGCTTGTGGCAGAGCGTTGACACTTGCCAGTCGCGACCGTATTATACCATTGGAAATGGAATGCAGATAGCAAGCGCCCCTTTCTAAAACAGACAGACAGACAGACAGACAACAAAGTGATCCTATAAGGGTTCCGTTTTTCCTTTTGAGGTACGGAACCCTAAAAAAACAAAAATGCACTAAGTTCTTAAATCGAGCAACTGAAGATTGAAACAAAAATCGTTTCAAACAATGTTACTCACCACCGCCGGTCCGAAGAGAGATATCCAGCGTGCCTTTGACATGGGTGCAGCCGCGGAACAGTTCCGCAGAGGTGATGGAGTAGATCTTGCCGCCCGAGCACTCCTGGTTGCAGCCCCTGTTCGGACACCGCTGGCATGTGGAGTTGTATCTGCTGCCGACCTGACCAACAAACCAATCAATTAAATCCACACTTACATACAAATATCACAGTTAAAATAGACATTTCATACAGTCGGCCAACGGAGACATCTAGGATTTTCTTTATCCATTTTATTGCACAACCTGCCAGTCTATTTTAGGAGGGTATGAGAGGCGCGTAGTTTTTTGTTCATAAGACGATCCGCGGTAGTTTTTAACACTTAAATTACATCATATGTACATAGATGCCTCAGCTACATTCAGATGTAGATAGGAATACGAACTAAGCTTTCACATTTCCACAGCAGTTTAGGTGAAATGTGGATCTTTTAATGTTCTTACGCGGTATTTTGTCGCCGAGACAGAGGTGACTGACGTCGACAGTCACCCCTGACCTGTCACCGTCTACAATAAGCCGCTCGTCTGTAAGCAAACCTACCTCAATATATCCGCTGGGACAGAAGTAGACGCAGGACCGGTTGAACAGCAGCTTGTAGGCAGGTATGGTGGGAGCGCGTTCGGCCGCGTCCGCGAAGTCATTCTGCGGCGGCGGCGTGGAGCGGCACTCCTGCTCTGTGACGCAACGTCTTGATAGCTGCGTACAGAATCATAAGGTTACAATCATACAGTTCTTGCAAGTCACGAAGGCGAGTGAACTTTACTTGTGGTTACGTCGTTTAGTGCTTTTCGAGCTGAATTGCACTTTTTAGGGTCGTAAAAAGAATCGCTTTTTATTTAAACGTCTTTGCGGAGTGAGCCTTCAGTATCTAAAAGGTAATATTGAGTATTCTGTCCGCGACGACGCGCGACGTCGCGTTGCTCACTAGGATGGGCACATATCTGAACTGTGAACTGAAGTTTTTAGGATTTGTGACAACTGACAAAGGTATTGATGCAAAGATCGATTTCACTAAGTAGGTATGGTAAATAGTATATGATACATGATACTATACTTACATAATGAGAAAATGTTAAATACGTTGGTAGTGTAACAAATTATAACTATCAAGTATTGACCTCATGTCCGCTACAGACCGTCCGCGTCGTGCTAAAGAGCAATCCATCAACCAGTACGACAGGCACATATAGTAGTACATAGTAATAGTATCTAGTAGTAATTAGGTACAGGTAATTTACCTACGTATGTCTCTACGTAAGAGATGGCGCCAGCTAGAAAACAGGTAATTAATACGAACTTCACACAATAGGGTACATGACTTTTATAAATCGTTCGTCTGTAGTTTTCAGTCTATTATTGGGTGACTTGCGAAAACATACTAACACGATTTTCTGATTTCAAGATGACGTAGTAGACTCTAACTGAGATATTCGTCTTCTGAAGAGCCTAGTTCACATTTATGGTAGTACACTAAGTTGTGCGTGTTGCGGCCAAGGAAGAGTTAACCCCACGCGCCCGCCCCCTTCGCGTTCGCCAATATTATCAGAATTCAGAAATTGTCAGTCAGAAAACTTGGTGTCGAATTCAATTCAAAAACGGACGTCGGACCCGGCAAAATTCTGAGTCTGGGGGACTCGTCAAAACGGATGAGCAGGGCCTGCCGGTGTGCGTCAGAGCTTTTTCTGCCTACAAAACCGGAAATATAGCGTAAGGTAATAAAACAGCCATTAAATAGGTAAGTACCTCATAGGTATTGGCGGGGCATCTGTCCACGCAGGTGCGCTTGTCGTCGTAGCCGAGGGAGAAGTTGGCGCAGACGTGGCAGTCGCTGGGCGAGGGCCCGTCGCAGCCGCCCAGGCAAGTGTGGTGGCAGCACTTGCCGTCCGACATACATGCTCGACCGTTGCATTTCGTTGGACAATCTGGGGACAACATGCCCAAATTGTAGGTGTGTTTTATAAAGTTCACCAGATAAATGTATTGAGGTCTAAATTAACTACTCAAGTCAATGAATTTATACAAACAAACAAAAAACGGACCGGATTCACCTCCTTTTTGGGAGTCGGTTAAAAATCATATAAATCAATCAATCCTCAAGTGTTTAATAGTTTGATTGATCAAGAAGTTCTTTTACCTTTTTTCTGACAATGTTTGTCGTCCCAGCACAGCAGACGGCCTGTGAAGTCTGCTGGGCATTGGAACTGGATCTGCCTGTGGTCTTCCATCCGACTCTGCGCGTTCGGACATAAACCGCAAAGCCGCGTGTCGTAGTTGGACTGTAACAAACACCAGTGGTTTTAAATAGATTACAACTTTGATAAAGCCTAGTTTACATGAGCTTAGCACTTGTAAATTAGAAACTGCGACTCTATAAAATAAATCGATCACTTGCACTTGTCTTACAGTGCAATGCAATGCACAGATCAAAGTCTGCACGTACAGACTTTGATCTCCTATGGATACCTAACTATCTATTGCAATTTAGTCAACTGATATTTAAGCTGGGCATACAATACACTTCTCAGTTATTTCTAGGGTTCCGTACCCGAAGGGTGCCAACGGGACCCTATTACTAGGACTCCGCTCGTCCGTCCGTTCGTCCGTCTGTGTCAGCGGACTGTATCTTGTGAACCATAATAGGAAGAGATAGATAGACAGATAGAAATACTTTATTGCACACAAAAAATATTACATAACATGACCAAAAACAAAGAAACTAAAACTAAAATATAATTGTATGCAAAGGCGGCCTTATTGCTCACAGCAATCACTACCATGCAACCTTTGGTGAAAGGAGATACTAGGTGTGTTAGAGAGTAGAGACCTTAATTTTCACGAAATGTGTATTTCTATTGCCGCTATGACAACAAATACTAAACGATTCTTACGGCCACGTAAACAAAGTGTTATTTTTTGTACGATGGTACGGATTACGGAATCCTTCTTGTCTAAGTCCAACTCGCACTTGAACGATTTTTTCGTGAAACTACAGCGTTTTTTCGTTCTCGAAACGTGAACACGCCAACACGGAACAGCTCAAATCGTCCACGTTGCTAATATTCTGGAGTTGGACGGAGACGCGGAGTGTTTCAGTCAGGTTCGCGAACACAAGATACTAAAGCTTTAGGGGTGTATTGCATAACGCATTGCAGCATACTGCATGTTTTCATAGGTATGGACTATATCAAAAATATATACTATGGTCTTCCGAATATTTCCCTACTTATGGCGTCAGGACGACATATTTTAATGTAGATAACGGGTACATACCTACCACGATTAATTTGAAGTTTTTTTGTCGATATTTCAACCCGATTGCACGGGTCGTGGTCACGACGGGACTGCGGTGCTGCGAGAGACTGAGAGGTAAGAGGTGCTACTGCCCATGACAGCTCGAACTTCATCTCTCGCGGCACCGCAGTCCCAATTGGGTTGAAATATCGACAAATAAAAACTTCAAATAAATCGTGGTATGTACCTACCTAACCGTTATCTACATTAAAATATTATTTCGGAGATTACTTCCTACTTCCAAACTTATAATATTAGTGTACTTAGTGTAGATTCCGAACCAGTGGTAAATTAAAACTACCCGACTATTCGAAAGCGCTTGTAAAAAGTCTACTTGAACAAAAACATATTCATAAGTAGATTGTTTCGCAACTAAGTAAGGTCTTTAGGCGGTCCCAGATGAGAGAAGGTGGGACAATAATACGGAATGTCAGTCATCAAAACAATAACAACGAAGTTATTTTTATTACAGAACAAAAGCGGAACTAATAACAAAGAAATCCCACGGTCCAGTCCGAAACAAGTTTTGTAAGGAACATTATATCGGCTTCGGCTGAGAAGTGAGAACCGCATTACCGTCATAACTGGTAACATACCTACCACACGCCAGTCTGGTATGTAATCCGCATAACAGAAAATAAACAGGACAAGGTTTTATAGAATTTCATAACTAACTAAGCTGCCCTGGCGAACTTCGTACCGCATAACAGTCGATTTTTTTCAGGGAATTTTTTAAATTTTTCTCTCCGTAAGAACCTTCCCCGTACTTCAAGGAATATTATGAAAAAAGAATTAGCGAAATCGGTTCAGCTGTTCTCGAGATTTGCGATCAGCAACACATTCAGTGATTCATTTATATATGTAGAGATATGAGCCTGCATTGTAACCTCATTAGTGACGTTAGATTAATGGAAGGGGTTCCGACGCAGACAGCGGTCATGATGCATACAGCGGTCGTAACCTCTTCCATTAATTACACAGTATGCTAAATAAATAAAAATATATAATCGGTGATAGCCTACTTGCAGACACGCACCTGTGCGTTTATATCACTTGTTTACTTCCGATGAAGGAAGGAATCATCGTAAGGAAACCTGCATGCCTGAGTTCTTCATAATGTTTTCAAGGTTGTGTAAAGTCTGCCAATTCGCACTTGGCCAGCGTGGTGGACTAAGGCCTAAGCCATTAACATTCTGAGAGGAGACCTGTGCTCTGTAGTGAGCCGGCGATAGGTTGATCATGATTATGATGATGATAGCCTACTGCTTAAGATGTCGGGCTCTTATTCGGACTGTCCGAGATTCAATCCTAGGCACGCACTTCTAATTTTCGAAGATAGGTATATTATGTGCGTTTATATCACTTGTTTGCTTCGCATACGAGCCGACTATAAGGGCAATGTTGGGCAATGGTCGACACCATCGAGTTCGTCGCCTACACATCTGGGTATGTGCCATGGGAAAGCCGTAAGAGCAAGCCACAATAAGTCAAGTACGCCGCGCGCTGGCAAACACCCGGAAAACGGAGTTATGATGATCGTTCGCGAACATAGTAGATACGAAGTAGCTTTAGTGGTGTATTGCATTACTTACACCATATATTTTTTATATAAGACGTACCTAGTACCTACAGTGGTGCCAGTGGTGGCGAAATACCATGGTAAATATGCTATTCAAACAACAAAGTGCTTACCCTAATGATATTATTTTCGGAGTCTGGATTGATGCGCGTCCAGTCGATAGTGTTGGCGTAGCAGAGCCGGTCGTTGTTCTGAATGCGGACGGCGCCTCTCTCTATCCTTGTAAGAGAGCGAAGACCTAAAGACTAAAAAGAAGAAAAAAGGGAGAGATAAATAAAATTTACACTAAAAGAATTTTATTTATTTTTATGCATAATAGTTTTTGATTTATCGTGCAAAATGTCGAAAAATACGACTGTAGTATAGAAACCTCGGTGCGCGAGTCTGACTCGCACTTGGCCGGTTTTTATTTTATAGGTAGATATTATGTTTATGGATTCCCTTATAATTTCCAAAAACGTATTATATATTTGTATGAAGGAGCGCGTACAAACCTTATGGAACGCTTATAATGTCAGAAATTTTACTTTTAAAGAAAGTGATGCACTCAAATAAGTAAGTAATAAGAATAACATGTTTACCTCAATGCCATTATCGAATATAACAAGAGCGAAGTCCTTGAACAGCTGTGTGCCTCGTATCACAGATAGGTTCGGGAACAGGTCGCCGAGGTTGCGCACACCGTTCACTCTGAAATAAAATGTGTACTTTAAGATGATGTCTAATACATCGTTAGTTAATCTATCTCTTATAATATAAAAATGAATCACCAAATGTGTTGGTCATCGCAAATCTCGAGAACCGCTGAACCGATTTCGCTAATTCTTTTTTTATAATATTCCTTGAAGTACGAGGATGGTTCTTACGGAGAGAAAAATTTATAATTCAACCTCCGCCTCAATTTTCTAAACTCCACCCGAGCGAAGCCGGGGCGGTTCAGCTAGTTTCAAATAAAGAGCTCCATCAGAATTTAACTACCGTACGATAAAATATTATGCTTTATAAATTTCATTTTTATTGCCATCACTTGCCATTTATTTCCACACTTTCATCTACGGTTCATATTATAGCGCAGAGAGAGAGAGAGTAATACACAAGATTAAATATTATAATTATGGCTATGGCTCAATATGATAGGACGTCGATTCTCACTCTGCTAATCTAGTGCTTAAGGAACTATAAGTACGATCCAGTGCCCCCCCTGGTCGTTCCGATATCGAACCGCGAGACAACTGCAAGGTCTGCAGTCTGCACCCCTACATAGTCGAAATCTGACGTCCGATCCTCCTGGCTTCCGTTTTTCTCGCAAGCTATAATATTGGCACTTTCGAAAGAAGTGTGAATAGGCCCTTCTGGGCGGGCGCGCTCCAGTTTAGGCTGCATCAACTCCTGTTTGGTGTGATTGCAGTCAAGCGTCAAGTCTAAGTATATAGTTATATAAAAAATATCTACCTACCTAGTTACCAATTAGTTTAATATGGTTCGGTTTTTTGTTTTAATCAAATAAACAAAATTATTGTTGAGATGGTTTCAAATATTGAAAATACCTATTTGGCCTCCAGTTCTCATTTTTCTATTCAATAGATCATATTTTATTATTTAGAACGCTGACAGCATTTAGCCTCCGATGACGTATTTTTCTACGAATTCAATAGAAAGCCACTACTACGGTAAGATTGAATAGGCATTGGTTCATAAAAATATTACCTGCGAGGTCTGCGTAGATTTGGCAAGCTACTATTTTGAAACAGCTTTATTTTTATTTATTAACAAGCCGTTTAGTTGCGTAATTTTGAGGTGGAACAAAAAGGGTCTTAAATCAAAATTTTCCGGTTAGGTAATTTACGTGGACGAAGTCGTGGGCATCAAATAGATAATAGACAGAGATAGCTTGTATCCTGGAGACGGGCATAGCCTACTTTTTATCCCGGAAAATCAAAAAGTTCCCACAGGGTTTTTTAAAAACTAAATCGCGTGGACGAAGTCGCGAGCTGCGGGTATCACCTAGAAACCATAAAAATGCTAAAGTGCGTCTTCGGTCTGTGTGTCTGTCTGCTATCTTTTTACAGCTCATCCGTTAAACCGATTTTGACCGACCTTAACCAGCTCAATGGACTCAGCACTGTGGCAACTAGGCCAGCCCACACACGTCCCTTATCCCTATTAGTATTATTACCTGTATATCAATATGTAGCCGGTGACCTCCCGTAGCTTTGGGAAGCTGATGTTCTGAAAGGAGACGGTGGTGAAGCGCTCCATTAGGACAATGCTGAGGTGGCCCTCGATCACTCGACACGCCCCTAGCTTCTCCAGCTGGTCTGGTTTGTTCCTGATGTCCATCGATGGACATACTGCAACAAAATAGATACTTATAATATCTTAATACATTAGCAACACTTAAAATTCTAAGAATCCTACCTAGGAATATAGAAAACCTACTTAGGAATAGGTTAGAGTTACCCATTGTATCACTTTCAAGTCTCATCAGTTTTAGGTGCATTCAATCTAATAAAAAAATATTCTAAAGACGAACAAAAGTAAGTACTTTTGTCTAATTTTAATTAACTATGTATTAGTTTAGGGTTTGTACCAAAATTTGTCGCAATCCTTGCGACAAATTCGTCCGTCTGTGACACCTGCCTATTTTAACTTGAAAGGAATAGGTAGTTTAAATAATATTTGCCCAACCTTATTACGCATAGTAACTCTACGAGATTACGATAACAACCTCGTAGTAGGATATAATATTATGTACGTACTACGTGCGCGATAGGTTGAGATGGCAATCGGAGAGCAAACGCCCCGTACACCCACACAGCCCCCTCGCCTACCCGGTGCAGGCGAGCGCGGGTGTCGTGCGGGTGTGCGGGGCGTCCCCTCGTCTCACACCCCGATTGCCATCTCAACCTGTCGCGTACTATAGAATGCAAAAACATTTATGCTTTCTAAACTATTACGTCGGATATAAACACTCGACATAATATATAAGTGAATCATGAATGGTAAATGTCATTTCTTGCTTGGATTGAAGTAAAATATGTATATCAATACTTATTTTAAGGAAAACAACTAAGTTTAATTGATCTTAATCAGTAATAAACGTTTTGTTATTAGTTCCGCCTTGTATTGGGTTATATACTTGCTTAATGGCCTCCCACGAAGCAACAACTCGGAAGTTCATTAGACTATAAGTTTTGCTGGTTTGTTTCGCCAGTTTTTTTAGAGTCACTGGTGGGCTGTGCCTGATTCCCGAAAAGGTGACTGACTGATCTATCAACGCACAGCTCAAACTACAGGACGGATCAGGCTAAAGTTTGGCATGCAGATAGTTATTATATAATGACGTAGGCATCACCTAAGAAATAATTTTTGAAAATTCTACCCCTTAGGGGGTGAAAAGGGGTTTGAAATTTGTGTAGTCCACGCGGACGAAGTCGCGAGCATAAGCTTTATAATATCATAATTCATAGCATCTTGCTCAATAGGTATACAATTTGTTTCTATTCTCCAACAATAAAGAAACAGCTTTGATACTGTCCATCAAAATATTTAAGCACTCATCAGTATGTGTGGTATCATTTATATTTCCAATAACGCTAAATATATAAACATTGTTTACTGAGTGTTGTAGAATGGGATATATAAAAGGCACACAATACCGCCCGTTCGAGTTTCATTCAATTACTGATAATGGTGACTAGGTTTTTTTTGATACATAACCATAGAAGGTTGCAAGGTCATACTATTGCGTAGTTCAACGTCTCTATCTTTTGTACGCAGTACCTAGGCACATTGTTGCGAGCTAGTTCACAGTTCACAGTTCACACCATAGGAGCATTTTCTTTTATTCATCCGATCAGAGTGTTTTTATACGGGGCTGGTGGGCCCGGGGCGGTTCGATAAAGGAGCAAGTAAAACGCATGGAAATTGTTTATAATTACACTTTCCGCTCATTGAATTTAGTATCGATAAATAAATTAAACTGCCTTGTTCAGCTCCAATCTAAATATAAAAAATGAAAAGCTGTCTGACTGACTGACTGAATCACTGATCTATCAACGTACAGCTCAAACTACAAGACGGATCGACCTGAAATTAGGCACACAGCTATTATGACGTAGAGAAAGATTTTTTGAAATTTCAACCCCTAAGGGTGTAAAAGAGGGCTTTAAAATTTGTGTAGTCCACGCGGACGAAGTCGCGGTAATAAGCTACATAGTTGAATAATAAAAAGTTAAAAACCGATCAAGTGCGAGTCGGACTTACCCACGAAGGGTTCCGTAGTGCGTACCAATTACCATCGTACAAGAAATTTTTTTTTTTGTGATTGTATCTTAAACCATAAATTCACTTCGCAAAATTGGTTTTCGGATTTTTCCCTTCCCACTGATTCCCAGTCCCATTTCCTTGGTAAAACTGTAAAATAATGTAAATGGTAAAAATAATGTCAATATAGTATTTTGATAAAGTTAGTTAGGACTTAGGACCATAATATTTATCGTCTTCAAATTTTATAGACCGACTAGTTTGATGCCCGCGACTTCGTCCGCGTGGATTCACATTATTCAAAATCCCGCGGGAACTCTTTGATTTTCCGGGATAAAAAGTAGCCTATGTGTTAATCCAGTGTATAATCTATCTCTATTTCAAATTTCATCCAAATCCGTGCAGCGGTTTTTGCGCGATTGAGTAACAAACATCCAAACATCCACACTTTCACATTTATAATATTAAGTAGGATAACAAATTTTATACAGGATTATAAATTTTAGCAGGATAACAAATCTGACCATGTGTAAATGAATTCTTATAAAAGAAGCGCGCCCGACGCATTTGAAGAAATGCGCATTTGCGAAAATTGCGCGGGAGGGTAGTAAATGCTGAAATGGCGTCTTTGCAAACAAGCAAGCCTTGTTGATATTAGACGCTAACCAAACAATTACCAAACCAGTTTCAGTTTCTGTTTTTTTTTTTACCGAATTTCATACACGCGTGACCAAAAAACAACTTCGACCCAATCCATGCATGCATCCTTTTTTTAAAACTAATACTTTGTACCTGTTTAATTTTCAAATAGGTAAACCAAGGTGCTTTTTGTTACAACCATAAGAGATACTGGCCACAGTACAGTAAACTTAAAAAATCCTCTTTTTCTAGCTTTGAAACTTGAACCAGTGATTTGATACTATAATAGTCTATGACTTGAACATAGAGATTTAGTGCTGATAAGTTTATTTTTAAGATTTTAACTACTCATGTAGGTAATTTATATTTCATTCAAATAATTTTAAATATAACATGAAACATAAATGTTTTATCAAAAATGATAATAACATAAACATTAATGATTAAACACGCCGAGAATGATTTCCTTGAATAAAAATAAATGACCTATCTACCATAACGTTAAAACAACGACGCAATAACATGAGCTACCAATATAGGTATACCTATTACAGTAATCAATGAGTCAGGCATGACTCTACTGTTCGTAAAATGTGTGTGAGGGATAAGAGATCGTGAATGAAATTCATACGTATTTAATATTATGAGTATTACCAATAAGATTTAACTAAGCATAATATTATTACTCTTTCCCTTTATAGTTGACAAACCACATCCGTATCCGTCCGATAAAAAGTTAGGCTTTTAACAATTTTCGATCATGTACTGTTTGAAAGGCTGGTGCCGCATACATGTCGGATACACATTAATATAATTATACTTATTATAGTAGGTATATAATATAATCATAGATAATATAGAAAGACAAGGGGTGGGATGGCGTATTAAGAGTGTCTCGGCTCGTTATTATTTCTAATGACCGATTTTCCACAGTTTATTGTTAAAGTGCGTACACCAGTTATTATTTGAGAATTGGGATTAACTTGTTAATTTCAAATTAAATGGATGAGGATGAGTCCGCTCGGATTTGTCGGTTTTGGTTTTACTACCCTTTTCTTTATAGATTAGTAAGAAAAAGATGCAGGAGAAGTACCTATGTAAGGATTCACTTTAAGAGACAGGAAGAGAGCGAATGACATAAGAAATACCACTGAAGTACAAGACATACTTGAAACAATTAAAAAGTTGAAATGGCGGTGGACAGGACAAATGACAAGGGAAAGCAACGGAAAATTGACACAGAAAATGACTGAATGGTTACCTCGAGATGGACAAAGGAAAAGAGAAAAACAATACAGGCGATGGGAAGACGACATAAGAAAAGTTGGAGGAGCAACATGGAAAAGGACAGCGCGTGACAGGCAAAGGTGGAAGTTGGTTGAAGAGGCATATATGTGTCGAGAGGACACGCTGATAGCTAAATGACTAAACAAATTCTACTTTTTAAAGACTAAAAACCTCGATAAAAACTATCAGCAATAAAGAAAAAGCGAATGCGAATACACGATCTCTAAACTAAACTAAATTAACATGTCTAAATCTAGTGCTATCCTTTTCCGCAAGCAACATTATGAAAGGGATAGCAATAGATTTAGACGTGTCATTCTAGTTTAGTTGAAGAGATCGTGTACAATGGAATCAGCCACGATGTCTACATTAACGAATTCCGTACTTTACGTTCATGAATTACGTACATGAATACTACAGTAGTGGTACAGAAGCATTAGCGCAAAGCAGCCGCTTGATTACGGTAAAATGACAGCTACAGTGTAACGATCGCAATCACCTCTGATTGGCCGATACTAGCCTATTATTGGCTACAGTGCATTGGTGCAGCAAAATAAAACAAATTCAGCCAATCAGAACAATTGCGTTTGTAATAATGGTCGATTCTTATTAGAATCTACCATGATTACAATCATCTTATTGCATTGACAGCATCTTCGCAAAGCCAGCTGCCGGTCAAAGAATGTTAGTTTGGTCAGAGTAGGTTTAGTCCGCGCTATAGTATAGGTATAGGACGCCCCGCACACCCGAACGTCACCCGCGCTCGCCCGCATCAGGTTAGCGCTGTGGCTGTGCGGGGCGTTCCCTCCCCGATTGCCATCTCGACCTGTCGCCGACTATAGGTACTAGGTACTCGGTGGCTCGGTGCACGGCGAGTGCATAGCGATGCAAATGAACTCGCCACACTCCGCAGAACGGCGCGGCGCCCCACACCCCACCCCGCAGCGCGAGCGACCCAGCAGATATTTATAGTGTATGGAATGTTATTGTACTCCTTGCAAGTGCTAGTGATGCCCGTGATCCTGTATCGACATTGTTTTTAAAACAAACCTAATTAAATAGCTGTTGTAAGTTGTAAGTCGGATACCCTGCCACTACGCTGATTGTGGTCTTGAACGAATTAACTTCTGTGTGGCTTTTCTTAAAGCACTCTCCAATTTCCTAGCAAGTAATTCCCGATTCACTCTTGCCTAAGAGAAAGTTTATGAATAAATACGATATCGCATTAACACAAGAGAACATTTTCCTAATTGCACTTAATAATATCATATTCATAAGTAGTATATTTTTGTAGTAACATGCATGAAGTACTCAATGTGATTTTTATAATACCGCCAATAATCTCGTCCGATGGCACGGAACTCGTCATGTGCGAATCCGACTTGCATACTGACCGGTTTGTATAAAAAACCGACTTCGATACACAAACACTAAAAATTGAAAAATTATTTAATTTATTACCGAATATATTGTGTATACAGGAGTTAATATAGTTCCGTAATAATACTTTTTGGTGCCGGTGCCAATTAGCTTTAGCTACGCGAATCGTCTAGACTTCATATTTTTATGAGACTGCACAATGGCACCTCATTGGCACCGACCCCAAAAAATATTATTATGGAACTATATTAACTCTTGTATACATAATATATTCGGTAATAAATTAAATGATTTTTCAATTTTTAGTGTTTGTGTATCGAAGTAGGTTTTTTTTTTTTTGTAAAAAAAATTTATTTCACAATTTTTAGTGGCCCCATGGTATTAAAATATGCTATGCCTGGTTAAAAATCTACTGTTTACTAAGCTATTACACTGATCGCGAGCAATGTACTCTTATCCGTTGAGGAGTTCCAGTATCTATCTTCGAAGATGTTCATCAGATCTTCACCAAATTTAAATGGGACCAACTTTGAAGTATACCCTTTCGAACAAAAAAAGAATTTTCAAAATCGGTCCAGGCGTCTTCGAGTAATCCGGTTACATACACAAAAAAAAAAAAAAGATTCCGACGAATTGAGAACCTCCTCCTTTTTTGAAGTCGGTTAATAACACAGCCAGTACTGTATGAAGGGCAACGAAATGAGAGTTGAGACAAATAAACAAATCAAATGTGTTTCTAGTATTTACAATACGTAGAATTGCAATTAATATTCATCATGATCAACCCATTACCAGCCCGCTACTGAGAACGGGTGTCCTTTCAGAGTAAGAAGGGGTTAGGCCTATGGCCTATGGCAAATAATATTATCGACGTTTAATGTTTTTTATCTCAAAGATATTTGTTTTGTAAATTAAGTAGGTACGTAGTTCAACTCTCATTAATTTCTGGTATCAGTAGTCAATGTACTTTACTCTAAATGTATGTATTTGGTTTGGCGCATACTTTAAAATGATATACTTTAAAATGATGTGATAGATATCGATAAAACAAGTATCGATAACGTGGCTTTCAGTACACAAACAACACTGTTTTATACTGGTGAAACAGAATATTGAACGCTTACAAGCCCCGGCCCTTCCCCCTTTCCGTTCCCCGCGCTTACTACGTTGCTACTACAACAGCCTCCATTCCGCCCGCACCCTTCGGCGCCGTACTCGTATCGTGACAACTACTCAATGCATGTATGTATACCTATAACAATATGTACATAGGTGCATAGAGTTTCAAAAGAAAAATTATTATTTCGAAAATAAATCAGCAAAACTCGATAGATAAACCTCTTTTATTTAATTAAACGGATCAAGTATCAACAAATGAATCACATAGTACGGGACGCGGCCAGTTATTAATGGTAAGCTCCGCGCCGCCCGTCACGTTTTACGATAATTCCGTAAAATTATAGTCATTGAGTTCGCTCAGTGATGCTCGTTGGATTAACAGGTTGCGTCATAGGTATGTGGCACAAATGCTCAACGTAGTAGGTGCTGCGTTTAAAGCAATGATGCACATGGCGTCAGTGCATTCGATAAACTGCACATACCTACATAAGTACCTACTTGGCGGGAATTTATACTAGCGTACCTACCTGGTACTACACGGCTGTGATTACTGATTACACAACCGAACAGACCGGCATGTGATTACGATTAAATAAGCATACAATTAGATGCAAAATATAGGTAAGTAGTAAGAAGTTATATTATCCCTGTTTGAAGGAACATTATTTTGAAGATTGTAATTTGTAGGTAGGTACCTATCAACTTTTGGGTACAAAAATAAAATACCTCGCAAAACCCACCCGTCCGCGTCGTTGGTAAATTATTGTAAACTCTCCCAATATCAACGAAAATCAAAAGAACTGAAATAATATAAAACCTGTTTTATAAAAATGCTCAAAATATTAAACAAACAACTTATATATATTATAATGCGTAAAAAATTACTTCTCACTGTGACGGGAACTAAACTTTAACAAAAAATGTCCGTATGTATGTAATGTATTGTGCAGTTCCGGCTCCGATTTCCGGTAACCTAAAAACAACAGTTTGATAACGTCGCAAATCATTCGACGCACTAAAATGATCAGTATGTGAAGGTTAACGTTAACTAGTGTTAATAAAACTAATTAGCTATATTTTCCCAGTAAACGTGGTAAGCGCGTGTACGGCGGCATAACACACGAGATTGCGCTAATTTAATAACCAAAACAATTTCGGAATGCATTTGTTTCCTTAAACCAAATATTATGTCATGTATCACAGTAGATACCAAGTCATTTAAAGTTACCTACAAGTTATTTAATAAGCATTTGAATATTGTATGTAGAATAAATAGTTTAGATTAGATGGTCGCATTGAGTGGCTGATAATCTCAATAACCATCATAAATTAATCCGAACCCAATTTGGAGGGACAAGTCGGCTATACTATATAAGTCAATGGCTATACTGTGTTATTTTTGGACACCTAGGGAAGAGAGAATGGAAGAGAATCGTGCTGCAAAAAGAGCATACGTGGGTTATCATTGGGTAAACGCCCTGTTGAGCACCCTATGGTACCTATCGCTGGTTGGATAGAGTGAGCAACGACCTGCAAGCCCTCAGAAATCAAAACATCCGATTAGCATGAACACATGACAGGAAGTGGCAATTTCTATTGAGGCCAAAGTCATCTTTGGGTCATTGCGTCGACGTGGTAGTATTAAGGAAATTATGTTGTAATTGTAAGTGATAACTGATAAGTTTTGAAACTGTAGGATGAATATGTGGGTGTGCAAAACGACGGGCGAGCGGTAAATAGGCGACAGGCGTTTAGGCGTCGCGGCTCTATTTCGGAGCACAGAAGCGCGCGGCGTAGTCGATACTCGTATCTGACTCACTGCACTTTCACTGCAAATAGAGCTGCTTGTCTGACCAATATAATTGGCGTCGCTAGCCTCGACCACATTTAGATACAAGAACAACAACACGTATTGCAGGGCCGCCGCGCCACCGCAACGTCACGTGCACAATATATTCGCTGTTACGCGACGTCCGATACAACTTACAAGTAAACATTCTCACAGAATATGATCACGCGCCTCTAATTTAGAACAATTCATTTTGTGACTATTGCGTACTGCATAATATTATTATGTTCCTAAGTAGGACAACTATGATGGCATTTGAAAAGAAACACAAGGTATTAGAGGTACCTATATTGCAAATATTGTGTTACAATCGTGAATGCACGTATTCTATTTTAGTCTTTTGTGGTTAGATTGCAATAAATAAGCATTAGTTAAGGGAGGCGAGGTAGCTAAATGGCGTAATTCAACGGCGCCGTCGAGGCCTATCAAAATCGAAAGATAAAATAATTTCGAAAAGAAAAGCTCGTATGGTAAAAACCATTTTAGCGGTGGGTTTGGCGTGTACGGTTTTTCAAAAATGTTTAAAAAAACAGTTACTTGGGCATTCTCGAGCGCGTCAGATATTCATACTACGTATGCCCCAAGTGCCTCTGATAACAACGGTATACTAATCAGCCGGTTTGCGTGGTGGGGGTAGGCATATAAAGTAGTCAAAAATGGAAAAAAAAAAATTACTCGAGCGCGTCAGATTTTCGGAAGGGATGTTGAGTAGGCCCCAAGGAAGCTCCCTTTATAAAAACTGACGATTTCGGCGCGACGATAAGTTACGATGAATTTTTGAAAATGCAAAAAAAAATGTTTTTTCGAAAAACTCGAGCGCGTCAGATTTTCATAGGGGAGGTTTATCTCGGTATCCTGAAAGCATATTTTCTTAATCTGACAAAAATGTTGGTGGGTTCTCTTAATCTGACCGAAAAAGGTTTTTGGTTTCTTTTTTTTCCTTTCTTTCTCCTTGATAATTGAAATTAAGGAAAAATACTGGTAGGACGGCATATTTCCGCGAAGCGCTCAGTCTGTATTACATGTTTATGGCAAATTCCTCTTTTTTGCTTCAATTCTTCACTTCGTTTTGCTTACGGTACGTCCAAAAAACAATTTGAGGATCAACAGGCTATTGAATAATATACATACATGAAACTACATGTTAATGATACTTTTGTATACAGATACGCGTAACTTTTTCCGAGTCCACGAAAATGTCGAGAAGCTTGAGAAAAAAAATATTTTGAGATATAATAAAAGTCACATAATTTAATTATCGTTATTTCATATCAGTTATTTAACAACCTCAGTTTTCGAGATATACTCAAAAAACCGGGAGTTTGAGTTTTTATGATGCTTCAAGTCAAAAAGTTTTAACTTTGGACAAAAATGTAAAGAGACCTTTTTTGTGTAAAATAAAATTACCTTTTTTGTTTATTTAAACTTTTTTTTGGTAAAATGTATCGTTCGCGACTTATATGCCGCAACGCGTTTTTCGGAAGACGAAATGGCTCCTCCACACTTCCGGTCATGCGGAAACCGGCAGATTTTGTATTTTTAGTAAATTTTAGATTATATTCTTCAAAGTAAAAAAATAAAAAATCGTGCTCGAGAATTCCGGATTAACGTTTTTTTTTTCAAGTTCGCGACCCTATAACTCGGCGGCGTCAAGGACTTATCGTCAGATTAGTTAAATTTAGTCTTAAAATACTAAAATCAACCCCCAATATCTTAATCTGACGCGCTCGATTATTTCAGACTATATTTTTTTTTACTAATCTGATCGTCTATCCTAGGTGCGCGTCACTACATATAGAGCTAAATACTTTACAAGGTTGTTCTATTAGGTCTAAGGTATCTCTCATATCTTAAACTGCCACGCTCGAGTATTGCCGAAAATTCCCCTATTCGCCTCCCTAACTACATCTTTAACTGTTCTTAGTCCCGATAAAGATCAGGACATGACGGGATATAAATCTAATCATGAATCTGTTGAAGCTCCGTCACATAATAGAATTGTTAGAACAAAACAAATACAGTTAGGCCAGCAAGAGTTGAGTCACAGCCTTCTTTATTGTCTTATAAAGAAGGCTATGGTTGAGTTATTTAGCACTTTAAATTCGACGAAAATTCAATGAGTTGCCTCCCAAGAAATGTGTACGATTTCACGACCTTTCCTCAATACATTTTGTTGTTTGTATAGAAGAGAAAGGAAAAGAGGAAAGGTTAGGATAATGCGCGGCGCTTCGATTTTAAAAACCTTCTTTGAAAAACATATTTTTCCCACCATAACTTCTAATGCCTGAACAGACTTGGATGTATGGGCTATCGTTAGAATCCTTACATCATCCAGACTTCCGAGTGACACTGGCTCTAACATTCATGACAAAAATTTAATATGGCCGCCAATGACATATTTGATGGCCGCTGTGTGGCGCGATTTTTCAAATGTATTTTTTTTTACTTTTAGATCGTTTTTGGCAGGGCAGTCGTGTTTTTCATTTTTTGTGATTTCATCAAACAGTGTTATTCTCGAGGGAACAACCGAGAAGTAGAAGGGGAATTGATATGAAGTGAATAATAAACTGTAAGGCGGTAAACTTTTAAAGTAGGTATGTGGGATAATCCAGAGGCGTAACGTCGCACTACGCTGATTTATGTTTCCGGTCTCTGAATGAAGATATCAATGGTCGCCTCACATGGCGCGCAGCGTGTTATTGTTGCTGTTCATTCACACCGTCGTCGTTACAACAAATGCAAATTACAATGTTTTTGCGCGTTCATTTTGCAATCGTAGCAATAAAAACCGGCCAAGTGCGAGTCAGGCTCGCGCAACGAGGGTTCCGTACTACAGTCGTATTTTTTCGACATTTTGCACGATAATTCAAAAGCTATGATGCATAAAAATAAATAAAAATCTGTTTTAGAATGCACAGGTGAAGCCCTTTCATACGATACCTACCCCACTTGATATAGTTATCTTACTTCGAAAATTGAAAATACTAATTTTTAGTTCATGACCACAATTTAATTTTTTTCAATACACCATTACTTCAGTCGATCGCAACAAATGCTACGATTGTAGCAATGTGATAATCACAGCTCTGGTGCGCGGACTGATTCTTAAACAAGGATATTGTAATCTCTTTTTTACTGGAATCGTTGCCATACTCATAATGTAACATCATTAAATTAGCCTTACCTGTAAAATATACTTGTACTTTTATTTACTCTTGGTACATGACGTATTAACACGGTTAAAATATAATCATAGGGGCCAAGTTGCAACAGCTAATTAAAATGTAGAATGGTGGTTAGGGCTCGTTCACAAATAACTGGGTAGGTAGGTAGATACGGAGCAAAACAACTTGCGCAATCAACGATAACGTAGGCAGCGGCAACTCGTATACCTACTGCTGCACGCTTCAAAGAGTTTACATCACTTGAAGCTAGGGTTGCCATCAAATCAATCGCGGTTTCTCCTGATTTGTTCTAGTTTGGAGGGCGTCCGGCGGGAGCGGACGGCGCGGCGCAGCGGCGGCGGCGTCCTGCCCGAGACGGGGTTTTGTAAACTGACCGGCGCGCGCGGCGCGCGGGGTGATTACGTATCTCGCGACAGGCTTGCAACAGGCGTAAATCTCGCGATCATTGCTGTCAAACGTCCGGCTAGAGAGAGACAGCAATAGACACAGCAAAATAAGAAGAAGAGAGACAGCAAATCAACTGTCGGATTGCTACTGCTGTCGCTACTGCAAGGTTTTACGTAATCACCCCGCGGGTTCGCGCTACTCATCCGGTACCTATTATAGCCTTCGAGATTTTGTTTAATTTTTAAATGAGATAGTTATCGAAGTTTTAGGGTATTTTGCTTTATTCAATTTAAAAGTTAAATGTGATTATTCTAAATAATATCTGTCCCGGCTTTACTCACGTGTTTAAACTACTTGAAAAAGGTAATACCAAAAGTACCTATTAGTTATTTTAAGTATTTTGTTGAATACTTTAAAACACAGTCTTGGTCATTATTGAAGTATTAACCTTGAAAAAGTTATTATTTTTTAAATTTGCCGGCCGGTTTGCTTGCCGGTGCGAAGCCGGGCGGGTCAACTAGTTCATTAATAAAAGTTTTAAAAAGTCAAATATTTATATTTTATACATAGTTGTATTAGCCACGTGTGCGCTTCTGTCACTAGGCAAAAGTCAAATGAAATAAGTGCGGAACAAACTTATCGCTTAGCGTAAAAATTCAAAAACAATAAGTATAATCTTGTATCACGGTCGTCCATTTGTAAAGCTTAAGTTAAGAAAAAGTGTGCGTCCACAATCTATATACTAAAGTCACATAAAAATATTTTCCTAACCGCAAGGCTCAAAAGATTTTTTAAACTTTCGTATCGTAGTATCGTCATGTAAACGCAAACTGGTGGCAAATGATTTGGTAAGGATCATGATTAAACAACGTTTATCATACTTAAAAAGTAAATACAAAAATAGTACATAAAATGTATGTGCTAAAAGTTCCATAATATTGTGGGAGGTAGGTACAGGTTACCTCTTTTTTTGTAAACGGGGGTTTACAAAAAAAGAGGTAACCTGTACCACCGCCGCGCCTATGTAGAGAAATATAGTCTAAACAGCGAAACTAATAATTAATCTATGGTCTAAAGTCTAAACAGACCAATTTATACCAACTATCCTGCGTAAAACAATGCTCGGCACGACAGTTTGATAAAAATAATTGAGAAGGAACGGCTAGGGATTCAGGTCACGATCCTAACGCCAGCCTGCCGCAGAAGTCTAATGGAAAACTGGTCACGGTACCTACTAGGTAGAGCTGAATATCTTTCGAATAGAATAAAATATAAAATTACTTATTCTTATGTTTACTTAGGTACCTATATATTATGTTAAATGTGCTTTTCAAGTTTACATCTAAATATAAGAGATTCTGGGAGTGACACACAAATGGACTGGAGTGGACACAAACTATAAAGATTCTTTGTTTTAAACACGGAACTCTAAATAGAATATTTTTATTTAGAACTAGCTTATGCTCGCAACTTCGTCCGCGTGGACTACACAAATTTCAAACCCCTATTTCAGCCCCTTAGGAGTTGAATTTTCAAAAATCCTTTCTTAGCGGATGCCTGCGTTATAATAGCTATCTGCATGCCAAATTTTAGCCGAATCCTTCCAGTAGTTTGAGCTGTGCGTTGGTAGATCTGTCAGTCACCTTTTCCTTTTATATATTTGGACTACAATATTCAAAATAGCTGATCCCCGCGGCTTCGCCCGCGTAGATTTAGGTTTTTAAAGATCCCGTATAGCCTATGTCACTCAGGAATAATGTAGCTTTCTACTGGTGAAAGAATTTTTAAAATCGGTTCAGTAGTTCTAAAGATTACCCCCTACAAACAAACTTAACGACATTACCTCTTTATATAATACTAGCTGATCCCCGCGGCTTCGCCCGCGTAGATTTAGGTTTTTAAAGATCCCGTATAGCCTATGTCACTCAGGAATAATGTAGCTTTCTACTGGTGAAAGAATTTTTAAAATCGGTTCAGTAGTTCTAAAGATTACCCCCTACAAACAAACTTAACGACATTACCTCTTTATATAATACAACGGGCCGTGCAGCAGAAATCGTAATATTTTAATTTCGCCATAACTTCAAAACCAAACGTCCAATTTTAATCATTCAAAGACCAAATATTATCTCCATAAACTGTTCTTAGTGATGAAATCATTTATTTTGATAAGGATTAATAGCATGAGTAAAATAAACGCGTTTAAATGTAGTCCAAAAAAATTCAAGATTTTTAAATAAAAAAATGGTTGCTGTGCCTCACTCGACATAGATGGGTATAGTGTGTCGCGGACTTTTTTGTAGATATTTATAAGATCTACAATTAATTAGAACATTTTATGGTTCTATCTTTTATAGTTTAGGCAGCGTACGCAAAATAAGTAACTTTTCTGGTTGATTTTTTACACCTTGTGTCCGAAAAACCCAAATATCTTACGGAACCCTATTTTATTCCAAAATAAAATATAGCCTATGTTACTCGTGGATAATGTAGCTTTCGAATGGTGAAAGAATTTTTAAAATCGGTCCAGTAGTTTTTGAGCCTATTCAGTACAAACAAACAAACAAACAAACAAACAAACAAACAAAGTTTTCCTCTTTATAATATTAGTGTAGACAACGGGCCGTGCAGCAGAAATCGTAATATTTTAATTTCGCCATAACTTCAAAACCAAACGTCCAATTTTAATCATTCAAAGACCAAATATTATCTCCATAAACTGTTCTTAGTGATGAAATCATTTATTTTGATAAGGATTAATAGCATGAGTAAAATAAACGCGTTTAAATGTAGTCCAAAAAAAATTCAAGATTTTTAAATAAAAAAATGGTTGCTGTGCCTCACTCGACATAGATGGGTATAGTGTGTCGCGGACTTTTTTGTAGATATTTATAAGATCTACAATTAATTAGAACATTTTATGGTTCTATCTTTTATAGTTTAGGCAGCGTACGCAAAATAAGTAACTTTTCTGGTTGATTTTTTACACCTTGTGTCCGAAAAACCCAAATATCTTACGGAACCCTATTTTTTTCCAAAATAAAATATAGCCTATGTTACTCGTGGATAATGTAGCTTTCGAATGGTGAAAGAATTTTTAAAATCGGTCCAGTAGTTTTTGAGCCTATTCAGTACAAACAAACAAACAAACAAACAAACAAAGTTTTCCTCTTTATAATATTAGTGTAGATAACTAAGTAACACATTTAAATAATTGTGTTCATATTCAAATAAGCCATAGAAAAACACCTTCAAATATATTTGACTAGATACATGGCACCGATTCCGTTGTCTTTCTCTAAACTAAATTTACGCTACAAATTTAAACACTCGCGACTGTGCGCTAAAATGACAGGTAAAAATTAAATTTAAAACTGTCAAACTGCGTCTGTCCTTTTCATATTACATTAGTAAGAAGATGATGCGAATACTCTAAAATTAGGTTGTGCTCAGAATCAGTACCAACTACCAATGTTATGTATAAATTTAACGCTTTCGGACACGAAGCTCAAGTTAAAAAATCTTTTAATGTGGAAGATTTGGGGCCTCCTATAACGGGTTCTGTAACCTCTTTAATTGAATCATAAAAACATTCGTCAAGTTAATTAGTTAGTCGGACAAACGACGCAAATTATTGAACCTAATTATAAAATTATAGCTGTAAACTTAATTCGAAATGGCGAACGATATTATTTAGATCCGCTATGGACAAGTTACAGAAAATATGAACAAATAGTAACATAACAAAGACCACTGAGGAGACAGTGCTAGTTACGGCGGTTACGCACTCATCCGATCCGAGTCCGTGAAAATACGTTCCGAAGTTGTCGAACTATTTGTATGGTAGCTTATGACATATGACGTAGATATTTTATATCCGTATTTTCACGGGTTCGGATCGGATGAGTGCGTGATTGCTCTTAGTGTGCTGGTATTCTGAGATGTGGATCCTCTGAGAAATTAAAAAGAAGAGAATAGATGCGCTCGAGATGTGGTGCTGGAGTATTAAGAACGTTACGACTTAGAAGTGTCATAGGTTCCAGACGATCAAGTCCATTCTCGAAGAGCTCAGCATAAAGCAGCGTCTACCCTTCTTTGTTCAAGCTCGCGTCCTCACTGTTTAGTGGCCCGTACCCGAAGAGTGCCAACGGGACCCTATTACTAATTTCGATCACGTGTCTAGGCGTGAGGAATTCCTTAGAACGACTAGCGGTAAGACTAAGGGAAAGTCGAAGGCACCAGAGCATGCAGCAAGCATGTAGCAGATCGCCCATGAGTTGAACGGATCAAATAAAGGTCACAATGGAATTCCTATTACACGAGTGTGCATGAAAGGCAACCGTCTAGGAAGAGTGGAGACGAATTGTCAAGCGATCCGAGCGATCCACAGCTAAAATGACGACCACGACCAGTCCGTCAACACTGTACGAGTACCTACCTAGCGCCTGAGAAGAAGAAACTTAATTCCATTTAGATATTTACGTAGGTTTAGGTTTAAAGAGTTTATCTTTCTCAAAAAGACCATAAGTTCACTTAGATGAGAAACAATCTAAATGTCAATACTTTTGTATTCAACAGACCATTATCATGTCATCAAACAATAATCTGATTAGTCTGCTAAACCAATCACCCGTCTCTTCTCTTCAGTGGATAGGCCATATAAGAAGGTCTTTATATTATCATTTTGAGTGCACTTCAACTTTTCGAACGAATGCAATCGTGATGGCTGATCTTTCCAGTCTTAAAATAAATTTTTGACAGTGCCCCTATAATACTAAGTGCACTAATCCCTAAAACCTAAAACAATCAAATTCAACCCTTCACTTCTTTAAGTTATTGAAAAATAACATCTAAATATTTACTTATTCGGTATTAATTGTTTATTATTCACGGTATAAACGGTAGTTTGGCCATGAAACCCTAATAATTACAGAAGTGTGTATGTTTATTTGTTCTATTTCGGGCTCAATGCCCTACGTAGCGGGGCGTCATAAAATTTTCCACGCACCCGGACGATAAGTAAAGAATACGTTTTTTATTGAACCAAAAAAATAATAATGGATAGCTATCCAAAATTGCATTCAAATAAAATTAACCGACACAAGTCTCATGTGCGAGTTTTCATGTAAACGAATTCGTCACTACGACGCGACAGTTAGCGTTAACCTGTACCATGAAGTCCAAATCATGATATTATGTGTCCACTTGTGCTTGCCTAGGTATTACATACTTTGGAATGTACGCTGACGAAGTGCTAGGGAGTAGCTCTGATAGTGATCTAACGATCTATTAACTATATCTATACTAATAAATAAAATTGAAGTGCCTGTATGTTTGAACGGGCTAATCTTCGGAACGGCGAAACCTATTTTGACGGGACTTTCACAGACAAGTAGAAGAGGAATAACCAAGGAGTAACATAGGCTACTTTTTAACTGACTTTCAAAAAAGGAGAAGTTGTGTTTTTCTGCCTATGTTACACCGAAATCTCCGAGATTTCTGAACCGAATTACGTATATTTTTTAATCGATAGAGAAACTTTGTGACATTGTCCCATAAAAAATTAGATTGCTACTCCTCAATCCTGATGCTGCAGGGGACCTGACCACCAAGACTGATGGGATTTAGATTTAGGTACTTACTAAGTAAAGACTTTTGAACTAGGACCCAACTCCTCAGCCCTGATGCTGTAAGGAATTGCATTCCTAAATCGTGGTGATCATCATTAATGTGGTGGAGGAATCATGCGTTTACAAGTTTTTACGAAATTTGGTACTGCATCCTTGCACCTCCGGGCAATGGACTATGGATGGAATATTGGATACTATTTGTCCTGGAAAATCAAAGTTCCAACGTGATTTTAAAAAAACCTAAATCCACGCGGGCGATGCCGCGGGGATCAGCTAGTAAAACATAAGACGTTTGAATCGAATAGGATTAGACATGTTAACTGCTCTTGACTCACTATAATATTATTAAATGTATTTTGCAGAATACCTACGAACAAACTACAGTCTAATTTAAAAAGCATCTTTCGGTGTTTCGGACACAGCACCTATGAGCAAAAAGACCAAATGGTCAAAGCTCGTAGAAAGTGTTGAGAAGTTTGATTTTGTACCTAGGTAGATGGTTAAAAAAGGAAACAAAAATATCAATTTCATGTCGTTCTACTTAATGCTCTTATGACACGTCAACGCTCTATCACTGCACCAGTTCGGAAAGGAGATTCTTCTGCGTCGGCCGTCGTCTATAATTTTTACCAGAGTATGGTAAAATATTTATAGTATCATTTTATTATGATAGTGCACATTAACATACAGATACGAACGACGAATTGAGAGCCTCCTTCTTTTATTTGAAGTCGGTTAATAAACAAATATATTTTACCGTTTCGTTTTATATCTTACAATACCCGCAACAGGCGATAAAATAGGCTATTTATAAAATTAGTAGGTGCTTCAATTTAACGATGCCAATTTTAGTCATTTATTTATTTATTTTATATCTTATTAGAACGGCAGTGCCACTTACACTAACTAGATGATTAATAATAAATTTAAATACAAATAAAGGTACAAGAAAAAAGACATAAAATACAAAACGATAAATATGATAATGTAGATTGTAGTATATGATGTACAAAGCGATAAAGGAAGGATCTCTCTTGGAATAATATTCGAAGAATGTAATAAGTGCGTAGGCGTGGGGAGAGTAAGGAGACGAATAGACGTGACCCGAATGATAACTCTACAGGTTCTAGAGCTTCCTCTCATCAAAGTACAAAAATATATTTTAGGTAAGTAATAGTTACTTATTAGTATAAATGTGTACCTACTTTTTTGTAGTAGGAACCTAAGCATAATGAAATCATAAAGACCTTAATTTTTAGGATTCCGTACCTAAAAAGGAAAAAAGGTACCCTTATAGGATCTGTCTGTCTGTCAAGAAACCTATTATAGGGTACTTCCCGTTGATCTAGAATCATGAAATTTTGCAGGTAGGTATGTCTTATAGCACCCCGGTGCGGGCGAGCGCGGGTAACATGCGGGTGTGCGACGCGTTCCCTCGCCTCAAACCCCGATTGCCATCTCGACCTGTCGCGTACTATAGGTAACTTCCATATTTTCTTACATAATCATTTCTGCAAGTTTTATTCCTGATGGAAATTTTGCTGTAGGCATTTACTCTAATAGGGCACCTAGGTCCTAGAATCAACAGCTTCTTCAACTTTCGAGACGGCACTCTCAGGGATATCTAAGTACTCGTGTGCTCTAAGTGCCTATATTGGCATTTGGCAGAGGATCCAAGAATCCGCGTATAACCATAACTAACTAGAGGACGTGCAAATAAATGCACGCAGCGACCTCGTACGACGTATAGTCCGCGACAGGTTGAGATGGCAATCGAGGTATGAGGCGGGGGGAGGCCCCGCACACTCGCACGTCACCCGCACCGAGTTACCGCGGGGGCTGTGCGGGTGTGCGGGGCGTTCCCTCCCCGATTGCCATCTCAACCTGTCGCGTACTATACCTGTAGCTCCAGTTGTGTACGTCGCAGTGTGGAACCACTGTGGCCGGTCGCCAGTGACTCATTAACGCACAACCGGCCATGTCCGACCACGACATACCGATCATTCCTCCATTCAATTTATTCAACGTATGCGGATGTATACCACGGAACTTTCTTCGAGGTTTGCCTAAATTATTAATATATAAGTATAATAAGTCCCGCAAATTGCTAATGCGCGTGGCCGCAATTTCGATGTTAATGAGACAGAGCGCAATAGCAATTGGCGGGACTACTACTAATATTAGATCCTTTTTCTTTGCCCTAGCAGGTTTCCGGTATTTAACCAGCAGGCAATAGGTAGACAATGAGATGATCTTACTCTTCGCACAGCTGTTGTAAAGAGAATACCCTCGCTAGCCATGACGTGATAATCACAAGTTCCGTGCCAGCTCCCCAGAATACGAATCGAATGTACGTATCTGTACGCTTCGAAAAATCACGGATACGAACTGAATACGGATGAGTGCACAAAGGCCCTAAGAATAATAAGGATCACCGAGCGACCGCTTCAAGTGCTTTCCGAGCCATGGAAGGGTGGTGAAGGACCTATCCGTTTCCCGGCTTGCAAGTTGGAACATAACAACAAAACTAGCAACTAACAAAATAGACTAATAACAATAACCGATGCCAGCAGGCTACACCCTATCCAACACTCAATTATACTGTACGGTGTACTTAATTAAAATATAAAAGGGCTAAGAACAAGTTGGCAAGGTCACGACTCACGAGGCGCGGTCGTCGACCCGGAAATACAAGGAGTGAGAGGAAGGGGGTCTGCAGGAGGCCTGACTGAGAAGGACCCCTCGTTTGCGGCATTCCTACAGCTCTGTATTGCGCATTACGGCAAAGTAATATCTCTAGTAGGTACCTACTACCTACCTATCTTCTTCCCATTACCAAGCTCTTTTATTTCAAGGCTTATATAGTAGATACTATATGCTGCACGCGACTTCATCCGCGTGGATTTAGGTTTTTTAATAATCCCTTAAAAACTCTTCAATTTACCGGGATTAAAAAGTGGCATATGTTTTTACTCAGGATGTGAGCTAGCTCTGTACCAAATTTCATCAATATCGGTTAAACTGTTGGGTCGTAAAAAGCTAGCAAACAGACAGACACTTTCACATTTATAATATTAGTATGGATGTACAATGTACATGTTTTATTTATTACTTGATAATCTAAATTCAACCAACCAACCTTCAATTATTTCAACAAGAATACTTATGCGTAGGGTCTTGAGAGTTACTTGTATGGTTGACTTGATATGCAAGCTATCCTACCTACTATACCTACTTACCTATAACTACTATTAACTTAACGCAATATATCTACTTACCTCATATTTATTTATTATAATTTATTTGTAATAAGACGTTGCTTAGTTTATTAAAGTAGGTAACGGAACAGCATTCCAATAGAAAATTGTGGTAGGTATTTATGTATGTTAATGACTACCAATTACAACCCGAGTATCTTTTTTTTAAAAATAAAAATGGCGAGCAAACGAGCAGGCAGGTCACCTGATGTTATGTGATTACCGCCGCCAATAAACATTTGCAGCATTAGAGGAACCACCAATGCGTTGCCGGCCTTCAGGATCTTATTGGTCCGCCTTGAATAACCCTATGTTGTAATGTAACGGGAACACCGCCGAAGGGAGTTGATTCCACAGTTTGCATGTGCGTGGAAAAAAGGATCTCGCACAACGGGTGGTCGAAGTGCTCCAGACACCCAGGTGGTGAGGGTGGAATTGTTTGCGGTGGCGTGCGGTGCGGTTGTAGAAAAAGGAGGGTGGAATGAGATCTTTAAAACAAGAGTGAATAGACATCTTCTAGGTAAACGCGTCCCATCTTAGGCCACATCATCACTTTCCACCAGGTGTGATTGTAATCAAGCGTGTGCCTATATGTTATCAATTTAAACGCAGGTGGGGTTATAATCAAGCGTTTGCCTATAATGAATTTAAAGTTATATTAGGTACCTATAATGACCTATTTACTTACCACGAATCATTGTGGATATCTCTACGAGGCTCTAGCAATGAAAAAAGGAAGACACTGAATAAATTGTTATCGATAAGTAGGTATTTTTTATTTCGTAGATAATTTTTATAAGCACATAAATAAGATAAGAGTAGAGCACTGTACGTTCAGTTGCTATTAAAGAAATCACTAATTATATGATAAGCCATCTAACCAATATCGGTTAGATAGCTATAAAAATATATGTATATATGTAAATAATTCCTTAGAGAAGGGAAGATGGAACTTTGACTTTGACTTTGACATGTTATCATCACGGAATCGTAATGATTCATCTCCGCTCATCTCATACTCGTATGTTAGTAAATTGTAATACGACAAATGATTTTTTCCGAAACGGTGAAAAAGTTCAAAGGCGCGAGCAATATAACTTTATGTGAGTGCAATAAGTAGATCCCTCACCCAACAATACTAGTAATCTAAGGAGACATATATTAGTATTTCCAACAGGAATATACGAAGATGCTTATTACTATTACTATATTATTAATATTATTGTGATCTCAGCTGTGATGAAAACTATAGATACTATGAAAGTGAAGTGATCTTTATCGTTGGGTTTCAAATGCACATCACATCCACGCCGAGCTTATTTATGCTGAAAGCACAAATACTTCAAAATTCGTTCTAAACAAACAAACCAACAAACAAACATTACAATAAGGGTACTGATTAATATTAAATTATATTAAGCGACACGGCAAGCAAAAGCAGTACGCGGTCCGATGCAAGCGTAACTTCCGGAAAAGGCAACCATGACGGCGTCGATGACCACGCAGTTTATTTGCGTACCGCGTGAGTCGTGACGTATGATCTATGAAGCATGCGACCGTTCCATTTGACGCAATTTTGCACGGTGATAATAGAACACGATAAAAAGTCTAACCATATCCCATCCAACGGATTAAACATCAAACACAATTTGTTAAATCCAAACATCAAAAAGCTGCAAAAAAAGCTGTGATAGCCTAGTGGTTAGGACGTCCGCCTTCTAATCGGAGGTTGGGGGTTCGATCCCGGGCACGCACCTCTAACTTTTCGGAGTTATGTGCGTTTTAAGTAATTAAATATGACTTGTTTTAACGGCGAAGGAAAACATCGTGAGAAAACCTGCATGCCTGAGAGTTCTCCATAATGTTCTTAAAGGTATGTGAAGTCTACCAATCCGCACACGTCCAGCCAGCATGGTAGACTATGGCCAAACCCTTCTCACTCTGACAGGAGACCCGTGCTCTGTAGTGAGCCGGCGATGGGTTGATCATGATGATGATGATGAAACATCAAGATGACGAGAGAGAGACCAATCACAAAAAGGCTAAAATATCATTCTTGAACTTAGAAATGTATTACTTACCACCTATTTCTTTTTTGTTTATATAATTTTATAGTGCAATTATTTTATAGATTTATTTTCAAGCGTTTTTTTCAGTTGTTTTCATCTACCTTGAAAACAAAAAGGCACTGTGTTGTTACATAAAATTAATCGATAAAAACAAAATTATACTTATCTTGTCTTAAAAAACAATGCCTAGTCAAAGGGATGAAATAAATTAATAAGTATGTTGAAATCATAGTATTCTTATTATTTATTACTTAGAATTATTTTTACATTTACCTACACAACGCCCATGGAGTTCGTTGGATCATGAAGGTCCGAGTTGATGGAGTGAGGCTTGTGGGCATTTCGATGCGAGAGGCGAGTGGCGTCGCGACGCCCGCTCCCCCGCTTTGGCCTCTCTTTGCAAAACAACACTTGTTGCGGAAATAGCGATGAAAAAAGTTTGCTTGCCAGTAGTCACCGTCACGCGGATGCCCGCACATTCACCTCTCGCATATTTGTTGTTCTTTCTGGCTTCGGATGTCATGCCGCGCAGAATTATTTCAACACGTTCAACACGTGTTAGTTGCTAGTGTTAATTAGTTCAACGCGTATTCAATGCGTGTTCAACTCTAGTTACAACGAGAGTTCAACGTTCAAAGTGCGTTGACGGCAGGCAGACAGACGGACAAGTGCTCTATTTAAGTAGACTCAGAGACAACTTCGCTCGGTCAAAAATTATATAATGATACATAATGTGATAATGAATATTACAAATAGGTACATATTATAACTCTCGCAATATAATATACCTATAATGTCGCTTTTGTTTATCTTGTCTTAACAATAAGGGATTCTTAAAATGACAATTTTTATTATTTAATACTTAGGTATAACCATCGTTTATTCTCGTATGTATATTCGTTGTATTACGCTATGGGCCGGGAGATATCAAAACAAACAGACTACCTCATCGAGTGAGATATTATGTACTATATATATGCGAATCGCGATAAAATTAGCCGATACGCTGACATTGAACGCAAAAACAAAGTGGAGCGAACTTCACGCATGCGTTCAGGTGGACGCTAATGTAGTGCAATTTTAGCAACCGCATCGCGCGAGTGGATACGCAGCCAGAGGCCCATAGCGGAGGCCAGTTAGGTACTTATCAAGCCAAATAATAAATATTTCATACGTTGTACCTATTGTCATTTCACTATCCTCTTAACCTGCTCGGGAACTTTTTCTTGAATCGAGAATAAAGGTATAAGCCCCCTCGTGACTTATACCTTTTTTCCCATCCCTACTTGAGATTACCCATTTATATATTATTATACTAGCTGCCCCGGCGAACTTCGTACCGCCTAACAGTCGATTCTTTTTCAGGATTTAAAAAAAAAATTCTCTCCGTACGAACCATCCCCGTACTTCAAGGAATATTATGAAAAAAGAATAAGCGAAATCGGTTCAGCTTGATTGCAATAGCGGTAGATGTAGCTACCTATCTACTGCAGCAAACCTATTTTAAATTCCTTTGTAAAATTATTAGTCAACGTATTTTAATAGGCTTTTGAGTAAATAGGTAAGTAACTATTTTAGTAAATTTGGCAAATTATTAAATTATTGGCTATTATTATTAAGAAACATAAACTAATTTCAAAGAACCGCGTTTTACTGAATAGAATATAATAATTTTTGTACGACAAATGTAGATCAAGACTACGGAATGCAACCTTATGCGTGTTCTGATACGCACTCAAGATGCTGAATCTAAATCATAAATCTAAAGTTTAGGTGTACAAAAATCTCGGAACTGTTTCATTTCCAGGCATAAACAGTAGCCTATATTTCACTCTCGGTCTTTTGACTATCTACATTCATGGAAAAAATAAGACGATCCGTTGCTCGGTTGCGGCGTTATTGAACAAAGAAACTAACAAACAAATACACTTTCGCTTTTATAATATGAATAGTGATTCTATTCTTATAATTTAACTAGCTAATAGCTATAGCTTACAGTATATTAAGCATGATGTTATGAGTTATGTTATTTATATAATACTACCTTATATGCTCGCGACTTTCGTCCGCGTAAACTACACAAATTTCAAACTCCTGTTAATTTTATCCCCTTAGGGTTGAATTTTCAAAAATTATTTGTTAGCGGATGTCTACGTCATAATGCCTATCTGCATGCCAAATTTCAGCCCGATCCGTCTAAAGTCTGAGCTGTGTTTATATAATTACTAGCAGAAGCCCGCGACTTCGTCCGCGTAAAATTTCTGGTTTCTCATGAGATCTGAAATTTTCCCGCTGCAAAAGGCCTCACTTACCTACTCACTCAGTCTCAACTTAAGACACGGAACCCAGAAGATCTAAATGCCAATTTTCATATCTCTAACTTCAAAAACATAGGATTTTAATATAACCCTGCCACCCCCATTTTACTCCCTTAGGGGGGAATTTAGTTAGATCCTTTCTTATCCGATACCTACCCCCTAGAAATAGCCTACAATTTAAATTTCAAGTAAAAATAACAATAGTTAAAACTTTAATGTCGATTATATGTCGATAGCTAATAACTTAAATGTCGATTTTTATGTTTCTTAACTCCAAAAACATAGGACTTTCATACAACCTTCAAAACCGTTTCTTAGCTGACACCTACCTACGTCCTAGAAAGAACATACCTTCCAAATTTCAAGTTTAGGCTTTAGGTATATTTTCTGAGATTTCGTGATTAGTCAGTGAGTGGTATTTCTCTTTTATATATTTAGATAGATAATTAATATGTACGTACACACTGTTTATATGCATTTCTGCTAAAATATAGTAGGTATTTGACCACTAATAAGTAATAAGTTGTGTGTAAAATTGAATAAGTACCTACTGGTAATCCCAATCTTCTTTTCTTTCTTAATGTTTTGTTGTTATTTACAATCGATAGGTATCTGATCCCCGTGAGTCGTGACCCACTTCCTATGATTGTTTCGAAAATAGGTCTAGGGATAATTATATACCGCGAGTCGCGAGTCGCTTGGCCGTCTATTCTTTCGGCGCTTCTAATTAGAAAAGTAAACAGCAATGCCTACAGAAATAGAAAGCACATTATAATACTGTAGAGTCGAACGTGCTCACGAAGATAAAATATACTACAAGGCTGGCTATTTATCTGAACAACTATTTACTAATTGTTGTAGAACAGTTTGCTGTTCAACTTTTATTTTAATATAACTCACAAATCATTTTATATTTTACTGTAACTTTATTATTATTATGCAACTGACTTATCGATTTCTTAAGTGCGTACTAGAACATTAATAGAAATAGTTTAAGGGAATAGTAAAAAGCTTGGTTAGTATTTTACATCTTAACTTCGTAAAAATAGTGGCAAAAGTTTTCCTATTGTGTTATTTCCTTTGGTAAAAATGAAGATGTACAGTACTTACTTAATGTGCTAAAATACCTTTCCGTGAGACCTTGCGCACAATAAATACAGTCGCGAAATTTAAAAATGATTGGTGGTGAAACCGATGACTCAAGTATTTTCTGAATCAATTTAAGTGTGACATTTCACCTAAGTAATAATTAAATAATGCAGGTACAAACTACAAATATAATGCCCCCGATTTAATTTCAAACATCCTGTCTGCTCCCTGTTATCCCAATTACTTTTGGGAATCTTAATTGGATGTTTGCACATAGAATACTCATTCACGCCGCAATGACTGAACGGATTGGGCTACTCTTCGTCCCGGAAAATCAAAGAGTTCCCACGTGATTTTGAAAAACCTATAATCTGAATAATAACGCGGACGAAGTTGTGAGTATAATCTACTTCTTACAGAGATAGCTGGCATCCTGCACACGGACACAGGCTCCTTTTTATCGCGGAAAATCAAATATTAAGAAGCTGGCTAGAAGTGGCTGGATGAGGAAGGCTGAGGATCGGGTATGGTGGCATTCTTTGGGAAAGGGCTATGTTCAGCACTGGACGTCCGCAGCCTGAAATGATGATAATAATGATTATGACTTAATATTTAATATTTATAGAACATGATAAACAGAGAAGAATTTTCAGCTTCGTAGGAAGGAAGCATGTGTTTATCAAAGCACATCGTCGCATAAAAATAATGACTTCGTACAAATCTTATACGACTTACGAGTACCACTTGTAAAACTGTGCGAGTATGTTATATGAACCAACTCGTAGGTGCAATACGTCAGCAGTCATTCACGCAGTGCACATTTGACATTGAAGGCTTGGACACATAGTGCGCGACGGCAGTGTCTCTAGCGCAGCTCTAGATTTTACTAGAATCGTAATACAAGAATTACAAGGTACTATTGTAAGGAGTTCATATAGCCGAGGACGCTGCTCCAATCAGCGAAGCCGTCGCGCTCTACATTGTGATGTGCCACATACCTCAGAGTTACAGTTCCTTTAATAAAATATAAGAACACATCGTACACGCGTACGATGCATAATATGAATGCGCATTGTACAAAAACAAAACAACCGGGCTTGTGTAATTAATCCTTAACCCTCAATTTGACAATGTATGCCCTGACATACATGAAATTTGAAAAAATATTTTGTTTAAAAAATTGAAAAAATAACGCGGTTTAATAATTTTGTCTACTTGCAACACTATTTATTTTTAGAAGAAAATTTAAAACAGATGTCTGACAACACTAGTTTTGACATTAGTCGACAAAATTGGCGACCCGGCGGCTGTCAGCTGTGCTATCCAAGGTAAATACATTTAAATTGTATTTATTTCGCGGTTTAGGGCATGTATTATTACTAAATTCTATGCATGACATTATGATACTATAACTTTTGGTAATAATTTTGAATCTTTACTTACATAAAATGGTTCTATTTGAGTACTAACATTATGTATGCGGTGACATACATTGCCAAGTTCATAATAAATGACCCTTTATTTCATTTGTATGTCATGGCATACATTGCCAAATTATGGGGTTTACTTTGCTTATTTGGTGTTTTAGCATTTTTATTCTTTGTCGGCAGCAAAAGCTTCAAACACGTGGTGGTAGAATTTTAGCGCTAATTCCTATTCAGAATGCACCTTCTGACGATAGTGAACGTTCACATATTGAAGACGAGATATATATGCGCCCTTCGCTTTCTTTGTCAAGTTCATCTGCACCCTCTATTGATAGCTCTTTAGAAAGGCTAAACCTATTAGACGACGAACAAGGCTCTGCTATCGAAAACGTTTGCCTTACGCCAATTTTTCAAACTGTTTATCCAAGTCCATCTCTAGAACGAAATTGCAATACAGTACCGGTATTAAGTGACATTATATCATTTCCCGCAACACCTGCAACTCCCACAACTCCTGCACCTCTTGCACCCCCTGCACCTGGTTTGGCAACACCACGCATGACGACCAATGCTTCCTCTGCATCAAGTTCCAGGAAACTCCGGTCACAACGTCCCACGGTTTATGTTTCTAAACGCAGGCGAGTTCGAAAATTCACTCTAACTTATCGCTGGAAAAAGCTGTATTTCGACATATGGCGACCACGGAAGAGGAAGCAGATCCTACAGGCGGTGTTCAAATCCTGTTTCCACTGGAGTAGTTCTACAAGTTTTTTCCCCTGACATTTTAGCAGATATTGTTGAACAAACAAACGCGTATGCAATTTCTAAAACTGGACGTACCATTGGTTTGACTGAAGACGAATTGCGAGATTTTTTAGCCTTACATATAATAATGGGTGTTGTGACCATGTCTTCTTACACTGATTATTAATTTTATTCAACTCCTAAAAATGTTTTACTTATTTTTTTAAGTATAATTGTACTATTATTAAATTCTAAGTGTAAAAATCGTGTCTTTTATTTCATACTTAGTTCGTAAAGTTATTGGCAATGTATGTTGTGGCATACATAAGTTTTCAGGAAAACTAAGCTTTTCAGATTTTTATTATTATTTTTCTATAATAGTTTTATGTATATCAATTACAATTACAACAAAAAAAAACGGGTTTTAGTGCATTTTATACTTTGCCAAATTAAGGGTTAATCTGTGACCTGCGCAAACCGCCATGTAGTAATTTCATGTTTTGCGCGTACTATTATTTACAAGTTATCGACTAGAATCTAGATGAAGGCACCTGGCGTCGCGCTGCGTCAATTATTGGTTGTGTGTTTCTTGGCACACAGGAAATTGTGTTTCTACCATTATCAGTGTAAAAGGATATTAGTTTGTACTTCGCGCTGTTACTCGCTTGTTTAGTTGTTACGGCTCCGGTTATATCTATCGAGGGATCGCTTATCGCGGCGCAGCCGGCAGCGTGCGGTAGGTCATGGTCACCTCTCGTTCTAAAAGCCTTGCCGAGCACATCTTTTAAGCCCTCTTTAGAAACAGCTACCAATTTTTATTTTATTTTTTAACGCTGGGAAATGCGTTTACGCATACCCCCCTCCTGGAAGCCAGTCAGCTAATCAGCCAGCCAGCCAACTGGAGGGAAGGTATGTGGGACTCGCCGGCCGAGAGGCGACCGGAATACCCACTAAAACCCAGCGAAGCTCGTGCGCGTCGCCTGGCGACTGGGTCACGGGAACGCCGAAGCAAACCACCGCGAGCCAGCCAGCGACATCCGCCGAGGCGGACCCTCCACCGGGGACCACTGTGCCGAAAGATAAAATTAGTTTAAGTTTTGTTACTATAATTTTTCATTAAGTGAAAATTAAACTAATTTTATCTGATTTCTTTTGAGAATAAAATTCTTTAACCACATTTATTATCAGTAAACAAAGTTAAATAGTAAGTAGGTATAGTTATAATTATTATAGAAATAAAGTTTTCTTTGGAATATTTATTTAAAGATTCTGAAGATTTCTAAATTAAAGATGTCAGTTTTCAAAAATATTATTTTGCCACAATGCCTTTGCGTTAGTATGAACTGAAATGACAATTTTTTAACTAAACAAGTTTGCTGTTTTGCCAGTTTTTATAGGAAAATTCTTCAGTTAGTGAGTTATCAAAGATTAAATAATTAGCCGTAAGATGAATGAAAAAACTGCCAAAACCACATGATACAGGCGTCAGGCCTCAAATATCGCAACCCCACTAACTATCTCGGCGCCATCAATTTTATCAGTTGTTTGTTACGATAGGCGTTATCGCTGGAATTGGGCAACCTACGCAATCGCCCGGGCCGTTCCGCTCTTATCAATTTATCAATAACAATACAAACGAAAACATTTCGCACTAAATTCCCAATAGTGATTTCAATTTTAGAACCGAAGCCTGAAACAAACAGTACGCTTGGACTACAGTCTACAAGGGAGGGACTGTGAAGACGTTCACAGTACACACTGCGAAGCGCGTGTGAAATAGAGGTGTCAAATACAGGTTCATGTGTGTATCACAATATTATCACGTGTTACAGACAAATATTTAATAATTATTAACGTTACATTATTTTGTTACAAAAAAAAAATTGCTTGAACCGTGAGGCGCAAGCAGAAAAATGGGTGCAATCGATTTTCGACCTTATTGACATACGTCAGAAAACAGCATTTTAGCAATCTATGAATTATACTGAGCAAGAATATGACAAAAAACAACTTTCTCATAACCGTCAATAAGGTCGAGATTTGCTTGCACCGATTTCACCATGAGGCGCAAGCAGATAAATGGGTGCAAGCGATTTCCGACCTTATTGACATAGGGAACAACATTTTAATAATCTATGAATGATACCTACTGAACAAGAATATGACAAAAAACAACTTTCTCATAACCGTCAATAAGGTCGAGAACTAGGGTATAGCTTGTATTTAACTCGATTGATTTAAATTTTAAATTTTACTCTTAATAGGTACCCAATGCATACCTTCGCGACAGGTCGAAATGGCAATCGGGGAGGGAATGCCCCGCACACCCGCACGGCCCCTGTGCTAACCCAGTGCGGGCGAGCGAGGGTGACGTGCGGGTGTCACCCCCGCCTCATACCCCGATTGCCATCTCAACCTGTCGCGGAATACAGTACCTAGTACCTACCTATGTATGTAAAAATAAAAACAAGTAGAACGATAAAGCAATGTCAAGTAGATACCTACAATACAATAGGTAGGTAAGTTTACCTAGTTACCTATAAAAAAATCTTTTTAGTAGGTAACTACTATATTTATTATCATACATTTCTACATATTTATTATCATACGAATTATAAAATGATGATGATGATTTCTAAAAAGAACAATACCACTTCACGTACCTAACCTATTACCTATAATACTTAAATGTATGATAATACCTACACTTTGAAAAACATTTTCTCATACGATTTATAAAATGACGCAAGTATTTCCAAAAAGAACAAATCTACTATAATAGGTATTATTAACGCGCGACACAAATCTATCACAACACAAAAATGTACCTAATCTACATTATTTTGCCTAATCTACATTACAATTATTCGCATTAAATATTTATCGACACTCAAGTTCACAAATAAATAAAACTGCATTCAAAATTTATTACGAAACAAACAAAATGATAAAAATACTAGCCGCATACTCGTATCATCACAGTCAACATGTAACAGGCCAATACGAAAATTCGATGTAATAATTATTCACCGTCGAATCGCGACGATATTTGTATTCAGCTGTACCTACCTAATATATTTTATTCTAATATCGTCGCTCGGTCGCGCCGCGCGCGGCGTATTAAAGATCGAACGCCTGAGTTATTTTTTAGGAAGGATTTTCTCAAATTTTCACTACTTATTATATATTGTATTCAATTTTGTTTTAATCTAAAAACGAATATCTTGAATACATTTATATATTTAATAAATTTATTAGGTACATTATTTTTTGACACCTCTAGTGTGAAAGCCAAGCTCAAGTTTTCGCGCGCCTCCGTTTGTGTCGCGCTATACTTAGTATTAGTTTGATGTGCTTGTTTAACTATTACAAATCATGTCAACTATTACAAATCGTATATACGTAGGTACAGTTCCTTTTATGTAAAAATAACGTGGAACGATTGTGAAGAGAAAACGTCTGCGCATAGATAATGTTCCCTCATACTGCGCGTGAAAGGTTGACAAACAAATCTATGCCGCCCATCCCCTGGCGCATAGGTAATGTTACCTCATACTGCGCGTGAAACGAAAGGTTGGCAAACGAATCTATCCAGCCCTTCACCTAGCGCATAGGTAATGTTACCTCATAATGCGCGTGAAACGAAAGGTTGACAAACGAATCTATCCCGCCCGTCACCTGGCGCATAGGTAATGTTCCCTCATACTGCGCGTGAAACGAAAAGTTGGCCAACAAATCTATCCCAGCCCGTCACCTGTCACATAGGTAATGTTCCCTCATACTGCGCGTGAAACGAAGTTGACAAACAAATCTATCCCGCCTGTCACCTAGCGCATAGGTAATGTTCCCTCATACCAGCCATACCTACTGTGCGTGAAACTATAAAGGTTTATCTATACGTACAATAAAATATTATTATTACTAAACACGTGAGTAAAGCCGGGTGTGAGACATGTAAAATATTATTATTAGTAATTCATAATAATTACGTGAAACATTTAATATCTTTAGTACTATAAAAATCAACCAACCAAATCTAAGCAAACAATCATTATTACATTTCCAAGAAATGAATCTCGAACTCTGAAACAATGCGCATAATTTGGGAACTTGTTGAAAGTAATAATAATTTGTCTGCAAAATCTCAAGACCGAGTCAGTCAGATAGCGTCGTTTTATTATAGTCTTTTAGGTATTTCCAGTTTCCACCTCAAGATACTTAACCTGCGAGGAAAATGAACTTTGTTGTTTTAATTAAATTTTGTACAAGAGCCTAATTTGCTTCCTACAAAAACACTCTAGTTACATAAAGTTTTAAAGTTCAAAGGACTATTTTAATTGAATAAAAATTGCTATTTTGCTAAGGTAATCTAAATATATAAAAGGAAAAGGTGACTGACTGACTGACTGAATGACTGACTGACTGACTGATCTATCAACGCACAGCTTAAACTACTGGACGGATCGGGCTGAAATTTGGCATGCAGATAGCTATTATGACGTAGGCATCCGCTAAGAAAGGATTTTTGAAAATTCAACCCCTAAGGGGTGAAATAGGGGTTTGAAATTTGTGTAGTCCACGCGGACGAAGTCGCGAGCATAAGCTAGTTAATAATACAATTACAAGCGAAAGTTTGTTTATCTCTGATACTTTTTAACGGCTCAACCGTTGAACAGATCTTGACAAAATTTGGTCATCATCCTGCTAATAGTCAGCGTAATTTTATTTGGGAAAATCAAAGAGTTTCCGCGAGATTTAAAGAAACCTAAATCTATGCGGACGAAGTCGCAGACATCATCTAGTACCTAACATATTACAGCTCAAACCGCTGCATCTAGAAACTTAAATGTTCATGAATCGAATGTAGTTATTTTTTACTACGGACGCTTTACACCCCTCAAGTGTGAAATTAAATCTTGTAAACCGTCTGGAGTCCGGACTCTGGACCCATCTGTTCGATCTGTAGGCTCGATATGTTGACATCTCAGCCAGTCTTCTCTTTTTATATCATGTATCTCTTCAAAAACAAACAATAGGTAGGTGATACAAACATTCGTTTATTTTTCAAAACATTGTGGTAATTGGTAATGCGATACGGTTACAAAGTGCGCAGTTAGGTCTGTCTCCAATGGAAATTTAATTCATGGTTGAATGTTGATTCAAGGGGGTCGTAGTTGGGGTTGTTTATGCGACGGTCGTTGACCCCGACAGCTGGTACACTCGTTCACGCGATGTAGTCACTAAAGGAGATAAGGGCGGTGACACGAAACATTTTTAACTTTTATCTAAGCACACATGGTGCACCGGCCAAATTCTCATTTGTAATGAACGTTATAACCTTACTACATTGAAAATTGAAATGCTCGAGAAAATGCTCTTGCTCACCTTTACAGTGCTGAATTATTTCAACTGCTCAGCCGCTTGATGCAGTATTTTGACAACTTTTTACGTGCAACTGTTACTCTTTTAGCAACTTCGCGGCAGAATCGAAGCGGATTTTCCGTTCAGATTTATCGCGTAGAGTCCGCTCTACGTTACGTATAGTTACGTACTTATAGACTGCTCTGTCATACTGAGTTTCAGTTAAAACGAGACAGATTTATGTCAACGATATAACTCTGTCCCGTTTTAACAGTGTCATAAGTGTTAACTGTCAGTGTCTGAGCAAAGTTAAAGTTCACTCTATACATCAGCCTAGGGCCACGGATTAATCTGATTTTTTTCCGACGTTTCGTCGGATACAGATAGCTAATGACGGTCTCCTAATGTTAGGACTCCTAACATACAACCATTATCATCATGATCAACCCACCGCCGGCTCACTACAGAGCACGGGTTTCCACTCAGAGAGAAGGGTTTTGGATGGCCAAAACCCTTCTCTCTGAGTGGAGTGAGTCTACCAATCCGCACATGTCCAGCGTGGTAGACTATGGAGTCTACCACGCTGGACATGTGCGGATTGGTAGACTTCACACACCTTTGAGAACATTATGGAGAACTCTTAGGTATGCAGGTTTCCTCACGATGTTTTCCTTCAACGTTAGGCGTTAAAGCAAGTGATAACGCACATAACTCCGAAAAGTTAGAGGTGCGTGCCCGAGATCGAACCCCCGACCTCCGATCAGAAGGCGGATGTCCGAACCACTAGGCTATCACAGCTATTAAACATTCAACATTGACATACAACATTCGATCTGGATTCCGTGTGCGCGGAATTTCAATAGATCTGTTCCTGAACTGAGACGGAAATTGAAATGCGATGCTAAAAGTAGCAGCAGAGCAGGTGTCTGAACACCAACTATATCAACAAAAACATAAAATTACTTACTGCACTGTATACCTAAATAAAAATGTTTCCGTGTTTTGTATGTTTTCATTTATTAGTGGAGCGCGCCGCAAGCTCGGCCTTGTTGAGTTTTCACGGACATTTCATTTAAACAAACAGTCTCTCGAAATAAATTCCTTGCTTATACATATAATAATTACTTATTGTGATTTTTAGCTAGCCCTCTTCATTATTTATCTAAGATCTTATCTTTTCACTAAGTGGGGCAGTTTTTTGGGCAATTTTGGGAATAGGGTCTTGGACTGTAGTAATAAAATAAAGTGATTTTTGTATATCGGTAGTTTATGGGGCTAGAATTCATTATTAAAGAGAATAATTTAAATAAAATTCTGATTTTTATTCATTTTTAGGGTTCCGTACCTCAAAAGGAAAAACGGAAACGGAAACCCTTATAGGATCACTTTGTTGTCTGTCTGTCTGTCCGTTTGTCTGTCAAGAAACCTACAGGGTACATCCTGTTGACCTAGAATCATGAAATTTGGAAGGTAGGTAGATCTTATAGCTGACATTTGGGGAAAAATCTGAAAACCGTGAATTTAGGGTTGCAACACACAAAAAAATTAAATTGTGGTCATAAACTAATTTAATAAGTATTTTCAATTTTCTAAGTAAGATAACTATATCAAGTATGATATGAAAGGTCTTCATCTGTGCATTCTAAAACAGATTTTCATTTATTTTGATGTATCATAGTTTTTGAATTATCCTGCAAAATGTCGAAAAAATACGACTGTAGTACGGAACCCTCATTGCGCGAGCCTGACTTGCACTTGGCCGGTTTTCAAAATAATTAATTATTGACGCTACTCTGAACGGAAAGCGATCAATAACGTCACATGGCGTAAACGACAAATATTTTTGAATTTCAAATATTTTCCCGCAAAAATTACTCTATTTTTATGTTAATTTTTTTTAATTGTCGTTTACGGATTGTGACGTCATTATTCACCTTCCGTACAGCGTGAATTTCCTGTTAAAAATAAATTAAAATCATGATTTTTTACATTGAATCTTAGCCCCATAAACTACCGCTATACAAAAAACACTTCCTTTTATTACTACAGTCCAAGACCCTTTTGTTTTTGATAAGTAGTCGGAAAATTTACAAAAATCTCGAAACCATAATAACTTGGAAATCAGTAGTTATTACCCCGTTGACTGGGCTTAATTGGTTTCAAATGACCGGAACCCTTAGAATAGCCCAGCCCCTTTGAAGGCATGCATGATGCATCGTACTTATAACTGGCCATCGTGTATCTGAAATACAGAAGATTTGCATGGGGGTTCACGCAAATTTGATAATCGTAAGATTTAAATAGACGAAGGTCGAAGCTACAGGCGAAGTTACGAGTAGTACCTACAAAATATGTATTATGATAAAATGATAAAGTCATCGAAGGTACACTTTATAGCTGCTATAAAAACACTAACTTACAAGCAACTTGATCGATCGCAAGTACATTTCTTTGACTGTAGTGTCGTGGGAAAATCATTGTGAAATACTTACTTAGTAGAGTTGTTCTTTTACCGGTCAGTTCAAAGTCCGGCGATAAATATACTAAAGTTGTAATATTTTTATGAATGGCGTGAAAGCAGGTCGAGAATTCGAGATCTGTGTTCGTTGTTTGTGCTAAGAAAAGAAGAGATGTTCAAAACGTTTTTTTTTTGTAAAAATTTGTTTAGGATGCTCTTGTGGTTTACGTAACCAAAGTTTGAAAAAATGAGTTACGGCTTACGGCACGTGAGTTGATTCAGCATAGAACTACGCAGTTACGCGGTTCGAGTAGGTTAATGATCGTTCGAAAAACTACTTACCTACTTGAAATGAAAAAGATCGCTTCTTGTTAACAGAGACGAAATACCTACTTCATCAACGAACTCTAAATGTACTTACCTACCTCATACCTACTACTTACTTTAGAAAAAGCAAGAGATGAATAACTAATGGTGAACCAAAATTAATTAACGGTTAGTAAAACAAAAAAGAATACAATAAAGATGGTAGAGGAGAGCGCGGGCGCGGGATGCGCGGCGCGGACGCGTGTTTACATCGTGGAGCTCGATATCGGCGCACATATTACACGCTCGAATGAATTTCGGCTCAGTTCGCAAGATAACGCGGGGCGCCTCCTAAACGAGGCCTCAGCTCGTCGGCGGCGAGCGGAGCGGAATTACAAACAAACAACGTATCGGGTATTCCAGTTGAGTCGTTATCTGACGGATTAAAAGACGGCACGATACCGAGCACGCCGTAGTACGACGCATCGGGTTCAATAGCACACGTTCAAATACAGCAAAGGAAAAAAAATCGTGAACCACGAGTGGCCTCTCGATGGTCAGTCAGGATCAATGGCCGCGGAAGTTTTTGCGAATATCCGGCGTGGTAAGTACTCATGGTAGGTAGCGGCGCGGGCGACTGCGGCCGCTTGTTTACGTTGCTCGCCATTCGCCGCCACGCTCCGAAACCTCTGCCCTTGATTGTACAATGTACATTGACCATACGAGATATTTGGTTTCCTCTCGAATCTCGACTCATTAAAACCGACTTACGAACTGTTTTTAAATTAAAACAATATCAGCTATTGTAAACAACTTCCAGCATGATACTTACTCAAATATTTTTGAATAACTTTTTGTGTCTTTATTAATTTTAGGATTTCTATAAAAAAGTGATTAGAAAAAATATTTTAAGCAGCTGTAATTTGTAAAAACTCTTTCCACGCGTTAGAAGCTAATTAGCACTAATATTTGGTTAACTTTAACAAAGCATTAAGTACGTAGGTACTGATACCTACTCGTATAATGAAGGGGGACGGCAGTGTACTCGCCAAGTCGAGCATACTTCAATAGACGCGGCAGTGTACTCGCCAAGTCGAGCAAACTTCAATAGACAAGGCAGTGTACTCGCCAAGTCGAGCAAATTGCAATAGTGAGCAAACAAACAAATCCACAGCCGTACCTGTCTACCATCCTTTTCTCGAAGCATAATATTTTCGTTGTGGATAAAGGTACTTTCAATAGGTTACCCTACCTAACTGAACCCTATCTATAACCTCCAATTACAAAGTGTTTAAATATAGTTTACGAAAGACTTCAAAGTCAAAGTTTCCTTATTTTGCCACTGATTGATTGAATTATCATCTGATTGAATGAATTTTGATTATTTATCATCATTCTACTGAATTGTCAAATGATACCTCTACCAATCAGAATGAAACTTATACATATATGTAAAACAATACTTACAGCAAGGCCGTTATCGTGAATCCGGTTTTGGTAAAGATTGGTTGCGCCATAATCAAATTTCCAAAAATCCTTTCCTATTCACCTTTTATAATCCTTTACCTATATCGGCAACTTTGCAATCTACCGCGAGATGGCGCTACGCGTCTCAAATACAGAATTATTGCATATGGAAGAAGATCGCCCGCGCCCCGCGCAACCCGCAAGATGGAAGATGGAAGATGGCGATCGGAGACATCAAGTTGACATAGTGTGTGCACCGCTAGTTAATTATTATCGAAAAATCCGCATTCTTGTCCAAACCGCTATAATAGACCAAATTTACCGTGAAATACGCGTGTGCCCAAATCTAAATAATTATAAATAGACTGTGTCCATCGTGAAATAATCGCCAAAGGTGTCTTGGAAGATTAAAGGCCAGCAAGGATATGTGAGAACGCCGCAGCTGTGATGTCAAGGTACGCCGATTTCCTTTTCTGATTCCCAAGTCCCTTACGCAGTCAAACCCACCAAACTACAGTCCACAAGCTCCCCTGTTGCATTGTCGCGAAGCCCTGTATCGAAAAGGGATACGGGCTTCGACTCCCCGCGCCGCCATTTTTGGCTCCAATCGAACCGGAATGAACACGTAATTTTGTTAAAATATACGTAATTACCTATTATTAGTTATTAATTAACGTCCCGCTATATAAAATCTTATAACTTAAGCAAACAAATTATTTCGTTTATCCCGCGCTGCTTAAGAAATAGGGTTATAATTTTATAGGTCAACGTTTCATAGTTTATAATATACCTACCTCAAAAGTAGATAGGTAGGTACATATTATATTATTCGTGGCTAACCATTTGAAGTGCTTAGGTACTTATTTGAGTTTATTACAATTTAGTTCGAAAATATTCTGTAGGTAACCGAAGTACCCACATACTTTAAATAAATGTACTCGATTCGAAATAATAAAATTATATACTTAGTCCGCGTAACTTTACTTCTTCCCGCTTAACTTGTATTGTACCTATTAATAACCTACTGTTTGATGATCATCATCATCATCATTAGGCACGATATTTACACATTAATATTCTCTCGATTTAACTATCGATTAATATTCGATTAAAATGCCGAAAAATGATAAATACGTAGATTCGGAAGACAATGCCGATGTGCAACTTATTTTATTGGAACAGCGACGCAATACCATATTTGCTTGTTTACAAGAAATTTACGATCTATCAAAAGACATAGCGAATAACCCGTCGCTGCGGGAGGATTTCCTCGATGCTAGCAGCAATATCGAAACATTGCGTTCCGAATTCAGCAAAATCGTTGACGATTACAATAATCGATTATTGTCGTTATATCCGAAAGCGACTCCGGAATTGAAATGTTTAATTTCTTTCGAGCGCCTTTATGGCAGAATTAAACGTTTGGTTTCGCAGTACGGCGAAGGTTCGAATAAAGTTGATAGCGAGGAGATGCGGCGACTTAAGCCATATCTGCCGCCGATTCAGCTAGTCTCTTTCGACGGAACTGACACAAAATCTTGGAGTCTCTTTTACGCTAATTTTAAAACTATCATACATGAGAACAAGTCTCTTACAGACGCCGAAAAACTATATTATCTGTTGGGTAAATTGTCCGGAAAGGCGAAATTAGCCTGCGCCGGCATTACGCCGTGCCCGGAAAATTATGAATTAATTTTCAAAACAATTGTTGATAAATTTGAGGATAAACGTTATTTAGCTACATCGTACTTAGATCAAATTTATAATATTAAGGCGATATCCACCGCAACTTCAAATAATCTTGAGAGTTTTTTAGATACGTTTGCCTCGTCCACCGCCGCTCTTCGAAATTTAAAGTTGGATGACCTCGCTGACTTTATATTTCTATACATTGCACAAAAGAAATTGGACTCTGAAACAGTTCGCCTATTCGAGTTGAATAAACGAGGTACGGAGATACCGTCGTATGACGATTTCATTTCTTTTCTCCGCGAGCATATTAAAGTATTACAACGCACGTCTGGAAAACCTGAAGTTCCGAAAAGCACAGAAAAGAAATCGGATACGGCATCGAAAGCTTCAATACCCTCCAAATCGACGCATACATACTTAAATACCGCGACTACGCCTACGCAACCTCTATGTTCGCTGTGTAACTCGCAACACGAACATTTGTACACATGTTCCGCCTTTCATAATATGCCAGTTAATGATCGTTTTAAATATGTTAAGGCGAATAATTTATGCGTGGGTTGCCTAGGAAACCATAGACTGTCTAGGTGCGGCTCGACCGCACGCTGCCGTCGGTGCGGCCTAGCTCACCATACCCTAATCCACTTTGATAGTAAATATTCCTCATCCGCAAATTCGGCAGATTCTGCACTCGCGAATTCTGTCTCCGCAAATTCCACTGTCGCTAATCCCGCACTCGAAAATTCCGCACTCGCTAATTCCGCATTTGCTAAATCCGCACCAGCGGATTCCGCACTTGTTGACTCCGCACTCGTTAATTCCGCACTCGCAAATTCCGCACTTGTTAATTCCGCATTCGCTAACTCCGCACTCGTTAATCCTGCACTCGTTAATTCAACACTCGCAAATTCCGCACTCGTTAATTCCGCACTCGCAAATTCCGCACTAGTGAATTCCGCACTCGCAGATTCCGCGTCCGGTGACAGTGCGCCTCGACTGGCGCCAGCTGCAGCCGTGCGCATCGCCGCTACGACTAGTTCGCCTGTTATTAGTAATAAGAACAAGTCGAAACCCGCAATCACGCCCGCGCACTCCAATGATGTCACGCTATGTTCCCTATCAAATTGCAATGTTTCCCGTGCACCTACTACGGTATTGCTCGCTACCGCAGGCGTTGTTGTCTTTGATTCGCAAGGGAAGGAGCATAGGGTGCGCGCATTATTGGACAGTGCCTCACAAAGTAACTTTGCCAGTCGGAATCTATGCCAGCGTTTAGGTTTAGATTTAAATGAAAACCCCACGTGTTCTGTAGTCGAGGGGATTGGGGGTACTACTAAACCAATAAAGGGTTCGGTACCCATAAAATTCTTTTCTAGGTTCGATCTTAGTGTTTGCTTCGACATGGATTCGCTCGTTGTAGACAAGATTACAGAACGCTTGCCCACTGTGTCAGTAGATATCTCGACTTTAATAAATTTCAATAATTTACCTTTATCTGACGACACATATTTTAACCCGGGAGACATTGATTTGTTGATAGGAGCTTCAATCTTTCCTCATCTTCTACTGTCTCGCAAGGTTCAAGGTCAGTCTGAATGTCTTTCGCCGATAGCTTTAGAAACAGTTCTAGGCTACGTCATCGTCGGTTCTGCCCCTGCTCGGGTTGATAGTTTCGAGTCAGTTTGTTATTGTTGTACCGCATATCCGCTAGTTGCTGTTGTGCGTAAATTCCGGCAGATAGACGAAATGAACGCTCCGCAACCACTAAGTCCAGATGACAAGGCGTCTAAAGAGTCCTATAATAGCACGACTACTCGCGAGGCAGACGGACGATATGAAGTCGCACTCCCATTTGAGGAGGACGTTATGTCGCTAGGGGATTCCTTTCAGAAGGCGAAATCCCTCTTCTTTTGCCTAGAGTTCGAAATGTTAGCCTCACCTCAGCTAAAGGAGGCCAACGACAGCGTCATGGTCAAGTATTTGGACAAGAGCTACATCTCGCTTGCACCACTAGATACGGTGACAACGCAGAATTTGCCCTCGTGTGCGATTTCTCACCACGGGGTAAGAAAAGATAAAGTGACCTCTAAATTGCGGATTGTACTGGACACTAGCTCTAAAATGACTCCGCAAGTTTCCCTCAATGATATTCTGCATGCTGACCAGAATCTGCAAGGGAACTTATTTCACATTTTCGTTCATTTTCGTTTATACCGCATCGCTCTTGCCGCTGACATTCGTCAAATATTTCTTAGTATTGGGATTCGGCCATGTGACCGCAGATTCCAATTCAACCGCATAAATATTGATCACCTGCTTTGGTTTTGTAGTCCTCAACGGATCCTATCAGATCCAAATCTTTGGCCTGTTACCGCTTTCAATTTTTCCACGGTGGCACAGCCCCCAGAGGAAATGAAACATGTTCTTCTCGCTGCTGACGACAGTGAAGCGAACTTAATAATTTCACTCGTAGATCGCTTCTCGACGTGGTCGAAACTCCTACGCTGCGTAGTTTTCATCTGCCGCTTTGCAAAACTCCTACCATTACGTAGTGCTATAGTTGCGTCAGATTTAGATTACGCTAAAGGCTTAATATTGCGTCAAAGGAATTGGATTCAATCCGGTCGCAATTTTATTCGGAACTGGGTACATAAACGCCTTCCCTATTTTCGAGTTAATGCTAAACCGAATTTTTCGGAAATGGCAGACCACCGCTCCTGTCGAGTCGCGCAAGTAACTAAACCCTTTGTGCATACGGGCACTGATTACGCAAGCCCTTTTAAAGTCACTACCCCTCGTGGTCATGGAATTCGTTCGACGAAGGCACACGTGTGTATTTTCGTGTGCTTGACTACCCGCGCTGTGCACATAGAGGTTGCTGGCGATTTAAGCACAGCTAGCTTTCTTGGAGCCTTTAAACGTTTTCTTTCGCGAAGGGTTCCAATTTCTCGTGTGCAATCTAACCCAGTCGCGAAAGGTGACGTCGTAATACTTATAGTCGATAACGCACCACCACTTCACTGGCCGTTAGGGCTGATCGAGGAAGTCTTCCCGGGTTCTAACGGCGTTATTCGCGTTGTCCGCGTTCGTACTGCTACGGGTTCTTATTTGCGTCCTGTAGTACGTATTTGTCCTTTACCTAAAGATTAGTTAGTATATTATAGTCGCTTAGGTTAGGATTCGCTTTAGTTAAGTTGTATATAGTTTTCAAATAGGTTCGTAATTAAAATTTCATTATCTGTTCTCAATTCGTAAATTTCGCGTTATAATTTTGAAGGCAATGCTTCAAGCCGCGGGGAATGGTTGCGCCATAATCAAATTTCCAAAAATCCTTTCCTATTCACCTTTTATAATCCTTTACCTATATCGGCAACTTTGCAATCTACCGCGAGATGGCGCTACGCGTCTCAAATACAGAATTATTGCATATGGAAGAAGATCGCCCGCGCCCCGCGCAACCCGCAAGATGGAAGATGGAAGATGGCGATCGGAGACATCAAGTTGACATAGTGTGTGCACCGCTAGTTAATTATTATCGAAAAATCCGCATTCTTGTCCAAACCGCTATAATAGACCAAATTTACCGTGAAATACGCGTGTGCCCAAATCTAAATAATTATAAATAGACTGTGTCCATCGTGAAATAATCGCCAAAGGTGTCTTGGAAGATTAAAGGCCAGCAAGGATATGTCGAGAATACATGAGAACGCCGCAGCTGTGATGTCAAGGTACGCCGATTTCCTTTTCTGATTCCCAAGTCCCTTACGCAGTCAAACCCACCAAACTACAGTCCACAAGCTCCCCTGTTGCATTGTCGCGAAGCCCTGTATCGAAAAGGGATACGGGCTTCGACTCCCCGCGCCGCCAAAGATAAAACCCTAAACTGTGCCTACTTAGCACTCTCGTTACTTTTTAATCTGCTGATATTTTAAGCTCATAGTAGATAAGTGGAAAAATGCGCTCAGAAAATGCTTGTTTTGATGGTAGCAGGGAAAACAGAATTGCAATAGGATGTTTTTCAAATCCTTCCTAGTCATTGCGGGGTAAAAAAACAGATTCATTTAACAGTCAAAAAAGAGAAAGTGACAACACAACATACAGCTCAAACCACCGGAAACTTGAGATGTTGTATGAATGGATTCCAAAAAGATCTTTGAAAACCAATCAAAAGCTAAGGAAAAGCTATTAAGTACATACTTAATCATTATTGCTCAAAATAGAATAGGGGTACGACGGGAGTCCAAGGAAGGGGAGGGAGCAAAAAGGTTGGAGCGGAGGATGGCACGAATGTTCAAAGCGCTGATAGATGTAGCAGATGGTCTGGCTGCCGAAAACAAATGGGCGTCCACCCCGACTTCCCAACTAACAATACGTTGATAGAGTAGATTCATTAGAGAATTTATTCCGATGTCGCGCTTTTGAACCGGGCGATATTTTTGAGTTTTAGACTGTACACATAGTTACATAAAGTTCTCAATAATAGTACAGACTTTCCCTCTAACAAATAAACCTGGAATAGCGGTGGAATAGTTATACTCTGTTTTGTCGTTCTCTGTCATCAGTAATTTGACATTTGAAGGAAAAAGACAAAACAGAGTATAACTATTCCACCGCTATTCCAGGTTTATTTGTTAGAGGGCTAGACTACAAATGGATATTATGTAATAATATGTTACCATATTTTTCATTTCATTCAAAGTAAAGGCTCTATTTGCCTGTGAGTTTCTCTGGACAGAACTGTGTGACAATTGATGTAGGATTGTAATAAGAAATAATTAGTAAGACAGCATTTAGTTGGCATAATCATCTGTCTTCGCTTAGTATAGAATATGAGATAATGTTACGATGTATGTATTATGTAATTTTTTGCACACAACAAAAATAAAAAAGAACGAATTACCATAACACAACATATATAAATAGAGGTCTAAGTGGTAATCTCGTAAAGAGAGCCAAGACTAGAAGATAAGGTGTAGGGAGAAACCAGCGGATAGCGCAGATGTCTTGTCGATATGTAACACAGATTAGAGAATATGTATTTACGTATTTTGTTTGTCATGACATGATCGTCATGTCTAGCGCTATTTGCGAAAAAACACGAGCAGCTAAGCTGGAACCGGTAAGAGTGGTGCGTGGGAAAAGTGTGGGGTGCCAACTCGTTTATCAATATTAAACAATTTTCGTTTACAATAAATTGACTTTAGGTATCTGAACTGTATGAAAATCTGATGTTGCCAACGCTACGTGGAATTCAATTGTAATATTTGTAAACAACATCTATCTACCTACGGAAGCGCCAAAAATGGGCATGTATCCGACAGTACAATGAACACTGCGCCGCCTGTTGCCGAACCATTTATGCCCAGGCAATGAAACTCACGTCCAAAAAACTGACCAAGTGCGTGTTAGAAGTTAGAACACGAATAAGGTAGGGTTCCGGAGTCATAAGCCGTCTTATTATAAATCAATCTATTCAATTCAATAAAAATTACGCAATTTAAAAACTAAAAACCCGACTGCGTAAAACAAACTTTAGTTACTGGTAACTGAAAAGCAGTAAACAAGCTTTGTACTTACTTTATAAACTAGAATTTGATAAGATCATGAACATAAATGCAAGAAAATGAATAATAGGCGGTGGCAAACTAATAGTTCTGAGTAGTATGCTAAATATTGCCCCCCCCCCCCCTGCCATACATTTTCTTCTTTCTCTTCTTTGGTATACTACATTTGGTATACATATAAGTATAATACAGTAGTATACATATAAATCATTGGGAGTATTTGAACTTTGCATTATTTGCAATGACGGACGTCGCTGTGCGTGAAGGAAGCGCTGTCTGTCAACTTTAATTCGTAAAACTTCGTGAAAATGTCATGACTCATGTGCAAAGGCACTGAAAAGTTAAGAGAAGTTTCCCTATTGCGTTCGCCAGCGTTTGCAGAGAAAAACATATATATGGAGGAGGAGGGCTATGTCATACTATAGATAAATAAGGGCTAACAAAGAAGAGAAACTAGAGTCCCTGTATGATAAAAAAACAGGTCAAGTGCGAGTTCCTTTACTTGTGCTATAAGACTTACCTAGCTGCCAAACATGATTCTAGGTCAACGTGAAGTACTCTAAGACAGAACAAAGTAATCCTGTAAGAATTCCTTTGTTCATTCTGAGGTACGGAACCCTAATATAATTGTATACTCACTGCCAGGGGCGAGCATGTCCGCAGCCCCGGCGGGGTCGCAAGCTAGCAGCAGCGCGCACGCCACCGCCGGCCACGCGGCCCAGCTGCTCGCGCGCCGCATCACGCCGCGCCGCGTCCGCCCGCCACGCTCCTCATGACCCGAGCTGCAAAAAAACAAGTAAGCAGTTTATACGAAACCTTCAAAAAACTAAACTTGAACTGAGAGAATGACACACTGCAGAGTATCAGGAGTAGGATAATTGGGATGGTGCCTACTAGTCAAATCAGCGACTTTTTATCAAACGTCAAAACGCTCGCTTAGTACGGCAGCTTGTATGAAATAAATATTTCACGTACTTTCGATAATTTAAAATGGTTAGCTTAGCTTAAAACCAACAGTGGCGTTAATAATTAAATACTTACTAAGAAATATTTTTTTTACATAGGCATAATTATGGTGCCTACTTGTTAAAATAAATCATTTCGTAGTTTGTATTTTACAATTTGTAGGGTATTGTTTAATATTGTACCAAGTTTAAGTTATTTTACATTAACTTATTCTACATGATTTAAGTAGGTGGGTATGAAAATAATTTTGCAACCATTTGCTTTCGAAACGGGCGTCTTACTATTTCTTCTTATTTAAATATAATATATTTGTGCACATAAAACAAATAAAGTGCTGTCGCCTGTCTTCTCATTATCATAAAATTACAATTATATTATTTTAATGTCTATTTAAATATTAATATCAAAGCCATTTATCTTTTATAATTACTAATGGTTACTTATAAGTGAGCAAAAAGCGAAACATTTTGTATTTGTATAATAGTTTATGGTTGACATATTAACTTTTTCTAGTAGGTTAGTACTAAAATACTTACTTAATTTAAAAAATCGAACTCGTTTTTAATTTCAGTAAGTCTTTGTTTGACTTTTTCAGCAATTATAATGGCTAATTAATTAAGGCGCACGGTAGTGAGACGGGACAAGTTTCGGCCTAACGCTCGCACTGTGTTTATTTACGAGTATAATATTTCCGCGCTGTTTTATCTCAAACGAAATCATTATAATGTGAAATTATACCCATGTTCCTATCAAAAAGATTGTGGCCATTTAGCTATACAAGTTACAACTTTAGGAAGTATAGGTACGTCAATACATTAAATTACCTACACTTGAAGAAAATTTCTAAATAATTTTTAAATACATATCAAAACTTTCGTCAAAAACCTGCGTCTCCTGCGATCGTGCCCGAGACGCTATGTCGGGCGTTATCCCAGGAGACGCAAGTTCGAATCCTGCCGGTTCCGCAATTTTTAGGGTTCCCTACCTCAAAAGGAAAACGTAACCCTAATAGGATCACTTTGTTGTCTGTCTGTCTGTCGGTCTGTCATGAAACCTAAAGAATACTTCCCGTTGACCTACAATCATGAAGTTTGGCAGGTAGGTAGGTCTTATAGCTGACATTAGGGGAAAAATCTGAAAACCGTGAATTTGTGGTTATATCATATCACACAAAAAATTTAATGAAATTAGTATTTTCAATTATCAAAGTAAGATAACTATATCAAGTGGGGTATCATATGAAAGGGCTTCACCTGTGGATTCTAAAACAGATTTTTATTTATTTTTATGAATCATAGTTTTTGATTTATCGTGCAAAATGTTGAAAAAATACGACTGTACTACGGAACCTACGGTGCGCGAGCCTGACTCGCACGGGTAATACACATAACAAGTCAAATACGTGAGAACAACTTACTTTAATAAGTAAGTAAGTATTGCATACTTGAAACAGACATTTTTGATATGTACATTTTATATATATACATAGTTACTAACTTAACTACTTTTATATTGCATCTGATTTAAAATTTAAATTGATCGCTGCGACCGTCCGTCCCTTTGTTAGGCGAAGTTTCATTGATAATAATAAACATTCATTATAACATTGGCGGCTCGCAAAGAGCACAAAGAGCATGAAGTCTCCGGTAATTAGCGTGGGAGCCAGTGCGGTTCCCACGACAGACCAGGCCACGGCTAAATATTACTCGCACTCAGAAAAACGGTAGCCGATTAACCCCAAAATTGCAATCATCAGTGACCGTTTCGCGTGAAAAGCTCATTAAACGTAAACACTCAGTAGTTAGAGCTAGAAAAACAAACCAATTTTAGTGTATTTTGCAAACAGTCCTCGAATTGCCGATGCGCAGAACTGGCAATTTGTAATCAAAACAAGCGAGCAATGAATTCAAGTTTTGAGGAAATTGGCTAACAGTGTCGAATACTGTAGATTGTTTTCGATCAAGATAACATGGCTGCCGACATCCGTTAAGGGTATCAAACGTTGACATTTAAACGTGACCATTTTTTTGTGAACTGTGCTTTAATAACAAGCATTTTTTTTGTAGAAACTTGTTATGTTTGCTGTTGCTGTGATCGAACCGAAATAACTGGCAGGGTATACCTACTTATAATATTATGTAACACTATGGACATTGTAAACATATCCAGCTAGGTAGTCTAGTTTCGAGAAAGAGGTTAGCCTCCGATTCTAACTCGGCGGGGTAGCGCGGCATTTGGGAAGCTTCTAGATGTCTGGAGAGAGCTATGCTTAAATTTTCTCGTGATCAAATCAGAAATTAGGAGATCCATAGGAGAACCAGAGTAACAAACGTAGCTCAATGGGTTACGATGCTGAAGTGGCATTGCACATAGTACGAAAAACCGATAGATATTGGAGTCACAAGTTGCTAGAATAAACCTTGCATTGAAAAGCGCAGCTTTGGAAGATCCTTATTAAGTGGCCAGATAAAACAAGCCAAATGTCTTCTAGGTCAACGGGAAGTACCCTGTAGGTTTCTTGACAGACAGACAACAAAGTGATCCTATAAGGGTTCCGTTTTTCCTTTTGAGGTACGGAACCCTAAAAATAGACTATGTTACGATAAGGCAATTGCATTTTTATTGTAACTTGAAGCACCTTGAAGTAAGAATTATTGCGATTTGAAGTAAACAAAATATACATGCAGCGTTTTGAATGTAGAAATACGTCAAATCTGGAAGGTACTCATTTGGTATCCGGTCGTAAGCCTATGCAAATCTTCCTCGCTCGTAGATCGCGGTGGCGCCCGTCGTATTGTGACTGTGCCTCATATTATTGTACATTGTAATCAGCGGTATGTACACAATGCCTATCTAGTACCTACGTGTTATGTGTACAAATATTACGTCACGGTGACGCTGCCCGACCACGGCGCCCAACTGACGGAACGCTACGCTTATCACGAGATTTTTGTAACCTATCAAGATAACGACATAAAAGCGCTTTCCACATGCGTAAATATTGCGATTTGTACATATTACCTATGTATTTTTAAATTATTTTTAAACTAGATGTTGCCCGCGACTTCGTCCGCGTGGATTTAGGTTTTTAAAAATCCTGTGGGAACTCTTCAATTTTCCAGAATAAAAAGAAGCCTATGTCCTTCCCCGGGATGCAAGCTATCCCTGTACCAAATTTCGTCAAAATCGGTTGAACGGTTGAGCCGTGAAAAGCTAGCAGACAGACAGACAGAAAGACAGATACACTTTCGCATTTATTACATTAGTATGGATATGGATTATTGGAGCACACATACAAGAAGTTGAATGAATTCTATGAAGATTAGGAAGTGCATCACGAAGGTCATAAAATCAGACAATGACGTTCTCAAGTATAGTCTACTGGTAATTCGATCGTAGACCATGAAGATTATAGTACTTTTCTATAAAGGATTCAAACTGTGAGATAATAATAAAATAATAATACCCAGGTTTTTTTTTAATTTGAAAATCAAGTACCCTTACTATAAATGCGAAAGTGTGTTTGTTTATTGGTTTGTCCTTCAATCACGTAACAACGGTGCAACGGATTGACGTGATTTTTATATCCCGGAAAATCAAAGAATTCCCACGGGATTTTTAAAAACCTATTTCCACGCGGACGTAGTCGCGGGCATCAGCTAGTATTACAATAAAACTTAAAGCTAGCCTTGTAATAATAATAGCAAAAACTAATAAAAGCTATGCGTATAATATTATAGTCGTAGTTACTGTCTAATACCCTTGTCCCCCCTTCACCATTTTACCACCGAACCGCAAGACGTCGGGCGAGTTTCCATCCTTATGTCGTCGACATCCCATCTACACGCACGAAACGTTTTGCGTCATCATTCCTCATACGCATGGCTAAGGTTTGGAATACTCTTCCACGATATGTGTTTCCTACCAACTACAACCCGGGTATCTTTAAAACAAGAGTGAATAGGCATCTTCTAGGTAAACGCGTCCCATCTTAGGCCGCATCATCACTTTCCATCAGGTGTGATTGCGGTCAAGCGTTTGCCTATAATGAATAAAAATAAAAAAAAACCTTATCTCCCACTAGCTTATGCTCGCGACTTCGTCCGCGTGGACCACACGAATTTCAAACCCCTATTTCACCCCGTTAGGGGTTGAATTTTCAAAAATCCTTTCTTAGCGGATGCCTACGTCATTATAGCTATCTGCATGCCAAATTTCAGCCAAGGATCCGTCCAGTAGTTGGAGCTGTGTGTTGATTGATCAGTCAGGCAGTCACCTTTTCCTTTTATATTTTAGATTATCTTTAAAACAGCAGCTTGAGTAGTAATCACGCGAGTGAGAACACCGACACGACGTCATACATTCCACTGAAGCATTTCCGGCTTCATTTTTAAAGGTTGACGCACATAATATACCTGAGCCGTACGGTATTCACAAAAAACCGGCCAGGTGCGAGTCAGGCTCGCACAACGAGGGTTCCGTACAACAGTCGTATTTTTTGACATTTTGCATGATAATTCAAAAACGCTGATGCATAAAAATAAATAAAAATCTGTTTTAGAATGTGCAAGTGAAGACCTTTCATATGATACCCCACTTGATATAGTTATCTTATTTCGAAAATTGAAAATACTGATTATTAGTTTATGACCACATTTTTTTTTGTGTAATGTAACCACAAATTCACGGTTTTCAGATATTTCCCCTAATGCCATCTATAAGACCTACCTACCTGCCAAATTTCATGATTCTAGGTCAAAGGGAAGTACCCTGTAGGTTTCTTGACAGACAGACAGACAGACAGACAACAAAGTGATCCTAAAAGGGTTCCGTTTTTCCTTTTGAGGTACGGCACCCTAAAAATCAGTCAAGTGCGAATCGAACTCGCACACGTAGTGTTCTGTACCATCAAAGTCAAAGTCAAATGATTTATTCAAAATAGGTAATAAATTACTCTTTTTGATGGTCTGATGTAGATTTGTAAGATATAGTGATAATTATAACGCAAACTTAAAACTAAAGCTACGAGCATCGTACAAGAAATAATACATTTTAATTTTCTAAGCAGCCATTTAAAATAAGTATTATTTGTAGTTCTAGAGGCAATAGAAATACAAATTCTGTGAAAATTTCAACTCTCTACTCGAGACTGTCGGCGGGCTGTATCGCGAGACGGTATGTATGAGAGACAGACGGATGCAGATGCATGGACTTACGGCCGATGGACGGACGGACAGCGGAGGCTTACTAATAGGGTCCCGCTGGCACCCTTCGGGTACGGAACCCTAAAAATTGTTCGCAAAGATTTTTTCGTTCGAAGGACGTTTACAAAGGTCTCTTGAAAGTAGACTACACACTAGTCTCCATGTTATATTATATATTATATTATATACCTATATGATTTATGACTTAAATTAATAAATTGCAAACGTTACGGTCACGTCTTTCCTCTAACTAGTCGAATCACAAATCCATTATGAAAACGTTTTCATGTAATAATTATAGTAAAACACTACCCCCATATTTTACGTCTTTATGTCTGATATTTTTGATCTCTCATTTATTATATCGTTTTAAAGATTGTAGGTATATACCCATATTGTAGTCCGTACAAAATGACTTCTCACGCGCCATTTTAACTTTATGGGTCAACTGTCAAAAGTACGGCTCACCAGTCACCTTTAGAATAAGGACAAAAATCGTACTTTTGACATGAAATTTGACACAAAAAGTTAAAATGGCGCGTGAGAAGTTATATTTAACGCGTTATATTATTTATTTATTTATTTTTATTTTTATTTTTCATGTACCAAAATTGTAGTTACAAAGTAATAATAAATTAAGTTACATTGGAAATGCTTATCTCTAAACAGAGATTTCTTCCAGCTTCCCATTCAAGGTTGTGAGTAAGGCGTATCAAGAAGTGGAATAGGTCTACGGTACTAGAATCTAATAAACTACATAAATATCTTATAATAAATACCCAAATCAACTTATATACAATAATAATACTTATAATAAATAATTATATACATAATATGTGAAAAATATAAATACATATAATATATAAAATACTCTATTGTAATGATAGGTAATACTGCTTCACTCTGTATTTGAATGAGTGTACTGAGTGGCAGTTCTCTCTGACATTTTCAGGAAGTGAGTTCCAAAGTTGTGTAGCTAGTACGGTGAAAGATTTGTTATAAAAGACTGTGTTACAATGGGGAGTGACGAGAGGATTTTTTGAGACACACGACCGCATAGGTCTAGTAGGAGGGCGGGATAGTTGAAATCGCTCTCGTAGATAACCAGGGGAAGAGGTATTAAGAACATTGTAGAGAACAGTCAGAATATGCAAATTGCGGCGAAAGCGTATTGGGAGCCACTTTAACCGACGACGGTAATCGGAAATATGGTCGAATTTGCGCAGGCCGTATATAAACCGTGTGCACAAATTCTGAAGTCGATCGAGTTTGTCAAGTAGCTCTTCGGTAGCATCCAAGTAGCAGACGTCCGCATAGTCGAGAATCGGAAGCAACAGGGAATGTGTTAGCATAATTTTGGTACGCAGCGGAAGGAAATTCTGCAGTCTCCTCAAGGAATGGATCGAATAATGCATACGTTTACTGATCTGATTTATATGTGCTGCCCAAGCGAGGTTGCCATCCATAGTCAACCCTAGGTTTTTTGCTGTGGATGTGTAAGCAACGGGTGTGCCATCATAATAAACCAAAAGCAGATCACTGAAGGCAATACGATTTCTTAGCGGCCTGCTTCCAATGACCATAACCTGCGATTTATTAGGGTTAACTAATAAACCAAAAGAGTTCGCCCAATTTTTAATAGCAACTAGGTCTGTGTTCATTGCTGTTATCTCTGCATCCAAGTCTGACAGTGTTGCATGCCTATAGAGCTGAAGATCGTCTGCATATAGGTGGTAGTTAGAACTAATAATTTTGGTGATTTCATTGATGAAAATTGAAAAGAGAAGGGGGGATAGTACACCGCCTTGAGGTACACCAGCAGAGAGACAAGCCCAGTCAGAGTTAGCCTCTTCAGTGCGCACCCTCTGCAGGCGACCGTGAAGATAAGAGTGAAACCAGTCAATCAGGATATCAAAGTCAACTGAATTAAAGGCGTTACTAAAATCCAACAAGGCGATAATAGTTACTTTTTTGTTATCCATTGCGTAACGAATATCATCAGTGACTTTGATTAACGCTGTAATGGTGCTGTGAGAGGGCCGAAAACCTGATTGAAGGGGACTCATAAGATTGTTCTTAAAAAGAAACGTGGATAATTGTTTAAAAACAGCATTTTCTATAATTTTTGAAAGAATAGGTAAAATCGAAATGGGACGAAACTGTGAGAAAGAATTAGGATTAGCAATTTTCGGTAGGGGAATGACATGGGCCATTTTCCAGTCTGCAGGGAAGATCTTATGAGCCAAGGAGAAGTTTAATATGTGTGTAATAATAGGCACCATAAGATCTAAAACGAGTAATAACATGTCACGGCTCAGGCCATCACTACCAACAGCTTTTGTTGAAATGGAAAGGATGTACTTCTTTACATCGTCCTCCGCAACTTCTTGGAAATTGAAAGGTTCGCACAAAGGAGGGGTGATGTTTGTTAATTTTTGAAGTGTTAGAGATTTTTTTGAATCCGAAACAGTAACAGGCGGAGTGGAAAAATGAGTATTTAGTGCATTTATATCAATAGAGATAGTAGAAGTACTAAGAAATTTGCCCACACCCAGGGATTTAAGAAATCTCCATTTTTCGGGAGTAGAAGCTTTATCTATCGAGGAATAGATATAGCGGCGCTTGGCATCCCTACACATCCTATTGCAGAGATTACGAAGTTTCTTATAGGCTGCCACATTTTCGTCAGTCGGGGATTTCTTACATTTAGTCTTGGCTTCTTAATTGTGTCAGTCAGCCAAGGTGCAGGTAAATGCCTAATCCTGACAGGTCTCACTGGAGCATGAGTATCATATAAATTGATGAGGAGAGTTGTGAAAACTCTTACTTTTATATCAATATCCGTTGCATTATACACGCAGGTCCAGTCAATTTCAGATGCATCTTTCCTTAAACACTCTATATTAATATTTTTGAAATTACGTTGCAGAATAACCTTAAGCTTACGTTTTGGGGAGCGCACTTCATAGCGAAGATATAAAAGGTCGTGGTAGGAGAAGGGTGCAGTGAGCTGCCCATGCAAAAGAACGTTGTGAGGATTCGAGGTTATTATCAAGTCTAGAAGAGAGGGAGCAAAACTTGGAGCGAAGTGGGTTTCTGAGAGAGGAAGGATAGTCATGTTAATAGAAGACACTAATGATTTTAGTTTTTGCGATCTACTATCGTTTCTCAGTAGGCACGTGTTAAAATCTCCCATTATAATAACGTCGGAGTAGGAAGGAGTAAGGTCCTCAAGAAGCTTTTCAAAAGCCTCAAAGTAGTTGATAGAGGACGAAGGGCTATATACAACACCAATAAGAAATTTAGAGTGGTGAGTACAGATTTCAAGGAAAAGATGTTCCAGACTACCAGAGTATGCAGAAGGTGACTGACTAATAATTTTGAACGTTAAGTGGTTCCGAATATAGATACACACACCGCCTCCTCCTTTATCTGTCCGATCATTACGGATAAGAGTAAAATCTGGTAGTCTATAAAGTTCCGAAGAGAGAGAAGGTTTGAGCCAGGACTCGGAAACGAGAATACAATCGACTAGGACGTTACTAAAGGATGCCATAAGATCATCATAATGTGCCGGAATGCTCTGTGCATTAATATGCACAAAATTAAGGTAGCGAGAGTCATCAGAAAATATAGAATTGAGTTTGTGTTCTAGAGAGAAGCTGCCGTTAAAGGATAAATTACTACATACACTTTGGAACTCATCAGAGGAAGAGCATGAAAAAAATTCATCATCACAATATATTGGTAATTCATCAGACATAATAGAGTACTAAATATAAAATGATATATAATAATATTTATAAATGAATATATATAAAAGTATGTAATATATTAAATAAACAATATTTTTATAAATAGATATGTACTAAGTAAGACTTTCAATACAAACTTACCCACACTCACTGGCAAAATGAATGAAGAAATCATTAAATTACAAACAAGCTCTGAAGTTAATAATTAGAAAAACTAAAATTAAATAGCAATATAATACACTACAGTCATTTCAAATTCTTTTGAAGTTATGTACCGCGATTAATAGCCTCAACTGGTGACAGAAGGGCTGGCTCATTTTTTGCGCAGCGGATCAGCCTGGCTGTCCAGCGCGGAAATGCAGCCAGTATTCTTGGCACCATTCCACGCGGTCATGATTTATATAGTAATTAGATAAGGCTAGCTTTAAGTTTTATTGTATTTAATTTTTAATTATAGACAAGCTATGAAGTTAATAATTAGAAAAACTAAAATTATGAACTGCTTATACTGATATCATTATGATATCATTATTCCTTCATTAGTTTTAAAAGGTAGGTAACAACAGGTAGGTAGGTAATGCAGTACCTATTTACGTATAAAGGTACGTTATTTTTAACAAGAACCGGCTACCTACCTACCTAATTACATAGGTAGGTACTATCGAGTTTCTTGTAAACTACGTAAGAATTTTTACACGTGGACAGCATGCTGCTTACAAATTACTAGCGTAGCGTCACTCTGAAAGAGACAGGTAGAAAGGTCTGGGTGTCCTCGACAGGTAAAAGCGAGACGGCTGAGCCGTAGCAGGGCCTGCGGTCTGCGGCGCGTAGGAGCCAGCAGGCCGAAAAGGGAGGTAGGTACCAGTTTCCCGCGCTGCATTCCGCGTTGTTTACGCGCCGTAGCGTGGCGGACAGCGAGGTTGACGACCGCCGCAGCACACCGCCATATTTTCGGTAATAAATAATAGAACAGCGCAACGCAGCACGATCGATCCGGCCCCCGGCAGTGCGGCGGCGCGATGCTTGGTGGCCAAAATATTGCACCCCACCCCCGCATCTCATCTGCGCCGGGAAGCTAAAAGTGGCAGCCGGCAAGCATACTTCGACGTCGTAACCTCATTGCAGTTTGATGCCTGCGCTGAGTGCGTCTGTCTAGCCTTGCAACATGCTCTACAGCTATTTGAGTTGCAACTATCTATACATTTTGCGTACAATTTTTGTATCTAGGTATTTACGCACATGAAAATAACAATGTAGGTAGCAGGCATAGTTATAGTAATCGCCGTTTAAAACTGCGGGCGTCGGCATTTTACAAACGCTCACTTGATTAGGTATAAAATGCCGAGGGCAAATTGTAGATAGGTACCGTATCATGCTTGTGACCTATACTTTGGCGAAGAAAAAAGAAAAACAGACGTCCGGACGAAGTTCGAGCTGTGGTTCGAGTAGGTGAAGCTGAATGAAGGGACCAAGGGAAAACGGCGAGGCTTCCGGGGTAGCTCCTTTAAAAACTTGATACACTTATGCCGCCCCAGTATCGGTGCCCCGAAAGTCTGCCGGATATTTTAAGAAAATGCGTATTTTTGGGCCACCCGATATCGGGTCCCTAAAGTCTATAAGTTACATGGCATTCAAAAAGACCGGCATTTTATAATAGTCTTCGAAATTCTAATACCTATCTAGCGAGCGTTTGTATTTTACACGGTTTGTTAACGGCGGAATTCTTTGTTGCGTGCGTCACTAAAAACCAATATATTATTCAAAAATACATTTAAAGTATCCCAAAAAGCAAAAACTGCTAACAGGTAACATTGGGCGTTTTTATCGAATGAAAATTTCAACTTCAGAAGATCGATACAATATCTTATTCAAAAAGTCACTAAGCTTAGCTTTATAATAGTTCACAAAAATATTGGCTCTTCGAGCTGGATCTCAATCGACAGACGACGATAGATAACTAAGTAAGTAGTAAAGTATTACTTAGGCTCATTTTATATTATTTTGCCCGAGATCACAGAATATATAATAGTACTAACGTACCGAGATACCCTGAATACTAATGCAATAAAATGTATCCTTGTAAAATGTGAATTCACTGTACAACTTATTAAACTTACTAGTAAGATTGATAAAATAAGCTCACCACATAAGAAATATATGTACATTATTTGAATGTGTTTTTTTATTGTACAAAAAATATTTAAATGAGACCGAAATCTGACTTGAATGGAGCGGAGACGCAACGAGAGCACATGAGCGATATCGCTAGGCGGTTTATCACATACTTAAGTCAATTCAAGGCCACGCATTGCGAAATATTTTCGATACATTGTTTTGATAAGACTTCAAGGTGTGTATTCTTTCGCTATAGGTAAACATTACAACTTATACGCAATCCACGCGAAAGTGTGCCTGCACTGTCTGTTGTTTCTTAGCTGAACCGATATTGCCGAAAGGCCCCTATTTATAGCTTGCATCATGGATACGGACGTCGGACATGTTAAGGTTCGTACGCACCTGAGCGGCGCGGCGCGGCGCTTCAGTCCGACTGCAGAACGCTTCACCTCAGGCCGCTCGACGGTGCCTACCGCACTACAACTTCAGTACGCGGCAGCTCGCGTCACTTGCGCGTCACTTTTACACCCGTTCGCGTACGAGCAACAACGTCGCAAGATGAGCGACAGTGAAGAGGATTTGATTATTATTTCTTTGTTGTGCAGAAGAAGAACGAATTATCGAAGAGAAAAAACCGGCCAAGTGCGAGTCAGGCTCGCGCAATGAGGGTTCCGTACTACAGTCGTATGATTTCGATAATTCAAAAACTATGATGCATAAAAATAAATAAAAATCTGTTTTAGAATGTACAGGTGAAGACCTTTCATATGATACCCCACTTGGTATAGTCACTCACTTCGAAAGTTGAAAATACTAATTATTAGTTCATGACCACAATTTAATTTTTTTTGTGTGATCTAACCCTAAATTCACGGTTTTCAGATTTTTCCCCAAATGTCAGCTATAAGATCTACCTACCTGCCAAATTTCATGATTCTAGGTCAACGGGAAGTACCCTGTAGGTTTCTTGACAGACAGACGGACAGACAGACAGACAGACAGACAGACAGACAGACAGACAGACAGACAACAAAGTGATCCTATAAGAGTTCCGTTTTTCCTTTTGAGGTACGGAACCCTAAAAAAGAAGAAGAAATGGATTGCTGACATACCAAAGTCACGCTATCAAGAAGGATATCACATTTTGTTTCCTCGCCTTCTTAATGACTCTGTACCATTTCACATTTACTTCAGAATGTCGAAGACAAAATTCTATATGCTATTGCCTAATAGTTTTTGTGGAAATTACATTAGAAACAATAGGTATACCACACAGGTCGGTAATATAATCCTACAAGAAACCTATGTCCAGCAGTGGACATATCTATCGGTTGATGATGATGAAGATGATGATAGTTTTTATGGAAATTATAAAAAAATATTTATGCATATCCATACTTATATTATTATCAACGCAAAAGTGTATTTGTCTGTCTATCTACTAGCTTTTCACGGCTCAACAGCTTAACCGAATTTGATGAAATTTGGTACAAAGTTGAATTACATCCCGGGGAAGGACAGGCTACTTTTTATCCTGGAAAATGAAAGAATTTCCACAGGATTGTTAAAGGCCCATTTATATGAAGTTTGGACCAGAGGTAGCTTGCATTCCGGGAATTGACAGAGGTAGGCAACTTTTTATCCCGGAAAATCAAAGAGTTCACACGGGATTAAAAATCTAAAAAAAAATGCAACTAGATGATGCCTGCGACTTCGTCCGCGTGGATTTAGATTTTTCTATAGGTGAGCACATTTCCGGGAATTACCTACTAGTACCTATATACCTGAGATAGATTATACCCTGTAGGATAAAAGTAGCCTATGTGTACCTACACATAGGCTAGTTTTATCCCGAAAATCAAAAAGTTTCCACGGGATTTTTAAAAAACCTACATCTACGCGAACGAAGTTGCGGGCATCAGCTAGTCCCTTAGGTTCTGTGGAAATTACATTAGAAAAAGCATTTTCGCAAAATGTCTTTGTTTTATGTGCAATAGAATATATAAAATAGGCAGGTAAACACAGGTACATATTATATCTAAATACCTATATAAAAGAAAAAGGTGACTGACTGACTGATCTATCAACGCACAGCTCAAACTACTTGACGGATCGGGCTGAAATTTGGCATGCTGGCTAGCTAACTAGCTAATATGACGTAGACATCCGCTAAAAAGGGATTTATGAAAATTCAACCCCTAAGGGGGTAAAATAGGGGTTCGAGATTTGTGTAGTCCACGCGGACGACGTCGCGGGCATAAGCTAGTATAATATAAATACAAGTACAACAATAGGTAGGCATATTTCCGAAACTATTAATTCTACCTAGATGAAGTAGGTAGGTATAATATGTACATAATATATTATAGTTATTTAATCAGGATTATTTTTACCATTGATGTTTTCTCATAACGCTCGGAGAGACATTTATACATTTAGACACTGGGAAGGGGGGAAGCCGACATCCTAGGGGTTGGGACCTTTGAGGATATACTTCTAAGAGCATGAGGAACACGTCATGTGTCAAAAATTAAACCTACGTTATTTATTTTGAGGTCTATCTTGCCGATTCTTGCCTGTACTTTAAATACCTAACAAGATGCGCGTGTATCTTATTCGAGCGACGTACGCATACTGAAGCGCCGCGCCGCGCCGCTGGGTATGTCGCACTAGCGTCACTGCACTGCGCGTCGCTTCAGTGCGCTTCAAAATATTCTCTCCAGCCGTGCCGCGCGGCAACGCGCGGTGAAGCGCCGCGCCGCGCCGCTCTAGTGCGATATGCGCCATACAAAATGATAGAAATGATATTTTGAAGCTCTGTGCCGCGACGTGAAGCTCACTGAAGCGCCGCGCCGCGCCGCTCAGGTGCGTACGAACCTTTATTGTTCTCAAAAAAAAAACCGGCCAAGTGCGAGTCGGACTCGCGCACGAAGGGTTCAATGTAAATATATTTGAAAGGAATCTGACTGACCTATCAACGCACAGCTCAAACTACTCGGGTCGGGATGAAATTAGGTATATTATGCAGATAGTTGTTATGACGTAGACATCCGCTAAGAAAGGATTTTCGAAAATTCAACCCCTAAGCGGGTAAAATAGGGGTTTGAAATTTGTGTAGTCCACGCGGACGAAGTCGCGAGCATAAGCTAGTTATCTATAAAAACGGCAAAAAAATCACGTTTCTTGTATGGGAGCCCCCCTTAAATATTTGTTTTATTCTGTTTTTTAGTATTTGTTGTTATAGCGGCAACAGAAATACATCATCTGTGAAAATTTCAACTGTCTAAACTATCACGGTACATGAGATACAGCCTGGTGACAGACGGACGGACAGCGGAGTCTTAGTAATAGGGTCCCGTTTCACCCTTTGGGTACAGAACCCTAAAAACCAAAGACACGAGATTTTTAAAAACCTCAATGTAATAACTGCGTCATCATCATCATCATCAACCGATAGACGTCCACTGACATAGGTCTCTTGTAGGGACTTCCACACGCCAAGGTCTTGCGCCGCCTGAATCCAGCGGCTCCCTGCGACTTGTCTGATGTCGTCCGTCCACCTAGTGGGGATCTTTCAACTCAACGCTGCGCCTTCCGGTGCGAGGTCGCCACTCCAGCACATTGGGACTCGCAAGTTCCAACGTCTATCGGTTTTCCGAACTATGTGCCCTGCCCATTGCCACTTCAGCTTCGCAACCCGTTGAGCTATGTCGGTTACTCTAGTTTTCGTATACTGATATCTCCTCATGTAACAACTTATTAACTTATTTACTTTTTACAAGTTACTCGTAATTATTATAATGAACATTAGATTCATAGGTAGTTACATCGATAGCCGCGCAAACTCGTTATTGGAGTGTTGGGCTATAGGTGAAAGGTCACCGTATTTATGTTGTATTTATACCGGGGCCTGATAACGTTACCGAATTTAACATTGTAAATTATATTACGTAAGTATAAGCATAAGTAAAAATAATTTTGTAACTACTTACTAACTAGTTTCTGTTCACAGATAAAACATTATTATTGTATACCTATACATTTATGCTAATTCTATTCTGTTAAATAGATTTCATTAAGTATAATTTTAAGTAATCTCATGTGGCCTTTTGTTAAAACTAGATTTATATTTTATTTAAATTTAAATATAATAAGTATGTAATTACGCTGTTGATTACTTTCAAATAAACAAAATAAAATAAATAAATAAGCAATTAGATGATGCCTGCGACTTCGTCCGCGTGGATTTAGGTTTTTAAAACTCCCGTGGGAACTCTCTGATTTTACACAAATTATACAAAGTAGCCTATGTCCTTCCCCGGGATGCAAGCTATCTCTGTACCTTTCATCAAAATCAGTTGAACGGATGTGCCGTGAAAAGCTAGCAGACAGACAGACACACTTTCGCATTTACAATATTAGTATGGATTGCCGCTAATTCTGCTGTATACAATTTCCTAACTTAACTAAATTAACAGGTCTTAATCTAATGATATCCTTTTTCGTAGGGAGCATTATGAAAAGGATAGCAGTACATTTAGTTTAGACCTGTCATTTTAGTATCTAAAGTTTATAGAAATTGTGTGTACCGATATAGGCAATTATGGCTAAATCTGTTGTAGGTACACACAATTTCCGTTATTACGAAGTTATCTTCTACCTAGGTAGGTACCTACTTCATATTGTAATAATTATTTCAGTAGGTACTACTACAAACAACAATAATTATAACAGCTCACACGTTTGTCGTTTATTTTTATTTTTTATTGAGATACAAGTTAGCCCTTGACTGCAATCTCACCTGATGGTAAGTGACGATGCAGTCTAAGGTGGGAGCGGGCTAACCTGAAAATAGTATGGCAGTTTTTATTAAACCCATACATTTTTGGTTTATACACGGCATCGTACCGTAACGCTAAATCGCTTGGCGGCACGACTTTGCCGGTTGGGTGGTAACTAGCCACGGCCGAAGCCTCCCACCAGACCAGACCAGAAATTTAGAAACTATAAAATTCCAAATCCCTGCCAGGAATCGAACCCGGGACCTCCCACTAATAAGACCACAGCGCTTACCACTGCGCCAGGGAGGTCGTCGTACCTTTTTTGTACATTTTTATTGTTAACTAGCTTATTCCCGGGACTTCGGCTGCGTGGACTACACTTTCGAACCCCTATTTTACCCGCTTAGGGATTGAATTTTCAAACATCCTTTCTTAGCGGATGTCTATGTCATAATTTAGCTGTCTGCCGGATCCGTCGAGTAGTTTGAGCCGTGCGTTGATAGATCAGTCAGTCAGCCAGTCAGCTTTTCCTTTTAAATGTAGGTATATATGTAGATTAGGTAAGAGACTAAAGAGTTTTATAGTAAGTAAGTATAATAATAAAGTGAATAGGTAGGTATAGTTTTCTGTTTTTCCCAAACTGCTAGAAAAAATCAATAAGTTATTGTCATCGCGTCAACACGGCATTATGGCATGGCGTATGTACTGGCATTTACCGGATAGTTAACAGATTTACTGCAACATCGATCCTGTTTTATACCTACTGTCTACTACGAGTACATTACACTGCAAAGAACACAAGGGCTTGTTGTTTCCGCGTCATTACATCTTGATGAGGTAGGTACCTACCTACCTTACTATTTCATTGAAATTTATCTACGTTAACGATTAGCCCTCTAACAAATAAACCTGGAATAGCGGTGGAATAGTTATAGGATGTTAATGAAATGGAATAGTTTTGTATTTTGCCTTCAAATGTCAAATTACTGATGACAGAGAAAGACAAAACAGTGGCCCTGCCGCGGTTGTTTGACAGCTACAATGTCACGATCGCAATCATCTCTGATTGGTTAATGCTCGCTCACTATTGGCCACAATGCATTGTTGCAACAGGAATCGCACAAATTCAGCCAATCAGAACAATTGAGATTGTAATAATGATTGATGCAGGTTTTAGACAATCGCCCTGCAGAGTAGGTATAACTATTCCACCGCTATTCCAGGTTTATTTGTTAAAGGGCTAGTCATTACGCAAGATAAAACCCTCAAAATGAAGGCTTTATAATATTTTCTAACAATATCAATACTTAATGTGATTAAGTACCTCATATGGGACGCATCTATGTGCTAAGGAGGAACCTAGTTATTTCCTTTTTAAAATTATATCTATGCAACCCTTTCAGTAATCATACAATTGCATCTGAGTAAGATTGTATTATCCCACAGCTGAATGAAGTTCTAGATATGTACTCAAGTATAGTGCGCATTGTGACCGATTCTGTTGTACACAATTCTCTAACATAAACTAAACTGACAGGTCTAAATATATTGCTATCCCTTTCATAATGCTCTCTGTGGAAAAGGATAGCGTTAGATTGAGTCCTGTTCATTTAAGATTATATGTGAGTTGTGATGAATGAATCCTACAACTTATTATCCTAGTCGGCAACAGAAAAATTCCAATGTCAATCATTTTTAGGGTTCCGTACCTCAAAAAGAAAACGGAACCCTTATAGGATCACTTTGTTGTCTGTCTGTCTGTCAAGAAACCTTACTTCCCGTTGACCTAGAATCATGAAATTTGGCTGATAGGTAGGTCTTGTAGCAGACATTAGGGGAAAAATCTGAAAACCGTGAATTTGTGGTTACATCACACAAAAAAATTGTGGTCATAAACTAATAATTATCCCTCCCCGATTGCCATCTCGACCTGTCGCGTACTATATAGATATACCTACCACGTATATTTTTTTTAATGACTAACAGCTTTGACTTCTTGCCGTTTGGAGCCTTTTTTAATGAATCATCAAGTAGGTCTCCAATACTTAGGCAATAACTATAACTAATCCAATTATTATTATAACTCTTATCACAAATTAATTTAACTTACCTATGTAGGTACCTACCTAGTTACTTGAATAATTTTAATAATAGTTTATTCTATAAAAATGCTGTTATTTAGCTGTACCTAGTAATCTAATCATTCATGCCTAATTCTTATCTACACTAATATTATAAAGAGGAAAACTTTGTTTGTTTGTTTGTTTGTTTGTTTGTTTGTTTGTTTGTACTGAATAGGCTCAAAAACTACTGGACCGATTTTAAAAATTCTTTCACCATTCGAAAGCTACATTATCCACGAGTAACATAGGCTATATTTTATTTTGGAAAAAAATAGGGTTCCGTAAGATATTTGGGTTTTTCGGACACAAGGTGTAAAAAATCAACCAGAAAAGTTACTTATTTTGCGTACGCTGCCTAAACTATAAAAGATAGAACCATAAAATGTTCTAATTAATTGTAGATCTTATAAATATCTACAAAAAAGTCCGCGACACACTATACCCATCTATGTCGAGTGAGGCACAGCAACCATTTTTTTATTTAAAAATCTTGAATTTTTTTTGGACTACATTTAAACGCGTTTATTTTACTCATGCTATTAATCCTTATCAAAATAAATGATTTCATCACTAAGAACAGTTTATGGAGATAATATTTGGTCTTTGAATGATTAAAATTGGACGTTTGGTTTTGAAGTTATGGCGAAATTAAAATATTACGATTTCTGCTGCACGGCCCGTTGTCTACACTAATATTATAATCTACACTATCTACACTAATATTATAAAGAGGAAAACTTTGTTTGTTTGTTTGTTTGTTTGTTTGTTTGTTTGTTTGTACTGAATAGGCTCAAAAACTACTGGACCGATTTTAAAAATTCTTTCACCATTCGAAAGCTACATTATCCACGAGTAACATAGGCTATATTTTATTTTGGAAAAAAATAGGGTTCCGTAAGATATTTGGGTTTTTCGGACACAAGGTGTAAAAAATCAACCAGAAAAGTTACTTATTTTGCGTACGCTGCCTAAACTATAAAAGATAGAACCATAAAATGTTCTAATTAATTGTAGATCTTATAAATATCTACAAAAAAGTCCGCGACACACTATACCCATCTATGTCGAGTGAGGCACAGCAACCATTTTTTTATTTAAAAATCTTGAATTTTTTTTGGACTACATTTAAACGCGTTTATTTTACTCATGCTATTAATCCTTATCAAAATAAATGATTTCATCACTAAGAACAGTTTATGGAGATAATATTTGGTCTTTGAATGATTAAAATTGGACGTTTGGTTTTGAAGTTATGGCGAAATTAAAATATTACGATTTCTGCTGCACGGCCCGTTGTCTACACTAATATTATAATATTATACCATAAAATGTTCTAATTAATTGTAGATCTTATAAATATCTACAAAAAAGTCCGCGACACACTATACCCATCTATGTCGAGTGAGGCACAGCAACCATTTTTTTATTTAAAAATCTTGAATTTTTTTTGGACTACATTTAAACGCGTTTATTTTACTCATGCTATTAATCCTTATCAAAATAAATGATTTCATCACTAAGAACAGTTTATGGAGATAATATTTGGTCTTTGAATGATTAAAATTGGACGTTTGGTTTTGAAGTTATGGCGAAATTAAAATATTACGATTTCTGCTGCACGGCCCGTTGTCTACACTAATATTATAATATTATATAAAGAGGTAATGTCGTTAAGTTTGTTTGTAGGGGGTAATCTTTAGAACTACTGAACCGATTTTAAAAATTCTTTCACCAGTAGAAAGCTACATTATTCCTGAGTGACATAGGCTATACGGGATCTTTAAAAACCTAAATCTACCCGGGCGAAGCCGCGGGGATCAGCTAGTATTATATAAAGAGGTAATGTCGTTAAGTTTGTTTGTAGGGGGTAATCTTTAGAACTACTGAACCGATTTTAAAAATTCTTTCACCAGTAGAAAGCTACATTATTCCTGAGTGACATAGGCTATACGGGATCTTTAAAAACCTAAATCTACGCGGGCGAAGCCGCGGGGATCAGCTAGTCAATAAATAAATAAGTAATTCAGATTCAAGAAATAGGTAGGTACCTGTCCTAAGCAGCATACCTACATATATTGTAACTGGACCCAAGTGTGCTATGATGAATAAAATACCTATGCCTACCTAATCTATTCTATATATAAAAATGAATCGCTGAATGTGTTGCTGATCGCAAATCTCGAGAACAGCTGAACCGATTTAGCTAATTCTTTTTTTAAGTACGAGGATGGTTCTTACGGAGAGAAAAATTTAAAAAATTGCCTGAAAAAGAATCGACTGTTAGGCGGTAGGTACGAAGTTCGCCGGGGCAGCTAGTTAATAATAATAATAACTACTTAACTAAACTTTGTTTACCGACCTACAATTTACCAATGTAATTGATTGAAGATTCCTATTATTATTTATCATGATAGGAATTGTATCTATCATAGAATGTAGTGCTAAGTGCCAACTGCCACGCCGAAGGGTCTGGTTGGTTACTTCACGGCGCGAGGGACCGAAGGGCCGGATGGTCAGGCATTCAGGCATGCGACGAGCGATGCCGCGACGACGACGGACGATGCGAGCAGTTGTTTACACCACCGCACCACGTGGTTGCCTACGGCGTATACCAATACAATACCGCATCACGTGGCCCGCATTTACACCTGTACTATGGCAAACGCATGAACATTCACACATTTATGAACCAGATTAGCCAGAGACGTAGTCACATTGAATGATTGAAAACATATGAAACGCTACCTGAGCTCGGCGCCTGCCGTGTTTGTCTGCTCCACGCAAACCACTATTGTTTCTTAACCGTCGCAGATAAGTGGAAACAGAACAATGTTATCACTTCGTCACAAACACCATTCACTAGTGATTATTATTATATTCGGTTATTTATTTATTAACACACTTGTAAACACAGGCGCACAGCGCGCATAGGTACCGGATAACACACAGACAAGTTATCGCGGACGACGCGCGCAAACGACTGGTGAGGAAACGGCGCGCGCGGGGCTGCCGGTGCCGAGTGCCGACCGACGACCCAGTCGAGGAATGTGGCTCGCCCGTTCTCGCGTGCTTATTTTTTTGGTCGGCCCGGACTCCGGTAGGGGATTCGAATGCTCTACGGTCTACGCTACGGACTACGACGACGCGACGCACGGAACGATCCTTGGCGCCCTTCGCCTGCGACTTGCGCCCCACTTCTTCTTTCTTCTTCTTCTTTGTCGTATCACTCTTGGCAGAGCGGTCGTGGTCATCACGAAGCAACGTCTTTGAGGGCAGATGTTATTCGCCTCACGAGCATTCGCCATTCCTCCCTGCTGGCCGACAGCCTGGTACACTCGTGCAAAGGACCGCCCACAGCAGACTTAATTTGGTCGGTCCATCGCATGGGTGACCTTCCTCGTCCTCTGGTGCCCTCCACCTTGCCCTGCACGACAAGACGCTCGATGGAGTCACTCTCACGCCGGGAGACGTGTCGAAGAATTTTAATATGCGACTCTGTACTATCGACGAAAGTCGTTTTTTAATGCCGAGTTCTTGGAGTATAGAGATGTTGGTACGAAATTCGGTCCATGAGACTCCTAGCATTCGCCTCCAGCACCACATCTCCAGAGCATCAATCTTCTTCTTCTCGACCAGTCGCAAAGTCCACGTCTCCGCAGCGTATAAAATATGGGGAAAACAAGTGTTTGAACGAGCCGGATCTTCGTAGCTTTTGAAATGTTCCTGTTCTTCCATATTTTCTTCAGCTTGTCCATCGCAGTTCTTGCATACGTCGTTTTACTTCTTCTACGCAACCTCCATTATTCGAAATTAAAGCACCAAGATATGTGTAGGATTGGATGACCTCGCAGTTCGCAATCTGAGTGACTTCCGGCGAGTTATTGTTGGCTCGGTCTACAATCATCATCTTAGTTTTACTGCGGTTTATCTTTAATCCGAACTCTAGGCTCACGCGCTCCATTTTGAGAAGTAGTTCCTCCATATGACGAGCACTGGTTGCAAACAGGGTGGTATCGTCACGTGCGCCCCACTACGTGGTGCAATATGAGTGATCCAGATCTTCCCCAGTCTCTGATCTCAATCTCCCAGCCCGGCTACATTAAAGGTAGCCGAACTCGGGCCTGATTGTTGAGGAATAAATAGCACAAATAATTCAGTCGGCCTGAAAGTCCTGAAGCAAACAAACAGTGAACAAGAAACGCCCGTCGCGCATTTTGATAGGTATATTAGACTCTATCATAATTTGAAAATATGGAGGAATAATTTTATTTATGAAGGTGTTCACGCTGCGAAGTAGAAGCTGCTTATTGTAACGTCAGAACTCAGACATGCAGCATGCTTCATACAGTTCATTGTATTACAAATCATACACGTGTACACACGCGTTCAGTGTTGGTCAACTTTGCAGCGGACTTGAAACGGCGCGGCGCGGTGGCGCGCGTCCTGTTTGCAGTGCATCCATCTATTCGATTAAGTTTGCATGATGATTGATCACGCACTAGTTGAATTAGTCATGGCGTCACTAGTGACGGACGACGACTCGTTAGCCATCCTAGGTTTATTGCTCGCAATCAAGGAAGCTAAGCTTTCTTATAATTTTAATTCGATTGTCCCTACCGTATACATAAGTAACTAGTGCAGCGACTCCGGTATGCTTTCGGTTATAGTAGCAACATATAAAATAGAAACGGACTCAGAGTCGAACCTTGGTGGGCACCGATTATAACTGCAGCACTGCTGCAGAGTGCAGTCGCGACCACAACTCATCCAACCAGAATCGAAATATCGATATTTCAAAATCATCGTATTAAATTGTGGTACGTATTCGTATTTACATTTCATTATGCAGTTTTAGGAGCTATGTGCGTTTTAATTAATTAAATATCACTTGCTTTAACACTGAAACAAAACATCGTTAGGAAACCTGCATGCCTGGAGTTCTCCATATATAATTTTTCAAAGCTGTGTGATGTCTGCCAATCCGCAATTGGCCAGCGTGGTAGACTATGGCCAAGCCCCTTCTCACACCGAGAGGAGACCCGTGTCATGTATAAGAGCCGGCGATGAGTTGATGATGAATGATGATGAAGTATACTTATAAAAGTATTGATACTTAAATAAATTTTTAAGCAAAGCGATACGCCACGCGGCCGCCGGCTGTAATGCTGTCCGGCCTTTATACCTACTAAAAAGTTAGGAGACCCCTGGTCCAGACTATAGGACATACCTAGTACCTATGACCTATTTAAGCATCCTACACACAAACGGTACATGACCATTAGCACTTTTGATTGGATTTAATTGATAACTTTCAGACATGGCCGCCGCATGATGTAATTCGATGTTACTGATGTTAGTAATGAGACTCGAGTGTGGCCACTTCGATGTGCAGTTGACCCCAATCGCCCCCAATCGAAGGACTAAATTGTTTGCCCGATCAATGATATTATGATCTAAGAAACTACATGATCACTAGGTATATTATAAACACGTAAGTCTATTTGTTTGTTGGTTTATTGGTTTGTCCTTCAATCACGTCGCAACGCGAACGGAGCAAACGGATCGACGTGATTTTTTGCATGGGTATAGTTAAAGATCGAGAGTAATATTAAATATAGGTTATCTTTCTACTTTATATCCCGGAAAACAGAGTTCGAGAGTTTCAGAGAAGTTGCGGGCGTCAGCTAGTATATACATATATATTTTCTGGTGCCAAACACATAGGTAGTAGGTACCTACCTACCTTTCTATATACCTACCGATCATTCTAGTGCCTATGGACGTTAGTACTATTATATATTCTGTGCTATGGGTAGGTATTCCTCCTTATCATAGGTACCTATCTAATATGTACTTGTAAAACAAATAAGGTGCTTTGGGGTAAATAAAGGGGTGAATGCGAAAGTTTATTTTTTCTACCAATAGGTACTATACTAGCGTTATTATACTGATTAGGATCACCAGGCTAGACGCCACCTTTATATGACCCTATTCCTGTACTGAAATCTGCGCTACAGGTAGGCTGAGGCAGGTCGTAACTCTTAATAATAATTAATCATACATAATGTTGAGCTGAGGCCGACGGTAAACGTCCACATGTTATTTTAGAGAATACATACCTACTTGGCTACTTACCTACGTATTTCACTTCAACAAACATGCGACTTATAGGCGCCATGCTATGCACGATATGTGTCGACTGCCAAATGCTTCTTCTTCCTTACCTTATCCCACGCTACGTGGGCTATTCCCATAATTCTTTTAAAATAACTTAACTAGAGGAGTTATAAAATAATATTGCGTCATTTAGTGCTAACGGATAAATTTTGAACAAAATCTTTTAAAAGAAATCTAAGTAGGTACCTACCTACTCTAAGTGTATCTACCTACCTATTAGGTACAGTAGCCTGCAGGAAATATTCTACATCGACCTTTAGAAAGAGGTTTCGGCTTCGTAGAGCGTTGTCTCTGTCAATCACACCTATGTGACGTTTTGTCGGTCTCAACGACAGAGGCAACGCTCTACGAAACCGCCAATTCTTTCTAAAGGTCTATAAAAACAAATAATACAAAATAGCCAGCATAAAAATTAAAGTGTTATTTCTTGTACGATGGTACGGAATTCTTCGTGAGCGCGTCCGACTCGCACTTGGCCGATTTCTATAGCGACCTTGCTCTTAGTTATAAAAGTCATACAAATAACTATGTAGGTACATGACAGGTTGAAATGGCAATCGGGGAGGGAACGCCCCGCACACCCGCATAGCCCCCGCGCTAACTCGTTGCTGGCGAGCGCGGCTGATGTGCGGTTGTACGAGGCGTTCTCCCGCCCCATAGCCCGATTGCCATCTCAACCTGTCTCGGACTATACCTACCTAGGTAGAGCAGCTAAATGATTTTCACGTTGTTCGCAACACCGGACTAAGAGGCGGCATAGTTAGCAGGGCTCAGTGTCAGGCCAGGTCAATTATTGATAACAAGCAAATTAAGCCACAGCCAACGTGAATTTTATCACCTTCTTATGTACCTACTCATCCAAATTAACTCTTGTACAGAACGCGGCAGAAAGTAGTGTATATCGTCATTTAGAAGGAGGTAGCAGATTTATATTTATATGTATGAGTGACAGAGACAACGCTCTACAAAGCCGAAATGGCATTCTAAAGACCATAACACACTATATACCAGAGCTAAAGACCAATGTACACACATTACTTTCTGCCGCGTACTATACCTACCTACTCGACAATTATATGTTTGACTAGCTTATGCCCGCGACTTCGCCTGCGTGGCCTGTACCAAATTATTGCTAACACCCATTTTACCCCCTTAGGGATTGAATTGTCAAAAATACTTTCTTAGCGGATGTCTAAGTCATAATAGCTCTCCAGCCCAATCCGTCCAGTAGTTTTAGCTGTGCGTTGATAGATCAGTCAGTCAGCTTTTCCTTTTATACATTTTTACTAGTGAATGCTTGAAAATAGATACCTAGATAAAACGGTAGATATTTTATGTTAGGTACCCAATTAAAACATTTTATTTTAAAAAGTAAAAGTGTATTTTATAAAAACAAATAATTCAACCTTAATTAGAAGTGTTTAAATAATGTAAATTAGGCTCATCCGTTTCAAAAACTTCTTTGACAGTTTCCAGTACGAGTGACTGTATCATGTTTACCTGTAAACGAGACAATTTACCATAAACGCACAAACAAATTTACAGTAAGTAGGCGTCACTATTCATATTATAAATGCGAAAGAGTGTTTGTTTGTTGGTTTATTGGTTTGTCCTTCAATCACATTACAAGGAGCAACAGATCGACGTGATATATTTTGCATGGCTATATGTACCTACTTAGGTAGTTAAAAACCAGGAGAGTGACATAAAATCCTAGCCGATGCCCGCAACTTAGTCCGCGTGGATTTAGGTTTCTAAAATTCCGTGGAAAAATCACGTTGATCCGTTGTTCAGTTGCGGCGTGATTAAAGGACAATCCAATAAACCAACAAACAAACACACTTTCGCATATTTTATAATATGTGTGTGATATAAACATCGGCAAGGGAAACCTTGATTAAATGAAACAGTTGACTTTATCCTGTCAAGATAGAGTTCCTAGTCCATAGTTCATAGCATTTAAAGCCAAATGGCCAAACTTTTCGGAGTTATGTGCGTTTTAAATAATTAATTATTACTTGCTTTAACGGTGAAGGAAAACATTGTGAGGAAACCTGCACGCCTGAGAGTTCTCCATAATGTTCTCAAAGGTGTGTGAAGTCTACCAATCCACACATGGCCAGCGTGGTAGACTATGGCCAAACCATGATCATGTCATGTCAGAGCCAAATGTAGAAGGCGACAAAATAAATTCATGATAAGAGCCATCACGCACTTATCCGATCAGAGTCAAAATAACGGATACTTATATGAAAAACTCGAACCGACCTCGGATATTGCTTACGCACTAATCCGATTTCTGATCTAAATCCAGACTATTCAGTGGACATCTTTGACATATCTACGTCAAACATCCGAATTGAATCAGAGGCACATCCGAGATATTATTCTCATGGATGACGGAGAGAACTCCGATGACGGAAGTCGGGATGTAATGCGTATACCGTGCGTACCATACAAATAGTTCTATGACTACTTCGGAACGTATTTTCACGGACTCGGATCGGATGAGTGCGTGATCGCTCTAAAGAGCCGGCATTCTCGATTTTTGAGTTATAAAATCCGTGGCATTATAATATCACTAGCTGACGCCCGCGACTTCGTCCGCGTGGAATTAGGTTTTTTTAAAATCCCGCGGGAACTCTTTGATTTTCCGGGATAAAAAGTAGCCTATGTCACTCTTCAGGTCTTTATGCCATATGCCCATGCAAAAAATCACGTCAATCCGTTGCAACGTTGCGACGTGATTAAAGGACAAACCAACAAACAAACACACTTTCGCATTTATAATAAGGGTACTGATAGTGATGGTCTATTAATTTATTTGCCAAATTGTCATACTTTGCATTGCCTACAGGAGAAGATACAATATGTAAGAACTATTACGATTTGACAATATGTAAAAAATAAACTTACTTGTTCTTGTGGACAATAGCCATCATCTGTAGATCTAGCTACGGTAATTAAAACGGGTGGCGGCAATTTAAATAAAAATTGTCTTAAAGTTTTCGTAATGGCAGTTTTTATTTCTTCTTCCGTGCTTATGTGATACGGCAAGCCCCCTTGGTCTCTGGTGCAGCCTGCTGCGTATATCATCCACCAGTCAGGAGTTTGACCCAGTCTATTTGCTTCCGCAGTAACATTTTCGACTAAATCACAAACCTGAAAGAATAAACTGTAATGAAATATAACATTATAGAGTACTATCATCTTTTAATTCTACATAATGAATTGATTTCTCAACCTTTTTATGAATTTCGGTATTTGGTCCCTTATAAAGCTTCAAACAACCAAATTTTTCTAAATGTTCAAACAAGTTTTCGAGTTCTTGTAATTGAGATTCTCGTAGGTCTGTATATTCTGCTAAGGCTTTTGCGTCGCTATCGGACGGTAGAATAGAAGAAAAGATAGTTTCCAGCCGATCGTATAATCCAATTTTCTCAAATAAATTAAGAAATGGATTTCCAGTACTGAAAAAGTCTAAGTCTATATCGAGAACATACGGATGAGTTATTCCAAGATGCAGAGCCAATTTATTTATTCGATCCTCGTCGACATCTGAAAGCTCTGCAACGGTAAATGTAAATGGCTTTTCACTGAGCAAGTTCGATGAATACAATGCATCCGACAAATAATAGGGTTCTCGACTGTCGACGCGGAGCAAGCCTGTGGCGGGGTGGTCTCCGACGTGAATAACGCGAGTGCCATCGCTAAATTGCTTCGCCCACGGTGGTCGCAGCCACACCACTCGACCTATATGGCCGGCTGCCGCCGCGGGCACAATCCAATTTTCTATTTGCAATAAAGGCAAAAGTTTCCTACCAGACCTAGCTTCTTTCCCCTTTAATTTACGATCTATAAGCATGTCTGGATGTGCATCCAAATGCAGTAACGTTGTCCCTTCTATCGGTAGTTTTTTTCCTCCGATAGCGGAGTATATAAACTGCAGGGCATCATTGTGTTCCTCTACCACGTATACTGGAATCTTTTTAAAATGTTTTAAAGGTTGTATCTTGCCATCGGTATCAATTTGTTTATTCATTATTCAAAAAGCTTTTCACTGATTTGTAAATTAACACGATGTAACTGGAATAAGTTACATTTTTGTACTCTGAAATGAAGTGAAAAAATAATTTTTTCAATAAAAATATTAAACATTTATACCTATAAGATATCCAAAACTGCGTGCTTGAATTTTGTTAAAGTAAACAGCAAGTAATAAACAATAGTTAGTACCTAATAAATAACAGACTTTAACTTCTTTCCTAGTTAGAGTCTAAGCACACGAGTAGATATTCTACAGAGAAGAAGCTTCATACAACCGGCTGGCTGTAGGTACACTCACTCATAGCGCTGCTCACGCACACCACAACGTGTCACGGACGCTCCTGTGAGCCCAGTTGGATAGCGAACGGCAAGGCTGTGGGTCGTGCGCATTGATATTTGATACTTAGCGAGAATATTTATATATTACTTCCGAATTAGTTACGTGTAAATTGAACAAAAAATTAGACTTAGTGATATATTTTGTAGTAACTATATTAAATTAATTCATTTTACTAAAGTAAGTTAGTACCTAGGCACTGTCAGTCTGTCGGTTAGTCTGTCAGTCTGTCTGTCTGTCTATCAGACTGTATGTCTATCTGTCTGTCATTCTGTCATTCTGTTGTCAGTCTATCAGTCTGTCAGTCTGTCAGTCAGTCTGTCTGTCTGTCAGTCTGTCTGTCTATCTGTCTGTCCTGTCTGTCTGTCATGTCATTAGCAATTTGCGGGACTTATATTTAGTATTTTTTTCTTTTAATTTTTCACTTGCAACAGGTGACAACCCTATAAGAATAGGTATAAAATTTTGAACAGTATAGGAAGCTTCCCCTCTGTAGGGATATCTACTCGTGTGGTCTAAGTTAACGTTTCGAAACAATATGCAACTGCGTAACTTTGCGTCCTTCAGAATTGGGTCAAGGTTTTGTAACAAAAAAAGCAAAAAGAAAGTTCCACCGGCTCTACCCCACCACCTCGTTGGAACTGCGCAGATATTTTCGACATTGACGAAAGATTAGAGAAAATATCGTCCAAACAGTACCTACCTATTCAGGTAAGGATACATAGTACGTATGCATGTGTAAACATAATTTATTACGCGCAACATGACAACAGTAGCAGAGGAATCGATACTGATTGATTTCACCTCATTCATAAGTTTTTTTAGCAGTGCCCTCTGGATTTAACAACGGCATTATAAATAATAATATATGTTAGTTATGTTAACCTATGTAACTTTATTAGGTAGGTACATAAACAAATACCTACCGATTACAAAATTACCATGTTTCTTCTCTTTTAAAATATCAAATCTATATTTATTATGTTTATTTTAGAGGACGCCAAGTAATCTTATATTTTAATGAATTGCCGATAGGTGTTATGTTAATGAGTATCAATCGCTCCATATAGCGTGAGGTAGTTTTAATGAATTCATTAATGTTTTAAAGCCGCTACCGCAAACAATACCTTTGGCTAATGGTTTATAGAAAACATTGAGGATAGAAAATTAGGAGAAATCATGTGACAAAATTCTAAATTATTATTATTATATTTTATTACCTAGTAAATTGTAGTTTAACTGAAAATCAAAATAGGTACCTACCATCATATTTAATTTAGAAAGCTACATTATACATCTATGTATATTATTTATTAATAATCTCAATTAAATAAATAATAATTAAAATTAATTAGGGGCCTTCCACAATAAATACTTGCGGTGCGACGTGGCATCTGATATCGCAGGACAACTGACAAGACGATACCCATCCATCAGACATGGATAGAACTAAACATTATGTCCTGCAGGCTGCAGCGCTGAAAACAACAGAAGAGACTGGTACTGGGTGCATCTAAGTATTAGATTATGTAAACAAGCTATGTATTTCTATCTATTACCTACTAGCTGACCCGACCAACTTCGTACCGCCTAACAGTAGATTCTTACGGAGAAAAAAATTAAAAGTATTAAAAAATTTTTAATACTTTTAATTTTTTCTCCGTAAGAACCATCCTTTCCTCGTACTTCAAGGAATATTATAAAAAAAGAATAAGCGAAATTATAGCAGCAAGACGTCTTGCATTTCGGCGCGAAATAACATCACATCGCAGTATTCTGAGTTCACATGTGTCGCAACGCAGTTTGTGTATCGGCGTTTAGATAGGTCATACAAAAACGTAGAAGAAGTAATATACCTACTGTTGTATTATAACAATACCATATTAACTCTCTCAATGGTGAGTGACTTTGGAACTTTGCCTATAGCAATGAAATTGGGGAGTGCAGAAGGCGAACCTTACTTCAAACCTAGTGTGTCACTAGTTTTGTGACAGTACCTACAATATCCATAGAGGCGATCTCAGAGTTACCCTAGTTAGCCGACTTCTGGGTACTTCCTGTATACTCTAGCTGGGGCGGTACTCCGGGCGGCGCGCTGCGTAGATGCGCGACGCTGACCGGGCCGGCGCTGCGCGGGGGGCGGAGTGTTGTGACGGCTCCCGGGATCGATACAGCGCGTCTCTGACGTCACTACGCTACTACGCCCGTCCAAACATGCCCCCCGCGCGCGGCCCTCCCCCGTGACCTATTGCGCTGTTACGCCCACTTGGGTCAAGGCGCAAAAACGGCGTCCGATCCATCCGGATGTACGGGTTAAAGCATTATGTTATAGATATGTATGTACCTACTAACCACTCAACAGTTTCATATTAAAATCTATTTTGCCTTAAAATTTTGGCAACAATGCGTTGCCAGACTTTCAGGAATTTGTTGGTCTGCCCCTTGAATAACCCCATGTTGAAATCTAGTGGGAACACCGACGTAGGGATACCTACTATACCACAAACAAAAAAATTAAACCATGATATAATAAGTGAAAAACTGGTCATGTGCGAGTCGGTCTCGCACACGAAGAGTTCCGTCCCATCGTACAAGATTATGTGCCTACTTTTCAATTTTTAGGTACGGAAACATCAAAAGGAAAAAAAACCCCGGCCAAATGCGAGTCAGACTCGCGCACTGAGGGTTCCGTACTGCAATCGTATTTTTTCGTCATTTTGCACGATAAATCAAAAACTATTATGCATAAAAATAAATAAAAATCTATTTTAGAATGTATAGGTAAAGCACTTTCATATGACACCCCATCTTAATTTGAAAATTGAAAATACTAATTACCTATTTGTTCAAGAACACATTTTTTTTGTGATGTAACCACACATTCACGGTTTTTGGATTTATTCCTATACTTATGCAATAAGACCTACCTACCTGCCGAATTACATGATTCGGGAAATACCCTATAGGTTAAAAAGGAACCCTAACAGCGGTTACGCACTTATCCGATCCGAATCCGTGAAAATACGAATATAAAAAACTTGGACCGAACTACGCACTAATCCGATCTCTGATCCAAGCTATCCAAGCTATTCAGTGGACATATTTGACATATCTACGTCATAATATGTCCGATTTTAATCTGAGGCACATCTGAGATATCCTCACGGATCACGGGGAGATCTTCGATGACGAAAGTGCAGTGCGTAATCGCTCTTATAGGATCACTTCGTTGTCTGTTTGTCTGTCGTGTCTGTCAAGAAAAGGAAATCAGTGATTCAGTCAAAACCTATAGGACTTCCCTTTGATCTAGAGGTAGCATTGTCTTAGCACAAGTAAAAGAAAAAATCCGAAAATCATGACTTGGTGGTTACATCACAAAAAAAATGTGTTCACGGATTAGTTTACTACAGATGGCGCTGTCCCTCATTAACTTGCAGTGTTGCAGATAAAAGTGTTATATCTTATACGATGGTACGGAACCCTTCGTGCGCGAGTCTGAGTCGCACTTGACCGGTTTTTAAATTCAATGAACCAAACGCTCAACTTTGCTATAATCCGCTGAAACAGGTCGAATCCGTATGATGCAACATGCAGCATGCGAAATGCACCGCCCGCCTTCCCACTGCTAACCATGCAGGAAAAACCAGCTACCAGGCAAGCAATACGCACCCGCACCACACATCATGGTTTTAAATTTTGAAATTTAAAATTATTGGCCATTTTGAAAATTATTTGTTGTTATAGCAGCAATAGAAATATACTCAGTGAAAATTTCAACTCTCTACCTATTACAGTTTATGAGATACAGCCTGCTGACAGACAGCTGGATGGGCAGAAAAACAGAGAGGGTAACAAATGGGATGTCCCGCTAAAAGTGAGTCATTTGGCACATTAGTCAATAGGGAACAGTTTAGCTAATACTGTACAAAATTGTACTTGAGAGGTTTAATCCATACTAATATTAGTATAAATGCGAAAGTTGTTGGTCTGTCTGCCTGCTTGCTTATAACGGCCCATCTATATAGAATCATCATACACAGCCATATATGCTGCAACAGGATAAATGCAGAAAAGTTTTCCTTCCTATTGGTACGTTAGTCCTATTATATTATTCTGTGCTATTGGCTTAAATTGATTAGAATAAGTTTCTCGAAAAAATAAATTTACTAAGGTTTGAAGAGAGAAATATGGTTTCTTATACTAATTAACACAGCAAAAAAATTATATTTAGCAGTTAGCAGGAAAAAATCCACTCAGAAAAGCGAAAAAAATTAATTATACACCAACCCCACTTAGTAGATAGTATGAAGATCAGCAGAAAGAAAGGAAAGTAGTTTTTTGTGAAACAATACATATATAATATCTATAAGTATATAACGTGGTACATACTGCCCCTACTGCTTATACCTACCTATTTATTTCCAAATCCATGCTAATCACTATCAGATATATAGACTATCCCTATTATAAATGAGAAAGTGTGTCTGTCTATCTGTTTATCTGCTAGCTTTTCACAGCCAACAGTTTAACATATAATAAATTTTGGTACAGAGTTAGCTTACATCCCGGGGATGTAAGGATATAGGCTCCTTTTAATCTCAGAAAATTAAAGAGTTCCCAGGGGATTTCTAAAAACCTAAATCCACTCGGATGAAGTCGCGGGCATCATCACACTATCACACTAATATTATAAAAGCAAAAGTTTGTCGGCGTGTATGTTTGTTATTCTTTCACGCAAAAACTACTAGATGGATTTGACTGAAATTTGGAATGGAGATAGATTATACCCTGGATTAACACTTAGGCTACTTTTTATCCTGGAAAATCAAAGGGTTCCCACGGGATTTTTTAAAAACTTATACCCACGCGAACGACGTCCAAAGACAGTAGTTTAATTAAAGTTACTTACGAATTTATTTCATGGTTCTGTGAAGATAATGAGCAACTATTATAATTTTTTATGCATTCCTTCTGTTTTAATAAAATTGCATAACCTAAAAGTATGTTAAATGTTTATCTGCCAAAATTCAAATGTTAGTGTGAACTCGTCACTGTCAAACTGGCTCGACCACAGATTATCCATAGCCTAAGACCTAGGAATTGTGTTGGGCGGTGATCGGAAGGTGTAAGAAGTATTTAAATTCGGACTATTAATTTGTGAATGTTGGTATATTAATAAGCCGCCAGCGTCATGGATTCATCAGTCTGGCTTCTAAATGTATTCTGTGGTCTGGCTAACGAAAGATGCGATTGGAAAAGCGCGGCAAATTCAAAAAATATCAGTACGGCAGCCCCACAGCACAGACTACAGCGGTCTGCGGTGGACTACAGTGTATAATGCCCCACAGTTAGCACGACAGACGTGGAATAACCTAAATTGATACTTTAGAATTACTTATTTTTGTTTCTGGTTCAAATTAGGTCATTCCAGGTCTGCCATACTAATTTCAGAGGGGCTGTGGCTTTTTTTCTGGTCGGTGGGCTGTGGCCTCCTGAGCGCCAGCTCCGCTGCGCTAGCGGTGCTCGATATCGGGTCAGATGTGATTGCGATGTGGCAGGAGCGGTGGTCTGCGGAGATTTCGGGTGACGAATTGCGACGCTTTTTCCCGGACGTATCCGGTAGGCTTGGGGCCACCTGGGTCGCGCCGGACTACGAGACCTCACAGATCCTCATCGGACACGGCTGTTTCCGGGCGCGCCTGCATAGAATGACGTGCGAGAGCCCGGCGTGCGAGTGCGGCTTTGGCGACGAGGATAGGCACCATGTGCTGTGGGAGTGTCCCCTTTCTGAGGGCTTGCGGGTGACGATGTTGGATGGGATCGTACGCTCTCATCGGCGGGGAACTACAAACGGCTACGGAAATTCGCGCACCATTGGCATAAGAGGCGATGCAGCTCGGAGGATACAGGTGCCAGGCCGGCACCACGGAGGAGCAGCAGCGGGAATCACAGCTGTGCTAGTGACGTCTAGCCTCCAAGGGCTCCCCCCTTGGGGGCATAAGGGACACGGAAGAGACAAAATAATTTGTAGGGAGTCAAGGCGCCCTGGGAAAATGCCAAGAGCAAGTACCGAACGGGCGCCCTCCCGCGATTCGGCCCACCTGCACCGACCAGAAATAAAAGATTCGGCCCATATAACCGAGAGGTTGGTGGGGCCATAGGAGGTGGAGGGTTGCCCCCCTGTCAATGTCATTCAAGTGCCAAGATAGCCTTGTCGCACAGAATTTTTACATACGAAAATTTCACCTTAGGTGTTCTTTTCATGATAAAATAACGTTCTGTTGGTTCTGTCACTCATCAACATCATACATACGTTTTGTGGGTCTCAACGACAGAGACTTTCTAAAGATCGATGTAGGTACAATATTTTTCACCGCATACTGTAATAAAATTATTTCCATCTTCAGATTGAAGAACAGAACTTGCAACAATAAAAAAGAATGAGGAGAAAAGAAAACTCACAATTAAACCTAAATAAACCTTTATTTTGTAAGTAATTTACACATGGAAAATAATATGACATATTATCTGGGTCGAAAATAAAGTCTCATGATTAATTTTTAACAGAAAAAAATATAATGCAACCAAATCAGATTCTGTCCTCTCTTTAATTAACAGAAAAATAACCATGTGAAAAAAAAGTTTTATCCTAATATAATCTTATAAATCATTAATTGTTATGATAAAAAATATATTAGATTAAAGAAAAATAATGACAACCCATTTGCATCATATTTTTTATCATAAATGCTTATAATACATCTATTTCATGATTATAATGAAAAATGTATGGCCCTAAACCCCGAGCGTGGATGCTATTGTGTCTTGGGCGCTAATGTGGTAATCGTAACATCAGCTGTGTTCGTTTGCTTCCCTTTGTGCGCATGTCCGCACCACAGACCAATAACACATTATAATGCGCACAAAGAAACGAAGCAAATGTCAGACTCTGATGAGTGACATTTGCTTCAAGTTTAAACAACTAATAACTGCACATGAACGAATCGTGCACATACGCACAACAATGCAAACGAACACGACTATTATTTCCGATTACCTTCAATTACATAATTATGTATGACGTGCAATAGTCACAATTTCGGCACTAAGGAGTCATTTATTTGAGACTTGCACCACCTGCATTTTGTGATATTATAAAAATAGCATTTGATAATATTATGACAAACGCCACCTAATCTAAATTGACAGTGGGTGTGATACGTCAATTCTATCTTAAATCTAACCAAACTATTACTACTAGTCCATAATTACTAAGAAAATAGAGAATTGAGTAGATTTTATCTACTGTATGTTATGTTATGAAATGTAGTTTTTATTAATGACAAACATTTATCCATTTAGTGCAAATCTATGGGTGGGGATGTTACGTACGTAATAATTATTATAATCTAAGTATGCTTATCAATAATAACTGTGAACGACCAAGATTTGTACTTTGTTCACTACGTCTGAGCTAGGTGTGAGGAGACGCCTTGTAGGGCGGTGAAGATTTGATAAACTTGTGAATTACTACATAACGTTACACAAACTAGGTAGTGATGTGATTTGAATCGATGTCGAATATAAAACGTTAAGTTTCAAACTTTAAGGCACCGCAACTTCACAATAGGAGGGCAAGAATGGTTAGGTACATTGTCATAGAATACTTTTTTTCGAACACCGTCAATCTTACCCCTCTATAGTCACGCAAGCCGTCGAGCCTATTGTAATACTTGCTTAAGTGGTAGGAGATGGCCCATAGGGCGAAATTGAAACCTAAGGAGTGGTGAGGCACCATGTAAAAAATGTTTTGCGCCAGCAGGTACGCAGCGCATTGTCCCGCATACGTTACATTATGCGGCAATTTTCTTCTCCTTCGCGGACTTCTCCAAGCTAAAAAGAAAGTATTTAATTTTATATTTTAAAAATGTCACTACAAAAGTTTTTCGAGTAAAAGCTGTGGCGATTACGGTAAAATGACAGCTACAGTGTGACGATCGCAATCAGCTCTGATTGACCGACACTAGCTCGCTATTGGCTACAATGTATTGTTGCAACAAGAATACTACCATAAATTTAGCCAATCACATAACTTCAGCTCTCGTTACACAGACTATTAATTAATATTTCTTATCGTAAATAAGTGCATCAAGCGGTCTGCACAGATTTGCTCAAACGTAATTATCAAGTTTTTACTGTGACATTTGAGGGTCATTAAAAAAAGTAGGTAAATTCACCTGTTCGCGGCGTGGGAACTTGTGCGCCATCTCGCGGTGTCGTTGCGCACTCGTGCTGATCTGTCGCCGCTGTCGCTCCGACACTGCTACCTCCTTCATACAAAAGATGTATCGTTAAAAAGCATGCACAAATCACAGCTCACATCTTAATTATTCTCTTTCATATCCTGGTTTTAAAATAAAGAGACTAAACTAGAAAGGAGAATACACAGGGATTAGTCTAATATTTGAGGTCACATATATTTGTTCTATTTTTCCCCTTCCTGCTACCCCTCTTTTTTCAAAGAGTCTCTTAACAGTTTACACTGCACAGACCCCTTTGTTTCTTCTACTACAGACAACAGTCACAACCAACACAAGGAAAGGTAGTTGAGGCAGTTTCAACATGCAGACACCAAATGAAGCTACATCTTGTACTCTTCTTCTTCTGTCCTTGTATCACTTCGACCGTCTCCGATCTATTGTGATCGTCACCAATTTTTTTATAGTCATACCATTTATCAAAAAATGCAAGCTTGAAAGTGAGACATAGTCACTAGAAACTTACAACAAGCAGGCTAGTACAGGTATCTTCAACCTCATTAACTTTTTAAGCCTGAATCGCGCTAACAAAGTGTTAACCTCAGAAGACTATTACAAGTTCCAAGATACAACAGCCCAGCTCAGAGCATGACACCCACTCAGAGGAAGACCTTCCTATAATTAGGGTCAAGCCCATATCACACAGCTTCCGTACAATTGTCAACACTACACACTCACCTCTTGATCATTGTTGAACAGCGTGGTGGTGAAGCTGTCCGCCACGAACCACTTCTGTCCCTTCATGACGATGTCGCGCGGCGGGTCGTGGTCCACGCCCGCGTCCGCCGACCACACGGTGGCGATCGCTCCGGGCTCCAGCTTCACGGTGCGGTGGAACTTGAACATCGTCTCCATTTCACCAGCCTTGCGAATGATTTGGAAGCCACCAAGGCTTAGCTCCTGTAGAGAAACAACAAACATACACTCCAAAATACGACTTTAACTTACTCAACCTCGGACCCATTTTCCTATATATATTAAGATACACATATCATTATATATATTTGTTACATTTCGACCATGTTAGATTCATCATGATGTCAAAGTCAAATATTTTATTCAAAATAGGTAGTAAATTACACTTTTTGATGGTCAGTTGTTGGAGTTGTAAGACGATATAGTGATTATTTACGTGAACTAAAAACTAAAGCTACGAGGGCTACTATGTCATAACTAATAATTTCAAACTTTTTCCTATGTATAACTTATTATTTATTATACATATTATATTTTTTACATTTCCAACATCATAAAGTCGAAACTCATAATTAATAAGATATAGAAAGCTAAAATGAGGATAAATAGGTGTCTTAGACAGCAGAGATTTTAAAAAGATCATAATATTTAAATATTTTATAAAATATGTGAAAAAGATCATAATATTTAAATATTTTATAAAATATGTGAAAGTACCTTCTTCCCCTTGTTCCTGATCTTGACGAAGCTGCCATCGGGGCAGGACTCGGCGACTTCCAGGTCTCCCTTAGCGCTGGAGGTGACGCTGAAGTCCTGCAGGCTGCGCTCCTCACTCTCGTCCAGCAGCGTGCGCTTGCGTGCAGCTCGCAGCGGCGTGGCGCGGCGGCCCGGCGTGATGCGGCCGCCGCTGGCGCTGGCGGACGCGCTCATGGACGCGCGGGACTCGCGACCAGGAGATTGGGTTGTCAGGTTTAATCTGCAATTAAATAAATTTATTCCGTATCTTTTAGGATTCTTCGTTTTCCTGAAATCAACGCGTGAATAATTATAGCAATAAATAAGTTAATGTGATTCATTTTTATCATATTTGTGTTTCTTGGTGTGAAACCAATAAAATATGGTTTGACAACAGCAAACAGCACATCATCTTAAAAATGCTCATATTTTAATGCGAAATGACCAATGAGTTGGGTCACTGTAATACATCAGTCAGTAAGAGCTGGCACATGTAACAACACATTCTTTTATTGCATTTGTGTAGCATCTATGAATGTGACAGAGCAAGTTACTGTTTTGTTTTTACTACTATTTTCATTTTTTTTTGTTTTTAAACCCATAAGTCGTGGTGGGCGCAAGCTCCTTAAAAAAATGATAAATAGATTTTTTTAGAACAACCTACCTAACCTATGGTAAGATTGTGTTTGTATGAGTACTGTGAACATGCCAGCTCTTTTTACTCAACCTGTATAACTTGCCCCGCAAAAGTTGGTCAAACATAATTTCATACAATTTTAGGTCAATGAGTTCAAGCGCGGGGGAGTGCAGTGGTGTGAATGCGTTTTTGCTCATGTCCTCACCTGTCCTCCTCGCCCTCGATGAGCGCGCGGTAGGTGGCTATCTCGTGATCGAGCGAGCACTTGATGTCCATGAGCGTGGCGTACTCGCGCAGTTGCGCCGCCATCTCGTCGCGCAGTCGCGCCAACTCCTGCTCCAGCGACGCCAGGTCCTCGGCGTGGCGGGCGCGCTCCGACTCCAACTGGCGCTCCAATTCGCGACAGCGGTTCTATACGGGAGACATAATCACATGTTATTGCCACTCTCTGAGTTTGACAGCTCCTCCATCTTGTCTTTTGTTTTCAGAGAGTCGTCATTATTTTTTTCAACTAGGCGCAACCCATACAACTAGCTCCCCCTGTATGTAGTTAAAAAACAATCAACTCACGCTGAGCGCAGCGTTCTTGTTCTCGAGATCGTTGAGCGTGGCGTTGAGAGAGTCGATGCGCGTGCGCATGGTGCGCAGCTCCTCCACCGCCACCGTGGCGGCGCTGCTGTTGCGGCTCGCGGCCGACTGCAGATTCTTCATCTGTACAGGCATTAGTATTACTTAGATAAAGTTTGGACTTAGGCTGAGATCAATAGAGGGTACTTACTTTGATTTAGCTCTGACTTGAGTCTTGAGTTAAAACAATACAGATTTTTGCTGAGATATAAGTCTGTCTCGTTTAACTTTGTCTTAAGTCTGAGGAAGGTCATAGGGCGATATAGATTTCAGCCTTAAAAAGTGCAGAGGTTTTGAGCATAATAAATCCATAAAGAACAATTGTATGGAACAAATCCATACTAATATAATTACAAAATGCAAGAGTGTGTCTCTTTGTTCATCCGTCTGCCCGTTTAACTGTTTTCGACAAATATTAGTATAGAAGTGACCACTTGCATCCCAGGGATGGATATAGGCTACTTTTATCTCAGAAAATCAAAAAGTTCCTATAGGATTTTTAAAGAACTTCAATCCAGGCGTCTGATATCGCAGCCATGTTCTAGTAATTTTTTTAAATTGAAATATTGGTATTAATGAACTAAAGACTATAAATATTATAGAATTCAAAGTATGTTTCATTCCATGACAATACCATTATTCATTATCTTTAGTCTCATGCTTCATTCTCAAAAATGGTAAACATTTAATTGTATCATTAATAATATTTTGAACCATAGTCCATACGAAAGTTATCGCATTATACAGCTTATTTCATATAATTATTGAGATAAAGTTGTAATCTTTGTCTGATATTTTATCAGGGCATGTTTGCATTATCACTATCAGACGAAAATAGAAAACAATGCAAGGTACTGAGGTCACTTAAGCAAATTAATCAAAATGAAACTAAAAATAGAAATTTTTTACAAAAAAGAAGGTAGGCAGTGTATTATTGCATGCAATTTGTTTTTAAATCAAGTCTCGTTTAATTAGAAAGGTATACATTTACGTGCACATTAAAGTCCCCCTCTGTGCTGAATTCGTGTTTGTTCGAGCTAATCTCAGAAACTACTGTACGTACGTTCATACGGTTTACACCAACAGAAATAGGGATAATTAAGAAGATTGTGAACATTTTGCAAAAATAAACTACCAGTATGATACTTCTGAATTAAGTCAGAAAAAATCGTTCCAGCTGAGAGCTTCCATGGCGTGCCGCCGTGCCCTGCATAAATAGTTAAGTTACACAAACACAATGTATAGTGGAATAGTTCCTCTCAAGCAACGCGTGCGAAGCCGGAGCATTCATAATAATAAATGTCTTACCTTATTCTCATAGAGTGCCTCAATTTCATCACGGTTTGCCTTAATATTGGCCTCCTGCTGTTCACGTAGCTCCTGTAGGCTTTGTTGCAGTTTCGCCTCGTATTGCTGGGCGAGCCGTCCATCTAATGATAAGAAAATGGTTTACAGAATACAGATTACGGTGTTATCAAAACACAGTTGCAGTACTAACTCAGGCTGTGTGCAATACAAGCAAACATGGTTTGAGCTTGACTGCACTTATTAAGTTACTAGTAAGTGATACGTGCAACCTAAAGCTGGAGATTGACTTGTAAGTACTGTTTGTTTGTAATGTACCATTCGAGGCGATCTTGTTACAATACAGGCGATACAGACTGACTTGTAATGTGTGTTTGTAATGTATCATTCGAGCTCTTGGATCAAGTGTGCTCCATTTTTACAGCTTGTGCTTGCGTTTTGCTCTCGCGATGACGCGACCTGTAATGCATTGACTTGTAATGTAACACTCAAAGGGAATACGCGAAAAAACCGTCAGTCGAGTGGAGTACGCGGCGCTCGGCGCGAATGATACATTACAGATTAGCGTTACAAGTCAATCTCCAGTTTAAGGTGGAGCACACATGCCTAGAGGATGCATATTCACTCTTCTTTTAAAAATACCATTGGAACTGGCGAGGAAAGCAGAATTGAAACAAACTGTTTCAAGCGCATATTTTTCAAAGGTTAAGGAGCGGACTGTATTCCAACAGCTCGGCGGTTTAAATACCACCCGTTGCACTATTGTCCTAGCACAAACTGTAAGCTTGGTTGGAGATGAAAGGGGAGTATTAATCATGATTAAAATATTCTTTAGAAAAAATAAAAAATAAACTAGGAAACAAATCTCTTTACACATATCTGCGAAATGTCAACTGTTTCACAGTCCGATTGCAAAGAGGGAGGAACTAGATCAAATGGGTTCACATCACGGTGGCAAGAACTACTAAGTACTATTATTGCCGCAGCTTCAATAGATACTCCATACAATCTGTCGATGGAGCTGTCTCTGCAGTGTATTCTTCGGTAAATGTAGCACAACTCACCAATCTCGGAGATCTCCACCTGTCGGCGGGTCCGCGTCTCTTGCAGCTCCTGCTGGAACACCTGGTCCTTGAAGGAGAGCTCCTCGCGCAGGCTCTGCACCGTGTTCTCCATGTCGATGCGGCACAACATCTCCTCCTCCAGCGTCTTGCGCGTATCTGCGTACACCTTGCGAAGCTTCTCCAGTTCCTTTGCAAGATCCTAAGCAAATGGACAAAAAAATAGTATGTGCGTGCTTAGTTTATCTATAACACTACTTGGTACTTCACAACATCTCGATAAAAGATGGCAGCTTTAACAGTTGTTCTGTTCGGCGGCGTTTTTAAATACGAATGGAATATCTTCAACGTTACTTAGCTACTGTCAAATTACGTCTAAAGTAGTTTTAGTCCAAAATGTTTGAATCTTCTTCACGCTCCTAGTGTGTCAGTGTAAGCCCGCAGCATAGATTCGCTTGCGATCGATCACTGATTAAAAAAATGTATAGTCGGTCATCTTTTCTGGAAGGAAACTCTCTCTAGTAAATAAAAGGTATTTTAACAATTTTCAAAGGACCTAGAAAGAATCTTCAGTCTTCAAGAGCAGGATTTTAACAAATATGCCCTTGTATGAACACAAATGAAATCTGATACCTTGGCCTCATCTTGGGCCTTCTTCTTGTCAGCGAGGGCAGTGTTGTACTTGTTGCTCTCCTCTGTAAAGCGGGTCTCATAGTGACGCGCCATGCTGTCCGCCTGCTGCCAGTCCTTGGTCTTCTTGTCCAGTCTGCAAAAAGCAATAATAATTACAAATGACATCCTTTCTTGAGCAGCAGTGAGCGCTACCTATCACTAATGTTATGATGCGAAAGTGTATTAATTGTTTGTTGGTTTGTTAATTTGTCCTTTAATCACGTCGCAACGGACTCACGTGATTTCTTGCTTGGGAAGAGTTAAAGACTCATATCCTCACCTCATACCCCAATTGCAATCTTAACCTGTCGCGGACTATAGCTGTCTCTATGACTCTCATTAAATTTAGCTAAGTCGAGTTAAGTTGGGGCGGGTCAGCTATTGCCTCATAATGCTTACAGTTGCTCAAAAAGTGGCGTATTGCAGTATATACTTGTTCCGACTGTCCGACATTTGTCGGAACTCTTTGCAATGACAGCCTTTCCACACTTGTAATGAAATATACTATTACGCTCGTGCCTGAAGCAACGTATATCTCAAAACTCACTCAAAGCTGCATGCATCATCTGCATTTCTTTGACGCCACCGAAGCGTTCAACTATGCTGATGCATTTACGTCGTTGTGCAAACAGCTTATTATGTAGGAGCGGAGGTTTATTCTACACTCTCGCACTCAAGAAGACTCTCGCGTTAGAAGACGACCCCCCCCCCCATTAGATGGACAGACGACATCAAATCAGTCCTAGGGAACCGGATTTGAATTCAGGCGGCGCATGACCGCGGCGTGTCTCGACAAGAGACCTATGTCCAGCAGTGGACGTTTATTGGTTGATGATGATGGTTTGTATAATTAGAGCAATACGTTTTATAAAAATCTGTCAAAGCCATCCAAGGTTAACGTTCTTCCATCTAAAACTGCATCTACACTCTACCACCACCTGGTGAGGTCACAGTCGAGCGCTAGGTTACATTTTATTCAAATTAAAGATATAATATATAAAAATACAGCAAAAAATTGCAGGTAACAAAACTACATTTAATTAATATAAATTTAATTTTGCAGTGATCTTGACATACATAAAAACTTATATAGACACGCGACCTCGTTCGCCGGCATTATAGATTACTGCCTGTGAGCACTACGCGACATTGCCCCGCATACTCTTTTAATTTCCTCAATATTTCATGAGTAAAAGACAAGGAAGGATTATCTATTCCTTTCATTTTCTTTTCAATAAAGAATATTTCTCATACATACAATCGTATCATCATCATGATCAACCCATCGCCGGCTCACTAAAGAGAACGGGTCTCCTGTCAGAGTGAGAAGGGTTTGGCCATAGACCACCACGCTGGCCATGTGCGGATTGGCAGACTTTACACACCTTTGAGAACATTATGGAGAACTCAAGCATGCAGGTTTCCTCATGATGTTTTCCTTCACCGTTAAAGCAAATGATATTTAACTACTTAAAACGCACATAACTCCGAAAAGTTAAAGGTGCGTGCCCGGGTCGAACCTCCGCCTTCCGATTAGAAGGCGGACGTCCTAACCCCTGGGCTATCACAGCTTTGTCAATCTAAAATCGTGAACAGACACATAATACCTCCTTAACCAACTTTGCCTTTCAACTAAGTGAAATGCTTGTGCTAGAATTTAACCTAGGCCTGATTCCAGTCCTTCAACAAACCGTTAATATTTTGAGGCTAACTATAATAATTTTTCGAAGGTCTGTCCTAGTTTAAAAGACAATCAAAAATCCAAGAGTCATTTTCTGCCTGTGGCATTTGTATGAACCAATTTCAACGATGTACCTCAAAAGGAAAAAAGGAACCCTTATAGGATCACTTCGTTGTCTGTGTGTCTGTCAAGAAAACCTATTGGGTACTTCCCGTTGACCTAGAATCATGAAATTTGGCAGATAGGTAGGTCTTATAGCGCAAGTAGAGAAAAAAATCCGAAAATCATGTTCATGAACAAATAATTAGTATTTTAAACTTACAAAGTGAGATTAATATACCATGTGGGGTATCATATAAAAGGGCTTTACCTGTATGTTATACAGGCATAGTCAGGCCGCAACCTAGCGTGCCTGCTTAATACGTTCCCACAGTCGCCTGCGTAAACCGACACCTGACGCGGCAGAAATCGCTAGCACAAGTGCACAATATGATAAGGAAATGCTGTTTCCTTTTGCACCCCCTGCAGTCGCCTCCTATTTAATTTCTACATTCTAAAACAGATTTTTATTTATTTTTATGCATAATAGTTTTTGTTTTATAGGGAAAAATGTCGAAAAAATACGACTGTATTACGGAACTCTCGGTGCGCGAGTCTACTTGCACTTGGCCGGTTTTTCAATAATAGTCAAGTGTACCGGTAATACGGCTTACTCGAAATGTCGGTATTTATTGGTCATTTTCAGGACTCTTCAATTTTGATAAAATTGTTTTACGATTTCTAGTATCGGCCCTGTAGGACTCCAATATTAATAAGTCAATTTACTAAATGCTTAGTTAGAGTTAAAAGAAAATGATTTGTAGGATCATAATTCTTTGCCTTACGAGTAAGATAGCGTGACCAATAGTGATAATATCTAAATAGGGGAACTTCTGCGTGGTAGCGTTGTGTGATACGAATAGGTACGTGCCATGCTGATGGAAATACCTTAAAATGCGGAAGGCAACTTGTGTTTGAAAAAGCAATATATTTCAATGTAAACAGTGTTGGAATCTCAACTAACGTTTGTATTTCTATTATGAGAACATCTACTAAAAGGTCACACTTGTGTTTAACTTAAATGCGTACAAAAATGTGAAAGTGTGTTTGCAGAGATAAGTGGCATGGGTTGCATACATCCATGATCCTGAGGGAAAACTTAATAGTAAGTAGAAGAAGTCCATAATCCATACTATTTAAGTACGACGAAGTCCGTATTGTAGGCGGGAAATAAGCTAGTATAGAAAAATATGTAAGTCAACAACTAATGTTAAAAAAAAAAAATTATGTAAAAGTACGAATCGTTTCTTTAGTTTTTATTTTATGTGTTAATGAAAAAGTCTTAAAATAAAGATTATGAAGATAGCGACAGCATTGTTAGACAGCCTTAAAATAACTTCCGTTATTCTGGTGGTTATGCGGGAATGTGATCGCAGCTTTGTCGGTGACGTAACCAAGTAAATATAACCGTGACCACCGTGACTTTAAATTCGGCTTTACGATAATGGGGCTGATTCTCTTGTACACAATCTCTAAACTAAACTAAACTAACAGGTCTAAATCTAGTGCTATTCTTTTCCGCAAGCAACATTATGACAGGGATAGCAATAGATTTAGACGTGTCATTTTAGTTTAGTTAAGAGGTTGTGTACAAGAGAATCGGCCCCAATATCATTATATTATGTTAAATCGCTAAGTAATGCTTTCAATATTACGTACCTATTATCTCATTTTTAGCAGAATTCTCTGGTTTGTACCTAAACTGTTGCTCGTTTCTTTATAAAAAATTATAATTTTCATCTAAATTGAATCATTATAATGAAACACACTGATTGAATTGCTATCATAACAAAATTAATAACAATGAAAAAACTAATTAAAATATTTAGTTTTAAAGGCTTCAGTGCTTTATCAATGTGGCATCGAAAATGAAAGCATCTGATTTCGCAAATTGCGAATGTCTTCATTTAATCACCTACCCATATTATAAATGCGAAAGTGTGTTGGTTTGTCCTTCAATCACGTCGCAACAGAGCAACGGCTCGGCGTGATTTTTGGCATGGATGTAGTCAAAGTTCTGGAGAGTGACATAGGCTACGTTTTATCCCAGAAAATCAAAATATTCCTACGGGATTTTACAAATCTAAATCCACGCGAACGAAGCCGCAGGCATCAGCTAGGTACAGTAGACCGTACTTACCTCCCGCGTCGTTTGTGACATGATCTAATTGTGTAATGTAATGAATCAGTATTGTCGAGGCCCGGAGAGTAATATTTCCGGATATGATCAGTTTAAGTTTACCGCACACGCATTTGCTTACAATCAAGAGTTCACCGCGCTACATCACACAGCAGAATTTCATTAAATTTGTAGAGAATTGGGCATGATTTCGTATCATGCCCAATTCTCTTCACTCTGTGTCATTCAGAAGACGATGATGGAGAGAGTTATGCTTGTAGTGTCTTTATCAGTACCCTTATTATATTTGCGAAAGTGTGTTTGTTTGTTGGTTTGTCCTTCAATCACGTCGCAACGGGGCAACGGATTGACGTAATTTTTACTACACATACTACATTGTATAAGACATCATCCTATGGAGAAAATGATACGAGTTTGATGTTATAATTCTATTGACTCGCTGTAAATTTTTTATTGATTTTTATTTTGTACCAGGAAAGGAAAATGTGTTGATCATTAGTCATCATCAATAAACATTTTTCGTGTTAGCAGTATCAGGCCTATAAGGTTAAAGTGTTTGTGGAGCTTAAGGCCTATAATAATGTCAATGACAGGTTGCCTCATACAGATGTGTGACTTTTGACCATAATGTAAACATGTAACGTAAATAAATGGTTACGTATTTAGTTATTTGTTTACTCGAAATTCATTAAACCTTACTAGAAGCTAATCACAGCCAAGGAGTGAAATCATTTTTGTTGCATTGTCACCATAATACAGATTTCTCAAAACTGAAAATGCAAATGACATCATCCCATACATCTATGGAAATCGAATGACGTCATCAACTGCACGGCTGCAGGCTCACAGCAGTCACCCACGACACCTTTTTCAGATGCGTTCGGAAACAGTTTGTCCGAAATGTGTGATCAGCTTCATAAAAGTTTTAGGTTAAACTTAATCAGAGATTATTATGTTAGTAAGAATATTAAGTATCATGAAATAAAATATGTAAGAGCGGTGATTGCCTAGTAGTTAAGACATCGGCGGCAGCCTTCTCTTCGGGAGGTCGGGGATTCGATTCCAGGCACGTTTTTCACCTCTAATTTTTTAGAGTTATGTTGTGTTTAAGCAAGAGGTGTGTGAAGTCTGTCAGTCTGCACTTGGCTAGGGTGGTGGACAAACCAAACCCTTCCCATGGTGAGACCTGTGACCGTAGTGAGCCCGAGATGAGATGGGATGATGATGGAAACATAGCCTCAAGTTTTTTTTTATTCAGATACAGGTTAGCCCTGTGGTAAGTGCAGTCTAAGATGGAAGCGGGCTAACCTGGAAGGAGTAGGGCAGTTTTTAATAAGCCCATGCCCCTTTAGTTCTACACTGCATCATACCAGAACGCTAAATCGCTTGGCGGAACGCTTTGCCGGTAGCCTCCCACCAGACTAGACCAGAAATTTTGAGATTATAAAATTCCAAATCCTTGCCAGGAGTCGAACCTGGGACCTCCAACTAATAAGACAGCGCTTACCACTGTGCCAGGGAGGTTGACAAGTTTTTCCTGATGCAATGATAGTATTATATATTATGTACTAGCTTACGCCCGCGACTTCGTACGCGTGGATTTAGGTTTTTAACAATCCCGTGCTTTTATTTTTATTGCTCTGTTGCGACGTGATTGAAGGACAAACCAACAAACACACACACCTTCGCATTTATAATAAGGGTACTTATTTTTTTTTAAAAGAAGAGCCAGGTTTATTGGTGACAAATATTCCCCTTTCCCCTCCAATTAAGCGTAAAGCTTGTGCTAGGAGTGGGCACGACAATAGTGCAACGGGTGGGATTTGAACCGGCGACCTTTCGGTTTTCAGTCCGCTCCTTTAACCGTTGAGCTATCGAGGCTCTTTTTAGACCATTGATACCTAATATAATATTACGTTAAAATTACCAAAAGATGATACTGTTTAGGTTAGCTTACTTATATGCTGTAGGCGTAAGGCCGCGCTGTGTCTTTATTATGTAGCACACAGGGTCAACAGCCCAAAGCACTTAAGTGACCGCACATTTTATTGTTTCATACAATCAAAACCAAAACTAGTTATAATTTTTTTATAAACAGTAGAAACCTGAATCCAGAATAAATTATTCTTGTATATCATCAGGATGATATTAAAAATCGTAATCCACTGATGTACCTACCTAGTTATAAACATGTACTAAATATAATGCAACTTTTATAAGAAATGGAGAGAGAAATAGAGTTTTGAGCAAGATTAGTGACTGTGGATGATGGACTGATGATACAAGTGGCTGGCGAGAAGTGGCTGTTGAGAACTGGTTGTGGGGGCTCTCATTAGGGAAGGCCTATAACCAACAGTGGATGTCCACAGGCAGTTAAGGTTGCAAAATCTAAACTTCCTCACAGCTTATCTATTGCAAACCAATGCATATTTTATTTATAAGTAAATGATTCAAACACTAAACTAAAAAAATTTAACATCAGAGAAAGTGGGACAGTCACCTTGAGACAAATAGATTGAGAATTAGGTTGTTTTAACAGACTGTTAGTTTGTTTAAATAATAAAGTAATAAGTTCTAGCCATAACACCATAATAATATATCTGCCAGCTATTTATTATTTATCGTAGTAAAGATGTATGATAAACATTACATTGTTGCAAGAGAAGGTGCAATAATTCATGATATAAAATGCCTTAATTTAAGCCATAATTTTTCGTGCATGAGCTTACAAAATTGTTTACAAACAAAACCATTGACATAGTTTTTATTGTGGCAAATAGACAATAGCTAAGTTTTAAAAGTAGCATCAGTTAAATTTAGTGCAAGCAGTGTAGGTGATTGGGTAGTTATATCGAGGTATGATGTCACGATGTCGTAAAGGCGAGGTCGCGCGCGCCCGTCATTCCATGCTCGACTCAAAACGCCGCCGATGACGTAAACTGTGTTAAGGTTAGCCGGAACAGATCACCAAAATTAGTCTATTTAATATTAGTAAATCAAGATAATTATACAAATATTAAATAAATGAGCCACTAGTTCATACAAAAATTATTGTTCTTACCGTTTTTTAAGGTCATCGTTTTCTTCATATAACCTCTTCAAATCAATTTCCAATTTCGCTTTCTCCCTAGAAGTGTCATCTAAAAGCTTCCTGGCATCTTGCAGTTCATGCTCGTACATGCCCTTTATGCTGGACACCTCGCGGGTGACCACCTCCTGTGTAGTTTGAATCTCCCGACGCAGCCCAGAGTTTTCGCTTTCCAATTGGCGAACCTTATCAATATAGGCCGCGAGACGATCATTAAGGTTTTGTAATGCATCTTTTTCCTGGAGGCGTGAATGCCTTGTAGGGCTCAAGGGGCTGTTTGGCCGGCCGGCTGAACTCGAAGGGCGGCTTCCAACAGGAGTGCTAGATTGCGGCGGGCTTTGCACTGACGACACAACACTAACATGAGTGGATGATGATACACTTTTTTTTGACTTAGTAGACATTTTAAAACGGTTTTTCAGTCACAATACTTAATAATAACACGATTTGTTTTCAACACGCCAACTACCTATTCAAGCGCCGAACAATTTACAATTTTTTCTTTTATCCAACTTCGTAAACCCAAGCTAAGGTGGTCACGTGATCATTGTGAGTCATAAATAATGTTGCCATTTAATTTCAAATTCTTATCAAACTAACCAACTCGGCTGATTGGTTTTGGCGAATAGTCCATATCCCAACCTAATCCCAACATATATATGCTGTTTAATAGTACCAACCTCAAAAAGTAAAAATTGTGGTATTTTTGACAGTTGACAGTCTCAGTTAACAGCCCATTAAAAAGAAAGCGTAGATAGAGTAATAAAGGTAGATACAGGAACGTTTGCTTTCTCATTCACACTAAAAAGAGAGCACAGATAAAGTTACTAATGTGATAAACAGAGATGCAGCTAACCTATTTTTTGTCCCTTATCGTGTAACTGGTTTTTTTCAAGAATACATACAACTTACATACAAGGCATGCAACTTTAGTTGCGAAACAAACTTTGAGAATTCGTGGCGTAATTGTATTTCTCATGAGTTATTTACTTGTTTTCACATAAAAAACGTTTAATACAAAAATTGTTGATCGGTTAATACAAATATTGACTACTTAACAATGGTAATTATTGTCGTGTTATTCATGTGCTATCGCTATCTCATACGCGGTTACACATTACTTAATCTACGAAAGAAAGCCTAGAGTGAAACCACAGACCAATGACATATAGGATATGTAAAAATATGAAAAAGCTTATTTGACACTTCTTTGATTTATTTTTGGATTTTATAGTCTGTAGCATCCTACTCTATGGTCTGTCCGTCTGTAGTACTAGTACTCTATGTTGTAAAAAACCTGAAAATTGAAAAACACCTATCATCAAAATCAACCTTTGAATTTTCATTATTTTCTGATAAAGTGCTCTAACTTATATACGGCAAAATGTGGTTAAATCATAATAAATAACTAATATTAAGTGTTAATGTTATCAATTGCGCATTTAACAAATATTATACAGTGAGTTTGAGCGTGACGTATTATTTTAGGTCAAATGGGAATATTCAGCTGATTCTTGTTTACGGTTTCTTGTTCCCTATTAATTTTTAATTTATAGTAATCACACGTAGCCATGTACTCGTTCGAGGGGGATTTTAGGCGCAAGCCGCAGCAAAATCTAGCAGGCGCAAGTGCTCAACGAAAAACTGACAGGGACGCTCTAATCCTGCAGTCACAACAACAAAGACAGAAACGGGAGGTTAGTTGAGTTAATTCACAGTTCACTTAACGTTGAAACTTAGAATTACGTCTTATCTATTTTACGCCAAATATAAACTTAACTTAATTGCCTAAATGAACTAAATCTAGTAAGTATCATCTTTCTCGGCATAAATGGTTGGTTGATTTTTTAATCCTATAACTCAGTAGCTTGTGTAGTAGCCTCTCCTGCCTCTGTAGTTGTAGTTCACCAGTATCTTCATATATACTGCTCCAATTTGATAAAATTGTTTGGCTAGAACTTACTCAATGAGTCAATCACGTTATACCATAGACATGTTACATTCATACTACACTGTGTGTAAAATTCATGTTTGATGATAAGTAAGACATAAGATATAAAACAAGAAGAGTAGAAGAGATAGCACTCTACAAAATGTGATCTAAACTTAGTTTTAAGTCTTCACTTTACCACTTCTTTTTTTTAAATATAAAATGTCATTGAACCTACTAGAATTTTATGCAGGTGAAGCTAGCTATTAATTTTTACTTAATAAATCTGACTGCAAGAGTACATATTATTTCAATCTAAATATATAAAAGGAAAAGGTGACTGACTGACTGACTGACTGACTGACTGACTGACTGACTGATCTATCAACGCACAGCTCAAACTACTGGACGGATCAGGCTGAAATTTGGCATGCAGATAGCTATTATGACGTAGGCGTCCACTAAGAAAGGATTTTTGAAAATTCAACCCCTAAGGGGGTAAAATAGGGGTTTGAAATTTATGTAGTCCACACGGACGAAGTCGCGAGCATAAGCTAGTATAATATAAATTTGTTCACAGGAGCACAGAAAACAACTACACAGTGCTATAAGAATTCAGGCATTTGTACGAAGCTATTTAACGAGGAAACACTGTAAACAACTGGAGAGGGAAGAATTTGATAATATCTTCTCTAAATGTGATGCTGAGAATCAAAGCTTAATATCTTGGCTTCTGGCTAAAATTCTATTCTTCTATGATGACCAAAAGGATTGTACTAGATTGGTATGAAATATTTAGTTACAGTATGTTGTTTAGCTGCGATAGATTTCTCCTTCTTTTCTTCTCTATGGCTCTTTGTACTGCGGTGTTGTAGTCTGCAATAATTCGACCAATGTCAATTTAGTGGAGAAAACAATGTTGTAATTTGGTCCTTGAATTCCTTTCATGTGTGATAGATTTATAATTTCATCTCATAATCAATAATAAAAGTAAATAGCCAGTAAGGTTATTAATACAGACTAAAGATGGACTTTCAAGTGGAGGATCTGTCACATCAGTGACGCTGCAACAGGAGGGCAGATTAATGTATGTCATTCAAATGAAGTGACACTGATGCTTAACCCAAAAGTCAATCTTGAAGCAGAACTTCTGTAGTCTACATTATATATTAAAATGATATACATTTTGAGTCTGGGATAGTCATTTATTCAATCAGAATATTAACATGATGCAATGATGCAAGTTACTTGCACTAGTTTTACTTTAAAAATATTTAAGTGTTTATTTTAATTTAAATGGTTTTATTGCTTACATTATAAATGTACATATAGGAAATTTAATATTGTAAAACAATAAAAAAACTAAGTTGACCTTATCACTAAACTGATCTCTTCCTATACCTGTACTTTTAAATTATGTTGGTACATAAGGGTTTATATTATCACTAGTAAACCCACCCCAGCTTCACTCAAATTTTTGAAAATCACTGAGGGCAGAAATTGCCAAAAATCCTTTCTTAGAGAGTGAGTGTCTTTAAAGGAACAAAATATCATGTCAAAATTTCAAGTTTCTAACCCTTAGAGTGCATTCAAAATCAAATCTCATTTGGCATTGATTGATCAGTCAGCTACTAGATTTTCAAGCTACATCTACCAAATTTCGTCACAATCGGTTGAACGGATGGGCCGTGAAAGGCAAGCAAAGCAGACAGACAGACAGACACTTTTGCATTTATATTATTTAGTATGGATAGATTAGATTACTTTAAGTCTGGTTTTGGTTTTGGTTTTGAATTATTTTTGTTATCTTGATATAACTATGTAATATTTTTCAGGTTTCTATATCACAACTGCTACTTAAACAATGGAAAAGGGTATTTCAAAGTGGTGGTTCTTCAATACAGATAAGACGTCTCCTTGCATTGCATCTTCGTTTATTGAAAGATGAAAGCAAGGTATAGTTTTTGCTCTAAAACATTGTATAATCTATAAAAATATAAAAAAGAGGATTCCAATTGGCCAGTTACTTATTGCTCGGTGAATTTTGTATACTTTGCCATAAAAACTACTATCAAAAAATGCAGTGTGAACTCTATAAATAATAGAAAACTTCCTATTAGCTATATGTGGCTTTAGTTTTAAGTACATATTAATTATCACCACTATATCATATCATCTTACAAATAAAAATTTATGACAGTCAGGAAGCGTAAAATTTTACCAATTCTGAATATATAATTTGAGTTTGAGTTTATTATGTAAAAATTACTTGAGTTTGGTTGCTATATATTGATACCACCATTGATCTCTGTATAATAAGAAACAATGGTCAGTCCCTTGAAATTAAATGTACTCTATGCCATACATACAATAAAATTATTTTGTTGATAAAAAGAGCATCATAATTATCTGGGAAAACCTGTCAGCCTTAGAATACTTAATATGGTTCTCCAAATAAAATAAAACCCTTTGTTGATAAGGAAGATAGATAGATAAATTCTTTATTGCCATACAAAACATCACAAAAGAACAAATGACCTTAAAAAGTTAATTAAGGATGAATTTTCAGGTACCGCTGGCTGTTCCACTCAGAATGTTTGAAGTATTCACTTCTACAAGCTCTGCTGAAACATTTATGACATGCAGTGAAGCTGTCAATATTATAGGAACAACATTTTTATACTTAGTTAAAAGAGGTATTATTATTTATATACAATACTAGATGATGCCCGCGACTTCGGTCGCATGGATTTAAGTTTTTGAAAATCCTGTAGGAACTCTTTAATTTTCCGGGATAAAAAGTAGCCTTATATCCTTCCTCGGGATGCAAGCTATCTCTGTACCAAATTTCGTCAAAATCGGTTGAGCCGAGAAAAGCTAGCAGACAGACAGACACACTTTCGCATTTATAATATTATTAAGGATGGATTAACTCGTATGGCATGCAGGACACAATATTATTTTAGTACATACGCCAACACTACACATGATGTAAAGGCATTGACATTTCATTACAGCAAACAAAATGTGTGTTAGTGTGTGTGTGCTAAAGAGATCCTGTACTATAGCATCAATACTAATATTATAAATGTGACAGTGTGTCTGCTAGCTTTCTCAAAGAGTTCCCACAGTATTTGTATAAAACCTAAATCCACACTGAAGATATGGCAGGCATAGTCGTCTTTGATTTTTCCGGGATAAAAAGTAGCCTGTGTAACCACATTAATCCATGTTGCGCTGTAAAGGACAAACCAATATACAAATATATATTACGCGACAGGTCGAGATGGCAATCGGGGTATGAGGAGGGGGGATGCCCCGCACACCCGCAAGTCATCCCCGCTATCCCGCACCGGGTTAGTGCGGGGGCGGTGCGGGTGTGCGGGGCGTCCCCACCCCGATTGCCATCTCGACCTGTCGTGTACTATACGTTATTACTACGTGAAATAATAGACCCTCAATAGCTAAACCGGTGAAGGAGTGGACAGAAAACCGAAAAGTCGACGGTTCAAACCCCGCCCGTTGCATTATTGTCGTACCTACTCCTAGCACAAGCCTGACGCTTAGTTGGAGAGGAAAGGGGAATATTAGTCATTTAACATGGCTAATATTCTTTAAAAAAAAAATCTGCATAATCATTTTGCAGGCTACTTCAAGGACTTACGTCTACTGCTGTGTCAGAAAACACCACCATTGTATGGGCCTTCGCCCAATCCACCTACACCGCTGTGCGGAGCCTTGTTAGATCTCGTACAGAGGCCTCTTTATCTCACCTCGCAAATCAATGTACCTGAATACAGGTAAGATTTATTTTGTTCAACTCTTCTTTTTCGTGTGCCTCTCTCATTTTGCTCATTTATGAACATTGGCAGTCAGTTTTCTAAACTTCTAGCCCAATTGTCCTTAGGTGTTGTATATTTTTCATCCCATCTATTCGAAAAGGAGGACTTAATTCGCCTTTAAGTGCACCCAAAGGTGGTGTTTTCTATAAGAAACTTTTAGCTGGCTGTAACTTTTATACAATCTACTATTTATATGATCACTAGATACTGGTAGGTAGGTAGGTACATTTAGGGATATCGCCATTTATGCACCTTGAGTTTGTACGGAGCAAGAAGCTGCCGCGCCGCGCGTCGTCGTCTCGCCACTCGTCGTCGTCTCGTCACTCGCACCACAGGATTGCTGCATTGTTCTTATTTGTTTTGGTCTGGTGGGAGGCTTCGGCCGTGGCTAGTTACCACCCTACCGGCAAAGCCGTACCGCCAAGCGATTTAGCGTTCCGGTACGATGCCGTGTAGAAACCAAAGGGGCATGGGCTTATTAAAAAGTGCCATACCCGTTCCAGGTTAGCCCGCTACCATCTTAGACTGCATCGTCACTTACCACCAGGTGAGATTGCAGTCAAGGGCTAACCTGTATCTGAATAAATAAAAAAAAAATTATTAAAACAAGTGCTACGCAAAAAAGTGGCCCACCCACTGATCAATCACGACGATAGTGCGTCCTTTTCACTGCTATACAATTGTGCAAGAGAGAGTGCCTTTTTGTTGTTCAATTCCCTTATGGTTTTTTTAAAAATATTTTACTTATATTATATTTTTTTACAATTGTATATTTTGTAAGTATAAAGTATGTATACTGGGTTCTTTTGCCTTTAATAAAAACAATTTAACCCTTTAATTCCAGCGATACTGTCATGACCGAGTTCACCGCAGCATTCCTATGTAACCCATACCCAGAGCCGGTGGAGATGTTCATATTACCGGCTCTCACGAGTGATCCTAACAAGCGGTTCCCGTTTTTGGCACTGCTACATTGTTTGTACATGGATAAATTTAGTTCCGGGCGATTGGTCAACGATTCTTGGTTATTGCATTCCATTTTAACTCTAGAACCACCGGATTTCGGTAAGCAAACGAAGACATTGTGCTATATTTTCGGTTTTTTTTTTGATCTGTCAATTTAGTCGAGATTGTTGTGCAAACAAATGAATTCTCCATAGCTTTAGGTGTAAGATTTTAATTTGTATAGAAGCAGGCATTACTTTGTGGAAGTCTAAGATATACCACAACAACAAACTTAATTCGCTATAATCCACCAAAACAGGCAGACAGTTCAATCAATGCATTATGGGTCAGCAAGTTGAAATTTCTCAGAAGTCTATGATATTAAAGTAAAATCTAAGGTGCGTTTATAGCAGAGAATATGCTTTGCCTTTCGCACTGCACGCACCTTAAAATCTATAATTCAAAGTCAAAATCTTTGATATGTCAATGTTTAATGTTGCATTTATCAGGAAAAATTAACGTAAGCTAAGAGGGTCCAAACGCGCGTTGTTCCGTGATATATTTGCGCTTGTTTATTTTTTATATCGCGTGGGTATAAAAGATGAACAGATAAGAGATTTGATGTTTCTTTGTTACAGCGAACAGTTTACTCAAAATAGACAACACAAGACTGCCACATAATCGAATTGTACTAGAATATTTGAAAATTGTAGCAAAATTAACCGTCAACGTATGCAATAAGCAGATAACATACGAATATGAGGACTCCTTGTACAGCCAAGAGACTGCGGCCGATAACGATGATGATAGCGACAGTGACAATGAGCCCAACCCGACCTCAATACGTGAGCAAATGTTGCTCACAAAATGTATAGAGCTCTTGAATGAGCATGATCGCTGTATAATGGTCACTTGCTCCCATATCACTGAGAGTGATTTGTGCGATGAATTCCTTGATAGTGTGTCGAAGATATGTCATAATTTACTTCTAAGTCATAGGATGGCATTACATAAGTATAGGTGAGTTTGATATTTCTTTGACTTATCTAGTTTCTGTTAACCAAATGAAAAATATTTTTTATGAAGTATGAACATAAACAAACACAAGAATGCTCATCGCCAAATTAAATCAGGCCAAGTCTTCTTATAGTCATAGTAAAAAAGTTTTTTTAAAATAATATTACCAAACATTAGTTAACTAAACAAATTAAATATTAAGAAAATCAATCAAGGATCATGCATGCGGTAATCTTTATCCTGTGCCACAGTGGTCTGGTTAGATCTTTATGAATATGATTATTTTTGAATGGATATCCTCAAAATAAGCATACCCATCCGTGAAGACCGGCCGATACTAGTATCAATATACCATAGGTATAGTGCATAACCGAGTAGGCTACTGCGGTTGTGGAGCGGTGCGGGAGGGGTGACAGCTGTCACAAGTTGCCGAATTACTGAGCTCTCACATCACGTCGTCACACCCCTCCCGCACCGCTCCCCTACCACATTAGCCTGCTCGGTTATGCGTTAAACTTTAGCTTTAAAGATGCAATATTTTTTTCAGGTTACTATACACATTAGCATTTAAGCCAATCTTCTTGCGTGATCTTTGGCAGTGGCTCAGCAACATGAGCCACGAGTCTTCATTCGGGGGTTCGGCCACTCCGTTACTATCTGCGCTGTCCCGTGGTATGGGGGCAGATACATCTGTTATGGGGGTGCACAAACTGTTGGCGCCACTGGCAGTTTTCTGTGCACTGTTCTCTTTGTTAATTGGCACTCTACACGACACGGAGTTCTTTAGGGACACGCATGGGGGTGAAAAAATTAATAGTAAGTAGAAAATTCTTTGGTATACTATATATAAAGTTGTTGTGTAATAAAAATTAGGCTCGACCAATCCACTGCAATATGTGCTTTCTCGTGGTATGGGGACAGAAACGTAGCTTATGGGGGTGCATAAACTGTTGGCGTCGCTTTCTGTTTTTAACCGACTTCCAAAAAGGAGGTGGTTCTCAATTCGTCCCGTTTTTTTTCTGTATACTATTTTTTGCTAATTGCCTCTCTCCCGTCTCGAAGTTATTTTAAAAAATCTAAAAAATAAATCTAAAGTTCATGACACGAAATAACAAACAAAATAATTACGACTTTTGTGATTCAATAAACGAGAAATAACCAGTTAAAATAACGTGCACTTAGATGCTTCGGCGTCTACTTAGACCAAATATAATGAGACAAAAAATTGACCTGTAAGGTCAATCTGTTTTCAATAATTTCTGTTTATAATATACGGTAACAACGTTCACTTTGTTTGCATGACTGTAAAACCCTGCGTCTTTATTTAGGTTATTGTAGGTTCATCTTTGAATCTTTTCAGTATTGAGTTCGTCCAGCACGAATTCTGGGAGAGCCCATGCATTTGCTTTCTCGGAATTGGGCGGTCTGTGTCGCACGCTTAAACAAGTGTGCCTCGGATTGGTGGAGCTCGCTTATCCGGAGTACAGGCCGTCTGTGATTGGACAATACAAAGACGCCGTGGGGACCTATCATCTAGAACTGTCTGATAAGAACCAAACGCCCGCGTGGGCACATTTGTTTAAAGTAAGTTATAGCTTTTTAAGTTATTTAGTTAGTAATTTATACCTTAAATGTTGATCCATGGTTAATTTCTATTCTTCATCCTATTCTATTTTAATCGCTCCCACAGCCAAAGGTTTACTAGTAGCTGGTAGAGATTATTATTTATACATAAGTATTTCCTTTACCACTTCTCTGTTCTTCTTTTAGCACAAAATTAATTTAATAAATGTACTTGTTTTAATATTCATATTTGACTTTCGGTAATTATGTCCAACAAAAGCAGTTTACCATTTCCAGTTATATGAAACTAATACCGTGTTCCTGATGTGAATTTCTTTCTTTTAGAATCTTAGTAATGGTCTGTTTGAATTCTCAACCCTATCGCCTTAGCGCGAATGCCTCAATGTGCTAGCGATCAACACCTTTATGTATAATAATAATAATACACTTTATTTGTACAACCACAAGAAGGATTACATGGATGGATGGATGGACAAGGATGTATGCTTATGATGTAAAGGAATACCGCGTGTGAATGTGTTAGTGTGCTGTAGACTATTTACCGGTGGGAAGTTTGATAGAACCTGTATGCTTAAACACACCTTTTTTGGAATAAATGTTTCTACAGCGTAAATTCAATAATTGCTAATACCTAAATTCTGAACTCATGTCAAGCTATAAAAAATGTTAAGTTGATGTGTTGGTTGCGAAGGTGTGCACGCAACTTCTACGCGCGCTGTACGCCCGCGACGCGAGATTAGGGTTCTGCAGCACATTGTGTGGATGGGGCGTGGGCAGCGCTCAGTCCGGCAGCCCAGCCAGCGACGCGTGGATAGCGGCGGGGCCGGTGGTGCCGGGCGACGGTGCGGAGGCCGCGCTGGCCGCCGCACGCACGCCCCGCTCCGCGCGCCCCTACCGAGCTTATGTACCCAGGCTGGCGCAGTCCGACCACGGTGAGTATACCTCCTGTAGTACAGGGACATATTGTATTGTAACATTTTTGTGCCACTCCGCAGTCACTCACGCAGAGGTGTGGCGGGTCCCACTTGTCATGTGTTGCATGAAATCTTGTTTGACAAATAACAAAGTATTTATTGAACTTATTATTCTACAGGTAGATTGATTATTATTACTATTAATTTTGGCTGTTAATAGAGAACAGCCTGAAACAAACTTCGCCACTGGTGATTGAACTTCATGAAGCGACATCTAGTTTACTATGTAAAAATTGCTGTGTATATAATTATTGTAAAGTACCCAGATGGCGGATAATTTTTCATAACTTTAAGGCCCATACTTTAAAAGCCTCATTTAGATTCGGTATCAAACTAAAATGACCCCGGTGATAACCTGCCCACGCAAGTAGGCTCGGCTCAGCTTTGAAGCTGAAAAAAAAATTTATTAATTTTTAACTTATATTTCTCATTTACAGATGAGGGTCCTCCATTTACAATCAAAGAACTGAGAACTGTTACAATATTGAGAGAAATTCCATTTGTCGTACCGTTTTCAACAAGGGTACTGATATTTCAAGGACTTCTAATAAGGTAGAAAGCAGTTCGCTTATATTTCTGCCAAAGAATTTTATTTAAACCTTTCTAAACCTATATTGCTTATTGTAATTGTTACATTTCAGGGAAAAACATGAACACTGGTACGAGATGACAAACTTTAATGAGGGTCCTTCGATAATCATAAGTGTTCGACGTACGCATTTATATGAAGATGCATTTGATAAACTTAGTCCTGACAATGGTTTGTTTCAATTCGCATACCTTATTGTTACTTTCGTTAGTTTCGTGTAGCCTCTATAAAATGTGTAAATTATTACTATTAGCTGCCCTAGCAAGGCCGTGAAATATTTCTTGCGGACGTCTATAAAATAAAACATCTTATTTTCTTGATTCTTACTTCGTAGTCGATAAGTCTCTGGTATTTCCTGAATCAGTGTTTTTTCGCTGGCCATAATAGCCATGCAGATGGAACAATAAAACTGAACTAAGCAAAATTAAGATTTGGTCAGATGACCCGAGAAATATACCAACTTCGGCGCGCGCGTAATTCTAACTCTTGAGGGCCAGAGAGATAAGGGTTTTGCGATAGAAAAGGGCGTTTGTGCACTCATCCGTAAAATCACGGATTTCGTAAAAATACAAATCGAATGAGTACATATTTGTATGACGGCTACTTCGAAAAATCACGGATACGAACCGAATACGGATAAGTGTGTCGCCCAACTCCCAAAGAGGCGTTTATTCAATAGGCCGCAGTGCTGTGCGAGCTGAATCGAACTTTTATTACGTCGTAACAAGAGTCGCAATTTATTTAAACGTCTTTGCGGAGTGCCCCTTTGTACTTGAAACGTACTATTAAAGTATTCTGTAGCATAAATTGAAGATTAATATTTCCGTGGCAAATGACGCTAACTTGTCATTTATCTTCACAAAGTTTTTGAGGCCAAAATCGATTAACTGGGACAAAAGAAGTTTGCTTATAAAATCATCCGACCATGTTTTGCTGATTCTTATTTCACTTGCTTCTATGGTCATATGGTCAAATGGCAATCGATCTGTATGTATTTTAGAGCCCGATCTGAAGCTAAAACTTCGCGTGCAACTAATAAACCAGGCTGGCGCGGAGGAACTTGGGGTAGATGGAGGCGGCTTATTTAGAGAATTCCTTTCAGAGCTTTTAAAGTAAGTTTCGCTGGACTTACATATTTTTTACTATTATTAACTTTAGCGTCTTGTATCGTATATTTTTAATATTTGTTTTACTTAATATCTGCCTTTATTCCGAATAAGCATATCACAGTTATCAAATTTTTCAGATCAGCTTTCGATCCCAACCGAGGCTTGTTTCGTCTTACCAAAGACAACATGTTATACCCCAACCCGGGAGTGCATTTGTTGTATGATGATTTCCCTATGCATTATTACTTCGTGGGAAGAGTATTAGGAAAGGTAAGATACGGGTTTGAACTAATATTTTTGGACTAATATGAGACGGCAATGTGTTGTGATGATGATGAAAAACGATGTGTCTGGACTCTAGTGTCACTTGTTTTTCAGGCCTTATATGAAAATCTCCTAGTAGAACTACCTCTTGCGGAATTTTTCCTAGCGAAGATGTGTTCTACTCGGGAGCCGGACGTCCACGCTCTGGCGTCTTTGGACCCCGCCTTGTACAGGGGTCTACTGATGCTTAAGTCGCACAGGAGAGAGGATGTTCCTGACCTAGGCTTGGACTTTACCATAGTTAGCGATGAATTAGGAGAGCAGAGGGTAAGTGATATTGTAATATTATCAAAAGATACCTATGTTCATACCTAAAAATTGTGAAAAATTATTGAAAAATAGATTGTTCTCTGTTGGTTCTGTTTAATGTTTTTTTCTTAAATTTGTCTGCAGCTTTTTGATTTTGTTTGTTTGCAGATAGAAGAATTAAAACCGGGCGGTGCAAACATTCCTGTGACAGCTGAAAATAGGATAGAATATATTCATCTAGTTGCTGACTACAAATTGAATAGGTATATTCATCTTTTTAGCGCTCATATTAAATTGATTAAGATATTACTTATAATCTAAAATTCGAATTCTTCTGTACTAGATTAGACTGACTGACTTAAACTGGACTGACTGACTAGACGAGACTGGATCGGACCGGACCGGACCGCGGGCTGTACCAATCTAATAAAATCTAGTCAGAACTACTTTCACCGAAAAAGGCGCAGGTAGAAGCTTCGCTTCTTTCGGCGTCATACGACAGCGAAAGTTTTCATAATAAGGCTAGATTTGATAATGCGTTGCGTACGTGGACTCAGTTTGTATTTGCCTTTTATCGTTGCCGTTAAAATGTTTGTAGACAAATAAGGGCCCAGTGCAACGCATTCAAACGCGGGCTCACATCGGTGGTGAACGCGGAGTGGCTGCGGATGTTCTCGTGCCGGGAGCTGCAGCTGCTGATATCGGGCGCGGAGGTGCCTATTGACATCGAAGACCTGCGGATACACACGCAGTATGGCGGTGAGTGTTGAAATAGTAGATTTTACAACAAGGGCATAAAACAAGCCATTTTATCAGAGACGTTTATCTAACCGCGCCGAAGGCGAGAGCAGATATTTAAGTCGACGATAAAATGGGTTTTACGACCGAGTCTCTGCTCTCACTTTGTTTTTTATTTCGATTGCAAGGAAATGAAGCAGTGACCACGCGACTACGACTTGTGGGTGAGCCCACTCTCATACTTCACTTATTCTGGTCATTGCGTGTGCGCTAGCCATTACATGGATAAATCACCCACTGCGCAGGTACAACGTCGGAAGCCTTTTAACGATACGGCAAATATGTAAATCGATATATCACCCACTGTGCAAGTTTAAGGTCGGAGACCTTTTGACGTGACACCAACTGTAGCTTACATGGATAAAGTACCAGGAGAGCATAGTAGCACAAGAGACTTAAAGTTGAAGCTTGGCTCAGGCACTATAGAAATTTTCATATTTCACTCATGAGTCTCATGAGACCATAAAAAGCAGTTTTAGTTGCTTACGGCATAAGGAACTTTACGAGCATTTCCTCGCAATCGAAATGAAAAGCAGAGTGTATAACTCGGTCATAAAACCCTATCTTATCTGCCCTCAGATAAAATGGTTTGCTTTAGGCCCTTGTTGTATAATCTACTATTTAAAACTACAAGTAGTTCTAAGTCAGATACTTACAATGATTTTTTATTTTTATTGATATTCGATGACAAGGGGGATCTCGTGAAATTATACCGTGATACATTGTCCTCCAGGCGGGTTCTCGGAGACGCACCCTACGGTGCAGTGCTTCTGGCGCGTGCTGGAGCAGTTCACGGACGAGCAGCGGCGGCAGCTGCTCAAGTTCGTCACCAGCTGCTCCAGGCCGCCGCTGTTAGGATTTAAGGTATCCAGTTTAATTTTATTAGAATTTCTTATTTATACCCGGAACTTGTTTTTTAAAAATCACGTGATTGCTGAAAGCGGTTTATACTTTGCTTAAATTCAATTCTTAGTGAGTTTATATCACCCTGTGCCCTGTACTCAGGAAAAAGTTTGCATATACGTAGCATTGATAACAATTTACCCGCAATCTTTGATTTTGCAGCTAGACTAAACGCACATTATCACTCTTTTAATTAATCGTTTTTTTGAGTAATACAAGGGACCCTTAGGACCAGCACAAACAGGCAGAGAGGAGTGGAGACTTTGTGATAGCTAACTAAATTCAGCTTTATGTACTTTGACATACTTACCATTGTAATTGGTATACTGAAAATAAAACACAGAAGACGCTGTGCTTGTATGCGCTTGGCCTTGCCGCGCTTGTCTTAGTGTAAATAAAGCTGAGTTTAAGTTGTTATCAAGAAAGACGTCGCGCCTTGGCTCAGTCAGTATGCTTTGTGCCTTATAGTTTCTCCCAGTCCGTTCGTCTGTATGTCACAGCCATTTTGTCATTGTTATTTCTTTTAGGATTTACAACCACCATTCTGCATTCAGTCTGCGGGCGCGACAGACCGCCTGCCGTCCGCTTCTACGTGTATGAATCTTTTGAAGATCCCGGAGTACCACTCGGAACATTTGATGGCCGAGAAGCTTCTATATGCGATACAGTCCGGCGCGGGCTTCGAACTGAGCTAAGTGAGTACAGGCTGTTCAATTAGTGTTCTATACATACAAGATGTCCCGTAAACAGTGGTCCAACTTTCAACGGCAGTGGGAATATAATTTGGAGAGACGAACCGCAAGAAACGCATTTTTCAGTCTTGGAAAGCGTCCTGATGACATAATTGAACGCATCCGAATTGAAATACCGTTAATACTTAAACTAAACTAACTTAAACCATTTGGCATCGCTTAGAATTTATTGTAATAATCAAAACGAGTCCAACGGCTCTTCGCGTCAGGAGCCAGCCTATTCTCGCCCATATAATCGTGTATTAGGCGCCACTTGTCGCACCTCTACTCCACTCGCCGTCATTTCTCGTCGTCATTGAATCAGTTAAATTTTTTAGGGGTTCGGGTTTGTTGAACAACTTTACTGCACTCTTCTTGGTTCCATGACTGCTGAAATTTTTTGTAAAACTAAAATAATTTTGAATTTCCTGAAAGTACAGTCATTGAAGCGATGCTCACTATTTACTGGACACCCTGTATGAGATGCAAGGGTCTTAAAACTCTCACTGATTACTGACTCAAAACGCTTTGGCTATTTGATAACGACATATTTTGTTGGATTGCAGGTAAAGCTATAAAGAGGAATTGGTGTACCAACTTTTATATATAAAACAAATATACCTATTTCGCGATATACTATTTATATACGGCCGTTAATCTCAATGTGATAAAATAAGCTCCTAGCGTAGTAGGTACATATATGTAAATAAATGTTACTTGATTTCATCGTCGTATTTTTTTATGGCGTTCTTGCTCATACAAAAACTTACAAAATGTAGAGATATTTTTCGACTTTGTGATGTAATACTCAAATAGGAGTAATGGACACGTTTTTGTTTTGTGTTAGAATTTTATATCTTTGTAAATAAATAAATGTAGAATAAGGGCGTCTTAGAATAAGGGTGCTGCGGCCGCGCTGCATTGTAAATCCATATAATTTCGATCGATCAACTGACGCGCGGCCGCAGTGCGAGTGTAGCGCTGCAGTCGTGCGTTTCTATTTATATGGATTTACAAAGCAGCGCGGCCGCAGCGGTGCAGCCACGCTGCCTCCGCGCGGCCACTTTGCAGCAAATTTGAAGGTGCCCTAACAGTAAGTCAGATTTATCTTCAGGAGGCTGTATGGGTAGAACACATACAAATATCAATAAACCATTGTGATGGGTGTAGCGAATGTTTAAAACCAGTTTAAATTATTTATCTCATCTGAAAGTGTCAAATAAATTTGTTAAAACTTTATCAGATATTTTTTATTATTAATCTATTTACCATTCGCCAAATTCACGGTGTCAAAATTTTAAGTCATCTGCAGGTCGATTCCTTAAAACCTGCATCAGTCATTATTACAATCGGAATTGTTGTGATTGGCTGAATTTATGGTATTCTTGTTGAAACAATGAATGAGGAACTTTCAGGGCAACGTTCAATAAAATTTTCATAGATGGCGCTAAATAACTTCACCACTAAAGATGAAAAAATAATACCAATTATTGAATAATATAAGTGAATATGAATGGGATGGAACGAAGAATTTATCCGTTTCTTGTCCGTCCATATTAAATGACAGCTATACGCACTGTTAATAACTTGAAAAGAGCCTCAGCCTCCCAGGCGGACGTTGTCTTTGCTGTAGTAGAAAGTTAGAAACATATAACTTGTCGGAAATATCTGCGCACCTCGCTGGAAGCTGGAATGCGCTTCCCGCAGCTCGCCCGTTTTCGCCTTTCCAGTACCGGTGCCAACGCAAGCGCGTTGCATGACGTCACTAAACCAAGTTCTCAGATATTTCCGACGGGTTGTACTATAATATGTCTTTAACTTTTAAGGTTTAAAAAATTACACGTTTAATAAGTAAGTAACCGTGAACTTGTCTGCGGTGCTCATCAATAACCTGCATTAATATTGGCTTAGGAGCATTCATCGTTTCAAATATGGCCGCCACTCGCCGCCATTACGGTTTTGACAGTTGCAATCAATCAGGGTTGATGAATGTGGTTCGCGAGACGCCGCTCCGTACTCTGCCCTCTGCCTGCGTGCGGTAGCTCGTACGCGCATGGACGACCCTAATTCTAAGTCGGATCACCTATCTCGATGCTATATCGGTCTTATATCAGCGATCTAAAGATTGATACACGCGCTGTTGTCCATAACTCGTGCAAGGTTTACGAGTTGAAAGTACTTAGCTGGAATAAAATACTATAACATTATGGTTGTCTGTTACTTACTATTTGCAAGTAGAAATATATGGAGCAGAAATCTGCAGAAGTAGTGCAGTCCTTAGGTTATTTTTTTTTACTTTTATTTTCGTTTGTTTGGGCCTTGTAATTCGTAGATTAACTATTACGTTCACTTACCTAAGTTCACTTTCTTTTGAAGCGCGTGTAGATACGCTATAGGTCTTTAGGTATATTCTAACTACTAGTAGGTACGTAGTTTATTATACAACTAGCTGATGCAACTTTGATTTAGGTTTTTAAAAATCCCGTGGGATTTCTTTGATTTTTCGGGACAAAAGGTGGCCCATGTCTTTACGTTAACGTTGCGACGTGACTGAAGGACAAACCAACAAACAAACACAATTTCGCACTTGTAATATGGGTAGTGATAATACTGTATAGTATAGTATAAGTAGTCACTATCAAAATATGACGGAGGTAGACCGTAGGAGCTGACTTTTACGACGTGAGTCATCGGCCACCACGCTCGCGCAGTCGATTCAATTCAGTACCAATGAAAGGATTAAACGATCGCCTGTCAGCTCTAATGTGAGTTAAATTACTCCACCGTGTATAAAATTGTTTAGCTTGAGAGGGGAAACAGAATTGTAACCTCAGATGATTGAATACTGCCGTCGAATGAAAGGATTGCTACATTTTAAATGCCATAAAAGCTTTCAATTTTCTCCTTTTTCAGAAGAGTCGAAAGAAATAAGTATTATTATCTACTATTCACGTATGGTTAAGATTTATATAATGTATATAAATCTAAGTATAGCGATTTATGAGTTTCTACATTTGTACTTACTTAAAACTTTATAACCCAAAATTTATGATCCAACAGCGGTTTAAAATGTTACTGCGGTTTTGAAGGGGTAGTACATCATAGCACCAAATTTTATATCATAATAATATTGCTACAAACGTAATTGTTGTGATTGGCTTCTAGTATTCGACCAAACCTTCAGCTTCGGCCAAAATAAGCCGAAGTTATGGCCGAAGCAAAAGGTTTCTAGCAAGCGCCGAAACTGAAATATCACGAATGCGCGAGATCGCTATAGAAGAGACGACTCACGGGGGCGGTGGTAATAATAATATATATTTTTATATCAAGTTCAACAAGCATATAAACTTTAAAAAACAACATTATTTTATTCACGTTTTGCCAATCATGAACTGATTTTTTTAAGAGTTAAGTTATTAAACGTGCAGCTTTAAGTTTTTAGTTTAATAAGTACCTAAGTATAAAGGTATAAAGGTAGAAATCGATCTACTATTGGCTAGAAATATTCTTTCTGCAACTGTGAATTTTATTAAGTAAAAGAGTTACAGCCAATCAGAGGCACTTGCGACCGCCTTACTATAGCTGTCAAACTTTAGACCCCATAGCGCCCGCTAATGACGTATTGTCGCAGAGCATTGACGACATGCACCGGCTTATTATGCGACGCACGCAAACACGCGCGTCCGTGACAATTGTCCTACCAATTCGGTATGCTTATTTAATTTGCAACATTGTTCACCAAACTGCAAACACTGCAAGCTTCTTTGGAAAGTCACTGGACGAAACAATACGACAACTGAATAGAAGATATATGATACTCGTTTTTCGGTGGCTCGCTGATTTGATTTTTAAAGAGGTGTATGGCTCACCATACTTCAATTGTTTTAGCGACCGTACTACCAAGTACTTACCTATATACTTCTTATTATACCTATCTCAACTAGGTATAATGTTACTAAATAACCTGAATTTATAAAGATGTGGTTCGCTTGTGCTTTTGCTCGACTTAGCGGGAGTACAGCCTGTACCTCCTGCTAAGGCCTAACGCAAACGCTATAGTACTATAGGAATGTAGGTAGGTAACCAGGATTTTTTCTATAAAAATAGCGAGCAAATGAGCAGGCAGGCCACATGATGTTAAGTAATTCCCGCCGCCCATTAAACATTTTCAGAACCAGAGGAACCGCCGGCATTGCCGGCCTTTCAGGAATATGTTGATCCACCCCTTGAATAACCCCATGTTGAAATCTAGTGGGAACACCACTGAAGGAAGTTTGTTCCGCAGTTAGCATGTGCGTAGAAAAAAGATCTAGCACAACGGTCGGTTGAAGTGCAGCACTCAAATGGTGAGGGTGAAATTGCTCACGGTCGTCGCGTGCGGTGTGGTTGTAGATACAGAGGTACCTACTGTTAATGTAAGTACCTACTAAGTACATACACATACATATTTGTACTGGCTTGGACTACATTTTGACGAACTTCAGTAATATTATACCTAAGTACATACTTTTTAATATATGTAGGTACTTACATCAACATAATCCACAGAGCTGCATTTATACAGGAAAATAGAAAATTATAAGTAGGTGGGTTTACCATTCAGGTCAATAAAGTAAGATTTCATGCCTGTGAAGGTACCAGCTCTGACTACGTCTTCTTCGAAACTTACTTGGGTTACAAAACGTCTTAATTTGTATTGTTACACGAAATAAAGGCGTCAAGTGTCTTGTAACAAAGCTCGACACCAACAATCGCCTTCGAGGGTGGTCCTGGTCGCTTGCTACGTCAGGGCAGGCCATTTCTCGGAAGGTCATCGGCGTAGGCCTTTGTGCTTAGCCTTACATTGTAAACTAAGCGCTTGTTAAATTACTCCTAGAGTTGTAATTATGGGTAACTTCCCTGTCAATCATTGGGATGAGGAAATCGATTAGACACTTACGGAGACTAATGAGTAGGTTCGCTTATTAGGCAGTTGTTTACGACGATCTCTGTAAATAAATAGCAAAGGTAAAAATTTAGATCAAGTTTGCATGTTTTAAAATCATTCAAACCCAGTTTGAATAACTGCGATGGTGTGTCTGTCTGTATGTTACCTTTTCATGGCCCATCTGTTGATGGCTAGCATCCTGGGACGGACGTATGCTAGTTTTTATCCCGGAAAATCAAAGAGTTCCCACGAGAATTTTGAAACTTCAATCCACCTCGACGAAGTCGCGGGCATCAGCTTTGTGGTACAGAGAGTAGCTTGCAATTCAGGGACGGCATATATAGACCACTTTTTGTCCCAGAAAATTTAAAAGAGTTTTACGGCATTTTTCAAAAACCAAAAACCACGCGGCTGAAGGCGCGGTGGTATCGGTTAGTTGAATTATGAATTAACTAGCTGACCCGTCCTGGCTACGCACGGGTGGGCTTACCTATTCCATGGATAGGTTTAGTCTAAAGTTTGATGAAGGAATAAAATGCAGATATTTAGGTTACAGCATTCTATACCGTACCTACCCCACTAGAAGTCTGGGACTTATATTTTTTTATGTTCGTTTGTAACGAATCTACTGATTCAGGAATTTGATATTCCTTACTTAAGTCCCATAAGATTCTGTTGCGTGTCGGCATTTCGAGTGGGCGAAACTGCCAGGTTATAATAATCGTGGATATTGTATGCACATTTTATGGCTAGGTACCTACACAGAGAGTATTCTGTATGCAAGTCCTACGCTTGTGATTTGTAAAACTTGTCGCGTTTTATTTGAGATTTTACGATCCTTGTATAAGTACATATATCAAGTCAGCTACCTATACCTCTAGCTAGATGTTTCAATACTTTATTACAGACATGAAGAAATTAAACAAACGATTTAGCGTTTCAGTAGGATGCCGCGTAGAAACCAAAGGGGCATGGGTTTAATAAAAACTGCCATACCCCTTCCAGGTTAGCCCGATCCCATCTTAGACTGCATCATCACTTACCACCAAGTGAGATTGCAGTCAAGGGCTAACTTGTATATGAATAAAAAATTAAAAAATACTACCTAATTAATATTTCTAACCTCCGAGGCATGTGGAAAGGTCACAGTCACAAATTCCCAAAATCGGTCAACTTATATACATTTTTTGAAATGTACCTACTCTACTCATCATGATCAACCAGAGACTATGGTTTACTCCTCGGTGTGATCAACCCATCCTCGGCCTACTCTAGGTACTACTGAGCACATGTATTCTCTCAAAATGAGAGAGGTTTAGGCATACCTAATCTGCCACGCTGGCGAAACATTATGATATGACCATAGTTTTACAATATTTGTACAATATTAGTATGTGGAAGTGTTACAATATTAGTTGATTGATATGAACTGCAATAACTACCCTCCTCGAAAATAATAAGTTAAAGTCTACCTAGTACGTATCTACTCGCCTCGTTCCTACCATTTATACCTAAAGATAGTTTAAAGTATTATAGAGATTAGTGGAGGTAAAGTATACCTAAACTAAACATTAAACAGATATACGATGTATTAGAGTGGTATCTAACTAGGTACGCGACTTGGGTGGTCTGTCGTGGGCTGTTGGGGGGCAGACAGAATGAGGCCGAGATTTGTAAGATATTGCGTTCGCTCCAGTAATATTGAAATAGATAGCGAGAAGTTATCTCGCGTCATATCGGATCTAGTGCAGCGGTGCGTCTAGATGCGTCACCTCGGAGTATTTTCAACGTCATGAATCTTATGCGCCGCTATTATGAGCCAGTGGTATGACAATACGTCATACTATTCATTCAATTTCTGTTTATTAAATGGAGCTTGTTGACTCGCCCGTGTTTGCACGGGTGGTCTTATTTACTTCTTCTTCTTCTCTTAATATATGGCTTTTTCCAGTGCCATGTCAGCACAATGCACTTTGCCAGTCTCAAGTAGCTTGAAGGAGACCTCTTATCTATTCTATAGACTAAAAATGTGAATGTGTATGGGCTTATCACCATCATGATCAACCCATCGTCGGCTCACTACTGAGCACGGGTCTTCCCTCGGAATGAGAAGGGTTTGTACCCACAGATAAGGGAATCCGTTATCTGTGGGTTTGTCCATAATCCACCAGTCTGGCGCCTGCTGGCCATGTGCGTATTGGCAGACTTCACACATCTTTGAGAACATTATGGAGAACTCTCAGGCATGTAGATTTCTTCGTGATGTTTTCCTTCTCCGTCAAAGCAAGGTGATTCTTACTTATAGAAACACTTGAAAGATGTGTGCATCGTTTTACCTATCAAATGATACCTACGCGGCCAAAGAACGCAATCCGAGCTTTTATTCGTTATAAAACTGATATAAGTAAACAGCCCCCCAATTGTGTAAGAATAACCATTTCATGGCTATCGTAATCGTCAAGAATTCTGCCCTCTGATTGGCTGTGAAAAAATGTAAACAGCGAATGAACCAATCAAAGGGCAGAATTTCTTGACGATTGCGATAGCCATGAAATGGTTATTCTTACACAATTGGGGGGCTGATCATGATGGAGTCCGATTATCGCGTCATTTAGTACAATGAACTATAAAAATAAATTATCCAGAAATTATTCAAAGACCTTATTTTGATCGGAGCGACCGTTTCATTTTCGTGCGGTTGAGATAACCTGTACATATACTAGCTACAATAAAAGGTAGAGTTATATTGTGGTTATATGTATAAGCTTAGTATAAAATAGGGAAAAAAAAGTTTGTATAAGAAAGTTTTAATTATTGTTATTTTAACTTGAAAATTGAAAAGTAGGGTTTTTCTGGGATCTTACGAAAATTCCCCCCTGTGAGGGGTGAACTGCACCAAATGGCAGTGCACCGCAGTGCAGCGCACCGCACCGCACAGCAGCGTCCCGCACGCACCACACCGCACCGCAGTGCACTGCACCGCACCGCAGCGTACCGCACGCACTGTACCGCACCGGAGCGCACCGCACCACAGCGCACTGCAGCGCTCCGCACCACACCATACCGCACCGCAGCGCAGCACTGCACCGTAGCGCACCGCACCGCAGCACACCGTCTTATAGATATCGTTGTATCTAAATAGACCTATGAGTAGGTAGGTAGGTACCTACTACCTACCTATGTAGGTAGGCACGTTTTACAAGATGTCCTCTCAGTTCGATAATAAAACTTTGGGCTTTTATTTTTGCGCTCGACCCTCATAATTCACATCTTCTGGTCAAAGGGATTCGCTTGCGGTCATAATGTACTTACCTACCTACACCCAAACCGACACACGGCCGAATACCGCCAATATGCGACGTATGATGTTCGGCAACTTTTATTTTGATGGTATCTTCTCAATTAATGTTTCATTATCCTCCATTCACGTCCCAACAGTTTAACCGATTTTGATGAAATTTTGTACAGAGCTAGCTTACTTCCCGGGGAAGGGCATAGGCTACTTTTTATCCCGGAAAATCAAAGAGTTCCCACAGGATTTTAAAAAACTAAATCCACGCGGACGAAGTCGCGGGCATCAGCTAGTTATCACTAAAACAAAATATCGGTTTGGGACGAAAAGCCTAAAAAGTATGGAACGTATACAGATTCCTACCTACAAGACCGACCTACCGAACCTAGACCTACAAGTAAGAAGTCATTTTTAATTTTTAAAAGTAGGACAAATTTTATGTATTCCCTCATTCATTTAGCCAATTTTCCCAACTGCAGCTAAATTACATGCATTTATTACAATCTATATTAGAAAATACTTTGTTAAATATATCAAACATGGAGCATAACGTCCCAAGGTCCCGGGATTTTTATTTGAGTCAAGCTCTCGTACCCCTCGACATAGAGTAGAGCCATCAAATCATATCATAGGTACAAGCATTGTATTATGCTTCAAGTACATCCAAACAAGTACATGAATGGGCTATTCAGACTAATGTTCCAAGATATTATCTCCCCTTTCTTACTTATAGCGTCGTCTTGCAATCGTCGTGGGTGGCATTGCTGGGTTCCTTAAAACATAAAAAAAATTAATCCCTAAAAGAAATTAGTCCCTCTATAACACGACGCGGACATGTGTTACTTTTTTCGCTTTAAACATGTCTCGGTCGAAAGATTTATGATTTTGTTCTTTTAACATAAAATTGTGGTTAAGGTAAAAGTGGAAGGGTTAATTCCGTTCAAGGCAGACGAATCAAAAATGTATTCTACATTATGGAAAAATAAAAAAGGCACAGGCGTATTCCTCAGATCACATCCTATATACTTATTTTATTATCTCACAGGGCACAACGAAAAATACGGTTATTGACACGCTCTATTTGTGGCATAAGGCTCACAAAAGATGAGGTTTCATAGAAACGGTCGACATTGCATTCAGCCACCGAGTAGATAAATGTCTGTACATTCAGCAGGTAGAGCTAATAGTTACATTGTTTTTTGTTTTTCTGCAGAGTTTCTTGCCAGCTCTTCTCAGTTAAGTACCTGCTTTCTGAACCGGTGGTAGTCTTGACATAAGTATAAGTTGCACAAGCTGTCCCACATTAAATAAATAGGTAAATTCATTTCATTTCAAAGAGAAACAGTTTTCAAACACCGAATTCATTATTTGATTGAATTATATATACTTTTTCATAGAACAGAGAGGCGATCGGAATACCCACTAAAACCCAGCGCCGCTCCTGCACGTCGCCTGGCGACTGGGTCACGGGAACACCGAAGCTATCAACCGCGACCCAGCCAGCGACGCCCGCCGAGGCAGACTCTCCACCGGGGCCCATTCGCTAGGTCCCCCATCACACATCCGAGACGCACCAAAGAAGCGAGCCTCCCGACCCAGGGACTTCGCTTCATCCACTGTGCCCTATGTGCTAGTCAGAGGGACACGCGGAGAGATCTCCTCCCTGCCAGGTCATTAGCTATAGAGAGAACAATATCCCCGAAGAGAAATTATTAGCTATGGTACCGGAGTGCACTGGCCTGAATACTGCTGTTCCCCTCGGACACATCCGTAAGGGACCAGCAGCACCTAGGCACACTGGGAGGTTACCTGGCTGGCACCCCAATTATGTGATACCTACTCAACTAGAAATGGAACCTGGAACATTTTGCTTGCAAGGAGTTCAGAATTGGGCGCGTTTGGAACCCTCGTAGCTTTAGTTTTTAAGTTCACGTAATTAATTATCACTATTTAGTACATAATCTAACAAGTTCAACAATTAACAATCAAAAAGTGTACACAAGTACATCATCATCATCATGATCAACCCATCACCGGCTCACTACAGATCGCGGGTCTCCTCTCAAAGTGAGAAGGGTTTTAGCCATAGTCTACCACGCTGGCCATGTGCGGATTGGTAGACTTCACACATCTTTGAGAACATTATTGAGAACTCTCAGGCATGCAGGTTTCCTCACGATGTTTTCCTTCACCGTTAGAGCAAGTGATATTTAATTAATTAAAACGCACATAATTCCGAAAAGTTAGAGGTGCGTGCCCGGGATCGAACCCTCGACCTCCGATTAGAAGGCGGACGTCCTAACCACTAGGCTATCACTGCTTCACACACACAAGTACATACTTTGAATAAATTATTATTTGACTTTGATTTTGGAGATTATACTCGTATGCACCCACCGTTGCGTAGTTACCAACTTAAATGCTGGTTTATAGGTTTGTATACAATAAAACCACCTTACCTGAGGACTTAGTATTTTTATGGGCTGATAAGCATTGTTTGCGTTGTTTTGGGCGCGGCAGTCGCCGGTAGGAAGCAGCAGGTAGCGCGTAGCACAGGTAGCGTTAACAGCTACTGTGGCGTCCTTACTCCTGAGTACACACTACACAGCGCACCTCTCCCACACGGTACAATACGCATAGATACGTTGGCCATATTTACTGACTCAAGATTAAACTATACATTAAAGTTAGTTTGTTTGTTTGTATGGGGAATAATGATCCGATTCTGAAAATTCGTTCACATAGATACTATCTCCAAGTGCTCTATAAATGCACAATTTTTGTAAATAGACTCCATTATTTTCAAGTTATTTCCATGAAAATTATTAGTATTTGAACACTTGGTTAAAAATTAAAAATTACCTTTGAAAACGTTATGGAGAACTCTCAAGCATGCATGTTTCCTTACTATGTTTTTCTTCGCAGTTTAAGGTAAGTGATTTTATTTAAAACGTACCTACATAGCTCCGCGTGTCAAGGTCGGACCCCGAACCCGCCTTTATTAAGAGACCGATGACTTAACCACTAGGCTGGTCACAAATGTATCTAATTACATTAACACGCGCTAAAATATAGCTAAAAGTTTTCCATCCTAGAAACTGAAACACACATAAAGAGCAATGTCCTAACAGTATGCAAATAGTGGACACCTTAAAAAGCAACAATGCAAAACCTCAGAAAGCAGCAAGCAGTTCACTGTCAAAGAATTAAGGCTGTTGTTTATCCTCGCGAGGTAGCAAGCGCCCGATAACTGCCTGCGCAAACACCTCCGTCCTCCACTTGCGACGACATTTTTTATACTTCTTGAAACCGATGACAGCTCGTAAGCTTACGAAAAAAAGACGCAAAGTTGTGAGATAACCGGTAGCCGTTTATTTGTTTATTTTATCAACTAGCAAAAGCCTGCGATTTTGCTTATGTGTTGGTTCATTGTAATGTGGAATTTAAATTACGATTTATTTTCGCTAGCACTAATGTAATTTATAAATTAAATTAGTAGTTTTTTGTAATAAAATTGGTTTTTACTCACATTGGTTAAAGATACAGTGTACCTTCAAAATCGGTTCATAAGTAACGGAGTAATCGCGTAACAAACATACAAAAAAATACAGTCAAATTGAGAACCTTCTCCTTTTTTAAAGTCGGTTAAAAATAAGTTCAAATCTACACAAGTTTTTGGAGTTTTTGTGCGTTTTAAAACGTCGTAAAAAGGGAGTAAAGAATCTGGACCGAAAGGCAAATAGCACGTCAACAATTGATTAAAACTCTTCAACGATTGTAGTTTGTTTAACCAATGATTTTTTTGTACGAAAATAAACGTCGGAAATCGGACAATACTTGGGAAAATAAAGTTGGAGCAAGGGGTCCCGAGGATGGATAAATGTAAATAATCGCACGAAGATTATCTACGGAGCTCGGCAATATTGAATCAGGAAGCACGGTCAGCTCCGTGACCGATATCTGTCGTCCCGGGCTTGTTTCCATTCCGTATCTTTATGCGGGAACTTACATATTATTACAAAAAAATTATCAATACGATATGTATTTTTACCCGATTGCGACGAAGCCCAAAGGATGGTTATTATAAGGAGTGCAGCACGGCAACTTAAACTTTTCAGTGAAACCCCGTGCCAGACGCCCTTTAAGTTCAAAAGTTTAAGGATGTCTGGCAGGGGGTTACCAAGTGTCTGGCAATGCATGACGTGATTTCTTATACTATTCCGAAGAAAATATAATAAAATTAGACTTTGACGTAAGATTTTTTATTGTTATCTCCTAAAGCCACCATGATCTAAACTTGATAGTCGCTGATCATTCCTCTCTGTGTTGGGGACAATACGCAGAGAAACTTTCAGCTTTTCACAACAGCAGCTCACTGGCTCTTAGTCCATTAGATTTTGATGGTTTGACTTCTACCGTGTGAACTGCCTGCACACATATTTTTTTCTTTACTTCTTTATTTGTTTTGGTTCCAAAAGTGGAACGCAGTTTTTTAAAATTCTAAATTAGGTAGGTATAGTATAACAGATTACAATCTAATTGTTTTATTGGACTTTAGACACTGCCACGGTTCACGACAATATCATTAGTCGGAATAGAAGTTGGCACACATCAGTCGTTGCTCTGTAAGCTCTACCTACCATAATTCGCATCGGATTTCTAAACGACCCTTAGAAAGTTCAAAGCATAGATATAGAAAATATCAAGTTTTTTATATCTGATAATGGAAACAAACTGGGAGTCTGTGTAGATTGAAGAGTGAATTATTGATGTCGCGCTCGAGGCTAAGTTTGTTCAGCCCTGTGGCTCAGCCCAATGCCACCTTGACGAAGCGAAGAAAAAAATTCCAAAAAATATCTGGGAACCGAGAACATCCTGCCGCTGACGATTACGCGTTAATGATTGATTATAATATTGTTTACCTACTTCAATTTTGTTATTTCATCATCAGTTCATTTCGTTTCGCCTCTTGACAGTCGTTGTTCACACTGATAGGTACCTACATACCTACTTACAATATATTACATGGCATATTTAATTTGTGCTCGGTGATGAGTAATACAGAAGATGCAAGATGCACCGAGTAGAAGAGATAGAGAGCTCATTTACAAATGAGATCCAAGTAACTTTAGATAACGACGTATCCTAACGTACCTACCTACTTACAACTATTACATAGTGGTAGACTATATATCTAGGTAATTAGGTATACATAATTTAACTTGAAAAAATCTTGTACCTTTTTAGCTTGATAGAAAAACAAGTGAAGTGAAATATAATTATGGAGAACAAGAACGATAAAAGTTACAAAAACAATCCATTGCACGTTCCCTAACGTTTCTTACATCTTTATGAAGAAAGATCCTATTATGCGATAGAAAACAAATTGTAAATCTAAAATAAATCTCTCAGTATGGCCATCTGTACGACTTGTAGTGGCGTCTAGAGGTATTTACTATTTACGGCCCATTGTGCGTCCTATTATCTCCTGGATCCTACTAATTGAGTCATCCCACACCAGAGTCTGCATTGTTTGCAAAGTTTGCCCATAACTAAGCCGCAACAGTCGGTCGATGTGGGTGGTCTTATTCGCATACCATTATATGAAAATTTTGTGTTTTGTCGATGTTATGTTATTTTTATTATTCTTGTTGTTTGTATAATAAATAACATTGCTTGTTTTATACAACCCTATAACTCATTCTGACGAATAAAATGCCTTTTTGCATCATCTAGGTATATACCAATATTATGAAGAGGTAAAAGTTAGTTTGTAAGTTTAAAAATGTTAATGAAAATTCGAATCCGAATCCAAATTCGAAAAAATCCGATTCCGAAAATTCTTTCAATGATATATAACTAACTACATAATTATTTCCCTCGAGTGCTAAGACATTTATGTATAAATTACTAGCTGATGCCCACGACTTCGTTCGCGTGGATTTAGGTTCTTAAAAATCCCGTGGGAACTCTTTGATTTTTCCGGGAAAAAAGTAGCATATGATATGTCACTCTCCAGGTCAACTATACCCATGTAAAAAATCACGTTGATCCGTTGCTCCGTTGCGACGTGACTGAAAGACAACCCAACAAACAAACACACTTTCGCATTTATAATATGGGTAAGAATATCACGCGAACGAAGCCGCGGGCAAAAACTAGTTAGTAATAAAATCAATATATCAATAGGTAAGTAGATATGTTTTCATTTTATAGCGTTTTATTGGGTCATATTTCAGATTGCCTGTATTGTAAATTGTGATAGATTTGCTGGGAACCGAACGTACCTAACTGAAAAAAAAACAATTATTAAAAATATAATTACAGCATTGTGTAAATCCAAACTTTACAATTCTATGTCATTATAATATGATCGGCTTCTTCAAAAGAATACTGCTAGTGCGACAAAGAAGTAGTTAATAGAGACAGGATGCGTGTCGAAAGACCTATCTATCTATCCGGCACATTGCGAGGGGTGCGCCGGCGCAGAGTTAGGCGTACAAATTGATTATAATTTATAATACAACGAATGACAAAGACCACCCACATCGACTGCTATAGTTTTTACGACGTCATGCATCATGTTTTGCTACGCCTCAAAACTTTATACTTACGTTTTCACATAATAATAGAGATAAACGCGTACCTGACTCAATCTCAAATCTGTACATAGGTAGCTGCCTATATGTAGATATAATCATGTAATAACTATACATGTAGTACTAATAAGTAAATATTACCGATTGATGCGGAAAAGGTAATTCGAAAGTATTTCATTAAAAACTCCTTCTATTGCAATAGCTTTATAGAGCCTACACTTTTTTTTATAATATCTTTCTCACATTTCGGTTTTGGACACCTCTAGCCTCTCCTGCAACATCAAATCAACAAAATATGCCATCGTGCACAAACCACTAACCAGGGATAGCCACCTAGTACCAAAATATGCCAAGACCTCTGTCGGCATCGTAAAAGTGACATAATGTAAACTGATTTGTTCGCATGATTAGGTATTATTACCCACTAAAATTTTTATTGTATGTTTTGTAGGTACGACTAATTTGAAAATTTAACATTCTTATGAACATTGAAAAATTTATAGCTGCTGTAGAAGATGAAATGTAATTTGGGTTTTTATTTTACAGTGTAATTTATTTTAATCGGTGATTTGTTGCTATTTTAAGCGGCTAATTAAGAATTAAGTTTAAACCAAAAAATACAATTATGAATTTGCCAATTGGATGGGAGACTAAAATGAGAAACGCTGGTCCTTAATTTTAGTCGGTAAGCTAAATTTACGTTTATGATTTTAAGAAAGGTAAGTTGAAAAGAACAGTCAATTTGTGTAAAACTAGCTTTTTCTCGCGACTTTATCCGTGTGATATACTTATTCGGGGATAATCTAGCTATCATATATCAGTGCAAGAATTTTCAGAATAACATCATTAGCTCCAAAGATTACCCTCTACATCACTTACCTCTTTTTAATTTGGCATTTCGCGGATAGCTTTTTAGCGTTCTTTATTACAGAAAAAACAAAAATTATATTTGAGTGAAAGGTTTACTTATTAAACACGTACAAGTTGAAATTATCTATTTAAATAAGTACGAAGTTTCATGAAATGAGCAAGCAATAGGTACATTATTTTTTTTGTACTATTGAACACGATCTTTTTTATTTATATAGAATTTTTTTTAAGAACTAAGCAACTCAACCAATAAAATAAAATAAAAACTCTATAACTAACTTAATAGCAATGAAAAAATCACAGTTTGACTATAGGTGTCATTATGTGCCTAATTCCGGTGAAATTATCGACACTTTATGAGCAAGTGAGTTGAAAAAATATTATACCTACTCTTGAATTTAGTTGTTCTCAGTTCTGTTAGTTTTTATAATCTTTGCCTTAAATTCATAGAATAAATATTATGGCGATACCACCCCATGGTAATGGCCGCTCACGTACGTTACTATCCTTTCCTGCCATTACTATCCTTAATTGCTCTTAGATTGGTTGTGTTACTCTCTTTTATGGTAAAGCGGTCAAACTTAATTGTTTTTATGAGCGCCTGTTTTTTGAGATTTGAATTATAAGTTTTGTAACTTGGTCCAGGTGGTCTATCATTACGCAGTGAGGTTGATCTGTCTACTAGGCATTTTAATTGGTCATAATGGCCAATTAACTATTCGTAAACGTTCCTAATGGTCTTTGAGAATGCGATGAAATTAATCCGATTGAGATTCTTCGAACGAAGTGTTGTAACTGTCATTTGTATGCGTTGTTTATGTGCCGGTTGGCGTTTGTCGAGCACGCACAAATTAAATGATTATTAAACTAGCGGCACGCTATGATGGCCGGTTTGACGTTTGTCCGCTCATGAAGTTCCGTATTAATTGATAACGACTTTGAAGGAAATAATTGTATTACTTTATTGACGATAGTGATGTGCAGAGATTCATAAATTTTATCGAATGTAGTTTTAGGTTTAGGACTCAAAATTTATTTATTAAATTGATTTCTTAAATGTATACAAGTGTAGAAAAATCAGTTTGCACCATTTAAGGGGTGAATGTACTTGTGAATATGAACAATTTTCACTATGTGGACAAACCTCTGAAATCGCAAAAAAATATCAATAAATTTTTAAAAATGGAATCTAATACGATCGTCACATAGGATCGCTGGCTAGCACAACTACTACCTCCGGCAAACTCGCGTCAATGCTCAATGCAAAACAAAGCAGTTTCGAATTGACGTTGCTTCGAAAAGTATAAACTGTCAGTGCAATGCGATTGTGATATAGTTTTGACCTGGCTTTGGATTTCAAATATTGATACTGCATTACTGTTGACCCTTGCTCGTTAATTTGGACTCTGTTCAAGCCCTTTGTTGTGGATTTCGTCGATATGACCGAACGTACGCAGAGAACTGTTCTAAATAGTCAGACACGTGAGTTCCTAATACGCCTTCGTAACTATTTCGATCGTGAAGCTCAAAATGGAGGGCCAATTTTACCTATAACGTCAGTGGTTGAACGCGTAGCTGATGCGCTTAATATTGGACAACGAACTGTTAGACGGATAACTAAAAAAAAATATGGCGAGACTGGCACAGAAGAAAATAAACTTCACACACCAAAAAAGAGAAAACGAGCAAAACCAGTCGTAGGCATCGATAGCTTTGATGCCGATGCTATCCGAAGACATGTTTACGGCTACTATTTACAGAAGGAGTATCCAACAAGAAAAAAGTTGGTGCATTCACTGAAGGAAGCTGGATTATTCTTCGGTGGGGAAAGTTCTTTAACGAAGATTTTGAAGACCATTGGATTTCGATACAAAAAATGTAACAAACGCAAAATATTGATGGAAAGATTTGATATAGCGATGGCAAGGTATACTTTTTTACGGCAAGTGAAAGAAATCAAAAATTGGCAAAATGTTGTGTTCTTGGATGAAACATGGCTTAATGCTAACCATACTGTAGGCCGTTCTTGGAACGATGACACAGCAGCATCTACTTCCAAAGTTCCTGTAGGAAAAGGATCGCGACTTATAATTTGTCACGCCGGAACCATCAACGGGTTTGTCGAAGGTTCTCTCATGGCTTTTGCGTCAAAAACCACTGGAGACTATCATGAAGACATGAATGGAGAAAAGTTTACTGAATGGTTTACCTCAATGTTGTGTAGCCTCCCTGAACCATCTATTATAATTATGGACAACGCCCCATACCACTCGATGCAAATTGACAAGCCACCTGCCCAATCCCAAAAGAAAGCTGATATCGTCGCATGGCTTCGTAAAAATGGCGTAGATGCAAACATGAATATGTTAAAAGCGGAATTAGTACGTCTTTTAAAAGAAAACAAACCAACCAAGATCCGATACGTCATTGACGAAATAGCATTAGAACATGGGCACAGAGTTATACGGTTACCGCCTTACCATTGTGAGTATAATGCGATTGAGTTGGTGTGGGCTCAAATTAAGGGATATGCTGCAAGACACAATACAGAACCCCCATTTACCACAAAAAAAATGCTAAAATTATTAGAAGAAGCTTGTGAACATGTGACTAAAGGAGACTGGGAAAAGGTTGTGAATAGAACTGTTAAATTAATAAGGGAAGATTATGAAAGAGATGTGAAAATAGATAATATTATAGAAAACGAACATATAATTATTAATGTATGTGATGATAGCAGTGACGACAGTGAAAATAGTAGTATGGACGAATCTGATTAATTATGGCCTTTTGTGGCACCTTTTTCGGTATCTTTTGTATTCATATGTTTCTTGTGTGCATATAAAGTATGTATATTCATTTTCGTTCAAATATTCAGTTCGTTCAAATAAATTAAATAAACATATACATTTTTGTTTTATTAAACCTATTTAATCAGGTACAAAAACAAAACTTAATTGTTTTTTGTTCGAGAATAAATTGACATTCCACATCACTATTGTAATGTGTCAAACCGGCCATCATAGCGTGCCGCTAGTGTAGGTATGTTTGTTAAATAGTTAGGGATGGCACAATACATTAAGTGTTAAGGCGTACTTTTTTACTCCGCATTTTTATTAATATTAAAAAAAAAGCTCTTTTAGATGCCCTGGGTAAGTCACAAAATCGATCGAATTCCAAATTCTCGGAAGAACCAATTGGCAAGAAATGACAGGCAAGAATGGCAGGTTTTAGTATCGAAGGCGAAGATCGTCTTTGGGTCACTGAACTAGTGAAATAAGAAAGTAATGTCAGACTTGCGCTTGACTCCTTGATCTCTCATAAGTTCATGACACAAGATCACCCTACCACTAGGTATTATGTGCAAGGCACAGGGTGCGGAATGCAAGACGTGGGGCTGCAGGGTGCGAGATAGGGTAAAGCTTAGTTCTAAACAAGGAGTAACAGAACAATAAACACTGAGAAGCTGCTTTTAAGTACTTACCTACTTGGTTTTTATCAAATCTATTAACGCCACACTGCTAAGTCATATTTTGAAGTGTGGTAACGTTTTTCCTAGATAAGCTTTAGCTTCTAGGGTCCTCTTGGGTCCAACTGGCATGTAAGTATTATAGAATTTAAATAATCTTCCCTTCCCACTTTTCCACTGTCCTTTGTAAGATTCTGTTCATTTTTGCTGTTTGCAATAGTTCAATCCTGCTTTGTCAGTTTATTATGTAGGTACCAATAGTACGCGACCGAGATGGCAATCGGGAAGGGAACGCCCCATACACCCGCACAGCCACCGTGCTAACCCGGTGCGGACGAAGGCGAGTGACGTACAGGCCGTCCCCCCGCCTCATAGGTACCCCGATTGTTATCTCACGGACTTGCCTGTCGCAGACTATATGTATGTATGTATGTAAATGACAGGTTAAAAAAAGAAATCTTAATAAGTAGGTACAAATGGCGGTCTTATCGCTAAATAGCGATCTCTTCCAGACAACCTTAACGCTAGGGAGAAAACGAACAAATGGACAATGGGAGGTGGTGTATAATAAACCTAAATACCAATAGCTAAATAAACTAAACCATATAATAAGAATATAAAATACATATTATTAATACACTAATACATAGAAATAAAATATAATAGACATACATAAGACTACATAGATATCATATACACATATAGATTTAAATAATAAACTATGCCGTTACTGATGATAGCAAAGAGATAGGTACCTTATGATCTTTGACGTCAATTTTAAATTTGTTAAGGGATTCAGCACGATGGATTTGTACTATACATAGGTAAACAAAGTTTACGTAAAACGGTAAAACGCTACTGCATTCAATTGTTATTCCTTTTGATGATGCTTGACGAAAGACCCAATTTTGGCGAAGGCACGATGCTTTACAATGTTACGTTATTTCTACCTAATGGCGGGGTCAGGGGTGCGATTATTTTAATAGGGTTTCCATTTTCAAGTCTGGCGCTTACTGTATTTTACTTAGATAATATAAAACTGATAGATCATTTTTAAGTATTATTTAAAAAAAATTAGAAAAGAAGAAATGAAAAATAAAATAAATTATTTAATTGATTACCGAATATATTATGTACACAAAAGTTATTGTAGTTCTATTATAATATTTTTGGAGCCGGTGCCAATTAGCCGCACGAACCGTCTACTTACCTACTCTTTACATTGTTTTGTGACTCAACATGTGCACCTCATTGGCACCGACTCCAAAAAATATTATTATAGAACTATAATAACTTTTGCATACATACATAAGGGGGCGTCCACAAATTACGTGAGATGTTTAAGGGGGGGAGGGGGTCGAGTCAAATCTCATCTAATCTTACGTTGGAGAGAAGGGGGTCTCAGCAAATATCACGCAATTTTTTTTCTGATTGAAGCAAATAGAAAGTTATACTGTTTTGGTCCATTTAATCCGGATTGTACCTACATGCTTAAGATTTAATCTTAAGCGTAATCGTAATACGATTAAAATCATTCACAAATTCGATCGAAAGAAAATAATTTCATATTGATTACTAGTCTTAACTAGTCGTAAATAAAAGCACGAAGCAATTTTTTTTTTCTTTTTACAATAACAGTCCAACGCGTTTACGTAAGAAACCCACATTTTGAAAAATCTCACGTGAGATTGGGGGATGGGGGAGGGGGTTGAATAAAATCTCACGACATCTCACCAGGGGGGGAGGGAGGGACAGAAAATTCAAAAAAACACCTTACGTAATTTATGGATGCCCCCTAATATATTCGGTACTAAATTAAATTATTTTTTAATTTTAAGTGAGTGGTTTTTGTAGCCGGTTTTTTTTATTTTTTTTATTTAACAATTTTTAGTAGCCCCATTGTACTAAAATATGCTATGCCTAGTTAAAAACCTAGGGGGAGTCCGGGAGAGTTTAGCAGGTAGGAGACATTAGCCACTGCTCATAGAATCTTTGTGGAACTAGATATTGCGACTTTGCCACACTTCTTAGACTCCATAGGCGCCTCCCACCTCGCTCACGAGATACCGTTACGATCGGCAGTTTGGTTTAGGAGTGAGAAGTAACTATAAATTTTCGTGCCGGTAAGTAAATATTTTAAATTTTCGATATTTGATTTCTGTTTCTTACTGTGAATAGATTCCAGTATATCATTTATATACATCGTAAGTGTAATTATCCTAGTAACATTTACGGCAGACAGCTTTTACTTAAGTGTCATAGTTTTTTTATAAAAATATAATAACTGACAGATTTGTGTGGGGTGGGAGACATTACCCTGGCGTCGGGAGGAGACTTTACCCCGGGTAATCTCGCCCGTTTTTTCTCCGGCAATAATATTTTTGTATTACCTCCAGATGTAACCACGATCGTCCTGCCTTCCTTCATTACCTTCATCATCTACTGTACAACGTGAGTCAGAGCCTTCAACATCAGCATTAGTATTCATGAATTAATCTGCGGCGTCTAGAGCCAATTCACCATCAATTTTGACTGAGGAAAAAATCTGAGCAACCAATTGCAATATTAAGACAATCAGAAGAGGTAGCTTCTATATCTCAAAATCTGGATGTGACAACGGTAGATTCTGATTTACGACATAGACCGAAAATAGTTGTACCACAAATGATTCGTTCAATTCCAAAAGCTGCTCCTTCGTCGTGGTAGACGGCCCAGAAAAACTAAAATTAAAAAAAAAACGCCAGAAAGACTAGACCTAGATGATGATATAGGTAGATGATTATACACCAAAAAATAAGAAAATTAAAATGACTTAAAAAACAAAAAGGTAAAGCAAAGAGAAAAAGACAGTTAAAAGACCATTGAAAAAGACAAGTTTTACAGTCAAGTGACGGTTAGACAGACCCTGACGAAGAACCCAAGGATGAGTAGCTCTGATAGTCCATGGGAGATGAAATTGATAATTCGTTTTGTTTCAGCTGCGGAGAAGAGAAAGTTATGGACATGAGACTTATGACCATAAAATCCGTTGGACTGTCCAAATATGATAAAGACATGATGAGGAGCAGTTTATTTGTATTAATTGCTCCAATTCAAAAAGGAATTCTCATTTACTACAAAATACTATGTGGCATATTTTTATGATTAATTTTTTTTATAGAATTATAATTTGTAATGATTATTTTGCCTATTTTTGTACCCGGGTAAAGGCTCCCCACTTGGGGGGTCAAGTCTCCCGCCCAGGCGGGAGATATTAGCCGAATGTCACTTTGGTAGAAATCGTTAATTACTCATAAACTATTAATGATGTATCAAATTTTATTAAGAGAAAATATAGCTAAATAGTGCAGCTTAAGATACAATTTATAGAAAATAGCGATTTTTAAGTATATAAAGATTTATGAGCATTTTAGTGGAAGGCGGGTATACTCTCCCGGACTCCCCCTACTGTTTAAAAAGCTATTACACTGATCGCGAGCAATTTACTTTTATCCATCGAGGAGTTCCGTTCGCCATCTCCGGAGATATTCATCAGATCTTTACCAAATTGAAATGATACCACCTCCAAAGTAGGTATGTCCTACAAAACAAAAAAATAATCTTCAAAATCGGTTCATAATTGACTGAGCAATCGCGTAACAAACATACAAAAGATTAAAAAACAAACCTCCTCCTTTTTTTAAGTCAGTTAAAAATGATTTTTCCTATCATTAATTTTTACAAATTGCTTTTGAATAATCGAAATAAATACTTAAACTAAAAGCAAAAGAAGGTGATGTATTTTTAAATTATTAAAAATATTTTGTTCCAAAAGTAATGATAGTTTAATGAATAAAAAGTTTCAGGAGGTAGGACGAGTACCTACATACAGATGTGCGGTCAAAAATGAGGTGGAGGTGAGTACTGGTTTTATAACTTGAGGATGAGGATAGGTGGAAACCCTCATCATGAATCATTTTAACAGTGAAGTGTTGTTTTGTAACAACAGTGAAGGCTTCTGGTCATAAAATAAGAACTTTTGAACAATGGTTTACCGACTCAAATTTAAAGTCCGTAACAGTAATATTTTCCATACGGGCACATTTAATAAATTTAAATACATACGTAAGTACGTTGTACCTACCTACTCAAAAACTCACATTAAAGGTACGAATATACAGGATGGAATTTTGTAATGCCACGAAAATTTTACTCAAAGAAAACATTCCTTTATTTTTAACCGACTTCAAAAAAAGGAGGAGGTTCTCAATTCGTCGGAATCTTTTTTTTTTTTTTTTTTTTTTTTTTTTTTATTTTTTTTTTTTTTTATGTATGTTCCCCGATTACTCAAAGACGCCTGGACCGATTTTGAAAATTCTTTTTTTGTTTGAAAGGGTATAGTTCAAAGTTGGTCCCATTTAAATTTGGTGAAGATCTGATGAACATCTTCGAAGATAGATACTGGAACTCCTCAACGGATAAGAGTAAATTGGTCGCGATCAGTGTAATAGCTTAGTAAACAGTAGATTTTTAACCAGTCATAGCATAATTCCATGGGGCCACTAAAAATTGTGAAATAAAAAAATTTTACAAAAAAAATAAAAACCGACTTCGATACACAAGTCTAGACGATTCGCGCAGCTAAAGCTAATTGGCACCGGCACTAAAAATATTATTATGGAACTATATTAACTCTTGTATACATAATATATTCGGTAATAAATTAAATTATTTTTCAATTTTTAGTGTTTGTGTATCGAAGTCGGTTTTTATTTTTTGTTGTAAAAAATTTTTATTGAAAAGAAAGAAAACTGAATTGAATAGAAATAAATTCGCTTGCCGCACCCGGGAATCGAACCGACTGAAATCTGTAAAAATTACAACCTGTTCTTTTATTGCATAGATCGTTAAGATCAACTCTAACTCTGTATACCTCTAGCCTCTAGGCTCTTCGTGGATTTAGGTTTTCAAAATCCCGTGGGAACTCTTTGATTTTCTGGAATAAAAAGGTGCCAATGTCACTCTCTAGGTCTTTACTAACTTTAACTATAGCCATGCAAAAAAATCACGTCGTACCGTTGCACCGTTGCGACGTGATTGAAAGAGACACCAATAAACCAACAAACAAACACACTTTCGCATTTGTAATATGGGTAGTGATTTTCCTGCTCCTTGATGTATGAAAACTATCAGGTCATGCAATCAATACCAGCGTCACTACATTCTTAGAAGGAGCGGAGCTAGAATATAATATGATAGCTGGAACAATACGTGCTAAGTAGTTGTTAATTTACGTACTGTCTATACTGAGCTCGTGGAGCTACCTATATTGCTTTGATACACTGCATATTAAATTTTCCTTTTTGCATTGTGCTGGCTAGACACGAGTAAAAGAAAAAAACGAAAGATAAAGAAGAAATGAGATTATTTTCTTCTAACGTACTTAATTTGATGTGGATCTCAATCTTCAATGAAATCTTCATTGTTAGGTTTTATCCATTGTTGGACATAGTCATCCTCAAGTGATATAAGTGGGTAGGTAAGTAAGCTATTTTGTTCGGTGTTGGATGAATTTCCTTCAAGTTATTGCCATGTTTTCGAGTTAGAATTAGAGATAGGCAGCATTGTGGCACCTATGAACGTTTCAGTATGACTTCCTTCCTTTGTGCTTTGTATCTTTCAGTTCTTTCTACTGTTCAGGCTTGATTGCCAGAGAGTTTCCATATTACTAGAGACAATAATTTTTCGCACAAACTGACTTCTGTACATAAATAGGCGCTGCGTTAATCGTGTTTTATACCACTGCCCAAAAAAAATCGTGTAACGTTTTCAGGGTATGTATGTGAGTTTCTTTAACCTCACCATAACTTCTAAATACCTGAACAAATTTGGATGTATGGGGTATCGTTATAATCCTTACTTACACTTTCCCTACGTTACACTGCTTATAAATATTTCGAAACAAAAAAACAATATGACAGAACAGTCGTGTTTTTTAATTTCAACTTGTTTGTCATTAAGGAAACAACAAATTCAATTCAAATGCAGCTCTAGGGTAATATTATACAACAAGAATAAAAGACTTAGATCGTGGTATGCCGTATGTTTACTTGAAAATGTTTATTATTTATTGGGTGGAGGCGTTTTTTTGATGCCTGATGCAAGATGTTTGCTCATCCTGGTTCTTTTAACTCAATGGCATGGACCAAGTGGTTAGTGGAGCTCACTTTGCCTTGATATATTGGTTACTCGGGATACTATAATCGGAAAGACTATAAGGCCATGATTAGAGGCCTTTGGAAGATTAAACAAGCCCCCTTACCCATACGGGGTCCCTTGAAAAAGGACCCCGTATGGGTTCGAAACTAGTCGGGCTAACGTCGACTACACACGTGAGTAAGCCGGGACAGATAGTATTTATAATGGAAATCACTCACGGTAGTTTAAAAGCTAAAATTAAACAAGCGATTGTTTTTCATCTCTCTCATATTATTTAGACATTTCCAAGTGGTTAACCAAGATTTACTATATCTGTTTATTATTCTAACCCAGATATTTATCAGTCTTTGGATAGATGTTGACTTCCGGATACCCCTGAAGCTAAATCCGTAACAATGGAGATTAAAATATTTTTTTGTTCGTGAAAACAAGTTTTAGTGAAAACAAGACCTAATTTAGTACCTATAGATCTACAATTACGATTCGACCATAGATCAAATCAACATAAGATTATCTCTATAATATAAAAATAAATCGCTGAATGTGTTGCTGATCGTAAATCTCGAGAACAGCTGAACCGATTTCGCTAATTCTTTTTTTACAATATTCCTTGAAGTACGAAGATGGTTCTTACGGAGAGAAAAATTTAAAAAATTTGAATCGACTGTTAGGCGGAACGAAGTTCGCCAGGGCAGCTAGTACCTAATAAAACTGTGGAAGAGGCCGAGACGAAAGGGTCGCAAGTCCGCAAGATGATGATAAATACCTATTTGAAAACTGAAAACCATTTGTTTTCTTGTAATATGTTGTGATGTTGAATTGCCGTAAATCCAATTATTGTATAAGTAGATGTATTTGAATTTAGTACTATGGTAAGTAGGAACGGAATATGAACTGTGTAAGTACTAAGTAGGAAAGTAAAAGATTCATCTTATGCGATATAAGTACGAGATTTTATTGGTCTCTAAACCGCTTTAACGTGATCGTGCCTGGGGAAGTAAATTAGCAGCAATCGAAGGTAATTCGTATACGAGTGCGGTAGGAAAGGTGAGTGCGCGCGTGTCACGGCGCGATTCCTGCAATAGCATCCGAGAGATTAGTCTATCCGGTGACGGAGTAAAGTATCGTTAGTTGATTATTGTGTTTATTTGCGTGGCATGTGTTGGTGTCGCGGCGCGTGTGTGCGTGGGCCACCCAGCGCGCGGCCACCCGCGGCGCCCACCCACGTGGCAGGGCGCCGCTCGCGGCTCGCGGCCCGCACTATCGCTCTGCCAAACCGCTACCGGCGCTGGACATCGATACGCCCTGATTGACGTACGAGCCTCCAATTGAAATCTGATTTGTCTGATAAGTATGACGGTACCCGACGCATATCGATCGCTCCACCGGATCGCTCCCACAATAAGCGAATGCTATCGTTCCAGGGTATGATGTATCTAATTTGTAAAACGTTTTGTATTAGGTACACTTATGGAATTTGACTTATTCAGTTTTATGAGATGAATGATGTATCCGGCACTCCGAGAATAACTCTTGTAATATCAAATAGTTACGTAGGTGAAATAACAATTTATAAACTTAGACATATTATACTTAAACTAAAATCCAACTAAAATATGATTGAACCAATAAAAACGTCCAAATAGATGTTACGTCCCTACTTTGTATGTGCGAAGAATCATAAAAATTAAAAAAACCCAATTCGAAGAACTTTCGAACGTATAAGCAAGTTTAATTTTGAAGATCGCGGCGGAGGAGCTGCCCGGCATATACCCGTACCTCGTCAAGGTTCCGATTGAAGAGTCATGTTAGGAAATTTCTGTCTGTCTTTTAAATAAATGCCTGATCAATAGTCTGATCTGGTTTACGCCGTTGCCTTCATATAGGCTATACGAATGATTTAGCATATACACAAGATATATCACCTTTAACATCTTAATTGACTTCCAAATTAAGATCTAGAGTTTCGCTGCCTGCATTACTTCAGGTCAGAATGTATCGAAATAACGACAGAAAAAAGTTAATGACAACAGCATAGGTAGATATGTGTGTGCCAGTTCCATTTGTTATCACCAAACATAACCCTTAACTGTGGCAAGCACTCTGATGCAGATAACCATAGCGTTAAAAGTTATTTATGTCCGTGCAAAAGGTCAGGATGACAGTGTTGTGACTTGACATATTTCCAAGAGCTCACATTATTCATGTTTAAGCTGTAATGAATATAAATAAATGCTCACTTAAACACACTGCAACAAAGTTATCTGACACTCATCAGACGTAAAATGGACAAATAAATCATTGTTTAAAAGGAACTCGGGTTTTCTACTGTAGTAATATGTTGTAATTATGTAAACTAAAGCCATAGATGAACTACAGCTGATGTTTAAAACTTTGTAGAACGAAATATGGTTTTAAATTAAGTAGTTCGATGGAAAGAGCGTGGAATCAGGGATGTATAATAAAGCTTTTGAATGTATTTGAAACCCAAGACCCTACTGTTCACTAAACTCTTATGCAGGGCCGTCTTAACCCGGGGGTTCAAGGGGTGCGGCGCACCCGGGCGCAGAGTCCTAGGGGGCGCAAGACCACCCATAAATTTACCTACCTACTTAGATTTGATTTCGGGCGATGCCGAAAAGTAAACAAATATATGCCTCCCATGGGCAATATTGTGAAAAAAATTCGAGCTCGCTTCGCTTGCGCTTTGTCAATTTCTGAGTGCCTAGATTTGATTTTCAGGAGTGCTGGGCACAAATATGCACTTCCCTTAAACGATATTTAAAAAAAATAGCGCTCGCTTTGCTCGCGCTTTCTAAGGTTGAATACCTAGATTTTACTTATTTTCCGAAACATTTTTCTATTGAAAGAAATTATTTCGCGCTCGCTTCGCTCGCGCTTATAGGTATAGTACGCGACAGGTCGAGATGGCAATTAGGGACGCCGCGCATCATACTCCGATTGCCAGCTCGACCTGTCGCGTACTATAATGTGTGCTGGTAAGTTATTAGATACTTTTAATGGGGGGCGGGGCGCAGACTAACTTTCGCACCCCGGCGCCGAATATGCTTAAGCCGGCCCTGCTCTTATGCAAGTTAATTTTATATTAGCATAAATAGTAGGATTCTTTTTAGGTCTGAGTTTTAACCAAAGTAATATCGTTTACTTTCTAAAATCATCAGAATTTCAAGAGTGAATTTTAAAATACAGAAACTAGAGAAGGCAGAAAGCAGACGAAGGAGCACGAAACATGGAAGAAAAATCGAACACGAGCCTCGGTTTAAGGAGCGGACTGAAATCCGGACGGTTGCCGGTTCAAACCCCACCTGTTGCACTATTGTCGTACTTACTCCTAGCACAAGCTTTACGCTTAATTGGAGAGGAAAGGGGAATATTAGTCAGCTTAATAAACTTGGCTAATATTCTTTTTAAAAAAATTGTGACTGCGACTAACAAAGGGTTATAGAGCCGGAACCCTAAAAAAAAAAAAATTACGAAAGAAATCCAAAAGAGAATGATGCACCTGAATGCTGAACCTGAGGTAGGTACTCGTAGGTACCTAATTGGCGCGTGCTCGAATTTCAAGAGCGCTGCCGAATTTCCCCAATGGCGACTTAGGCGCCAACTCTGAATGACTCTACAAAGCTACGTCAACACAATACACTGCAATCTGAAGGTCTACACATTTTTTTTTGGATCGCGTGTGAAAGATGCAGCATGCAAGAAAAAAATCTAGACAGCTAGGAGAACAGTATTATGTGGCAACTTAAATTCGTTTGAAAAAAATATTATTTACTTATTTAGATACATTTTTAACTAGATTTTTTCACGGTAGATATCTGTTTTAACACGTTTTTTACACCCACGAGAATTTTCTCGTGAGGCGCATATCTCCCTCAGGTCTCAGAATGAGAGTGGTTTATTTAGGCTATACGCATAGCCACGCTGGTCAAATGCAGATTAAATACTTGTTTGCTTACCATAAATACATACCTTAGAATGACTGAAATTTTATTTTGAAATACAGCATACAGCTTTTCTTAGTTCTTACAACCTTTCTGTCACGGTGTTGGTGTAGCCCCGTATATGTTCTATTTTTAGGATTGGCTACTTTTAAAGAATATTTTGAGAAGCTACTTGTCTACGAAGGTTGAATCATGAAATTACGTGAACACGTTACTTTACACTGGGTGGTAGAATTTCATTCAAAATAAGTATTTAATCTCACACTAGCAACGAATCAAAAAATAAAACTTAGCTGTAGGTACGCTTGTTATGTATCTACAGATATAAGTACAGTTGGCACTTAGGGGTCTTCGGTATAACTATTTATTACTATTGCAAATATACTTATTTGCAATCATCTTTACAAAAAAATCATTACAGACAAACTTTATTTTTTGTACGCAAAACCCATTCGTCATTAATTTACATAGAACAAAAATCATTAAGCAATTCCAACAAAAGCATTTTAGCAGACGTATAATTAATTTTACAATCCAGACTACAAATAACTGGTGAGAACATCCTGTTGGCTGATTGAGACCGACATTTATACCATTTTTTCTTGAATACCTTTTCGTTTCCTGACAAATGAGTGACCACCTCTTACACAGGAACCGCGCCGTTCTTATAGGAAACATTGAAGAATAAAACTAGCCAAAGAAAAGACGGCTCTTTTCTGAGAGCCGTAAATGCTAAAAATGTTTATCAATATTGTTGGTTTATATTGATGAAGTTGTTTCGCTTTTCTATATCAGGTTATTAAGATATGCGATATTGGGACAGCCGCATGCCGGCGCCAGCGTTCAAAAAGGAGACCTGGAATCGCTGGCGCTTCTGACGGCCGAACCGAGCAAAATTCTATCATACTTCCATGAACTATGTATGTTTGTTCCTGGAGATTATTGTTTTTTTTATTGCTCTGAATTTTTTTTAATATTTTTTTTTCTTTTAGACTAACTCTTCGGAGCACTGGCGCAGAATAAAATATATATTACTAGATTATTCCCACGGCTTCGTCAGCGTGGATTTAGGTTTTTAAAAATCCCATAGGAACTCTTCGATTTTCCGGGATAAATAGTAACCCATGTCCTTCCCCGGGATCCAAGGTATCTCTTTACCAAATTTCGTCAAATTCGATTGAACGGATGGGCCGAGAAAGGCTAGCAGACAGACACACACACACACACACACACACACACACACACACACACACACACACACACACTTTCGCATTTATAAGTATGGCTGACGTAGTACCTACGACGGCAGTGAAGTGGTGCGAATATAATAAATAAGTTTGCTAATTAGTGAAATTTTCTTAGGTCTTAGAATCTAAGACTTAGATCATAACATGCATCATTCAAGTGCTAACGTCTTTGCAGACGAAAAATATCTTGAATATCTCTAAATGAAATGAATAAATGAATGAAAAAAAAATTGTTGTTAAAATGAGGATCTAACTAATTTATTTTTCAATATTGTCAGTACAAAATATCTTTAAAATGAGAACCTCCTCCTTTTTTTGAAGTCGGTTAAAGAGTAGACTGTCAATAGAGTGGTTATATTTCGATTATAGGCGTTTTTTGGCTAAAAAAGATACCCACCAATCCAGATTGGTGGGTATCTTTTTTAATAAGGCTGTCTTTAATAGGTCCTGTCGCCAGGTAATCAGCGTGTGTTTTTGATATAAATGGTCTTCTTGACACATGGCGTCGCCACCATTAAAATACATGGTGTAGCTTTTTAGTTTAGAGATCAAAATATCAATTTTTAAAATAGTTTTTAGCGTTTAAAGACTTTAAACTATCGTGAGTGATTTCCGATATATTATATACATATAATATCTGTCAACGTTTTTCAACGTCAATTTTAAAATTGTGTTAAGTATACTCCAAAGAACTTGCATGTACTACTACGCTATGTCGATGGTATACTCACTTTAAGCGTATTCCTATTGCTTTCCAACATCACTACCTTTTATATTATAATTGCGAAAGTGTGTTTTTTTGTTGGTTTATTGGTTTGTTATTCCGTTGTGACGTAATTGAAGTTACGTCACAACGGAATAACGAATGGACGTGATTTTTTGGTTGAGTATAGTTCTTTTTTATTTATAATATGAGTACCTGCTGATGGATAGTCTCTTTACCCATCACTACCCATAGCAATTTGACCTCCGTCCGTGCTCCTAAAAAGTCACCTACCAGCAATCATAAGTGTCTGTTCAACAGACCATTAAAATTAGCCGAATCCTTTTTGGTAGGTATCACCAATAATGCGATATTGGCAGAATCTGAAGTGATGAAGTACTCTCACTAAACTAAGTAGGTACTTGCGATAGACAAATAAGCGTGCTATACTAGGCGTGCCCAATCTCTTTGATATCAATTTACAAAGCATTAGGTAGATACAAGTAGGACCAATGATATTTTTGCTGAGTTCATAAGTTATAGAGTACCTACACGACGTATAAGTATAATATTTCATATCCGGCTGTAAATAGTTCAATAGAATTTTATTTCGATTTTTTTATAGGCTAACTAGTTTTAGCCCGCGACTTTGTCCGCGGTACATATAATTTATAGCCTGTTACTTCAGCATAATGTAGCTTTCTTATGGTGAAAGAATTAATAAAATCATTTTATTCAGTAGTTTCAGAGTTTATCGATTACAAACAAAGAAACAAGTAGGTACCTATTTCCTCTTTATATTATTGTACTCGTAGTATAGGTAGGTATATAAAAAACTGAGATAGCATAGTGGTTAAGACGTCCGTCTCTTATTCGGAGGTCGGGGGCTCAATCCCAGGCACGCATCTCTAACTTTTCGGAATTTCGTACGTTTTAAATTTTAAATATCATCGTGAGGAAACCTGCACACCTGAGAGTTCTTCTCAAAAGTGTGTGAAGTCTGCCAATCCGCACTTGGACAGCATAGTAGACTAATGGCCAAACCCCTTCTCATTCTGAGAGGAGACTCGTACTCTTTTGTGAGCCGGCGATGGGTTGATCATGATGATAGCTGTAAGCATTTAAATTTTATCAAAGTGTAAGTAAATATTTGGTTTAAAATACTTACTAAAATATTTTACTTGCAAAATATACAAATGCATAGTTATAGATAAAAAAAGCTATTTCGAAAAACCCTTCAAGGTCAAATATCTGACGTTGAAAAGACATCAACGCTCACCATCTCAGCGCTCTGTGCCGTGTGCTTCGTCATATACTTAGCATCTATAACATAGACCCACGTCCTGAAACTATTAGTACTACTTTTAATTCTCTATGTATTGTACCTAATATGGTTATTTTAATGACTACAAGACAATGAATTTTTTTAACTTCGACCAAACTTAGACATTTTTGAATTTTGAATTTTACCGTAGACAAAGACAACATGCATCAAATTACTTATAGTTATTATTTTACTAGTATTTTACTAGGTTTTACTAATTATTTTGCATGCCTAATATGTAAGGCGAAACATTTCTACTGGACAATTTTATGTAATAATAACATCTCATTTTAAAATGTTTCCGCAAATAAAGAATCTTTGAATCTTTGAATGGGATTTCATTTCGATAGGTATAGTTTTTAAATAAAATAGTAGGCAAAGGTAAATATCATATAAGTATGTCTAAATATAAACATACCTACTTTAATTGAAAATTACTTTATTTATAAAAAAAGTATGATGCCAACTTCGTCTGTGTGGATTTAGGTTTTAAAAACCCTGCCAAACTTTTCAATTTTACGCGATAAAAACAAACTTTGTCACTCTCCAAGGCTGCAAAAATCACGTCGATTCATTGATTCGACGAAGCGTGATTGAAGGACAAACTGACAAACAAACACACTATAGCATTTGTAATATCTTAGTAGGATTTATTGTTATATAGGTAGCAGGTACCTAATCTGGTTTCCATCATCAAAGCGTAGAATCACTTAAAGTCATCTGAGTATCATTGACAACGGAAGTAATGTTCAAAATGTGCCAACACCCAGATTACGACCATGACCGACATACTCGTAAGTCGTAAGTACAATGAAGTAAGTAACTAAAAAGAACACGTCTTGTCAGCGGCCTGTAAAGTAAAATGAAAATCGATTTTATGGATTAACTTACTCAAAAATAATTATATAATATTATGTCCGGAAAATGAAGCAATATCTAAAGTGTGCGGGAGAGCATCACGTCTATAGTAACGGGTTACCGACCATCGTGCCCCGCTTTTTGTCTGCGGACCACCCAGCACGACTGGTATATTATTTTATTGTACAATAAACAAATTTATTGCTTCATATGGCTATTTATATTTTATTTATAAGGGCTTTTTGTAACCGAAATGTGATGGTAACCTTTTGCGCGTGAGATCTTTCGTTAGCTTTAGCATGTGAAATAGTTTCATTTTAGTATTATTATATCTTGCGGGACAAAGTTTATTGTAAGCGCGCTTACACTTTCATAAATATTATATTCAAATTTTCTTAAGATCTAGAATTCCTAAGAATGTGTGTAATTTAAGCTTTGCATTGAAGACCTATTTCAGATTTTATACGAGTAATTATTATGAGATTATTGATTTTAATTTACATTGCAAGTGCATTGCAAATTAATATCTCACAAGCTAACAGAAAAAGCAAATAAAATATTATGGGTAGTAATTAGTGTAAAGCGTTTAAATTAGCGTCCGTAATGAAAAGCATCAGGCCGACGATTAGTGTTTTTAATGTAAAATGAACATTACTTATTCCTTTACAAATGTCCGATGTTAATCCCTATTTATAATCGCTGCCGACATAATGAAGTATAAGTAAATTCACAAGAACATGTTTCTATATTAAGAGACGGTTGCAAGATTTCCTGAGGATCTATTACACAAAAATTTTACATTATCTGATTAGGTAATAGCGTAAACTAGTCATAAAATTCGAAGTAGTTTTCGACTGCATTTTATTTTCATCAGTATTATGTGGAATTCATATGACCCATTTTTGTAAAACATTGGTGATAATGACTGTATAAGTATATCATTATTTATTGATGACCGCAACTTCGTCATTTGGATGTGGATTTACGTTTTAAAGATCCCGTAGTCCTTTCTTAGTCCTGACCCACATAAAGAAGTCCTGTGCAAAAAGCCTTTGTCGGTCACTCAGTTAATTACACTTTTATTAAGTAGGAGTTCAAATACCAAAAAATTCAAAATATATCTCTATTTTGATAGTGAAATTCATGTAGAATCGACCAAGGAATCAATGCGGTCGACTCTGCAACTATGAGCGACCAAGCAAGCTTTCAACGCACGTTTTAGTGCTAATTAAGTTTGTAGAAAAAAATACATCTGCCATCGATGGCTAATATCGGTTATAATGGACGCAGTTTAGCTAGGGTAACCGTAGAGTAATATTCAGCTTTCGGTATATTTTTTGATTTACTATAAAGTATATTTTCCTTAGCTTACTTAAAAAGCTGTATTATATACACGCTTCTTACAAAGAAAACATACTTTTACAGCGACTTAACTAACGAATAAATGAAACACGAAGTCTATGAAGACGCGTACATTTATTGATTTCGTAAATATAGATACGTCAATCAGACCACCCGTTTCGCTATTAGACGTCATACATGGCATTACATTGTGACCAGAGATTTTACTAACGGCCAAAATTAATATAATCAATCTATCTGTAGGTAATCTGAAAATAAGTTACTTAGCAACTTTGCCATATTTTGTCAAAAAATCTACGTCTATGATCTTCTTAGAGAATATAAAACGTTACTACTGATGTAATTAATCGACAAATTAGATTTGATTATTATTATTTTGGCCATTAAATATCTTTGCTATTGACTGAAATATATAAACAATTGAATAGAAAGCCTCGTAGCCTTAACCAGCTGGCTTATATTATATTTAACTGCAAGTGTTCTTACAATAAGCTTAGCATCGAGGTATATTCTAAACTACTTAATTCTAAAATAAAAAACCGGCCAAGAGTGCGCAGCAAGGGTTCATATTTTTTCGAAATTTTGCGCTATAAATAAAAACTAGTACGCATAAAAATATGTAAATAAAAATCTGTTTTCGAAGGTACAGGTAAAGACCTTTCATGATACCCCACTTGGTATATTAATCTCACTTTGAAAGTTGAAAATACTAATTTCATGATTGTAGGTCAATGGGAAGTACCCTATAGGTTTCTTGACAGACAGACAGACAGACCGACAAACAACGAAGTGATCCTACAAGGGTTCCGTTTTTCCTTTTGAGGTACGGAACCCTAAAAATAGAGGAGACTGCAACGACTGCGCATTGAAACTCCACGAGCAGTCCAGTTCAGACGATCTACACACTTTACACACTAAGGCACTTTACGAACTGTTTATACATAACTACTAATAAAATTTATTTCTGGTTATTGATAGTCTCGCCATGTGACTAAATTCGATACAAACGATCGCCGCGATAGTACTGCCCTGTGAAGATTGGCCCATAGAGTTTGTATCGAATTTTGTCACAGGGCGAGACTATTGCCGCGAGATGGCGCCTAAGGGACGGTTTCATTTATACAAAACTTATGGTCACAGTTCATAGCATAGTAATGTAGTGAATTATAAGGACATTTAGATGCACGTTCAGTCAGGGCAGCGTATAGAGACGTCAATCGGACCACCCAGTGAGAATCCAGACGATCATACTTCGTAATCGATGGCTAATACAGTAGCGAATGCAAGATGAAGTTATGGATTTTTTTCTGTATTTTTATATGACTTTTATTTATAGTGAGCTGGCGAGATAAAAAATAATAATAACGATAAGTAGATTGACTAAATTTTTAGGATTCGGTCACTTTTGGTCCCATTGTGGTAATCTGTTGAAAATTTTCGGAGACGATGGACTGAACTAACTTCTTGTCGGACAGCAGTAAATACTACAGTTTGGAAAATACTGTTGGTTTTTCTCATAATATAATACATACAACCATGATAGCCTAGTAGTTAAGACGTCCGTCTCCTATTCGGGAGGTCGGAAGTTCGATCCCGGGCCCGCACTTTCTTTGTTATTATTATTATTTATTTATTTATTATTTAATTAGAACGGCCATAAAGCCCAATTACACTTATTAAACTACGAGTACTAACTAACATAAATATACTTACAAAAAATTGTTAAAATTATAAATTTTAAGAAGCAAAATTATAAATTATGTTATGTGCATTATTAAATATCACTTACTTTAAAGCTGAAGGAAAACAACGTTAGGAAACCTGCATGCCTGCATGCCATAATGTTTTCAAAGGTGTGTAAAGTCTACCAATTCGCACTTGGCCAGTGTGGTGGACTATGGCCAAACCCTTCTCATTCTGAGACGAAACCTGTGCTCAGTAGTGAGCTGGCCATAAAATAAAAATAAATAGAATCAAAATCTTTTTTATTCAAGTAAACTTTCACAAGTGCTTTCGAATCGTCGGAAGCATCTACCACTGGTTCGGAATGCCTATTCTACCGAGAAGAACCAGCAAGAAACTCGGATAGGTTGATCATGATGATACATGGCACATAATACATTCATAAGAAAAAAATATTCGGTGCTTCTTTTTGAAATTCGATGATCTTAATGAAAGATATGACTTCGGATTGCAATTTACGCGCGGCAGGCTGTTACACAATGAAAGTAAAGCAACAATTTGTTTAATTCCGCTTATCGTATCTCTAACTGAGCAATTTATCCAATTAGGTGTCCCGCTCCGACCACCCACCACGCGGGCTATTAAAGCTAAATTATAATTTATTTAGTTGCCTTTATTTCGGGCTACGGCAAACGGTTTGAGCAACGAATGGCTACGTGTATTTAGAGCTGATTGTAGTTTTGTTTCTACAGTAAAATTGAATTAGACATTGCTATTAATATTATGCCTATACAACGAATCATATTTTATGGGGATTACCTATTTCTTATAGGAACAACTAATAGGAAAATTGAGAAAATACATCAAGGCATTTAGGTCTTAGTAGGCCTTATTTTATTGGGAAATTAGATGACAATAGTCATTTGACATATTATCTATTTTTATAATTTTTGGACTACATTTATTTTCACTTAATGATATCCGCGACTTCGCCGGCGTGGATTCATGCCGGGGGTTTTGTCCGAAAACTTTTTTCATTACCTACTTCTCGTTTTAATTTTGTAAAATTTGTATTACTATATTATGTCTAACCCTCGTGAATTCGTCCTCAAGGATGTAGGTTTAAAATTCTCGTGGGGATAAAAAATAGTCTATATCGCTCTCCAGCCCCCCAATTATGTAAGAATAACCATTTCATGTCTATCGCAATCGTCAAGAATTCTGCCCTTTGATTGGCTGTGAAAAAATGTAAACAGCGAATCAACCAATCAAAGGGCAGAATTTCCTGACGATTGCGATAGCCATGAAATGGTTATTCTTACACAATTGGGGGGCAGGTCTTGAGCTATATCCACCCAAAAACTTATGTCGATCCATTCCTCTCCTCAATTCTGATTTGTAAAAGTATACAGTTTTTTATTTTTTATTTTATTCAGATACAAGTTAGCCCTTGACTGCAATCTCACCAGGTGGTAAGTGATGATGCAGTCTAAGATGATAGCAGGCTAACCTGGAAGGGGTATGGCAGTTTTTATTAAACCCATACCCCTTTGGTTTCTACACGGCATCGTACCGGAACGCTAAATCACTTGGCGGCACGGCTTTGCCGGTTGGGTGGTAACTAGCCACGGCCGAAGCCTCCCACCAGACCAGACCAGAAATTTAGAAATTATAAAATTCCAAATCCCTGCCAGGAATCGAACCCGGGACCTCCCACTATTAAGACCACAGCGCTCACCACTGCGCCAGGGAGGTCGTCTATACTTCGTCCCTACGTCGTTTTCATCACACTTACTTACATATTTCTAAACAAACGATAAAATTACATTAAATAAGTAAACAATTTACTTTGGTGGTCTTTACATGCTGTATTTTGTTTCATAATTCGTAACCTACATACTACTTTAACACAGTTTATTGTTGTTACTGTGCAATGTTTTGCACTGTTTTACGAGCGTTTATCGAAATCTGATATTGATTTTATGAGCTATCTGTCCCGTATACATTTGAAGCCGTCACTTGGGCTTGCACTTACATCATCATAAATTATCCATTATTGATTGAATAATATGTGGTTCTTGAGTGTATAAATTATTGTATGTAAGTAGCATGTAGGCATCTAAGTGAGTACTGCATTTTAGCAATGCGATTTTGTATTTTACTTGAATTGAGGCTTAAAGAAATATTATTCATGTAAGTACCTACATTAGGATAGAATACCAGCTTAATCCTAATAGGTATATACTTACGGAGACATGAAAAATGAATTGAAAAAATTAAAATAGAATAGGTATGTAGTACCATAATACCAATCTACGTGTTTTTCGGGACTTAATGGTAAAAGTTTATTTAATGACTGCTTTGAAATTACCTACGTAACCGATCTGTATCTCGTTACCTATCTTAAGTCAATACGTTTGACTCTGCTACGACGCAAAGATGGCTCAGGTGCCTTCTTACAACTACGAGCTGGACTAGGATAGTCCAGCTCGTAGTTGCTCATTAGCCATATTGGCCACGAGTTGTATGAATCATAAAACTGACCCCAGTTCACTATTTCCGCGAAAATTGCAATTTTCTTTTTGTAGACTTTCCTAAAATGTTGATTAGACAAACATCTGACAAATGTGTTTGCAAATAAATTATTTTCCAACCTACGAATAATAAATGTAGGTATGAGCCCAATCATTTTGAGCAGTTAGTGCTAAAGTGACTAAAATTCTGTAGGTACACCTCGCTGAAGCACCATAAATCTATCAAAGTCAATGTCTCGCCAGTCTTGGACTCCACCAATTTACTAAACAGCCTCTGGTCACTGACCGGAATCACAAAACACTGAATTCGGGCTGAATACATAAAGCATTTGAACACGCGATTGTTTTGGGAGGCGCCATATACTTTATTGACTTGCAGATGAAGGATTTTTCAATAAGTTTACGTTTCATGAAAACTTTGAACTTGTTGAGAGACATCTCCAACATGTCTTCTGGGAGCTTATTGTAAAAACGTACGGGTTATTTTTTTTTACCACCCAGAAAAAAGGCCGTTGACGGCCCCCGGTCGACGAGAAGAGACCACCACTATGGTGGGGGGTCACATCAAGAGCGAGCGAAGCGAGCTCGGGACTTGGGGCACTCCGACTCGGAACGGTTAGGTTAGAAGGGGATGGCGGGGTCTTACAGACCCCGCCATCCCCTTCGTGGGTTATTTCTTTTTTTCGCACCCAGAAAAAAGGAGCCCCATGATATTATTGCTGCGTTGCATAGGGGTTTGCATATGTATGCAAAACAGACTTTTTGTGTGTTTTTTGTTAATTAGTTATTTTATCAAATAATAAATTTATCATCTATTATTTTGTAAAATCGCGAATTTGAAAAACAAATTATTTGGTGAAATAATAAATTTTTAAATGATATTTTAACATTCAGCAAATTTTGCATTGCAAAGTAAAACATTTGTGAATAGAATATTTATCAAATGATCTTTTGTAAAATGATATGTTTGCGGTATACGACGTTTGTGATTTGATTAGTTTTCCAAAGTTTTTGGTGAACTGATAATTTGTTATACGTTTTTTGTCAAACATTAGTTTATATGATTTATTTATTATTATTTATATGATACACTATTTGGTATAGTAATTTTACATTGAAAGTGGAAAATAGCAATATTTGTTCATGACCACAATTTAATTTTTTTGTGTGATGTAACCACAAATTCACGATTATCAGATTTTTCCCCGAATGTCGGCTATGAGACCTTCCTGCCTGCCAAATTTCATGATTCTAGATCAACGGGAAGTACCCTGTAGGTTTCTTGACAGACCGACAGACAGACAGACAACAAAGTGATCCTATAAGGGTTCCGTTTTTCCTTTTGAGTACGGAACCCTAAAAACGTCCAAAAATCTGTTATGGAGCCTGTACGGCAGTATGGTATACCTTCCAATAATAGCGCACCTCCATCTTTATATCCCACCAGAGTGCTAAATTCTGAATGCTGGTCGTATACCATTATACTGCGAAACAACGCTGCTTCGGTGTCATTGCCGCGCGAGTTGTATGTTGCCAGGATTTTATCTCCTATTCCAGGTTTATAATTGAAACGTTCAACATTGTGGTCTCAATCGTATCCCACGCAACGTTCCTAGAAGATGTATAGAGAGGCGTCCCGCTGCGTTTTCGCCCGAAGTGTCAAAATGTCCAAGGTAAACCACCCCGAAGACACCATAAACCATTGTTAGTAAACTTGTGTTATAGTAAAAAAGACCTTAAGTTTATCTCGTTAAGGACAATGCATTCGCTTTGATAACGTTGTCACTATAGTATATTATTTGCGGTGCCTAATATCTCGGGATGGATCTCGTTGCATTCTTGGTTAAGAGTAAATTTGATTCAATAGATATATTTACGCTCCAGAAATTCTCGGAAGGTTATTGTGAAATCGTCTTGTCGTCAGGTGTAGGTGAGATATTAAACCGCTTGTTCGAGTTAGATTACAGAACCGTAGTTCAATTTATTGTTGTTGTAATCGGATTTCATTCTAAACTAAGTATTTTTTCGATAATCATGCGTGATTTCATCATCTGCATCGATGAGAATTTCAGCAGTTTCATTACAAACAGTAAAAGTCTCCGATCGTTACTAAAACTGAAAAGAAGCTTTTTAGATACCTACTTAACATTTTCTTATTTTATAGTGGTTTAAAGCTCTATAAATGTGTAATTCCATTACCTATTTTTGGTTTTTTGATAGTTACTATAGTAATGAAACGTAGATTCGCGTTTGTACATGATCCATTTATTATTATGAGGTAGGTATATGAGTGTAGTTTCCTAAAGCTTTCCCTGAACAACCGGCTCCGAATTCTTTAACTCTGTTATTTTTTACATTAAAGGATTGATTGTCGTTGTACGGGGTCCTAAATTGCGCAATCATTATTATCGTAGATTTAGAGGGCGTCTGGCGCGGCGCTTTGCTGCGCGTTGGCGCATTTGTCAATTTGACATCTTAATGGGCACTCGGTAGGTGGAAGGAATAATTTTAAATACCATTGATATGTACTCAACGCCGCGACTCGCGATCATTGGGTATTAATGAGGCATGTATTATTTGTACCTGTAATTGCTTTTTTATGACCGGCACGAAATGAAGTCATTAATATTCATGCGGTTATAATAATATGAGCTATTTTCAAGTTATATTAAATGGTAACACATCCTTGAAATGAGATTTTCATGAGCATACGTATCGGTTTTTAAAGGCTGTTTATTTATACATGTCTCACACCCGGCTTTGCTCACGTGTTTAGTCGACGTTAGCCTAATAAATAGGTACTGGTAATTGAAAAGCAAAAACAAGCGTAGGTACCTACCTATTATACGTAATTTATTACGAGCATATTACGAGTTATAACTTATGACAAATCAAGGAGAATTTTGTAAGGAAAACTTCGATAAAAAATATGTATTACAAACTATAAAATTTTAGGATACAGCTGTAAATGAATACGATAGTAACGCACTAGTGGCATAACAATAAAATTGGAGTGTTTAAAATTTTATGTCCAACTTTCAAATACGAACGGATTGCTTATATCACTTTACATTTATGGTGGTATTAGAATGTCATTGGTATTAACACTAAAAATTGTAAGCGCACTCTCGGTGGAAGGTTATTAGGGGTTTTGTGTCTATTTATGGAGGATTTGAGAGTAAAGTATACCTACTTAAATAGTTTCTTTAAAGTTTAAATCTCAGTCAGCCTGTAACTTTAAATTGTTGAACGCTTGAATAGGTAGAATTAATCATTATTTATTATTATTAAAATCTTAAACGATTTAAATCTTAGGTGTTGTAATGGATTTGTTAAATGTGTATTGTGTATTTATCTCGGTGGAAAATAAAACATGAATAATTTTGTAAGCTGTCATTAATTTTGATCGATCGTCTGAAGTGGCGTACATGTCACAAGATTAACTTTTCGTGGCACGAAGGACCATTATTGATGAACGGTCCGATAATGGAGTAACGTACGACGGTCGGACCACGATAGATTTGTAGTTCTGTATGGCTGAGGCGGGTGGACTTGGCGGCACTCTCTCGGCACGCCCGCTAAATAAATTCATTAGTTAAATCACCGCCGGCGGCGTTTTATGTCGGTGACTTCAAAGGGCCCGTCCGCCGCCCTGCCGGGGGCGCGTTCGCTTCACTTTTTACTAAGAAAACTCTGTAAACAAAATGATATGGTACCTACGTCCGAATGTTTGATCCGCCTTTATTATCTGTGAACAGAAGGAATGTTTACTGGCAAACGCTCTCTTTGTAGCAATTGTACGGAATATGGATGTTCCATTACCTGCTGTGAATAACAGCTTTGTAATGTCATCTCAAATGCCCTGAAACAGTTCAAATAAATGTAATCGGATTAGAATCTAATAAAAAAACTTTCCAACTCAACATTTAAAGCCTCAAAAGCTTCATTTTCATTAAAAACTTGGTGATATGCATAGTAATATGTGACGCTTTCAGCTTTCATGACGTTACTCGTCGTAAGTTTCATTCAATGCTATTACTTCGTCATATCCCCTCCTCTCAGAAAAGAGGGAGAAAGGAATATTACGTGTGTGGTCCTTCGGGCGAAGCTTCGGCAATATCCGGCGTCGCTCGGGCGGCTTCGTACCCCAGAGCGGCAACATAATCGGTCGAATCATGATGGCGGCTCTACAAACATGCAGTACATGTATCCAGCTAGCGTTTGATTCAGTGTTGTTCGAGTCGCGCCAGTGTCGACACGGTATCACGCTACTAGATAGCCGAAACTCGGTAACGTTCCGTGTTTCGTCCGGTCAGTGACAAACAGAGTGAAGAATTCCGGTGTACAAGTGTGTGGTTATGTGGCGGCGAGTGATATGACAGCGTGCGCCGCCAGACGGATTCCGGCCGTCTTCATGAGGATACTGGTGACAAGACTGGCCCCGAGATCATGGTGGCTCCCGATTCCGAGGCTCCTTCGAATCCTCGGATAGCGGCCGCCCAAGAGAGCCCCTCCGCCGCCGAGGCGCGCCATAGTGCGGATCTGTATATACGCACCAGTTGGGTGGACGCCGCTTTAGCGCTCTCCGAACTCGAAAAGGTGCAGTGTTCACTACTTATCTGAATCTATCAGTGTCGAATTGCGATTGTCATATTGCACGTGTGATTGTTTTTCTGCGAACGTCAATCGCGTTGTGGAACGCGGCAGCGCGGGGCCGTGGCGCCGACTAGTGGTAATCGTGTGTACTATCAAGGCCGCCCGTACTTTGGAGGCTTTTACGCGAGAAAACATCATTGATATGATAACGTGCATGTTCAAATCGAATATAACGTAAATATAGAGATAGCGGCTGAGTTTTGCATCTTCTCACTATATTTGATATTTCTTATAATCAAGATTTTTCATAATACTTCATATATATTTAAATATAACAATTAAAAATAAATCTACAATTATAATACTAATGTCATTCAATTAGTAATGTTCTTTTTCATTGAAATTTAAGATATCAACACTTCAATTATTACTCAAGTGCTTGAAGTTTATATTATTGCGATTCTTTCGTGGAAGGTAGAGTTTTCCCAGAAGGCAGCATGCGCCCGGGTGGTCTCCGTTCTTGGTGTACAAAATACTTCTCACTAATCTGAAATCTCTTTTGATCACTGCATTGCACGTCTTTTGTACAAATTCAATGAAGACATTCCTTATCATAAGAGTGCCATTCATTATTTTTTAATCATCATATTATCAAAATTTAAAACCACGTTAAAGTTCTAAAACACACGAGAAAGAAAAAACAGCTGTATAATTATTTTATTTTATTTTATTTTTATATATAATGATAATGTACTGCATAATAATATGGGTAGGTAGGTACCTACCTATAATGTAAGTCGGTCGTATACGAGATGAAGCAATTAAGGCTCAGCGGGAAAGGCGCGGGGGCCGAGCACGCGCAGCCAGCCGACAGAGACATCGACGTGGAGAGCGCCTAACATTGTATAGAGACGACGCGGACGTCGACATTTCATTTTTTTTTATTTTTCTTGACCATAAGTTTCTCAAAGTTAATAAACACAAGACGTGTAAAAAAGAAGAAGGCTATACAAAGTTACAACATTTGGAAGAAAAATATTCGAATAATAGGCAATTCTTCTGTCACCATTCTCCAAAAAATTTAATAATAATTGTACAAGCAAAAGTAACGGACGTGTAATAAGCCATAAGAAAGGTAATTAATATCTGCTTACTTATTTAAAAATAAAAATATTACTTAATCTTAAACATACTTGTTAACTTATTTTAAAATAAAGAATGCACTTCTAAAAAATGTATATCTGGTAGGACCGCACAGGCGTTCGCCTCGTGGAATTGAGACATCTTGTGGTTTCCGATCATGCATCCTTTTCCCACTTGGTCAGAGAAGTTGTGCTTTCCTTTTCTTTAAAGTTGTGTTCTATCTCGTTTCCACGTGCTTCCTGCCATATTCTCTATCTTCCTCCAAACATTGCGTGCGCCGGTGGTCGGCAGCTGCGCTCGAAACCTATAAATGATTGTTACTACACCCACGATTTTCAAATGTGCATCGGACTTCTGGGTATTTTCTGTACGAAAAGAATAGTTAATTAGCTCTTACGGAATCTGTTGACAGTCTAAGTACTTTTCCTCACCACAAAGATTATTCCCCATTTGTCAAAAGTTTCATCGGCACCATAAAGGATTTTATTTATCCTCGAGATCGTTAAATCTTTGATGAACGATTAGTTCTTTAATCTAAAGTTTCTAGAATTCAACATCTAAAGGAATTGTGGAGATTACACGGGGTTTCACTCAGTATAAATCAATGACTTATATGTTTAAGTTTAAAGCTTTAATCCCATCTTTTTATGTAATCCTCGTAAAGCTAAGGATTTTTGCTGATCAAATAGTTGCCGTTGAGAATTGAGATCCGTCATTTAGTGTAATTCTGTATTAGATCATCTTATGATGGAAGGTAGTCAATGCGGCAACCTGAATATATCCACAGCTATACACAGCTGAATATATACAGCAGCTCTGAACAATAACCGAGTGCTTTTATTAAACAACTGGCGGTTTCTTAACTGACTTCTCTTCTTCCCATGATCGTTTTGCCTAATATGTACATACTCCAATGATTTTCTATGATTAGAGATTCATATTTCCGTTAGTTCATTTCATACACTAAAATTATAAGAATTCAGTTATCGCCTAAAACTAAAAACAACATCACCAAGAACCACAACGTCAAGATGTTCATTTAAACATGCGTGCAATTTCTCCATTTATGAAATCAGGGCAAACCGCAAAGAATCCAGGCAATTTAACTGGGTAACCGCAAGTGTTGAATTACGTTGAATCATTTGGGTGATTACCAGCTCAGTGAACGCGACACGTGGCCTGAACACACCAGTGCACATTGTCATTTTTCCCCATCATTACCTTTTGCTTCCGATTCAGTAATTTGCCATATGCGTGTCTAGACCTTTAGGTTATTTCTATTAAATTTTATTAGAAAGGTAATTCAAGATGATTCATTGAGTTTATTGTATAGAAGCAGCCGTTACTTTGCGGAAGTCCATGATATGCAATGAACCAAAAACTTAATTTGCTGTAATTCGCTGAAACAGGTCGAATCTGTATGATGCAATATGCAGCATACAGATTCGACCTGTTTCAGCGGATTACGGCAAATTAAGTTTTCACTGAGTTTATATCGTATTTTTTATGCTGGTCAAGCATCAGCTTCTGTCACCATGCTTGGGATAATTGATAATATAGGTGTTTATTACTAGATACAGGTCAATTAGAAATGAATATCTTTAAGCCCTTATCGCCTTAAAATCGTAATTCTAAGTTATGTAAGCAGCTGGTACGTTTTTATTTGAACGATGTACATGTTTTCCAGTAACCTAGTGCATTATCGGTGGGACCGACATCATATGGCCGTTCAGACCGGTTCCGCTGGACGCCTAACTTGGATCTTGGCAACTTTCTCGACTTTGTATTGATTAGCTTTCCGTTTATAAATTGACCATTGACGTTCATTTTTCAGTTTATTGCAAAATTTTACGATCAAATAAGATTCTTCGTAATGGATTTAGGAAGACAGACAAAATTAAAAGGTTAGATATCTATTTTCACGAATTTAATCAATTAATAATGCACTTTTCTTTGCACGAAAAAGAAAAACAAATCAGAACATTTTAGTACCGTGAGAAGTTGTGAGCAGCGAGCGGTGAACATAATCCTAAAATTACGTAAAATAATGCACACATATCATTGACATTAAGAACTTGTTGCCTGCTGCCCGACTGGCCAATTGACCACGTATGAATGTCCTTGTCAGTGGCCATTGAGATTAAAATTAACCGAAGATACAAGTATGATACAAATACTTTTTTGCTGTGGACGCACGACTCCTTAGGCCAAAAGAATTAAAATCTTTACCTGTTAACTAAATCATTTTATTGATAACCCTCTTGGTAAATATATAGATTTAATTGAAAGGGAGTCACGGAGAGATCTTTATCATTCACCCGAATAATTTTACTATACGGCAAGAATTTAAATAGGATTAAGAAGATTTATAGTATTTGAATAAAATATGTGTGCTCATTATTGACAGAGATTTATTGAATATCGTTTGGACAAAATAGCACCATTAAATTAAATTTAAGTAAGCGGCTGAGTTATTTATTTATTTTATTTTTTATGTACCAAAATTGTAAACTTAATGTTTACAAAATTGTAAACATTAATAATATTCTAAATTCACAAGAAAATTATAAATTCAATACAGACTGCAATCTCAACAACATTTTGAAAACTTGCTGTTGAAATTTGGAACACAGGTCAAAATAATGAGAATTATGTACCAATGCTCAGATTAGTCCAATAATAGCCCAGATAGGGTAGATTAAGCACGAAGTATAATAAGATGGGGCCACGCCTTCATTGCATTATTATGAAGATAGCTGAACTATTGGATTGTTTAATCTCGCTTTGGAATACTTATTACATCTTTACAATAGAGGACAGAGGTAGAGATGCCTTGGTAGGTATAACTTTTCAATTTATATAACGCATCGGAGTTACGTAAGTTTGCCAATGCTAGAGAAGTCAAATTTTGAAGCTTTACTTTGACCCAGTCCTTATTCTAAGTGTTGACCGACCATAATAAATAACAGATTCACACACATTTTCCTCCGACATCAATGGTTACTCCCATAGACCAAAAAATATTGGTTATTACGTGGCTACAATAAATGACTCGTCCCCGAAGCGAAAAAAGATCATTTCAACAACGCTAAAAAGTAATATAAAAGTAAACATATAGAATAAATATATTGGGATTTGAGATATGGTGGTAATACTGGTGTCTCTAACACTGCGTTTAATTTAATTTAATTTAAAATAACTTTATTGTTAATAGATTTACAGAGAGTAAGAATACAGGATACACTTAAAAAACAAAGGGCGACCTTATCACTAAAGTGATCTCTTCCAGGCAACCCATACTTAAGAACTTATAGAACTGTAAGACGGGGAGTCGCAATGTAGCTATAAATATAATATATATATAAATATATATAGGTATATATAAACACATACACTCTAATAGGTACATACTATAAAATATAATATAATATATACAATATACATGTATATAAATACTATATAAAATCAAGTTTAAACTAAAGTCAGAGTGAACTAGAGAGAGGGATCCACCGAGGAGTAAGAGAAAACTCTTAGTTTGATCCTGAATCTACTAAATATGGCTATGGTGACGTGAAATCAAAGAAAAATAGGACTACCTTGTGGCTACCTGTGTATGTCCTAAAATTTGACGCCTGCCAGTGACGTCGATACCTCGAAGTTTTGTTAGAAGTTCCCTCACCCTCCGTTCCCACTTGGATTTTGTTGGGCCCGGATTTAAATCGGATGTTCAGGTGGCATAACATTTTATATGAATCTGTATTCACACTTGTTGGAAACAGATTTTGTGTGCAAATGTACTGCAACTGGAATATCAAGTGACAAACGACAAATGGGAACGGGGGTAACTGTCGTGAACTGTGCCAAAGTCCAAAACAAAGTAAATAATTTACATCAGAACATGAAGGTACAACAGCGGTTTAGTACAAAACTACGAACAGAGGATACGAAACTTGTGAAAGATCCAAATAAAATCTCTTTCAAAAGAATTCATGTATTTCTTAGATTTGAGAAGTTTCGTTATATTATAACTATAAATTACGAATGCGTTAGGTAGTATTTATAAATAACTAATAATGACTTGGTAATTTTTCTTCTACAATAGGTAATTAAGATAAGATTGAACGAAGCTCACTGTTTGTACGCTGTTAAATCCTAAATTAATATAAAATACTATTTCCAGTCGTCTTACCCACAATCAAAAAGATATAATTATAACGGGCACGACCTGAGATAAGACACAAAGTCGGCCGGCGGGCCGCGTATCATCCAGTCCAGATGTAGTCTAAATTTATCTCATCACTGTTTCCTGCGACTTGATAAAGGGCACTGTTTACGTCTCCTGGATAAAAGAACTAAAAGGCTTCTGAATGGTGCAGAAAATACAGCGCTATTTGAGGATTGACCCCAAGTCGATAACTGAATGAATTAGTGGCTGTGAAAGATTTAAATGTAAACAACAGATTGTTTCTTTAATACTTAATCTACATTTTGAGTTTCTTCCTTAATTCACTTGTTCTTTTATAAGTCAACTAGCTTATGGCCATGACTTCGTCCGCATGTTTTACGTAACTTTTACGGTCATGTATCAGCAATACATTACCGTAAAAGTTTATAATTTATATATATATAATTTTCTTTATATTTTATTCTGTCGAGTATGGACTCGGCGTGGACTAGATTTTGGTTACAATTTTTTATTAAAAAATTGTCAAGTTTTATAAACCTAAAATATCGTGTAAATAGGTGTCAAAACCCCTAATTAAATGGAGTGCAGCAGTATTGGCAAAGTCATGATACCTACTAGCATTGGATATTGGTGTAGATTTAATACTTTGACAGAACTGTAGTCATAAGCAGTCGACAACTTAATTTCCGTGAAAGGGTCTTATCGTTTGTGCAGTTGCTGTGAGAACGTTTTCAATGTAGATGTTTTATCGAGAACCAGGCGCCGCTAGACGTGAGAACGCGTTTACGGTGACCCGTTCTCTTATCAGCAGGAAACGTCTCCAACGTGCTCGCCGCATTGCAGATCACAAACTAATCCTGTTATTTGCGCTCGCGTCAGCGTCATCCCCTTGACACGTTTGTTACAATAATGTTAGCGTAATAGCTTTTAAAAAAATGTTAAAAAAAGCTAATTTAAACATGTTATTAGGTACAATGACAAACCGTTTGGAGCTGCAGGTTCCACGAAGAATTTTCTGTTTTCCTGTGGGACTTGAGATTGTCTCGTAGTAACCTATGTCATATTATGTTTGTTTGTGTCATATGCTTATATTATAATAAGTTCGTCTCCAAACAAATCTGATCAGGGTGTACAAAATAAAACATCTATCTTTTTACTGGTAAAGAGGTAACAAGCAGATGCTTTTAAACAAAAATTTTCAGACGGATGCTCTATCTATCTATCCTGAGATTTGCATCTGTGGTTAGATCGAGCCAATTGTTTATTTCAAAGTTTGTTATTGAAAGATAACGTACAAATTTTTCGATCGTTGCAATATGACTGCGGGTATGTTAGGTCCACTTGTAGATGAATGGAGATTGTGAGAAGAGTTTGGTCGGCGGGAGCATTGCGTACTCCACGTGGGACGCGGCGCGGGCGCATTCCAAGCGTGACGTCACGCCCACCCAGCGTGACTCCTCAGGTCTATTCTCCATTCATCCGAAGGAAATCATCTTAATCCATACTCTTTATCTGACATGATATCTCTATATTATATATTCTAACAATCAAAAATTTTTATGATAGAGCCATGGTATTTTTTTTTGTGAAAAATTCATTTTCATTCGAAGAAGTTATTTAAATAGAACTCTGGTTGACTTCTACTAGTACCTAACCTGCCTAACTTAAAGGATTTTCTTTGAAAGCTTACGTTGGCCCAACTACATATTAGGTATAGTTACTGTTTTTTTAACACTGAAATTGTCACATTTTGGACTTTGACTACTATCTCTAAAGATAAACACAGTCCACTGTCTATACTCATCATGTCTGTGTGTGTGCTAGGTGCTCGCTTTTCAATTTGATTTTTTAAAATCTGATCACTAGCTTTTCTTGCATTTTGATATTTATAGTTATTCTACGTGTTTACGTAACTCATATTAAACCCACCTTGATGATATTATCATGTCTAAGTTCTGTCCGGAACCAAATAGCTTGAGGTCATCATGCTTATGAAGTTCTCTGGAATTATACACACCAGTCAGACGACGTCTAATGACCATCATTAGCTGCAGACATTATGTAATACGCGGTTATAACGTACTGATCACTTAAACTGCACTATTCCTCACTAGTACTTATATACTTTGTTGTTTGTAAAGGAATACAGGGTTTCGACTGTTTAAAAAAGTATCTGGATTTTTTAATTGACTCACACGTGATTAAAGTACCTATAAAGTAAATATTTACCGAAGTTTTTTTTCGACCACTAAAAGATCTCGCGCATTACTTATTCAAGTCTAAGACTATTGGACGACAGGTAGACATTAGCTCGCTTAGGCTAATTCGGTGACTCATCCCAAGACCAATATCTTGGACTACACCTGGTCGCCTAGACTCACTAGGAACTCTGGCTTCATTCGTAGGGATAAACAACGGCGACATGGATGTTGAGACGTTAGCTGAAATTGGTTGGTTCAACAAAATCAAAACAGAGGGAAAGAGGAGTTTGTAGGTAGTAGAGGTGTAGGTAGGCGACCAGTCCAAGGACTGAACTTCTCGTTCAATTCTTGCCTTCGCTCAATATTGCTTCTCAAATATCTCTATGCTGCGCTTACTACTTACTACCTGTAAACGTATAGCTACCAATATCTTCGAATTATTATGTAGGTATAATTATTTTACGCACGTTTCCACAGGCGGGTCGGACGACTTAATCTTTTTTTCCATCAGTTACCTGGCAAACAACATGCCTACATAAATTTACACTAACCTACTTAATTACTTAATTTATAGCTAAAATAAAATAAGGAGAGCCAAACGCGGTAAGCATTTTTGCATCAACCGTGTAATTTTGCTCAGAATAATAACTTTGACGACTCGAGGAGACGTGTTTATGAAGACTTTTGAATTCTTTGTTTTTTATTGTATTCACCAGTGTCCTAACAGCCCATACAAATCTTTTTTCTTCGTGAAAAATAGTTCGTCACTTTGCAGTAGATGGCGCTACTTCGGAGAATTATTTCTTCGGTGAACTTCAGATGTTATTGGTCTGTGTTCTGTGATTTTGTTTCCTTTTGTGATCCGTGAATGTGTTCTGTTTGTGTTTTTATGATAAATTCTACGATTTTGCTTGCTCCCTGGACTCCGACGGCTTCGCTTTTCTCACTGGACTTACGCGCAAACCCCTGAACACTGATCTGCCTAACGATTTGGACTATAGCTGCTTGTGAGAGAGGTTATTTTGTTGTGTGCCGAGATACGGTAAAACTCGTAAGTAATCAACTTATAAATTATTATTTAAAGCAAAGGTAATTAGTCTTCGTCGCCTTCGTGTCTATGCTAAAAACTGATGCAGATTTCCTCACGAAAAGAGGAGTTTTAACAGTGTTATGAAACGTTTGATATATTAATAACTTGAGTCCATCTGTTAAGCTACTGGTGGTTAGGGCTTCATAGTAAGGTAGCTCCACACTCTATATTTGCTGTCTTGAGTACGTCTCCTTCTGTATCTGACCTTTGGTCTAATAAAAGCTTCATTAAATGTTGCTCTTCATTATTTATATTATAAACTAGCTTATGCTAGCGACTTCGTCCGCGTGGACTACACAAATTTCAAACCCCTCTTTCACCCCTTTGGGGGTTGAATTTTCAGCGGATGCCTACGTCATAATAGCTACCTGCATGCCAAATTTCAGCCCGATCCGTCCAGTAGTTTGAGCTGTGCGTTGATAGATCAGTCAGTCAGTCAGTCACTTTTCCCTTTTATATATTTAGATAATATGTAATTTTGGATGTTTGTTACTCCTCCACATCACAATTAAAGAAACAATTTGGATTAGGAAAATTAGCAACAGAGATATGCACCAATTCTAAAGTCCTCGCCGACAAAGTCATAAACAGAAGCTGGTAGTAGTACTCATTGATGATGATGAATTATGCAACGGTATATGGTCAGTTCTCACAATTTTTTTCAGGCAAAGATGGTACAATTCTTCATTCATTTCCCAATCCTGAAAAAGAAATGGATCTGTATCTTGCGTGGACTCCAGCTGTTGGACTAGACACATCTTTGGATCCTCACTATGTGTATCGAAACCGACGAGTGTGCCATGCTCATTTTGAATTAAAATTTTAGATTAAGACGAAGGTGATATAATTAAAATGTTGGCATTTAATCTATTTAATATAAGAAATTATAAAAAACTGTCTAATCGCTAAACTGTTGTTTTATTTGCCTAAAGTAATTCAAATTCCACTGTCTCCAAAGTAATTTCTAAAAGTCAAATCAATAAATATTTGATTTTTGGAAATTACTTTGGAGAATAATATTATTTAAGAAATATCCTGAGGAGCGCGATTTTTCTCGGCTTAGGGACGTCACATATCGCTAGATGGCGCTATGCAATAATTCTCAGTGTTAACTCTAAACCCTATATTCAATGTACTCTGTGGTATTCACTATAGGTTTGTACGACAAGATAGTTATATAAATTATGCCGTCAACGCAAAAGTGACAAACCAAAAAATACAATAAGTAGGTATACTAACGGCGGTTATATGCACTCATCCGATCTGAGTCCGTGAAAATACGTTCCTTTTTTTACCCACTTCCAAAAAGGAGGTAGTTCTCAATTCAGCCCGTTTTTTTATGTATGTACACCAATATTTTACACTAAAAAGCTTTCAAAACCACTATGTAAAAAATAACTTTTGTTTTTACACGTGTATGTATGTTGAAGTCGGGCGAGCTTCACCCTTTGATTTCTAGTTGCTTTTTAACCGACTTCAAAAAAGGAGGAGGTTCTCAATTCGTCGGAATCTTTTTTATTTTTATTTTTTATTTTTTATGTATGTTCCCCGATTACTCGAAGACGCCTGGACCGATTTTGAAAATTCTTTTTTTGTTTGAAAGGGTATACTTCAAAGTTGGTCCCATTTAAATTTGGTGAAGATCTGATGAACATCTTCGAAGATAGATAATGGAACTCCTCAACGGATAAGAGTAAATTGCTCGCGATCAGTGTAATAGCTTAGTAAACAGAAAATTTTTAACCAGGCATAGCATAGCATATTTTAATACCATGGGGCCACAAAAAATTGTGAAATAAATTTTTTTTACAAAAAAAATAAAAACCGATTTCGATACACAAACACTAAAAATGGAAAAATAATTTAATTTATTACCGAATATATTATGTAACAAGAGTTGATATAGTTCCATAATAATATTTTTGGGGTCGGTGCCAATGAGGTGCCATTGTGGAGTCTCATAAAAAATCGAAGTCTAGACGATTCGCGCAGCTGAAGCAAATTGGCACCGGCACCAAAAAATATTATTATGGAACTATATCAACTCTTGTTACATAATATATTCGGTAATAAATTAAATTATTTTTCAATTTTTAGTGTTTGTGTATCGAAGTCGGTTTTTATTTTTTTTGTAATTTTTTATTATTATGCTAACTAACCTAACCGTTTTGGAAGTTTTTTTTGTTTTTTATGGTAGCTTATGACATATGTCAATGATTATTTTTTATATCCTTGATATCCGTATTTTCACGGATTCGGCTCGGTTGAGTGCGTGTTCGCCGTTAAGAAAAACTTTTTAAAGAATTTGTTTTTGTTTTTCATGTTTGAATTTCGAATTGAAATTACTTACCAAAATAATGTTTCCAGATCATGATAGGAGGAATAAAACTGTTCCATTTAAATGATACCGAGTAATACCTTGATTTAGGAATGCATTGCGTTCGCAAATCGATAATCGTTCGTGTCCTGCCGTATGTTCCATAATCGAGACGCCGAGTTTTCTTAACATAAGGGTATTTACACACGAGACAGAAGCGGCAAAGTCCTTCGAAATCTTCATGTTTATAAAATCGTTTGTATTACTTATTGCAGTATTATTTTTGATGCTAAGCATAGACTATTGTTCACTCACTTGTGGTGTTTGGGGTTTTATTATTGTTTTGGAGAATTACACTGATTTTAATTGTCTGTTTTAAACTCGGTTTTTAACTTTATGTTGCTACGTTTCGCGATGGTCGACCATTTTGATTTTAGGTTACTACGAAGTTCGAAGTAACTAGTAAGACACTGCTAGCGTGGTGTTGCCACTAACAAATTAATGTCATTATATAAATATTATTTATGGTTGTGTTAACAACTAGGTATACCATTGAACTTCGGATCCCAACTCCTCAATCCTGATGCTGCAAGGTACTTAGGTTCTATAGCACACTTTACTATTTCGTTCTGGTGATCAGATTTTTACTATCGATTGCATCGATTCTGCGTCGCATTTTGATAACGCTATAGTGTCTCAGCAATCTCAGCGTGGTTTCTCAATGAGAAACTAAGTAATTACCACACTGACTAAACTATTGCTGCCGAATATGCCTCCCCTGCATGGGAACGGTCGGCACACGCAAGGCTGATCGACGTAGCTCTGAATGAGTCCTGCCGTCTAATAACAGGCTGTCTGAAACCAATACTTACGGACAAACTGCACCAGCTGGCAGGAATAGCCCCCCCTGAGGTGCGTCGAGCGGTCACAAGCTCGGTAGAAAGAACAAAGCAGACACAGGATAGACGTCACCCACTATTCAGTCATAAACCGGCCCATCCTAGGTTGCGCTCAAGGAATAGCTTCTTACACTCAGTGCAGGCTCTCAAGCAGTCCGCTGAAACTACACGTCTTGCTATGTGGAGGTCACGGCTAGGTACCCCGAACCCGAACACCAGCGTGAAGGAGAGACTAGCCGAAGGATACAATCTCAGCTGGCCTGTCTGGAGGTCGCTCAACCGCCTCAGAGCGGGGGTGGGGAGGTCTAGGGCGGATTTGGCGAGGTGGGGCTTTATCTCGGTACATGATACGCAGTGCATCTGCGGTCATCCGAAACAGACCATTGCGCACATGACTGGGTGCCCTGCGTGCCCGACAGCCTGCACCAACGAGGAGCTGCACAACGCTACCGACCGAGCAATCGCGGTTGCGGCTTTTTGGGCTGCCCGTGTTTGAGGTGACCGTCGACTCGAAAAGAAGAAGAAGACTAAACTATTGACTTTGAATAAAGCTTCGAGTTTCCGCAAAGTGATTAAATCGCCGATCGCCGATACTGAAGGCCTTATTTGTGGGTCGAGGCCGAAGGGATTATTTCTAAACATGTATTATGTATGTGAAAAACCGTCGCGCGCGTCAGTCGCTTTTGCCGCGACCCACGGAAGTCTAGGCAGAGGGATGGATTTTGTGAAGGTGTGTGGTGGCCCTTAGTCCGTCTTCTGGCCGCCGTGGCCGGCGACTGTTTCATGGCGCCACGCTCGGCCCGCCCGCATCTCTCATTAATCACAATCAACTGAGAAATTATTTCAACGTTTAAAACTTCGCTATTACATCTTCCGCCAAAGCTCGGCATTGTGGACGTGGAATGTTCATCTTGCGATAAAATAGACGCTACTGTTTACTGATTCATTATGCAAGACATGCATAAAACTTTGGATACTTATAACGTTTATGTATCTAGCAGTTCCTACAGTAAAAAATTCAAATCTAGTGACTATGTGAATCATGCCTTCTTGAAGCCCGAGGAGCAACCTAATAATCTAGAGACCCCCTAAATTGAACCTGCTACTAATAACACTAAAATGTAAATTGCAGAGTCATAATTTTTTTTCTTGATATTGATAAAAACAAATATGCTCACTTAGTTCGAACGAAACGAAACGATCAGGGGATTATAGTTAATTTCAGCCGATCCTTAATTTTTCAATAAAAACTTCAATGGAGCCTCCAACTTAGCATTGTTTTTTCAGCTTGATTTAGAATTTGACTAAAGACTAGAGGATATCGAAAGCCAAAGGCTACCACCTCAAGTATCTAAGAGCTAATCGCCAGTGCGTTACATTGTTAGTAGGTATATCCTATTAGTAGATACCTATTGTACATACTTTATTTGTGTTACGTCGAGTTGTTAGGTATATGTTTGTTACATTCGAATTTGTCTTAATACATATAGAGTCATTAAATAAACATAAAGTGAGAGTTTTGATAATGTCTTTTCCTATTACAGGGTAACATCGAAGGTGGAAGAACGTCCCTGTGGATCCGGGCGTGGCTCCAGGAACAGCTGTTTATTTTGGGCTGCTTCCTACAGGGGGACGCAGGCAAAGTCCTCTTTGTGGCCATCCTCGTCCTTTCCACGTTTTGTGTCGGTCTCAAATCCGCTCAAATACATACGAGAGTCGACCAACTCTGGGTTCAAGGTACGTTTTATGGGGTTCAAAATAGTTATTCAACTTTTGACTGAATAAGCACGTCCATCGACTTTATACAATCTTAAAACCGTAAAAGTATATCAGATAAACACATTGTGGCACATTGCGCTTCTCTTTGAATACCAATGCAGTGAGGGGAGGGGCAGCGGACAGGCATGTCCGAGCTTAGCCGCTTCCGTCTACCGAGACGTGTCTTGCATCGGGTCTCCACTACAAGCGCACCGCGGCACATGAGACCCCTTATACGATAAACATGGCGAATTTAAATTCTCCAAACATATTTTTAATACATACATAATAAGTGTCCGGTGCATTTGATTGTCGTATTTTTTTTAAATTAATCTATTGAACCGAGTTAAGTTCGACCAAATGAATAATTATTGTAGCCGGTAACTATTTTATGGCTATACGTGCACGGTGCGCAGACGCGACGTCTTTGATGCAGGACGCGCAGGATGTTAGGACGTTTAAATTTTAATGTTATAGCTCGATTACAATTAGTTAGAACGTTAGACGGTATAATGTCGCATAAAAACGCCTTTGTCGCATAAAGTTGTTTATAATTAAGCTGATCTTTGAACAGGGGCAATGCATCAAAGTTTAATGTAAAAACGTTAATATTTTTGTGACCAAAATATTTAGGTAATGAGTAGTGATGACTACTTATCAAGTTATTATCATGATCAACCCATTGTCACTCCACTACTGAACACGGGTAAACTCCTAAACTCCTCTCAGACCGAGAGGAGTTTAGGTCACAGCCTGCTGCGCTGGCCCAGTGCGTATTGAGTGCGTACCTTTAAGAACATCATGGAGAACTTTCAGGCACGCAGGTTTCCTCACGATGTTTTCCTCCACCGTTAAAGCAAGTGACATTTAATTTCCTAAAACGTAGGTACAATAGTAACTCTGAAAAGTTAGGGCGATTACACACTGCATCCGATCCGAATCCATGAAAATACGTTCCGAAGTAGTCACAGAACTATTTGTATGGTAGCTCCGACTTCCGTCATCCGAGTTCTCTCCGTCATCCGTGAGAATATCGCGGATGTACCTCGGATAAAATCGGACGTATGAAGTAGATGTCAAAGAAGTCCACTGAATAGCTTGGATTTGGGTCAGCGATCCGATTAGTGCGTAATCAATATTCGAGTTCAGTCCGAGTTTTTTATATCCACAATTTTTTTACGGACTCGGATCGGATGAGTGCGTAACCGCTCTTAGAGGTGCGTGCCCGGCATCAAAGTTCAAACCCCGACCTCCCGAACAGAAGGCCGATATCTTACCCACTGGTGCCTCTAGGCTATCGCCACTTCACATAACATAAAATATATATATAGCTGATTTTTATATCTCTTTTCTCTTTTATCATTGATTGCTTTTAGATATTTACTTTAATGTATTATTTCTTGTAGCGTTTGCAAAATGGTTTTATTGTACCTTTCTAACGTTTTATTGGCAATTTATTGCTTATTGCGCGTTGTTTATTAGGTGCAATGGGTGGTCGGCTGTCAACTCGTAAAATTCTATCTCATAAATAGTTTGGACAGGTATCTGTGCCTTTGTAAATTTGTCTTATCTAACCAGTTTTCAAGACTAGCTTTAGCAATATCGTAAGCTATTGATACTGTAGGTCTCAATCTGCGGGCGAGGTAGAGGTACCTCTTAGGTAAACATTTAACTTGTGTTTAAATCTATACCTACTGCCACAAATCTAGCTCATATGGTTATTTGAACTGTACCATTACTGAAAACCACACGTTTTTAAAATTTTTGTCTGTCTGTTTGAACGGGCTAATCATCGGAACGGCTGAACTTATTTTGACGGGACTTTCACAGACAAGTAGAGGTTTAACCAAGGAGTAACATATGGCTACTTTTTAACCGACTTTTAAAAAAGGATTTGTGTTTTCTTACCTATGTACACCGAAATCTCCGAGATTTCTGAACCGATTGAAATGAACAAAAATATTATTTTCAAAATGTCAGGGTGAGCAGTGCCTTTTTGCATCTATGAATTGCACGCTACTGTATGTAGGTAAACAACTTCACCGTACCACAAAGAGGTGATATGTTCAAGAATTCAGTGTAAAGGCTAAATTCCAACTGCTTAGATTTAGACTAGAGCTATAAAGCGTGAATATTACCCTGTTAAAGGTATTTGAACCGGAAGTTCCCGGGAATAGTTGCGTTAATACTATAGCTGTAGTGGTAACACCCGGAACTTTAACCTCCGACGGAGGACTGAGGATGTGCTTCCTATGCGGGTGTGACGTCATACTTGTACAGTTGTAGAGCGGGCTCATAGCCTCACACATGCCAACGCAGAGTTAGTTTTGCGTCTTGTTTGAAATAGTTTATTATTGACAGCGATAAAAATGACAAGATATGGTCAAGCGAACAATATTTTTCAAGGTTTTGGAACCAAATAAATCAGCGCCACCTCTTAGATACTAATGAACGACCCGTTTGAAATCCAGACGTCACTGAGGTTGCATTGGTGCTAAAGCACCACTGAGTCGGTGCCATTTTGTTTGTTCTATAGCTCTGTCCATACGAAGTAATATATAAGTCAATGATTGTTGATAGATAATTGAGTATATAAGTATAATACAGGTAGGTGTAACTATAATATGTATTTATCTGTAGGTATATATTTTATCTATATTATAAAAATGGCGAAAGTGTGTGTCTGTCTGATTTTGATATTTGGTACAGAGATAGCTTGCATCATGGTCCACGGAGACAGATATATGGTATTTAGATAGGTATATGACGGCAGAGCCGTCCTTAAAACTATAACAGGATGCACATTAAACAAAACGGAAATGCGCCACCTAGTGGCAAGAACACAAAATTGTATTTTCTGGCGCGCTTTTGCCCGCGACTTCGTCCGTGTGCATTTAAATTTTTCAAAATCCCCGCGAGAACTCTTTGATTTTCCTTGATAAAAAGTAGCCTATGTGTTAATCCAGGGTATAATCTATCTCCATTCCAAATTTCATCCAAATCCGTTCAGCCGTTTTTGCGTGATTGAGTAACAAACATCCAAACATCCACACTTTCACATTTATAATATTATTAGGAGTTAGGATTACGATTTCATCGTCCCAGATAAAATATAGTGTTGCAAAACTTATTCGCTAGGTAACTTGCCCATTGTGTTCCATAAATAGACCACTCTTGATTGGTATGCAATGGCAACTAATAGAAACAATTAACATTTGCCCCTAAGATTTGGGCAATCCTTATAGTGATTTGATGGAGGAACTGTCATGATTTTATTACTGTCGTAAAAATGTTGCCTACATATTTGGTGGAATAGTAGATGAGGTTTATATTCTTCTTTGACTTAATAAGTTCCTATTATGGAGCCATGGTTTGCTTATTAAGTAAATAAAAAAATAAAAAAAAAATTTACTAGATCCGTAATCAATAATCATGGGTCGGTTTGTCGAGAGTTCTTGGATTCCAATCGTAAGCCAATTTTACTTATAAATTTGATATTATAGGATCGTGTAACGTGGTTATGTAGGTATATAGTGGATATACCAAAATGTTATGCTTTAAAAATCATAATCTATATATATATATATATATATATATATATATAAAAGGAAAAGCTAACCGACTGACTGACTCACTGATCTATCAACGCACAGCTCGAACTACTGGACGGATTGCGCTGAAATTTAGCATGTAGATCGAAGTTAGCTATTATAATGTAGACGTCCACTAAGAAAGGGTTTTTGAAAATTCAACCTCTAACGGGGTAAAATTTGGGTTTCAAATTTGTGTAGTCCACGCGGACGAAGTCGCGGGAATAAGCTAGTATTTTATATAACACAAACGTCAGCCGTAAACTACTCAAGTACATACATACTGAAAGACTTATTATCCTACTCTTAGTTAGAAAGGATTTCTAACTAAGAGTAGGATAATAAGAAGGATTTAGGAAAGTAATCGATAGCTTTCTATTAGTTCAGGATCTTAATAAGCCAGTCTGTTCCATATGTTCCTGACTCGCCTAATTGCTAAATTCAGAGTAGGTACCTACTCGTAGTTCAATAACTTTAGGCTTATAAGAATAAGATTCAACAAGATAAACACATAAATTTTTCTTCATAAGAGATGATTTGTCGCATTAATTTTGGTTGTTAACTTTTTGTTCATCATCAACAAAGTAAGTAAATAACAGCGAAAAAAGCATCTTAGGTCAGTGTCTTACCTGCGTTACATTGTAACATTACCTTACGACTTGATTTCCTTGAAACTATATCTCCACATATAATTTGGCGAAAAAATGCTTATAATATTATATTTGCTGAGAGGAAGTGGGCGAATTATTGATGCACCTGTCGTCTGTCCGTTTGCCCTCAGCTTGTGCCTCGGCTCTTTTGAAAGTTTAATTCATATTCAGGTCCTGTACCTGCCTCTATAATATTATCTTCTATCTATCTGTGTTTTTTATTCTTTAATGTAATCCTTCTTGTGGTTGTGCAAATAAAGTGTATTTATTATTATTATTATCTTTTTCACTGTTAACTTGGATAGTTTTCAGGGTTCCGTACCTCAAAATAAAAAAAAGGAACCCTTATAGGATCACTTCGTTGTCCGTCTGTCTGTCCATCGTAACTGTTAAGAAAACCTATAGGGTACTACCTACTGCTCGTTGACCTAGATTCATGAAATTTGGTAGGTAGGTAGGTCTTATAGCACAAGTAAAGGAATAAATCCGAACAACGTTTATGTTTACATCACAAAAAATTAAAATGTATTTTCAATTTTCAAAGTAAGATAACTATACCAAGTGGGGTATCATATGAAAGGGCTTTACCTGCACATTCTTATACAGATTTTTATTCGATTCAACTTTCGGCTTTGACTTGGACTACCTACTCTTTTAAGCGTATCTTTACGAATTTTGCCTATAGAAGGTATGTACTTGAATTCAATTACTAAAAACAGGTAATCACATGGATAATCTGAGGTACATCCGTATGAATCTTAAATTTTCATAACTTAAGAGCTTTTATCTACAAACTTGAATGCCTTCGAACTCTATTTAAACTGATCCGATCAAATAAAAATTATATTCAAAACCTTTCTCACAAATAAACAATTCAAAAAACCATCTATGATATTACCAGCTACTGTCCAAATAATACAAACATTCACAGTTAACGGCCTCAAAGCCTTATCGGGGTACAAAAGCCGCCTCTGTTAAACAATACGAAACGTCCTGAAGTCACCTAACAACTTAATTAGGTGGTCCGCGGCCGCTCATAAAATATCCCCACGTGAAATTACGACCAATAAAACAAAAAATGTATAACACATCTATCGGGTCACAAAAAACTGGGGTTTGATTGTCCGGCTCGCTTTTGTGTAGGGACGTCGTGCTGAGACTCGGTCGCTACATCGCTCGCAGTCATTTCTTGAGCCCCTGCGAGATTGAGACGTCTTCTCTCTTCAGACGAATATAAACCATGACAGGGCTCATCCTACGCTGGCTGGATCTTTTACATTTAAACCGTTGCAGCCATGAACAAAAACCATTATAACATCATTTGGGGAGTGGACTGAACTGTTGAGCCTGTTAACAATTTTTTATCAATAGTTTTTAGGAATGTATTCCGTAAGGCTATAGATTTTTGCGAACAACTTAATTGATCACAAAAACGTTTGTTACTGAATATGTTGTTGTTGAATATGTGCTTATAAAATTCGACGCACTATAAAATCCTCTAGCTTGGAGTAAAACAACTCTACAAACTGGATTCTCAGTTGAGCGTTTAGTTTAGCGACCGACCGTGACTAGAATTTTATAATCTTTACTTCCATTTCCTAATAAAACTGTATACAACTTTCGCTTGCAATTTGCAAAGCTTGTTGCATTGTTTACGGATTTTGATAAAATTAGAACATAGGAGTGAAATGGTTAGGTTCCCATTAACGTAATTAACTTGATTGTCAAACATGGATGGATTGACTTGATTGATTGGTGGTATAGTAGTGGTAGTGGGTAGAATATAGGTATTATCAGTACTTAGTTTTAAAATAAAGTACATGTAGGTACTTTATATAGCTAAAACTGATATCCACATTCCACATACCTTACTCGTCCCAAAACTTACAGGCATGCAGTGGGTTTAAACTTTAAAGATATCAATTGAGGTTCTGAGGTATCCTCTGTACAGCGTGGGATGGAGCGAGTGTATAAACTGCATACTGGATGTGCCCTGTCCTCATCCGCACAGTAACAGCTGTTAACATTTTCAACTTTCGTGACGTCCGTTGTAGTCCGGGCTACAAATAAACCATAGCGTCGGAAAAATGCAAGAAGATTGAGTAGTACCTAGCTAGTTGGTGTCGTGCTGTGCATCGACTGCAAAGGACACGGTTTGTTTATTCCGCCATCCATCTGTTGTCTACGCGGGCTAATTTGCATAGAGCGCTCGGCGGGGCCGCGCGGGACGGAGGAGGACCACACGGGCTCCGCGCGGTGCGCGCGGGTGGCCACAACCACATGCGCGCGCGCACGTACCGGCCCCGCACCGCACACCGCACGCCCCGCACCCCGCCCGTACGTCATTCATTGCGATCGAGCGCGCTGATCGTCCGCTACCGCATCGAGTAGAAATGTTGTCATTATCGACGCGCACGCGTTGAGAATGTAATGAAAGATTTGACATTCGCATTGACTGTTGCCAGAATGCATTCAGTCATCCTTCTGAGAATCACCAATTCACCGCACTTTTGTTCCGCAGGCAAACATTGGGGCCAATTCTCTGGTACACTATTTCTAAACTAAACTAAATTAACAGGTCTAAATGTAGTGCTGTCCTTTTCCGCAAGCAACATTATGAAAGGGATAGCAATAGATTTAGACGTGCCATTTTCGTTTAGTTTAGAGATTGTGTACAACAGAATTAGCCACATTGTTTTTTAAAAGTAATATAGCAAGTACCTAATATTCGATTTGGAACGTATGCCGTAAAATTAACGATTTCCACCTGAAGAACCTCTAAGCAAGATGTACCTAGAAGTTCCTTGCTTTAAAAGCAAGTCAAGTCCTAATTTTGATTTCTAAACGTTTAAGGAGTTTTTACGTGTCCATAACGCGGTTATTTGAGAGCTTTACAATGCACAAATCCCAAAAATAGTAATCTCTTTTTTTAGGTAGGTACCTACTAGCAAAGATAATATATTAAACAAGTACAGATCGCTCACTCTCTATTTAAAATTGTAACTAGTTCAAGACTATTACTAGATGGCGTCACTTGGTTCGTATGAAATATATTTTTTATGGATTTGACGAAATATCATATTTTACTTGTCTGGTTCATCAAATTTATTTATATTTAGTAACAAAATACAAAATTTTCACAACATCACCATCGGAAAAAGCTAATTCTTAATTTTAATTATTGACTCATTGAACTTTACGATATCCATAGCATTTTGCTTTGGATAGCTGAAGTAGTATTACAAAATTCCAGTAGATGGCGTAACAAAATGACTTGTTACTTGAAAATAAAATTATTATTTTGCCTTTGGATTGGTGACGGTTGAATTTGACGGTGTATTACAATTTTCTGAGTGCTTTTATTTCTTTTCCCTATTTCGTTTGTGAATTGTTTCTGCTATATGAACTCCGAAATTCTGCTAACCCGATTACTTGTGCTTGCTCCTGGATTTTTGATGATGCCAAACTGCTGACCTACGCTTGATACCGGACCCTTTGATGATTGCCTGTGATTTTGGATTTCGTTTATTATTTGAGTAAAATTTGAGTTGGCTCTAAATAAAATTGAGTTTCATCAGCTGTTCGATAGATGGCACTAAATAAATTCGATAACTCACATTTTAGCTTGCACAATAATGCCATCACACTATAAGGAGTTGACCTACAAGGTACCGGCGACTTAAAGGAGTTTTACGCAAGCTTTAAATGAATGTATGACGTTAGCGATCTTACTTGTATATATTATCTTTGCTACTAGGTAAGCATCATAATACAGATTAAGATAAGTCTGTTATCAAACAAGTCGCCAGTTGAAGTTGTTATTACTGTTCCCGCGCTTACTTGGGCGGCAAGTGTGAAAGCTCGGCGCGCCGACTGCGGCGATAACCTGCGGTGACCTTGCCGTATTGCCGTGTTTTCTGCCCGTGGCTATTGCACAGCATGGTATTTTAACAGATAACATTGAAACTGTATACCTACCGTACAGCAATTTGAATATGCTCACTTTTTAAGCCCTTAATTTATTCTTGTCAACGGAAAGACCACAAATGAAGCTTATAGGAGCTTTATATTTATAAAATCTTAAAAAATACATATATGAATCACATTCAGTAGCCACATACATTAATTCTTCGTCTTCTTTTGGTTTATCATTGTTTAAACTTAATTTTATAATACAAGTTCTTACATTCGTTCATTCTGCGGAAGTATTAACATTGGCATTGGCTTTTATAAGTAGGCCGTATGTCGTATTCGTAAGAGAAATGACCAGTCGTGGCGTTGAGGTGTAGTAATCTAAGAGTATATTAAAGTAAAGAGTATGTAACTAGCAGATAATAAAGGCGTTTCGCGTAGGACAAGAAGTGTTTAACTTCCACCACTCTATCCCCGTATGGCGAGCCTGCCAGATTCAAAGCCGCAATCTTCGGATTTTCATTTGTTTTAGGAGGAACTAGGGAGCTTTGAAACAAATCCAATAAACCAGGGGCCGAGAACTGATTAATTTGTATTATTATAGCGACGACTTCTTTGTTATTGATGGTGCGGATCATGAAGAAAGCTTTAGCATTAATAAAGTAGTAGTGGTAGTGGATCTAAAGATAGGACAAGACGACGTGAAGGACCTCTCAATAAAAGTAAAAGATGGAAGGGTTAATGTGGTAATGTAATATCACCTGTAGGAAGTACTACTAGTCGCAGGGAGCCGCTGGATTCAGGTGGCTAAAACCATGGCGTGAAGTCTTACAAGAGACCTATGTCCAGCAGTGGATGACTATCGGTTGATGATGGCGACTAACTGTCCGTATAAGTACAAGCGTAGCGTGGGACGACTTGCAACTCATTGGACGACCCTTTGAAGATGTCAGGAAGTGTCTAAATGAGACAGGTAGAGGCCCGTATTTAGTGGCGCGCCCTCAGAAAGGTCTGTCACGCATATGGGTGATGATTATGTTTGAGTTATGCTGTCTGAATAGCAGTAGAACCTGAAGCTCAATTAGGTGGATTTCAGGACAATGCCTGGCAATGGCAGATGCCCCTTCGAAAAGTACAAAATACTAATGTAAGTTTGTTTTGGAGCATCATTCGTGTCGTAAATCGCGCCCACGTCTCCCTAGGTGTTAAAATAGAGGCGCTCTGTGCGGTCTCACCACGCTCGATTCCGATCCACTTGCTTTATGATAATCCCCAATATCCGGCACCAGTGGGGTCAGCTATCTTTAGCTCCGACGACTTTGAAGAGTATGCCTCGACTGAGCCCATCAAAATAATATGGTTTAAAGTAGATACTAGATACGTCATGAGAGTACGTTTCAATTATTCAGTTTTGGGCAAAAAATTCAAATTACCAAAATTTAACAAAGTTGCGGTCTTATAGGCGCGTTGTTTTATGGGATAGACCATTTAACGTTAATTTAATCGTCAGCACCCGGCGTCTAAAGTTTTTGTCTTATGTGAAAATATGCGAACTTTATTGAGAAAACGTTTCAAGGTTATCTATGGACATTTGTAAAAAACCGTTTACATTTTTATTAAAACAGTAGTTAATCGAGCAACATTGGTGCTATCAGGTAGGTATGTGCAATCATTGTAAGGCCCAGTTGTATGGTACCGTGTACTCGTTTTGACTATTTGACCGTCAATAAAAGCCAAACAGGTTGCAGAACTCAGGGTTTTTAACTTTAACGTTACTTCTTGTCGTGCAACTGGATCTTAGTAAGATAAATAACTAAAACTTATATCCACCCAGTATCATGATAAAGGTGGCAAAATCATTTTACTTTTATTTGCAAGATGTTCCCGCAAAAAGTTGTGAAGCGTCAAATCACCTTTGTTTACCTTTTGTGCTTTTAGTTCATTAACATATAAAGTGTTCCGAGAAATACTGGCTTCCAAAGTTTGGTATACGCACTTGATTAAGCAAATACTAATTAGATACTGTATTAATGGATAACAGTTAAGTGGGTGACTTTACATAATTTATATGATGTACTATAGTTATAAATACATAGGTACTGTTTATAAACGCAATAAATCTCGACATGAACAAGTCTCAAGTTTCTGAAGCGGTATTCAATGATCAAATAATAGGAATCGGTCTTGTAGTGTATCAGATTACACTGTCTCGTGTGCTCATGGACAATGTTACTAGTCAGTGTTACCAGAGCCACAGGCGAGTGTAGACGAGTGACAGTTATTCGCGTGCATTGCCGAGCCAGTGTTGGGGCACCATCAGCAGACCCTACAGGTCTAATAATCGTTTATCTATTACTAGCTTATGCTCGCGACTTCGTCCGCGTGGACTACACAAATTTAAAAACTATTTCACAAATCCATTGCATTTTCAAATATCCTTTCTTAGCGGATGCCTACGTCATAATAGCTATCCGCATGCCAAATTTCAGCCCGATCCGTCCAGTAGTTTGAGCTGGGCGTTGATAGATCAGTCGGTCAGTCAGTCAGTCAGTCACCTTTTCCTTTTATATATTTAGATTTCAAAATGGGGATTCCGAAAAAGCCAAGTTAGCCCTTGACTGCAATCTCACCTGGTGGTAAGTGATGATGAAGTCTAAGATGGATGCGGACTAACCTGGACGGGGTATGGCAGTTGCACAATTAAATAAATTTTAGAATTATCATTTTGTATGTAAACTAGCTTATGCTCGCGACTTCGTCGTCTGCATAGACTACACAAACTTTTAACCCCTATTTTACCCCCTTAGGGGTTGTATTTTCAAAAATCGTTTCTTAGCGGATGTCTACGTCATAGTAGCTATCTGCATGCCAAATTTCAGCCCGATCCGTCCAGTAGTTTGAGCTATGCGTTGATAGATCAGTCAGTTAGTCACGTCACCCTTTCCTTTTATATATTTAGATATTGTAAAAAAGAGCAGTTGCTGGCTTTCTCGCCGGCTCTTCTCAGTAGAAACTGCTTTCTGAACCGGTGCGATGTAGAGTCTTGACATATTATCATAAGTGGCTCAAGCTGTCCTACATAAAATAAATAAATTAATCTCATAAAATTAATTTCATTTAATTTTCCAAAAGCTTGTGAACGCTCTACGATTATTTTACTAAATGATTGGTATTTTTGCTAACCGGTCAAAAGCGCTTGTCTTTCAGAACTTGGAAGGTTAGTGACATCAAATTGACTGTAAGTAACCATAAATTAGCGACCAAAAATAAATAATAGCATTCCTCGAATGGCGACGAGGTGTTAACTACTGCACGCTCACACGTGACACGTCAGGACGTTCACGACAGCTTAGGATACGTGTCTCTCACGAATGCTTACAAAATACAAATGCCACTTCCTAGAATAAACATTTTTAAACATCCTAATGAGAACGAATCCTGTCCACAATTCTCAAGGGGAGGAATTTGCTATTTCGAGTCGATTTAAATTGTTTCTTCTAATATTTTTTAATACAATTAATAAGTATGTAGGTAGGTACTATTTCTTAGGAAGGTTTCCATTTTTCATCAAACCTTAAAAACCAGTTTTAATACTGAACTTCGCTTTACTATTATGATTTATGTTAGTTCAGATTGTTTACAAATGGGTATGTATTTCATTATATCAAAAAACATAGACGCATCCACGTCAAAAGTTCGTTCGTGCAGCCCGTACTTAACTTTAACTTTAACTTTTTGCAAAATTGACTTGTCAATTATTTTTTTGTCTAACACCTTGCGTTCTAAAGTCATGTTGGTGTAAAAAACCGACCAAGTGCGAGTCAGACTCGCACACCAAGGGTTCCATACTACAGTAGTATTTTTTCCACATTTTGCGCGATAAATCAAAAAGCGCATAAAAATAAATGAAGATCTGTTTTAAAATGTACAAGTAAAGCCCTTTCATATAATACACCACACGGAATAATGATCTTACTTTATAAGTTGAAAATACTAATTATTTGTCTATGAACACATTTTAATTTGTTTTTCGTGATGTAACCACAAATTCACGGTTTTCGGACTTTTCCCCTTACGTGTGCTATAAGACCTACCTACCAGCCCAATTTCATGATTCTAGGTCAACGGGAAGTACCCTCTAGGCAAAGACGTTTATGCTACTCGGTACCTCTAGGTTTCTTGACAGACAGACAGACAGACAACGAAGTGATCCTATAAGGGTTCCGTTTTTCCCTTTATGGGACGGAACCCTAAAAATGTAACACACCAAGCTATAAATCACGAAGCTGGGTGTTAATTGGAACGAATCCTCGTGACGTCTTCAGATAATGTAGAGTGAACCCAGTGTACATGTAAAGTTTTAAAGTTAAAAGCTGTTAATTGGAACGAATCCTCGTGACGTCTTCAGATAATGTAGAGTGAACCCAGTGTACATGTAAAGTTTTAAAGTTAAAAGCTAAGTCTATACGTAGCTCCATGAGTTAAAACATGATCTTATGGAATTACCTAGATATTAACATTAGTTTGCAACGATAACGTATTTTTAACGTAATTGGTATTCGGTTGTAAATTTAACACTAGCTAAGATTATGTGGGAATTAGGAAAGAACTTAATACATTCATCCTACTCGTGGTATCTAGAGGTATCGTACCTGGAGGTACCTAGTTACTTTAGACTTAGAAATTATTCATGGAGTTTAAGTTTAATTTTTCCAGTAAATAAAAAATATTTTTAATAATGTTTATTCTAATCACGTGTGACGCGTGTTGATATTTTAAAAGTGCTAAAAATATTTTTTAATTAGGAGAAGCTTAGTTGGGGCGCACAAAGCTGTCACGTTTTCTATAAATGAGCTGTGTTGAGTTAACTATCACGACTACTCCGCCCCTATAACAAATATGTCGACACTCCAATAAGCTACAGGCGTTGATGGGATAAGCTGAAATTAGAATACATTTTTTGTTGTAGTCTTCGTGGTCTGACTTGAAAAAATAGGGGAATAAATTGTCACCTTGAAGCAGCGTGATGTCATATTACAGTGGAGGAGCAAAAGCCGCAGGCATATCAGGCAATAAAAATGCGCATTCGTCTATGACTCCAAAGTATAAGTTTGGAATATGGTGGTAGGTACACCGTAGACCCACTAGTACCAAGGACAAAGCGATGGGACCACGAACGGTTTGTCACCAAACATGTACAGTACGATTCAACCTTAAAATGTCTCCGTGAAGTTGCGAGACGTGCACTGTTACCCTCCCCACTACCCCGGACACCCAAAATGTGTGTGGTGCGCAACGTCGTCGTGCGCAAACTTCAGGGGCGCATTTAAGTTTGAATCGTACTGTAGGTAAAAGCAAGTCTAGCACCAGTGTCATTTTACTAATGGACAGTCTGATTTAGACTATTTTGCGGGATATTGCGCGTTCTTGTAATAATATGACATCTCTCTGGCTTGAAATACGAGCATGGGACAGCTTTTTAACGTAATTAAAAACAAGATGTGTCAATTAGCAATCGTCTTTCCTACTTTTACTATACATCTGCGGTATAAAAGGCTCTATATACTGCGTTGCTGCAAAAAGTTAACCTCTAGGAAGAAAGTCGATTACCTACCTATATTATCAAGCGGAAGCACCGTGAAGCTTCATAATATTATCTCTAATTTTCAACCTATGGGGATAATGCATTGATCTAAGCCAAGTGTTCGTTAGCGTCACGTCAATATCGAGTTATTGTATTAAAAAATAGCTGCATATTCTATACAATATCTGATGAAATGGTGTATTCATTGTAATTTGTTATATATTCTACATACTTTGTACTAAGTACATATACCTATTCGATTTAATTTTGATTTTTAATTACTTTCGAGTTTATGTTTACACCATAATCGTAATAAACCTTATAAGCATCTTTTTGTAAACAAATTAATAGATAAAATAATAATAATAATAATTTAAAGAAGTTTCCCTTAAAATCCCTTCGATTTATAAGGGTCAGCGCAGACCAAGCGCGCCGTGTGGCGGCGACTGCTCCTTCTTATTAGTGGTTAGGGTGACCATGGCTGAAAATCGGCTCCGCGCGCGGCTCGCGGTTTCAACTCGTGCACGCGAAGAGCCGTTAGAGCACGCTTTTTTATAACAATTTCAACCGTATGTCCAAGTAAAAAAAACTGAGTTAATTCGATAAAAAGAGCCGCGTCTTGGCGCCTTTACACTCCGCGGGCGTTGCGGCCATATAAAAGTTTAATATTTTTTTCTACTCTATTCCCTCCGCTTTTAAGCTCAAACGCAAATAAAGTCAAAGACTACTGTTTAAGCTTATGTAAATGAAAGGCACCGATGGGCACTATCAGATACGCACTAGTAAGAAGCATGAATAAGTAAATTAAGATGTCGGAGTGTAGCGACAATCGCATTAACCGACGATTTATTTTAATGAAGCCCGACGATGGCCATCCGGGCGATAAACAGAATACTAATTTAATACCAACTTTACTGCATTTACATTAAAATATAAATGTCAATTTGTATCGCTTTTACGCATTTTAGGCATTTTTAATTAAAACAGACCACCTACTGCAATGTGCCTACCCTTAACTTGCCAATAAATTGTACAAACACTTTAGATACTTTGATGATATTATATTATTAATTTAATTCTGGAGGTAAGTGGTATGTTCAGTAATATGATAATAATTAAATTCAGATAATATTATGATTTAGCGATAGGTAAATTAATATAAAATAGGATCTAATTGTCTGTACACTACGTATGTAGATGTAGGTATATGTTTATAAAGGTGTTTAGCCTGTACAAACAAATATTTAATACTGTTGTTAGCAATAAGTTATCTTGAAAAACTGTTGCATAACTTTTTGTAATTATTATAAAAATAAATGACATTTAAAAATCAATAAATCATGGTATGTTCAGTGTACACGAATGATGCTGAGTAGCTAGAGCTATTTCATTTTTGCATACCTTTTTAAAAGCATTCTGTCAAAGAGTTAAAACGAATTAAGTTCTGGCTATTTGTTACTTTGTACCTACATATGTTTGGATATGTATTATACTTAGTATTAGGTATTTATTGTGAAACTTGGTACCTACATTTTTTAACCATGGGAGGTACGTAAATACCACGCTCTGAGAAACGGTTCAAAGTTGTAAACCGTTATGCATCAGTATAAATGTCTATGGACGACGGACGTGCACGATGACGATCTAAACAAATGTTTCACTATGTGGTACGTTATGATTGAAGAATTTTATTCTGTTTATATTATTTTTGTACATCTACTAGCTGATGCCCGCGACTTAGTATATATTTTTTTTTTAATAGATATAGCGAGCAAGCGAGCAGGCGGGTCACCTGATGTTAAGTGATTACCGCCGCCCATGAACATTTGCAGCACCAGAGGAGCCGCCGATGCGTTGCCGGCCTTTTAGGAATTTGTTGGTCCGCCCCTTGAATAACCCCATGTTATAATCTAGTGGGAACACCGCCGATGGGAGTTGGTTCCACAGTTTGCACGTGCGTGGAAAGAAGGATCTGGCGCAGCGGACGGTCGAAGTGCACCAGACACCCAGATGGTGAGGGTGAAATTCCTTACGGTGGCGCGCGGTGCGGTTGTAGAAAAAAGAGGGTGGAGTTTGAAGAGTATGCGTGGATTTAGGTTTTTAAAATCCCGTGGGAATTTTTTGATTTTCGGAGATAAAAGTAGCCTATAAATGTCACTCTCCAGGTCTTAAACTATACCTACCCATGCAAAAAATTCGGTCGCTCCGTTGCGACGTAATTGAAGGACAAACCAATAAACTAACAAACAAACACACTTCCGCATTTATAATATGGGTAGTGATACAATCATCTTATAAAAAATATTGAGGGCTATCTTGTCAGTCACCTACTCGATTTTCCCTTAGGTGACTAAAGAATTAGCATCTCACACGCACACGTCGCTCAATCGTGTTTGTGAGAACGTGAACCGTGGACTAAAATTAAATCGTAAAACACTTCAGAAACCAAATGTAAGTAGGTCAGGACTCTGGAGTGCCAATAAAAGCCCGCCACTTACACGTTTCCACTAGTAGATTACAGCGATTTATTTACATTTTAAGCTAGCTAAAGAGCTTCCGAGACGGTCAAGCGGCTTGTAGGTAAATACAAATTTATTTTCCAACCCAATAAAGACTCCATAAGATTAGAGTCATTTGTTTAAGTATAAGTCATTGGTTGCAGAGGGCGGACGATTGGAAGCAGAACTGAAGTATACTGCCCAGGCGTTGGGAGAAGCTGACTCCTCGACACACCAGCTCGTGATACAGACTGCCAAAGATCCAGACGTCTCCTTGTTACACGCCGGTGCACTTTTAGAACACTTAAAGGTCAGAGTTTTTTAACTGCATACAAATAAAGTTAGTCCGACGATCTCAAACACTTTCACACATGATGACTAAGATTTTCTTGAGATTATTGGGAGGATCCAAAATCCATCGGCTTGGTCAAGCAGACTTTAACTTTAACTTTAAAAAATAAAACTTTTTTGTATCCATCTCCAACAGTGGATACCCAGCGGCTGAGACGACAATAGAATGAATATTATAAATGCGAAAGTGTGTTTGTTTGTTGGTTTGTCATTCAATCACGTCGCAATGGAGCAACGGATCGACGTGATTTTTTGCATGGGTATATTTAAAGACCTTGAGAGTGACATAGGAAATTGTCCCGGAAAATCAAAGATTTCAAACGGGATTTCAAAACCTAAATCCACGCGATCGAAGCCGCGAGCATCAGCCAGTTATTTTATAGTTTTCCTGAAATTTGTTTTAGGTGGTGAGCGCCGCGACCCGCGTTACTATTCATATGTACGACATCGAGTGGCGGCTCAAAGACCTCTGCTACAGTCCCAGTATCCCGGACTTCGAGGGCTACCACCACATCGAGTCGATCATCGACAACGTCATCCCGTGTGCCATCATCACGCCGCTTGACTGCTTCTGGGAGGGATCCAAGCTGCTTGGTCCCGAATATCCTATATTTGTACCGTGAGTATTTTTTTTATTTGCGAAATCATCATCTCAGCCCATGGCTGGCACGGGTATCCTGTCAGAATGAGAAGGGTTTGGACTTTAGACCATAGTTCACCACGCTGGCCAAATGCGGATTGGCAGACTTAACAAACCTTTGAGAACTCTCAGGATAGGTTTTCCTTACGATATTTTCCTTCACCGTTAATAGGCTACTTGACTCATATCTAATTTCGTCCAATAAATGATTATTTATTATAGTATTTTGCTTAAGACAACGAAATATATCAATAACAATTATTAAAAACGCAGGATGGATATATAAAGCCAATTTAAAAAAATACAGTTTTTATTTTTATTTGAAACGCAGAAAACGCTGTCAGCCATAATGTGACGTCATTAAATATGTAAACAAAGAAATGTCATCCCTATGTCACGCGGGGACTAACGTAGTATCCATATATATAAAATTTAAAGTCCTGACTAACTTATATATCAACGCACAGCCTAAACATCTAACCAGCTGGTCCTAGATACATGAAATTTGGTGGGTGTGTTCTTTGTAGGTAAAGAGAAGGTATCCACTAGGAAAGGATTCTTTGAAATTCCACCCCTGAGTGGGTTAAACGGGGGTTTGAAATTTATGAAGTCCACGCGGGCGAAGTCACGAGCATAAGCTAGTTTTTATATATTTCTAAAAACTCATAGTAAACGTAAAAAATTATCGTTTTCTCTTTATAAATTGAATAAGTTATTAAGTAAGACTTACAACGAAGTGATCTTTGCAAAAATAAATTTGGGTTGAAGTCGTTAGTCATATAGGATCGTGTTACGTATATTTATTTAATTGGGCACTCTAATCCACAACTTTCCTGTGGTCTTTATCGATGCGTTTTTACATTCTCGGATGATACAATAACGATAATTACTATATTTTCCATGTAAACTAGTATAGAAGTCATGTTTATTAAACTTTGGGAAGTTATGCTGTTGTTTACAAATGCATGACGTCAGAGCACAGATAATCTATCGGCCAAACATGGCCGACAGTGTTTTCACCTGTCTAAGAAAAATATATTTTTAAATTAAAGTTTTACGGTTTTTAGGGCGCAAAAAAATATAGTGTTAATATTTTTGATCTAATAGGACAAATATCAACCATTTAAGACCAACTTAAAAAAAGTGTCAACTAGCCTATTGATGCAAGTGATATATTATTTAATTGCTCTGAAAATTTTGGAGTGTGATTTGCAAGTTAGGGACTAAATAATTGTGATATCGCTTGATACTAAGTGACGAGGCATAATTAAGCGACCTAGTTGGGAAGTGGTATGACAATTTTTCCCACCCCTATTCGCTTTCGATGTTTGATTGTACCTAACTGAATTCATCATGGCACTCGGGTAGAGATAATTATGTATGTGGGTTCGACTTCTAGCAGTTATTATGTAACTCCTTTGATATTATGTAAAATTAAACATGCGACGTCATTCGTGGAATTCTGAGTGTAGTGTGGACAACAAGGATTGACAAAAGGAATAAAACTAAAAGAGATAATTTGTTTCAGTCATCTCAAACACAAACTACAATGGACACATTTGAACCCGCTAGAAGTATTGGAAGAAGTGAAGAAGCTAAAGTTCCAGTTCCCGCTGAGCACAATGGAGGCTTACATGAAGAGAGCCGGCATCACTTCCGCTTACATGAAGAAGCCGTGCTTAGACCCCACCGATCCCCATTGTCCAGACACGGCGCCGAACAAAAAATCCGGACATGTAAGTGAGATTTCAAACTCAGTTGTTTTGTTTATAAGCGATACGTACGTGACTGATGAGTTATAACTTCATCATCATCATCATCATCATCATCATTATCAACCGATAGACGTCCACTGCTGGACATAGGTCTCTTGTAGAGACTTAACACGTCACAGTCTTGCGTCGCCTGAATCCAGCGACCCACTGCGACTCGTTTGATGTTTATAATTTATGTGATGAGTTATAACGTATTAGTCATCAAATCATCAGTAATCTATCTAAAAATAAGATGTTTATCGGAATGCGCTAGCCTGGAAACGGTATTGCAATTGATTTTGCAGATTTTGCATCATCATTCATCATCCATTCATTTATGCTTGTAGTTTGGCTTTCACACTACTCACGATATCACGATTCTGTAGCTATGCTATGCAGAGCTCTTTAAATATTATTATGTCCGCTTAAATTAAGGATTAGTCTCCGCTAGACCAATCCTTAAAATCTAAGGATGTTCGGTTTGATGTTGTTCCTTCCAATTGGACCAAACATTGAACGTATATCTGAAACTAATTTTCGAGTTACTCTGTCATTAAGTATGCATATGCGGTAATTTCAGACGAATAAATTCAATAATGAAAAAGTATAATTCAATAACACACGTATTTCGAAGCGTGTAATTTAAAATGCCTGCGTTGCCATTAGAGATAAAGTCATAAATTACCGGCATTTTTTGTGCCCAAAATAATGATTGAGACGTACGATTCATTTGTTACGGCCGCGTGAGACCCGCATTAGGGCCACATTACTACGACTCCTGTGTCGTTCATGAAGAGTTCAATTTATGGCAGTTTTACTGGCTCATAAATAAATCGTATAGCATCAAGGAAAATAAAATAACTCTATCGAGGCGACGGCATAAATTTTACTTTCCATTATAATAAAATATTTTTGGGAACGGTAATAAGGGACGGGATGAAAGCGATCGCCGCGCGGCAGATGGTGTGGCTACCTGCCCGGCTGAACTGTTTTGCGCCTTCTAGAAAGTTGAATCTCGGTTCAATCACTTCAATACGAACCAACGGACAAGAATGTATACGGATAATAGTTAAGAAATCATTTATACACATAACAAATCAAGAGGATATTCTAGTTTCTTGTAATATTTAAAGCGAAAGATGAATTTTTGTTTGGTCTTTTGGATCATTGTTGTGTTAAACAAATAGCGGTCGGTCGAGTGGGTGCGTTTTTGTGCACGAGGTGAGGCGGTGCCACCCACGTTCGGCGAAGGAGCGCGGCAAGGAACGGGCGCGCATTGTTCCAGCGCCCGCGCGGTCGGACCTGCGCATTATACGGGCGCATTATACACGCTTCAATAGTCCTCGTTTGCCGGCACCATCCGTCACAATGACACTATTATATCAATAATTCTCGTACAAATGGAAAATTCCACGTAATCGTAAATTTTGGCGCTTTGTTCAGGAAGTTAGTCGGAATTGAGACGTAACCGTTTGGACACCTGGGACAACTTTGTTAATATTTGCGTTCTTAGGTTCCAGATGTAGCAGCGGAGCTGTCACACGGATGCTACGGTTTCGCGGCTGCGTACATGCACTGGCCGGAACAGTTAATCGTGGGAGGAGCAACGAGGAACTCGACGTCAGCCCTGCGAAGTGCACGCGCTCTGCAGACTGTGGTACAGTTAATGGGCGAGCGAGAAATGTACGAATACTGGGCCGACCATTACAAAGTACACCAAATTGGTTGGAATCAAGAAAAAGCTGCCGCCGTATTGGACGCTTGGCAGAGAAAGTTCGCTGCTGTAAGAATTCTTTTTACTTTCTCCACTAATGCTACTTTAATGGGATTGTATTTTATTTATTATCGAAGTCAATGCTGGTATTTTTTATGTATTTAATGGAACACTTTTATTTCAGGAAGTAAAAAAGTTAACAAGCTCAAGTTCGGTATCGGCAGCGTATAGCTTTTATCCGTTTTCAACCTCAACTCTGAATGACATACTTGGAAAATTCTCTGAAGTGTCACTAAAGAATATTATTTTGGGATACATGTTTATGGTAGGTCATTGTTTTATTTGTCTTTTATTTTGTCAAATTAAATTTACGTGAGATTTAGAGGATTGTTACGACAAATGGTTAGTTAGGATTATGTGTTTTGATAACGTATTCGTATCCACATTGCCTTTTACATTTACTTTTGTTATCATGTTTTTACGTTATTTTCAGTTAATTTATGTTGCCGTAACATTGATTCAATGGCGAGATCCAATTCGTTCACAAGCTGGAGTGGGTATAGCTGGAGTATTGCTCCTTTCAATCACAGTTGCCGCTGGCTTAGGATTTTGTGCTTTATTAGGTGACTATTTTGTTTTAATTTATCTTTGTGTTAGCCGTGTTCTTTTTTCTTATTTTGGCATTCTTTTGTTTTGTTCATGATCTCGTGAAACTCTGCCAATGTATTTAAGCTGTTGAGTTAAAAGTACACTTAAAGACATGCCACCATTATTTTATACTAGCTGATGCCCGCGACTTCGTCCGCGTGGAATTAGGTTTTTAAAAATCCCGTGGGAACTCTTAGATTTTCCGGGATAAAAAGTAGCCTATGTCACTCTCCAGGTCTTTATCTATACCCATGCAAAAAATCACGTCAATCCGTTGCACTGTTACGACGTGATTGAAGGACAAACCAACAAACCAATAAACCAATAAACCAACAAACCAACAAACAAACACACTTTCGCATTTATAATAAGGGTACCGATTAAAATTAATGCGTCTAAAATTTAATATTTTCAGGCATACCTTTCAATGCATCGAGCACTCAAATAGTGCCGTTCCTGGCTCTCGGACTAGGTGTTCAGGATATGTTTCTTCTCACTCACACGTACGTGGAACAAGCGGGAGATGTGCCAAGAGAAGAGAGAACAGGCCTGGTGCTAAAGAAGAGTGGATTGAGCGTCCTATTGGCCTCCTTGTGCAATGTTATGGCGTTCTTAGCTGCAGCTCTATTGCCTATACCGGCGTTTCGGGTATTCTGTTTACAGGTAAATATTAGTAATATAGGAGAATTATGATTAAAGTTTCGTTTCAGTCATACATTTTGCGAAGAGCGACGGAAATGGAACCCAGGTGATACAGACAAAGAGTCACGCCCACGTCACGTTCCTTTATCATCTGACACAAAATCTAATCTGGTCCTTAATGTGGAAGAAAATTGTAATTTAACAATCGCTACTAACAATTTAAGACCCCTATTAATTATTGAAAAGGAGTCACGACCTTCAAGCAGGAAAACAACACGAGACAGAGTTTAACACCCTCGAACAAAATATATTAGTATCTACAACACAACCAAATCAAAAATCCATGTACAGTGTACCTACACTGATTTTTTCCAACTAATGGTCTGCCATTTTGGTATAAGAATCGTGACAAAAACCTGTGACGATGAAACAAATTAAAATACCCGACATAATACGTTAAAGACAATTTCTACATTGTAGGCGGCAATTCTGCTTCTGTTCAACCTGGGTTCAATGTTGCTGGTGTTCCCTGCGATGATCTCTCTGGACCTGCGCCGCAGATCGTCTGCGCGGGCCGACCTCTTGTGCTGTTTGATGCCTGAAAGTCCACTGCCCAAGAAAAAGATTCCAGAACGAGCGAAATCGAGAAGTGGGAAAAATGATAAGGTATAACTTTAATGTCTTCGGACGCTCATATACCTTCGATACCAACATCTACATAGTAAATTATTAACAGCTTTGAGTGTAAGTTTTTGAGTATTTAAACACAGTTCTTGTCAAAGTACGCTAATTTATTACTGTATAAATTATCCAAGGAAGTGATTTGACAATATCGCACTACTATACGCAAGGCTCGGCTCGGATGGAATTGAAATTAAAACCATTGAACTACATTCAGTATAATTTAAGAAGAAGAAGTGCTATTTCAATCAAAAATCTTGTTGTATGAGGCTGTCAAATTAGTATAACACAGTTGTAAGCAAAAACGAGTAAAATTTTTTCGTCGTTGCTTTAATCTAATTCACATACTTGAATCTAAAGTCACTAACTATATCTATATAACTTCCTGTTTTTGCAGAATACTAGGCTAGATACTACAAGGCAACCATTAGATCCGGATGTGTCGGGCGACCAGGCAAAAACATGTTGTCTCAGTCTATCGCTCACCAAGTGGGTCAAAAACCAGTATGCGCCCTTCATCATGCGCCCCGCTGTTAAGGTACATTCATATCATTCATATCAGAATAAAATTAATCTACACAATAGAAGAAATTACCATATTAGACTTTAATATGTATATTCGAATCTAATATTTTGATCTAGCAGGCATGGGAATAATGCTTTGAGTATATTTTGTTCTCGCCACTCATGGAAGTAACAAAATTCTATGCACCTATAGTGTACTGTCCTTTTACAGGTCACATCAATGTTAGCGTTAATAGCAGTAATATTAGCCAGCGTTTGGGGAGCGACAAAAGTCAAAGACGGATTGGACCTCACAGACATAGTGCCCGAACATACCGACGAACACGAATTTCTTACGCGCCAAGAAAAATATTTCGGTTTCTACAACATGTACGCTGTGACTCAGGGCGATTTTGAATATCCCACGAATCAGAAACTGATGTACGAATATCACGACCAGTTTGTTAGAATACCGAATATTATTAAAAACGATAATGGAGGTCTCACCAAATTCTGGTTGGGGCTATTCCGCGACTGGTTAATAGATTTACAGGATGCGTTCGATAAAGAAGTAGCGAGTGGATGTATTACTCAAGAATACTGGTGCAAGAACGCAAGCGATGAAGGGATATTAGCTTATAAGCTCATGGTGCAGACTGGTCATGTGGACAATCCAATTGACAAATCGCTCATAAATTCCGGTCACAGATTAGTCGATAAAGATGGGATTATAAATCCAAAGGCATTTTATAATTATCTATCTGCTTGGGCGACGAATGACGCGTTGGCGTATGGAGCATCGCAAGGAAATCTGAAACCGCAGCCACAAAGATGGATTCACTCTCCCGAAGATGTCCATTTGGAGATTAAGAAATCATCCCCGTTAATCTATACCCAATTACCCTTCTATTTATCGGGACTAAGTGATACTGATAGTATAAAGACGTTAATACGATCTGTTCGAGAGCTATGCTTGAAATACGAAGCTAAAGGACTACCGAACTTTCCTTCCGGAATACCGTTTCTGTTTTGGGAGCAGTATTTGTACTTGAGGACATCGTTGCTGCTGGCTCTGGCGTGTGCGTTGGGTGCTGTTTTCATTGTAAGTTCACAATATTATTACAAACTAACTAAAATATGTAATGACTAAGTTGTGCCTGCGACTTTATCCGTGTGGACTACACAAGTTTGGAACCCCTATTTTACCCATTTAGGGGTTGATTTTTCAAAAATACTTTCTTAGGGGATGTCTACGTCATAATAGCCTAGCTGCATGCCAAATTTTAACCCGATCCGTCCAGTAGTTTGAGATGTGCTTTGATAGATCAGTCAGTCAGTCACATTTTCCTTTTATATATTTACGTACTTATTTTAGCTTAGCCCGCGACTTCGTCCGCGTGGACTACTCAAATTTCAAACTCCTATTTTACCCCCTTAAAGGTTGAATTTTCAAAAATCCTTTTTTAGCTATGCCAAATTTCAGCCCGGTCCAATCAGTAGCTTGAGCTCTGCGTTGATAGACCAGAAAGTCAGTCAGTCAGTAACATTTTCCTTCTTACCCGACTACGGCAAAGCCAAAAGACACGGGTAAGTATAATTTTGTATGTAGGTATATATTTAGATTTCATAAGTTTTAGACATTTCTAATAGTCACATTGTTTTTAGGCCGTAATGGTGCTGCTGTTGAACGCGTGGGCGGCGGTGTTAGTGACTCTATCATTGGCCACATTAGTGTTGCAACTACTGGGAATAATGGCAGTTCTGGGCGTCAAGCTGTCAGCCATGCCAGCGGTGCTGCTGGTGCTGGCTGTCGGCCGTGGCGTACATTTTACTGTTCATTTGTGTTTGGTGAGTAGAAAGCATTCGTATTATTATATTCGTTAGTTTCTTGTCTCAAATTCTATTCCAAATTACCTATATACCTACTTAGGTGTCTGAAACGCAAAGTCTTTATTTTTATGCATTTTAATATTCCATGATAAAGACATGAATGGGCAGTTCGAAAATAACTTTTAACAACAGTGTAACAAGATTGAAATTTTTATGAAATAGGAATCTTTTTTTTGGGTTAGGTAAAAATTTCAAGGTCGCGTCAGTGACATGCTAATGTTACTGGCTTTTTTTGCTAATAAGGTTTAATTTTTATTAAGTACGTCCAAAAAAAAAAACCTTTATTTCATAGTTTTAAGTTGTGTCGGCAGTCCCCATTGATTGTTAGTTTTTTCCTTGATTTTCCTGTTCTCACATTAAAATGTTTAATTATTTTTGTACAGGGTTTCGTAACATCGATAGGTTGCAAGCGTCGCCGGGCGTCGCTGGCGCTGGAGTCAGTGCTAGCGCCAGTGGTGCACGGCGCGCTGGCGGCCGCGCTGGCAGCCTCCATGCTGGCTGCCAGCGAGTTTGGCTTTGTAGCGCGACTGTTCCTAAGGCTGCTCCTTGCGCTTGTGGTCGTCGGCCTAGTTGACGGATTGCTGTTCTTCCCCATTATACTGTCGATATTGGGACCGGCCGCTGAGGTTTGTGAAATTTACTCGATTATATTATTTGCAATATTGTCTTTATTTTGAGAAAAAAAACCGATCCACGAACGCGAAAAATCAAAATCATGACTCCTAAGCATAAAATGAAAATTTGTTCTGTGCATCGATTAGGCTGGGCTAGATTTATTACGATAAAATTATAAAAAATATGTCCATAATATGTGTTTATATATAAAAGAAATAGCTGACTGACTGACTGATCTATCAACGCACAGCTCAAACCACTGGACGGATCAGGCTGAAATTTGGCATATGTATAGCTATTATGAGGTAGGCATCTGCTAAGAAAGGATTTTTGAAAATTCAATCCCTAAGGGTGTAAAATATTTTGTAGGGTTTGAAATTTGTGTAGTCCACGCGGACTAAGCGGGAATAAGCTAGTTAAACTATAAAATATGTTTCAAATTGTTCAGGTGCAACCCTTGGAGCATCCCGAACGTCTATCAACACCGTCACCGAAAAGTTCTCCCGTGCATCCTCGGAAATCAAGTTCAGGTTCAAACGGAGGCGATAAGTCCAGTCGAACCAGCAAATCGGCTCCACGGCCTTCCGGACCATCTCTAACGACCATAACTGAAGAGCCTTCGAGCTGGCACAGCTCGAACCACTCGGTGCAGTCATCCATGCAGTCCATCGTCGTCCAACCAGAGGTAGTAGTCGAAACGACTACGTACAATGGAAGTGATTCTACTTCTGGTAGGTCAACGCCCACTTCGAAATCGTCGCACGCTGGAGCTATTACCACCAAGGTTAGTGTTTTTTATTCATTAGAGTATATGGTAGAAAATTTGATATGCATAATGATTAATAAGCATTGGATCATAGAGAACGCTATTCCCCTCGTATCTTTAGATTTTAAGTAGACATGGCCCGTTTAACCTTACATTCAGAATTCGTTATTGTGCTAATACAATATGAAATATTAAATTTTATCTACAAATTACGATACCTAATTTAACAATAAATAATGTGTTTACAGGTTACCGCAACAGCGAACATAAAAGTAGAGGTAGTAACGCCAAGTGATCGGAAATCTCGCCGCTCCTATCATTACTACGACCGCCGAAGGGATCGCGATGATGATAGGGAAAGAGAAAGAGATCGTGATCGAGATAGGGATCGAGACCGAGACCGAGACAGAGACCGCGAAAGGGACAGGGAAAGAGATGGAGAGAGGTCGAGAGAGCGTGACCGAAGGGACAGGTATAGAGACGAGAGAGACCATCGCGCCTCGCCGCGAGAAAACGGTCGCGATTCAGGACATGAAAGCGATTCATCCCGACATTGAGGAAAGTGAATTGATCTTGCCAGGACGATAACATTTAGTGTTATAAATTGCGAATCAAGTTGCTTTTCTGTTGAATAAGTGCTTAGTGGTTTTATTCACTTTCGGACATGAATTGTGCGATCCAAATGTAGTTTGACATTAGTGCGTATGTATCCCCTGTAGTTTGAGATTAGTGCGTCATTGATGTTTTAAGGTTCGAAGTACCGATCAACGTTAACACCTTAAGACAGTATTACTTGAAACGTAAATTAAGATATCTCATTTAATTTTGGTTATATTGGAGGCTACATTCTCGATGGGTGTTATTATATGAATAGGACCGATTTACGATCGACGGATTCAATGTATGAAAAAGTCGACTGTGTATTCGGGCAAAGCATGGAAGATGAACCTACAAATTGGTCAGTGCGCAAGTATGTAGAGAAGTGCTAGTATCGGAATTGTTTTGTGTTAGTAAGAAACGATACTGAAATCATTCCACAGTGCTTCTATCTTGTCATTCGTCGTAAAGAAAATCATGGCTATTTATGTTTAGACGTCTGTCTACAGTAGTTGGACTCAGATCTCCTTTCGATGATGTTTTACGAAGACTATCAACATCAGCTCAACTGAGTTGAACGTCACAGTGTAAATAAGAAATCAGAGAGCTAGGGCCTGCGCAGACGAGGGACTATTGTCCGTGAAGGACAAAAGTCCTTCGTCTTATTTACCGCCGTACTTTTAGTCCATTGTGTGCGTTATACGATGCAAGTCTTATATGATCCATTTTTGACTTCCTCGGACAATAGTCCGTCGTCTGTGCGGGCCCTTATACTGAATTTTAATTGTATAGACCAACTAACATTAAAAAATATCCATCGTTGAAATATCTACGTTTATTTTTCGGGTTCCTATTTTGACATGCTTCTATTTTTGTCCGCATACAATTTGTTACAATTTTCACGTCTAAAGACTGTGGTCGAATGTTATTCATAATTAATTTATCATATTATTTATTTTGTTTATAAATAATAATTATTAATTTCACCAGAATTGAAGTCTGTGAAAACACTCAGATTTATTGTACAAATTATTTAAGTAGATTTTATATTAGATAAGGCATTTATTTATGAGATTACTTAGATTTTTATATACCTAATTGTATTCTTGTGATCTTTGAATAAAGTCACTGCGTTTACTGAAGACTGCATTAAGCGATCGAAACTCAAACTCTTAGCGGACGAAATACTGAAGTAGTAGGATATCTCAGGTGTTCATTTGTGGTCATTTCAGTTTCGCTAACTAATTTCAGCAGCTAAGTACGGCGACTATGATAACTAATTTTGGCAGTGCGACAGAAACATCAAGTTATAGTACAAACGGACATCTGTAATGTAGGTATCCCACCATCCGAACTAAGAAAAACTGACCTCAGTTAAATGAAATTAGTGATTAGTGTTGTGACATTTTGTGCAGAGTACTTATTAGTTCATATTAATTTATGCTTATGTAATTTAATATTCTGTAAATATAGCGATAGGTTATAGTATTCCGAGAATAAAACGCAAAGCCAACGCACAATTGACAAAAGTATATTTACTTTTGTATTTTTTGTACAATTTTAAACTGACATAATGTCGTAAAACATATAGGTATAAATTTTAAGCAAAGTTGCATTTTTGTCTACAGTTACAGAATTTTTTTTAGTGAATATTTTGACGTTTTTACAGGTCAAATAAATAGGTACAAATAAGGTTACTCGATTGTAAATGATCTAAAATTACGAATTGTTTCGAAACGTTGTACACATTTACCTGTACCTACGTGTATAAAAATAAATATTTTTCATGTATGTTGTTGTTTTCATTTTGATACAATAGTTAGTTTATTATCTTCAACAAAAGAGTTTTTTGTAGGTACTCGAATTATTAAAACAAAACTTAAGATTTTAAGATAATGATAATATTGCAAAAGTGAACTGTGTAATAACTGATTTTCTGTAATCTTTAAATGAATAATTATGAGAATGTCCATATATAGGTTTTATGAAATCAATAAAGACATTGACTTATTGAGTACCTACTCAGGTGTTTTTCTTGGCAATGGAGTCAACGTCATTCATGCGGAAGAGATACTTATGTCGAGTGCGATATAGTGAGTTGTTACACTGCACCTCTCCGCATTGACCCCATCGTAACAGCACAGTTTTTAAGCTAAATGTCGAATCGAATGGTCGCTTATAATTTTTTTGGAAATATATTATTCTTCGAATCAGTTGCCTCAGAGTTTCTGGATTATTTATCAATTTTTCACTGCATTGCACTCATTCTGGTTAGGTATGTAATGAACTGAAAGATTTAAAACTACCGATTTAATCTGTTTAGCTGTTCGTTGTAACGACGAGACTGTTTTCATTTCGTTGATCCAATTAGGCTTATAAAGAAATGAACATGAAACCAATTATTATTTTTGACATACTCGTAACCAACATTGCCGGTGTAACGAGATGGTTATCTGTTGTTGCTCCATTAAATTAAAGCAATCTGCGCCGCTTATGGAGATCCTTAGTGCAAATTATAATAGGGGCGGGCGGAATTTTGGCGGCAACAACGCCTGCGACATTCCTTAGAAAACGGGAGCGCGGGAATCAATAAAGGATTTGCTGGCGGCGTGCCCACGCATGTGCGTGGCGGTCGACAGCCTGAACCTCGACCACCGCGTCTTCGACACCCTCCGCTTCGTACTCCGTTCACGACAACCTCTCAGCACGACCAAGTTCTTGCCAGATGTGGATGAAATGAATTCATATTTTGATACAGAACACGATATGTGTACCTAGCTGTCGTCTATTCGATTAGAGCGTAATAAAAGGATGAGTCGTCACTGACCATCAACCCCATGCATGATCAAATAAATCTCAATAATAAGGCTGCGTTATTGGGCGTATGATTCGCGCGCAGCGTCACTGCGGCTGGGCGGGGTGCGGGCGCGGGGCGCGCGGTACGCGAGGCTTCCCGCGCGACACTCTGTTGCCCCGCGGCGCGCCCGCCCCACGTCCAGTCCGCCGCACGACCCGATGACTCAGTCCTGGTGACATTGCAGTGCAGTGCGAACGGTGGTGTGCTTCCATGTAGGGGAGTCAGTGGTGTGTTGTTCCTCTTGTCATGTGGGGAGGGCGATGGCGTTAGGCACCATGACCCGGCGTCCGCTGCTTCTGCTCGCCCTGCTGGCAGCCGCGCTTGCAAACCAGCTCGAGGATATCCCCCACAATGAGTAAGTAATACCCATTTGATTAATTTCTTTTTCGTAGAGCTTTCTCTATTCTGTTTCTAACGTGTCCTCTCAAAAGCTTTTATTTGGCTGTCATCTCTATCAGATCGTGACACTCTTTGAGTACTAAGTAGCCTAATTGTTCTTAGGTACCTAATACCTACTAAACATTGTTCAACTGTATTGTAATTTTCAGTGAATATTTACTTTCATAGAACCTTTAAAATAAGTCGTGGAAAATTGGAAAATTCCTAGCTTTTCAGCGATATCATTATGTAATGAAATTACAATACAATACAATAAAGTGGATACATTTGTGAGTAAGCCTAAGTTCTAAAAGAAGTGGACTTTAGAGAATACTACTCTACTTACATTACTTTATATCTTTAATTAATTAAACATAGAATCGTTATTTTAAGAGTATACAGTACAGTAGAGTATACAGTAGATTAACTTAAAGTTATACATAACTAGCTTATGCTCGCGACTTCGTCCGCGTGGACTACACAAATTTCAAACCCCTATTTCACCCCCTTAGGGGTTGAATATTCAAAAATCCTTTCGTAGCGGTTGCCTACGTCATAATAGCTATCTGCATGCCAAATTTGAACCCGATCAGTTTAGTAGTTTGATCTGTGCGTTGATAGATCAGTCAGTCAGTCAGTCATTCAGTCACCTTTTCCTTTTATATATTTATTTAAGATATTATTAAGAAACCTATAGGCTCTTTTCAGACCTGGGCGCGTTTGGAACCCCGTGTAGCGTTAGTTTTAAGTTAACGTAACTAATTATCACCATTATCGTACAAATTTAACGGTGACAATCAAAAAGTGTACAATGGTACATTAATTTGAATAAATGATTCGACTTTGACTGTGAAGTTTCACTCACTATATTTGAAACTGTAGAAGATACCTACTATAGAGGAAATGGAATTTTAGTGTTTTTTTAGAAATAGTTTCCTTTATCTAATCATCAAAAACAATATAATCTAAGAACTGCAGATTTAATTTATGTTTAAGTACATTTATCGAATTAAGATTTCATGATCTTAGGATAACAAGATCCCGTACTAACCACTGCGCTCGCGCCACCACCGTGCAGGTCTTACACATGCGCCACAGACTTACTCACAGTAAAGTTTTGAAAAAAATATTTTTTAAACCATATATGTATTTACTAGGCTTTCGCTTGTCTACCATCACACCAAACAGGAGATGATGCAGCCTAAGGTGAAAGCCTATATCTTCTTTATCTATAGATTTCTAATCTATTTTTCCTAAGTTGATTTATAAGGTAATTAAGTTACTTTTCGCAAAATTGCATAAGTGATGTACGATGCATAACATGTAACGCCAGTCGCCAACGAACAATGAAACTTTAGAACGTCTAAAGCGCCGGATAAAACGCATTGCTTGTTCCGAGAACTTTACTGCGATTATCTACCTTTTAAGTCAGCCAACGAAAATTAGAAACATAAAGAAACTGTTTAGGCTTAGCCGCATTCACATTCCACACTCCACATTCCACACTTATTTAAATTAGTACGTCTTATGTAAAATTGCGTCGAGTTACAGTTTTTCGTCAATTATTATTATAGATGTCCTTATGAGAAAAAGATTTGAATTTGCGACGAAAGTCAATTACGCCTCAAGCAGCGATCAACACACAATGCTAATTGTTACTGGTCTGGATGCGACTTACCTAGTTATATTATAAGAATTAAAAAATCCAATTTTCTGGGAAGATTATTACATAATAGGGCTTCGTCAATGCTCCATGAATATTATTAGAACATCCAAATTACTTAGTTACGAGAACGTATATTAATACATAGTATGTTTAGTTCAAAGAAGCATAAATCTAGAAGCACCTAGCATATGCATCTGGTATAATATTGTAAGTCATATAAATCTGGTGTAATAATTTGCAGGACACACGTTGTTTAACAGGCGCGGCGTTTTGCCAAACATACTCCTAACTGAGGGCTCTGGTTTATAAACTATAGAACAACGTATGGATTGGAAACTGTACGATCTAAGAATTAATGATATCTATCTTTCGTAAATTGCGAGTATAACAACTTAATTTGTTATTTGTAATATGATTATGCATTCGGAGTAACTTAAAATAAGCTCTCTTGTAGATTTTTGAATGTAGATAATATTAATTAATGGTTAAAATATTATGACCATTGATATATAATAATTAATTAATTAACCAAAAGTAAATTTTCATATACTTATTAATACCATATTAGTTCAAATTTTGATGTTCAGTTTTCAAACGTTAGTTGCTACGTCGTAGCACCTTAGCTACGAAAATTCGTAACTAAAATTTCACAATAGTCGGGTAGAGGAAATGATGCATACCTTTTCCGAAAACCTTCTTACCTTACCTATATCCTTATAACTATTAACTATATATATAAAAGAAATTAGGTACTGAGTGTAAGGTCCTAGAACAGTATTTACATAGGCTTCGCTGTATTCAACTCAGCGTATTATTGACAGGCAATTAAGGAACCAGATATTGATTGATAAGGAAGTAATAAAGTAAGGAAGGAATATTCAACCTATTGTTTTGATAATTTAGATATTTTTACCATCACGACAATTTCATTATAAAAATAATAAGCACAATTATGGCGAACTAGCCCGCGACTTCATCCGCGTGTATTTAGGTTTTTATAAATCCCGTGGGAACTCTTTGATTTTCCAAGATAAAAGTAGCATATGTCCTTCCCTGGGATGTAAGCTACCTCTGTACCAAATTTCATCAAAATCGGTTAAACCGTTGGGCTGTGAAAAGCTATCAGACACACTTTCGCATTTCTAATGTAAAATTAGTATGGAATTTATCAGGATTATTACTTAGTACTCAATGTTAATATTATTTTAAACAATAAAGTTAGCTATAAGCAGATATAAAACGCTATGTTTCAAAATAAAGATAAAAAAACAAATGATACCTGTATTCAGTAAAATATTAATTTGCCGGTTATTATCACTAACATCTGCTCGTTGAAGAACAGTAATCGTTGAAATCTAATAGTTCAAATTGAACTTTTAATCAAGTCGTATGCAGAAATCACTGCACCTGGAAATCACTGCATTACTATCCCAAAAGAACCTCTGCTTTATATGATTAATGAGAAGGGATCACCGCCCTCAGCAATGAGAGCTATACGACGCAGAGAGAGAAATCATCAATTAAGTCGTTCCACCTACGTTGTAGGAGTTAAAGCAATTTTACTCTCCATTAGTCAGACAGTAAAAGCGTAAACTATCGTGGGCGTACAATAATTACCTTTCGCCTCCATTCAACTCATGTGGCCGCTTTAATTCTATCTGTCCGGTGCTTTCAATTGAAAAGTAATGACAGCGATAATTTCTCGATTTTTCTCGATTAATGTATATAAATTAAGAAAACTTATTATTGAACTAATCTCCATAACTTCTGACATAGCTTTTACGTCTACTTATCGTCGTTTAGTTATAACACCACGAAGGTAAGTCAAAACTAGCAACTTTACAGCGAAAACACTTCAGATAGACCGACATGCCGCGTCTCTCGATTCTCTAGACCGAATAGTTTCGATATGTCAAAACCGCCAAAAATTAGTTACGTAATGTTATGTATCTTAGGGCCGATTTCACAAATGTAGAATAAGTCTTATCTGAGAGTAAATTTGGTATTTTGGCAGGTTTTCTATACAAAAACTGTCATTACGCCCAATTTATTCCTCAGTTACGTCACTGTATGTAACTTACGTACGTAATTTTAACCACCTGCTGTATGCAATTGGTCTTAAACGAAAAGAAAAAGGGAAGAAATGGCTTATTTTATTAATTGCATAATTTCTAATGCCTTTTTAGGGTCCTGTAATCAACAAAAAACCCTTATAGTTTTACCATCTCCGTCTGTCTATCCGTCCGTCAATTCGCAGCTCAGCTCAGAGTAGACTTACACAGAAAGTATATTATTTACCGAATTTATAAATAACTAGCTTATGCTCGCGACTTCGTCCGCGTGGACTACACAAATTTGAAACTCCTATTTCACCCCCTTAGGAGAAGAATTTTCAAAAATCCTTTCTTAGCGGATGCCTAGTAGTTTGAGCTGTGCGTTGATAGATCAGTCAGTCAGTCAATCCTTTATAATATATTTATATAAAAGATGAATGTAAAGGTGCATTTACACATTCGCATAAGTCCAACTATTTTTTTCACCTTATTTTATTTAGTTAGATTACCTAAAAGTGGGCGTGGCGATTGGTGTGCGGGGACTTGAACTACCAGTTTATACTAGTCTCCGGGCACCTCTCACAATCATGCAGTGAGATCATGCACATTGCGCAACGTAATGTACGTTAAAAATCACTTTGATATTAAATTAATTATTAAATAACTTATTTGTTGTTGATGTATTGCCTTGTTGCAACCGAATTCTAAAATTATCAAGATTTTGCAGCAATCTTAATATTCTGATTGATGAACAGATTTTTAGAAATTTTCAGGAAGTAAGATGGCTATCTCCGTAGCTCTACTACGAATGGCGTAGTGTATCGTTGATTCACCAATATTATATTGGATGAAAATGTATAATGGCAGCATCGATATAATTAATGGCAGTGATGGATTCCATCCGCAGGCTGCTAAACGAAAAAGTTTACGAGTGACAGTCGAGTTTGTGGACCTTAGACTAATGTCTAAGGTCCACAAACTCGAATTCTTATTCTAATGAATAAGTTGCGGAAGAATCTTGGAAGGATCAATTTGTGACAAATGGCCTCGTGGTTTTGGTCAAGTGCGATCTAATTTTACAATTTCACGTTTGCAGCTTTATTTCAATTCCTTATTATTTAGTTTAACCGTAGGCCCCTTCAAAAGGGTCTGCATTTTGACTTCAAGCCTAATAATACTATAAAGACTGGCCGTGGGCTTCGAGCAGGCGTTTAATTGTGAATGGAATGGTGCATTTGACCTTTGCTTTTGAAAATCAGCAGAACGTCGTTGTATGGTAGACCGAGTTACCTTATATACGCCTACACTATAGAAGTATACAAGTAATTGTATACTGAACATAAATAAATAAGAAAAATGTAACTAACAACAAACGCCCGCGTTTGTTATCGCCCACTCAAATATTGTTAAATACTTTATTTGCTATCTCTCAAATGGTTTTAATGAATAGGTTTTCTAGAAATAGAATATAATTCAAAAAGTTAAAGCTAATTCTCAATTCAAAAGGTAATACAGATTTAAAACAACTTAAAATTATCAAATATAACTTAACAACTCACCCAGTTCCGTGAGTACGGGTTTTACTTATCTACTGACTAATAAAAGTGAGATATACAAAATATCGTGAAACAATCTTAATGATTATGAAAACCGCATTGAAATTCATATTAATTCTAACATTTAACGTGAATACACAGACAAATGTAGATTTTTTATTTAGTTCTTTCTAAACAATCAAATACAAAATATAAAAGCAAGAAGATTAATTTTTAAAATTTTATGTTTGTTTTAGACTTTTTCTTAATTTCAACTTATAAAATTTTAATACACTTATCATTTAATAGTAAATACTTTAAACTCGTATCATTGTTGAGGAGCAGAAATCATATTCACCATTGTAATGGTATTCGTGGCATCGTCGTAGCGGCCGGCGTAATTCGCAGGCTACGCGATTCCATTTCATTACTTCCAATAAATCGCACCACGATTTATTCCGCTATAGTAATTTCTACCACAACCTACATTAGTCATAGTTATAATTGATTTTATTGTGTGGTACCTATTTTATTTTTATTTTATATACTTACCTAGGATTTTCCATAAGCCAGTGATGAGCTCGTCAAACGGTTCGTAAAATTTCCTGTGTATTAACACAGGAAATTTTACGAACCGTTTGACGTTTCCCAATATATTATGTACAAAGAAATAAGTACTAATTGGCACCGATTCTAAGCACAACCTAATTTTAGAGTATTCGCACCCTCTTCTTACTATTGTAATATGAAAAGGACAGAAGCAGTTTGACATTTCTAAATTTAATTTTTAGATGGTAAAACCCGTGATTTTAGCACGCACTCGCGAACCTACTGTTTAAATTTGTATTGTGCACTAAAATTTAGAGTCTTTAAATGTGAAAGTCATGTTCCGTTCCTTTTTTAGCATTAGTAAAAAGAAAAGGATGCAGATACTCTAAATTTAGTTTAGAGAGAGACTAGAGAATCGGGGCCTGTTAGATGTAATAAGAATTACTACTTTCTATATCGATGAATATGTAAGACCTTCATTAGGAATGTCAATGTTGTGGTCATGTATGACTACAATACAACGCACATAAACCACGACGTAAAGATATGGCCACACCTGCGCGTTTGATCACAGGGTGCGAGACGCGATGCGGTTAGCGACGCAAATCTTACGTAACTGTTGTAAAGTAAAAGTAAAAGTAAAATATGCTTTATTGTACACCAAAACCAAAACAATAGACATATAACAAAGATAGCATGTAAAATAGGCGGCCTTATCGCTAAAATAGCGGAACGTCTTAACCACTAGGTAATCACGGCTCAAAAAATACTTTTGTTAACTTTGAAACCCCCATTATTACCTACCTGGTTTATTTCCTTTCACATAATATATTACATTTAGGAATCTACCAGGGAGAATTATTGTTGACATCCGAGTCGGAAGTTGAGGCGGGAAAGAAAAAAATTACCTCCAAAACCGCAACCCCGAGCGAGGACCTTTTCAATGATATCTAATTTGTCTTTTTTGCTCCGTGGACATAATAATTTTGTTTACACAAACTCTTTCCGAGTGATTTTATGGAATCATCACATATTTTTATTTTCTTTGATTTATTCAACTAGATGATGCTCACGACTTTGTCAGATTCTTTTTTTAATTCCGCGGGAACTCTTTGATATTCCGGGACAAAAGAAACCTATTTTTTATTTCAGGGTATAAGATATCTATATTCTAAACAACCAAATCAGTTCATTGTGGCGTTAAGGAGTAACAAACATCCGAACTTTGATATATTTTATAATGTTGTTAAGATTAGAATTATTTTGAAAAATTCTAATGATTTTCCTTTTATGTTATTTGAGAAAGTGGGAAAATCGTAAAAAAGTGGGAAATCGAAAGTGGGAAAAAAGTAGTTGAAGTCCCGAGATCAAATGGAAATAATGACATTTTTCGATCACTAAAAAATAATTATTTGTAAAAATATAATTACTAAAAATGCTATATAAAACAATGATCTGCCCAGAGATACAAGTACAGTCGGTCTCTGCGGGTTAACTATTGGCTTTCAAGCTTGAGGTCTCGGATTAAATTTCTAGTTTGATTTAGGAACAGGCATTAAATTGGCTCAATTTATCCTGAAATAGGCTTGGACGGTGGACTGCTGTTTATTATCATCAAAGTAATTTAGCGTTGCTCGATACGATGTCGTGTTGAAACCGATTACGGATAAAACTCTGATTATGATAAAAATGCCATACCTTTTCTTGGTTAGCTCTAGTTATCAAGGCTGCATGATCACTAAACATTAAAGTAAGATTGGACACAAAAGCAATAATTGTTAAAAAAAGCTTGGAAAACGCTTGCTAGAAACAAGAATCGTTAAATGTTTCTACACCCAAATCCATCCATACTACTATCATATCCATACTAATATTATAAATACGAAAGAGTGTTTGTCTGCTAGCTTTTAACTACCCATCTGTTTAACCGTTTTTAACGAAATTTGGTACAGATAGTATTTTCGTCCCGGAAAATCAAAATTTCCATGGAATTTCTTTAAAAAAAAACACAAATCCACGAAGACGAAGGTCACGGACATCATTTATTTGGCACAGAGATAGCTTGCATCCTGGGGACGCATATACCTATAGAGGCTACATTTTTAATGCCTGGAAATCAAAGAGTTCCCACGAGTTTAAAAAATCTAAATCCACGCGGACGAAGTCCCGGGCATCATGTAGTGGTAAATAAAAATTCAAATAGGTACGATCAAACGGAACTGCCAACAGACACGGCATTCGCGTATAAAACTTTGCCAGTACTTATTGAGTCTAGATTGATGAAGCGATAATCCTGTCAATTAAAATCTTCTATCATGCGTACAAACAAGCAAATGAAACTAGTTATGATCTGTATCCACAACGTAAATATTTGCGGAGCGGCACGCGGGGCACATGTCAAAGGCTCGGGTATTGATCTAGAGAGGTGGGGGGCGGGCGGGGGCCGGTGCGGGCGACGTACTACGGAGGCAGGCTTACGTAAGGGCGCGTCTGACACCCCGTCTGCTCGACGCTGATTAATAAAACTATCGACTGCAAACAGATATCATCGTTTTAATGAACTAAGTTCAAGCATCTGGTCTTCGAGTGCCTGACAATCAACTGACAATTGAACTTATTGTAATGGATGAATTTATTTAATTATTTATTTTATGTAGGACGGCTTGTTCCACTTGAGTGTAGAGTAGTTAAGTATTGCTTGACTAATATTTTTATTTTATAAATATTTTTACTTTTCTAGCGTTTAAACTATTGTGAGTCGGACACGTATTATAAATATGTGTCCGACTATTCACTAAACTCACTCGCGAGTAGAGGCTCTTTGAAAAAGGACCCCGGAATGTTCGAAACTAGTCGAGCTTACTTCGACTAATCATATGTCCAACATCGCAAACAAAATTATGAACCTAGTCAAAAATTAACTCTAAGATCTAAAATAAAATTTTCAGTAAAATTTGAATATTGGAGGCTAAGAGTAACAATCTACGTAGTCGTAAATCAGGTGAGAGTCAAATCGGGTTATTCGCTTAGAGACTCCCGAGCCGGGTTAAACCGATTACAGTAACAAGATATTTTAAGCGGATCTCTGCGCTGCTAATCCGTTATTCTTTGTTTTTCAACGCAATCGAGTTTTCTCTCCAAAGAGGAGCTTCTAGCTTGTTTTTAAATACAAAAATCGTGTTTAAAACTCCTTTTTTTTACTCTACGTGCGTATGCTCGCAGCTTTGCCTGCATAAGACAATAGGCAGGATAAGACAATTTTTTATTACGACTATTTTAGACTTAAGATCTAATCAACTTATAACATTTGCGCGAAAGCTTTCATAGTGTAGGTAATAATTATAATTAAAATTTTAAAGCAGGAAACATATTTATAATACGTCTCCAGACCGGATACTAGCGTCGACTGGTTGGTTCTGGCACAAAATAAATAGGGTTCTAGTCATAGAAAATATTAACGGACTCTACCCTACAAGACACTCGTCGAGTGGCTTTCACTCGTGCGGTGTGAATAAGTGTGTTCGGCTCATTGTACTGTTTCTTTCCTCTACTTTTAGATACGTTATGTAAGGTAGGTATCTATTTATAACACCTAGATAAAAGAAGAGACTGACTGAAAAATCAAAGTTCAGGTCAAAGAGCGAACATACGCACTGTGTACGCTAGTGCGGTGTGAATAAGTGTGATTTTGTCCAGTGTATTGTTTCTTTTATTTCTTTTCTTCTGGAACGTTTAGAAACATATACATAATTAAAAGAAGAAACTGATTTGTCAGTTTCAGATTTTTAAGTGTCTGATATACACACGTACAGTTCAAAGCGTCGTCGGGTCTAGAAATTGAAGATTTTGAATGTAGGTTTTTTCTAATAATGTAGACTCCCTTGGTTTGTTAAGTATTTTAAGAAATTTAATCTGAAATCTAATCTGAATTAGTTTGGCGTCAGACTTCCTTGGCGAGGTGGTTGATCCCATATGTAATATATACTCGTATATGATAAAATACCCTATCCGTACAAAGGGAATTGCATAGTGAGAGGTTTTAGAACTCTCTGTAAATATCGGAATTCGGGCGTCTCTACTTTTGGTGAAGGATTAACATTTTAAATCCCAGCTGATGTCGGCAACGATGCAACTTGAGAGGGCATGGGCCGCATACATTCATTATTACATTACTAACTAGCTAATGCCCGCAACTTTTTACTATCGTGGGAATTTCGAAAACTCCGACTTTTTCCGTTTCTACCCCTACAAGATCAACCCCTTTATAAAATTTTCTTTTTCTAGGTCCAAGCGTTTGGGCTGGCTGAGTTTACTCAGGATTTAAAAATAAATAAATCCACGCGGATGAAATCGCGGTCGTTATCTAGTAATTACCTCCCTGGCGCAGTGGTAAGCGCTGTGGTCTTATTAGTGGGAGGTCCCGGGTTCGATTCCTGGCAGGGATTTGGAATTTTATAATTTCTAAATTTCTGGTCTGGTCTGGTGGGAGGCTTCGGCCGTGGCTAGTTACCACCCTACCGGCAAAGCCGTACCGCCAAGCGATTTAGCGTTCCGGTGCGATGCCGTTTAGAAACCAAAGGGGCATGGGCTTATTATAAACTGCCATACCCGTTCCAGGTTAGCCCGCTACCATCTTAGACTGCATCGTCACTTACCACCAGGTGAGATTGCAGTCAAGGGCTAACCTGTATCTGAATATTAAAAAAAAAAAAAATGTTATAAACAATGATATTATAATATGTATATTAATGGTTTTTAACCAGGCTATATAACTATGATTTTAATTTAATATGTTATTTGGGCGTACCCTGATACTTACAAAATGGTTGCAAGGATTGCAAGTACCTAGTTGATATGCAGAGTCGGATTTCTCTCTACTATTCAATTTTTGAAGTCATCTTAGAAACCTGTGAGCACCTGACACCAACAGTTGGCTTGTGCGGCCGTAAAACTTTTTGTATAATTCTGAACTGATGCTATCGAGAGCTTATAGCATATTGTAAAAACCATGAAACTAAGAATCAGCTTAGCTTAGTGGTGGAAGCGATGTCATCTGATATACTTTATCAGGTGGATAAAAATAAATTACCATTTTGGTACAGAACCTCAGACACGAAAATAAATGAAACTTTTATTTTAATACTTTGATTTTAGGTAAAAATATAACAATTAGGAAACTCATGAAGATTGTGTTTTAAAAGGGATCTTTAAAACGTTTTTGAGCACCTAACGTTGAGAGCCGAGCTGTGTTGGGGGAACATTTTAAATAATTCCCAACTGATGACGCCGCCGGCCTAACTTGTGAAAACAATGGCCGAGAACATTCCTGATTTTTAATGAGAATATTTTGCCAAATCTGACTGACAGAAATAATAAACAACTGAAACTTATTAAAAAAGGACAGCATTTAAAAGAGACTAATGGTCAGTTATTTATCATTGTTCAGTTATTTTCAGAGAAAATCCTATTTTTTTTCACCTTTACTAAACTAAAACATGCCAGCCAGCTCAATATTTGGATTATCCGTAGGTTTGTCTGTGATTTTCTAGCTATACTTCTTAAGTATGAGGCACATGCTAATCATCTATTGAGATTACTTAAACACCCTCTTTTTCATAAATAACGGGAGCCAATAAACTGTACAAACTCTTACCATCAAAAGGGGTTTCTTCAGGACACAGTATAATGCATACCATACTCTTGAGTCTTGATCGTCGTTGTATCCGCTGGCGTCAGTCATCGCCACATACCTAGTGAAATCCATTACAAAAGGTCCGCTTTTCCAGTTAGCTTGAGTGCAGAATGCACAATTTAAGGGTACTTATAGTACGTGACACAACCGCACCACGGCCCCCGCGCTTACCCGGTGCAGGCGAGCACGGCTGACGTGCGAGTAGGTATGCGGGGCGCCCCCCGCTTCATACCCCGATTGCCATCTCGACCTGTCGCGGACTATAGTTGTAAATGATTGCCAATTAGACGAAAAAGAAAAAGTTGGAAAAACTATAACCCGACTTCGGCAAAAAATTTATTAAACTTTAACCTGACTAGGTATAAATTAAATAAACTAAAAAGTAAGAAAATAGCCGCTACAGTGGAACACACAAAATAGTTACAAACATACTTACATACATACATAGACTGCTAAAATCATAACCCTTACTTTTGGCTTTGCCGTAGTCGGGTATAAAATCAAAACCTCTGTTATTTTTTGGAAAGGGCGAATTTTGAATTTAATGCGATCAAAGGATGCGATGTGATCTCTGAAAGGGGCATATACAAGTACGCTGGAAGAGGTGTGTAAGTATACAAAAAGACTTTTTTTGTGCCGATTCTAAGCGCCCACCGAGCGTACCTACCTACCGAGTGCCGAGAATTGTGTCTCGTAATTGTGTCCCAATTTTAGAATCCTTTGCCATTACATGTTACATGGGAACGATTTTAAAAGGATCTTTAGAGTTGAACGCAAAATTGAATTTATTGAAATTTTTATAGGAAGGTACATTTTAATATAGTATTATCTCCACTTGACTGCAGTCAATATAGATGCTGAACAAATATCTCACAACATTCTTTTGACGTTACAAAAGAGCTTTGCATCTTTTAAATGAAACTAAGTATTTTAAATTCTTTTAAGAATAAGATAATATGAATAAAAACTTTAGACTCTTTAGATTTTCATGATCGCATAACTTGCTTATTTTATGTCAGTTTTCAGTCTCGATCCATACTAATATTATAAATGCGAAAGTGTGTCTGTCTGTCTGTCTGCTAGCTTTTCACGGCCCAGCAGTTAAACCGATTTTGATGAAATTTGGTACAGAGTTAGCTTACGTCCCGGGGAAGAGTATAGGACTTTTTACCCCGGAAAATCAAAGAGAGAGAGAGATTTTTAAAAACCTAAATCCACGCGGACGAAGTCGCGGGTATTTTAATAAATGTTATAGAAATAATATCATAAATGCGAATGTTTGTCTGCTTGTCTGTTACTTTTTCACATTCCATCTATTCAACCGAATTTTGACAGAATTTAGCAGAGACTGCAGAGATAGCTTGCATTCTGGAGACGGTCATAGTTTTCACACCGAAAACAAAGAGTTGCCACGGGCTTTAAAAAAACTTAAATCCATACGGACGAAGTCACGAGCATCGTCTAATATGAATGACTATAAAATAGTCTAAATTAACTGATTTTAAGGCATCGACTTAACTTACTGACTAATACTAATGCTGACTTGAATATCAATAGTAGAAACGAGTATATACTAAAAATAGGCACTGAACTGTTATTTGTATTCGTGGATGCGAGACCGACAAAAACAGATTTTTATTCTTGATGATTCGCTGTAAAACCATGTAGGTATTCACTTATATCTGGCAATTTATTGTTGAATGATTTAAATCGTTCATTCTTCAATTCTTTTGTTCAATTTTATTCAAAAGAAATCTTCATGATTAATTTAACTTTACCTAAACCAGCGGTTGTTTGCGACTCTTAAATTTTGTTTTTCATGTGGGACCCAGACATTTTGCAGTGGTTAGAAAATATGGAAATTTATTATTTATTAAAATCTTCCAAACTCTGTTTTACCTTAACTTAGTCTCTCAAACATGACTTCTATAATAATTTTAATGTTTAAAACAAATATGTAAAAGTGACATGTTCGGTTTCACAAGTTTATTAGGTTAAAATTTAATAAAATCGATTTTATAACGTTTATTAATAAAAGATTTTACGTATGAAATAGGAAAACATTTTCAATCGAGCCGCCATCCGTCGTACCTGCTTCGCAAGGCTCGTTACACACGTTAATTAAATTGGTCCTTGGGGGGCGCTGTGGCCTAATTTTGTCGGAAATTATTAATCAAAATGATTACGTTGTTTACGCAGCGTTGATCTGAAAAAGATCAGTAAAGACATAATTGCTACGAAAGTGATAAACTAGTAAGCTATTAGAGTCTTCTTCTGGAAACTCTCCGCAGACTAAAATATTAATATCAAGTGCGTAGTTAGTCTTCGAAGAGCCTACTTTGGGCGCTTACTAATGAGTTTTTTTCGACCAACTTTATCACGAGATTTAGAAAGTGATAAACTAGTTAACTATTAGAGTTTTTAGTCTCGAATATAAAATATTAGGTAGTCTTAGAAAAGCCCTCCTTGGGCGCCAATTACATTTTTTCGAACAACTTTATAACGAGATTTGGAAAGTGATAAACTAGTTAGCTAGAGTTTTCCTTCTGGAAACTCTCCGCAACCTAAAATATTAATATTAGATACTTAGTTAGTATTCGTATGGGCACAGAAACATTCTTTTAACCCACTTTATTGTGAGATTTGTTTTTTTAGTTTATTTAACGTTTATAACACGAATGCAATATTCTCAAAATATCAGTAACTATAAAAATCAAATTGGCCATTCCTTCTAATAACTGCTCGCATCTCATATTGCGATCAAATAAATGTGAATGTTACCTCAGACGCAGTTACTTGCTATAAGGGGTGCCCGGCCGACTGGAAAAAATGCTTAACCCGCTTTTTCCCAATCACATTTCCTGTCGAATCATTCTCATTTTTAATATACGTCTTGGGCCATATTACAGTAATTTTTTGTAAGTATTTGTCGCGATCATATCGAAGAGCTTTTTGTTAAAGCTAAAGTCGTATGATAAAGTTGGTTTATTGGGCAGTAGATGTCGTTGTTACATATGAAGGGCTTTTTGCTAAAGTCAAAGATATATTAATAAAGTGCGTTTACTGCGCAGTAGAAGTCGTTAGTACTTATGAAGGGCTTTTTGTTAAAGCCAAAGTCATTTAACAAAGTGCGTATAGTGCGCAGTAGAGGGCGTTACTACTTATGAAGAGTTTTTAGTTAAAGCCAAAGTCAAATCAATAAAGTGCGTTTATTGTGCAGTAGAGATCGTTATGACACAGAGTCTAGATTTTTTTTCTCATGACATAAAATAGACTTGTCGACGGACGCACGGTCATAGTATAGAGAGGCTTTGTGTCTGTTTTTTCCTGAAGTAGACTTAGCAACCGCCTACGTAGGCAATCCCATAGTGATTTTTTGTAAAACATAGTATGCACACCTTGTTTACACTGCTGTGCAACTTGTGTTTCTATAGCTTTTAACTATTGTGCAAACATCTGATTTGAAATATCACTTTTGAATAACATTTAGGTGTTTATGAAGTTGTGTTCCTTAATATCAAAATTACAAGTAGATTTCAGATAATGAGATGTTAAATCCGCAAGAATATAACCAATCCAATAATAAACACCATGGATACATGTGTACAAAAACAAATAAATATAGACAAAAAACGAGAGCCTTAAGTGACCACGCAAAAGAAACATTAGCAGTAGCTTTATGTGATATGATCTCAGCAGTAATTCGTTACAAAATAACGGGTTGGTATTATCCTTTGTAGATGGTAACCAGTAATTAATCAGTGTTTTTAAAGTCCTGAAAAAAGCATGATGAAATGTTAGCATAAAGGAAAATCGCTGACCCAGATTGAAATATGTACTAAGTAGAAAAAATACGGGTAGACCGAGAAATGAATCTTTGTTCCTTTATACAAGTTATATTACGGAGAAAACAAGTAATCCTTCGAGCTTTCTTGAAATATTCCGACAAGCTTTTTACGTCTAAATGGAGCACGAGCACATATATCCACCCACACACTTAATTAAACGCTGTGACAAACGACTCGTGAGAAGATGTACGAATTCACGTGTGCAATGTACGTCTAACGCTCTTTTTTCATTGCAGAGTCAAAAATTGGGCGCTAAAGTTCGGCGTCGACCTCTGGGAGTTCGGACGGCACTTCACAAAAATGAATCAAATACAAAACGTGAGTAAACGCATTTTTACGGCGGCATTTGAGAGAAGTATGTGGTATTCTTTAGAAGTGATGCGAAGCGAGGGGCAACAGTGGGCCGATCGGTCGGACGCGCCGCTACAAAAACGCAACGAGAGAGTTCGCACCCCGGGCCCCCTTCCTAGTGCCTCTCCCGCGGCCCTCCTCGCGACCCAGTTCCGAGCAGGGGGATATCGTATACTGGTATATACTCGCCGTACTCACAAGTACACTAACCATTGCGATAATTAACGGTGGCCTTCGATAGCGAATCAACCCGTAGACTCCTTATAAGTGGTGTCAAATGTGAAGTTCTATGCAAAGATTCTATTCTACTAAGAAACCCAATCAAAATATTATACCTAAATGTGAAATCTGACTGTCTGCTAGATTTTCACGGCCCACCTGTTTAACCGAACGATTTTTTTTTGACGAAAGGTACAAAGTAAGCTTACATCCTTACTTAAGATACTTTTTATCCCGGAAAATCAAAGAGCTCTGACGGGATTTAAAAAACGACGCGAATTAAGCCACGGCATCATGTAGTTACAAACAAACTTAAAAATTCAGGAAAATAAAAGAAAATATTTTCAAATGTTGACACGTACCCACCTATACGCCCCGCACACCCGCACAGCGGCGCCCGCATTGGGTTAGAGCGGGGGCTGTGCGGATGTGCGGGACGTCCCCCCCCCCCCGCCTCATAGCCCAATTGACATCTCGATCTGTCGCGTACTATAGGTATCCTTACCGCGCGTTCTCACTATGTCATCACCGTCGTTGTTGTTTTGTGTGAAAGAGTCGTGCCGTCATATATGTGAACACCTCTATTTAAAATATACTAGCCACGACACGCTGTAAACTGCACGATTTTTTATCGTTACGACACAGTGGGAACGCGCCCTTAATAGGAACCACAATATTGAAGGAGTCCTCCACAGATCCATATAATTTACTTCAGCAGTAAATGAACTTATGAATACTTATTAAAGTACTTAGTGTTCGGGTAATGCCATAGGTCGTATCAGGTATCCACCGACCACAAAATGAAGGTTATTGTTAGTTGGCAGCTTTACTCAAGAGTCAAGGTTATCGGCGCAGACTCATTATTTGCTGACTTTTATGTGACTGACTAGGTAGATGTCTGTCTGAAAATTTCAGCACTAATTACTTAATTCCGCTTTCCCTGCAGTAAGTTTAAGAAACTATTTTTTCTAAATTATCTTAGGTATTCTTCTATTAACAAACTTCAGTCGCAGTAAGTTGTAATTAATTTTAATACCTACTAGGGTTATCAGGAAAATGTATTATTATATTATACTAAAAATTTGGTACTGATAGTATTTTGGCTCCATTATTTCTTATCATCAAAATTACGATAAAACTCGCAAAACATGCCAAGTGGTTACCTATTTTGACTCAATTTTCGTACTTAGTAAAATGCGTTGATAATTTTAATTATATGAAAAATACTACTAATATGGTTAATACTACTACTCCATTTAACAAAATACCAATTAACTAAGAAGGAAAATGAAGAAGCGAGCTAGTAAATGAGAGTTAGTAAATATAAATGATTTATCGCAGTAGTGATACGGCGTAGGTAGTTGGCTCCTGGCGCCGCCGCTAATATTGAATAAGTTCCAATGGCAAAGTTTCCTTTCGAAACATTATATTACTTTCAGCGCGATCTCGGGAGAAGTTTGATTGTTTTATCACAAACGTGGACATGGTAATGAAATACTTCGCTGACTCTCATCCGAAAGTGTGGTTTCATGGAATCTACTCGATATAAATAAATACCAATGATTCTACTACTACTACTATACTACTACTACTACTACTATACTACTACTACTACTACTACTACTATGATAAATAGCTGTTTTCATTGTCTAGTTTTTGAATATACTTTTAGTAGGTACCTAAAACGTCTAGCTATGTATAGAGCTGAGTATTTAATGGCTTTTTGATATGATAAATTATTATAAATGGCAGAATAACGCACAACTAAATCGAAACAGGCATATAAAGTCCATGGTAGACTAATTAAATTTATTTTGCTACGGTCCGCTAAATCAGGTAATTCTGTTTTTTTTTAATTTATAACCGCGCCGCGTTCCTGCTACGCTACTATACACAAGCAGCAAGAGTCAGCAAGTAAATCGCATCACTACTCCGCAACACCACGAAGATCCCCAAAATCACACTCTACGCACGTATCTTCCTCCATCCTCAGGATATTATAAAGTCGCCTAGTTCCTTCGGGGCCAAAGGTGCCCTTCAAGCTCACGGCATTGCCACGCTGAATGGCGATGCACAACCTTTGGAATATAAATTTTATTGTAATTTCTATATAAGAAGTAGGTAGGAAAATTCAAAAAATCGTAAATTAAAATAGTAGCTTCTACGAGTATTTTTGTATATTGAGTAACAATTAAATCGATGATGCCGACTGTGAATCGTTGAGCGTCCTGCGGTTAGCCAAGTTATTAAATATTTAAAATGGCAATAGGGTCGGATTCAGCTCGTCACATTTAATCTTTTGAAAAGGTGTTTTGTCCGTTTGTCGGATGTTCCCGTGGCTCAGTGTAGACGGAGTTTAACCTAATTTCGCCGCCATTTTATGAAATGCCCCTATAGTGGTTTGGGTTACTATCTGCGTTAAAAGTAGAACAAGGTGGAAAGTAGCGTCGATACTCAACTCAACGTGAGAATTCTAAGAAACTTCTTGAAAGACTTACTACAAGCTTGCACTTCCAAGTTTCAAGTAATTTATCTACCCACAGATATATACCTACTATAGATAGCTGCTACAACAAGAACATCAATGTACCTATTACCTACCTACTTATGTTTGGCATGGCATCACTAAGATGTGTAACGCAAAAAATATGCATATAATAATATAGGTTACCAGTAATGAGTATTAATTGAAAAACATTTCTTCAATCCCAGAGACGTTTATTATCATCATCATCAACCGATAGACGTCCACGGTTGGACATAGATTTCTTGTAGGGACTTCCACTCATGCCACGGACTTGCGTCACATGAATCCAGTGGCTGCTTGCGACTCGCCTGATGTCGTCCGTCCACTTAGTGCGGGTCTTTCAACGATAATATAATATAATCATACGATATAATTATATTATATTTATGTACGTACACATTAGGTAGGTACAATTAAAAAATATTCTATTACTTCGTTAAATCTGAAATTGTTAAAAACGTGTTTTATTAACTGATCCATAAAACTAGATAACATACAAAATATAAAGGATATTAGAATATACAGTGTTATCTGTAAAAGCTTTGCATAATATATTATGTAAGTTATAACAAATGTTTGTGGAGGAAAGTTTGCCGGCCGTGGCGTTAGATCAAAGGTGAAATACTCGTACCTACTACCTTCTCGTGTGTCTGTATACCTACCTAGTATAAATGGCTGCTCTAACTTGGCTTTACTAATGGTCCAAGATCCCACTGCCGCCAGACGTTCCTTATTTTCTGCGAAACAAAATCTGTGGGATAGAGTAGTATTAGCGTGTACTTTTAATGTACGCATAAATTCTAACTTATAGTCGGGCCAATTTAACTATATCAGTTGCTAAAAGCACGTAAATACAATACTAACTTTTCTTAATGTCTGAGTGCTGATTTTTAAGTTTATTTCTTGAGATAATATGAAAAATACGACTCAGACTATAAGTAAGATAAACGATGTTATTTTTTTGCGAACTTGAAAGCGTCTGGCGGAAATTACCGCCAACAAGAAGTGTCTGGCAGTATTTAATATTAATTATTATTAACAATATTATGTACAAAATACATGAAAATCAGCAGTCAGACTTTAAAAAAAGTGAGTTAATTTTTTAAATAGGTACTTTCAGTAGCTGATACCTATAAATTGGCCGCAACAGATATGCGTACACATTAACACTACTATATCCGACACATTTTGTTTCTCAAAAAATAAGGCAGGTCAGGCGACAGTGGGATCTTGCTCTATAAGTATATCCATTATGTAGAATCTCTTATGAATACTTGTCATCTTGTGTTTGAACTCCACTAACTGCAGCTATATTGCTTTAATAAGCCTTTCAGTAGTTACTATAAATAAAAAAAAAGCAATATACGTAGGAACTAGGAGGTATATAGGTAGATATTCCTTTTTCTTTTTCAAAGTACCTACTACAGATACAGATCTTCAAATACAGGTCTGTTTGTTTGTTTGTTTGTTAAGAATTACAAAATAAAATAAACCTACTCAAGAACGAGTAAGTCCGTTAAATATATTATTTCTCCTTTCAACCAACCATACAGCTTAAAGATTTTTCTTTAACTATATCGTCCGTGTAAAAAAATCCCATCGATTCGATCATGCTTTGATATAATATTCTATTTATGCAATGATATTGTACAATGTACCTTCATCGGTCGAATCAAATGCGGCTGGCTATACAGAAACCACAATATGTCTAATATCTTAGTTGACCGCATAGGTAGGTATCTACGTACCATAGTCCATAATGTAATAAATTGATATGAACCACAAATTCTAAAGTACATAAATATGTACATTTTTATCGGTGATATCGGGCAAGGCGGGACGACCAACCCTTTTCTGCACAGTTTTTTGCAGCTAAATGGACTTCTCTTGTGAATGGTACGGTATGAATGCGGCCGGGAGTGGAAAGTTTTGTCCAGGGTAGAAGCGGCGGGACGCGGCGGGTCCACGGATCATGACTTAGCGTATTCGCCTTTTATTTGGCTTTTCTATTAGGTAACAACACAAATGTGCGTTGGCTTATACTATATGTTTGGTCAAAATTCATAATATTATGTGAACTGAAAAATTCGGATGGTAAGTATTATATACATAAGATGGTAAGTACGTTTGGAAGGTTATATTTAACGCGACCATTGACATATTTATTTATCATAATCTCTATATATAAAAATGAATTGCTGAATGTGTTGCTGATCGCAAATCTCGAGAACAGCTGAACCGATTTCGCTAATTCTTTTTTTATAATATTCCTTGAAGTACGGGAATGGTTCTTACGGAGAGAAAAAATTAAAAATTGCCAAGTTCCCACGGGATTTTTAAAAACCTAATTCCAAGCGGACCAAGTTGCGGCATCAGCTAGATTATGATAAATGTTTACCGAACAAATCTAGATCGGCAAGTATGACCTAGCTTAGTGTAACATTGCGGCATTTCCAATGTCTAACAATAGGTAGACGGTGGAGGTCGAAATGGGTTATGCAACGATATTATATAATGTAGACTGAGCGAAAAATTTACGCTAAAGGCACATCCACACTAAGGCTTAAGTCTCTAGAGAAATGTCATATAATACACTCACATACGTATCTACTAGTATAATTTAAAGATTCGAATACCTTATATTACCCGATACGAATAAATTGTGGAAAACCGTTTGCTATGCCTGTTCAGGTCGTACCATTGAATTAAATGTAGATCAAACAATGATTTTAGATCCCTAATTTAAATCTAACTGGAAGGGCTAACATAATCTTTTATGAATTTATGAATTCAAGTTCAAGCAATGAGAAAAATACACTTTTATGGAAATAAAGTTAGACTTGATTTTAAATCGGTTTCTTTCTTTCTTATTCTTTCCATCGAGCGTATCTTACACTAGAATAAGCGTTTATTGCCAATATTAATTGTATTGTGGAGAAATGAAAAGTGCCCATTCCAACAATTTAGTTACGAGAGAAACTCGATCGAAAAATGTAACGTACATAATATATATGTGCGTTCGAGACGCTAATTCTCAGTGTTTGCCATAAGTAAAAAAAACAGTTACTTAACGTTCGGTTCTGTTCGGTAAGCGTAATCGTGTAATCGGCCGTTAGGTCTAGAACACACGACGCAACTCAAAAGTGATGAAACTGCAACTCGAGTTACTTTTCAGTTTCATGCCTACATTGTCTTATATGAAACCACAACTAGTGTGAGACGCGTTTGAAATACATCACTGATTAGTTGCTTTAAAACTATCTTTCGGTAATTAGGAAACTGAAGTGTGAAACTGGATTTATCAAATGAATAAACAACATTTCATTAAATTTATGTTGGAGGTTGAGAAATATTCGTAGGTATCTAAATAATTTTAAATATTTAATAATTTTAAATTCAAGTGTAGGTAAAAACACTATAAAAATTATAAAATATATTCGTATCTGTATAACACAAGAATTAGCTATTATCGTAAGCCATAAACATTTTTATTTCAACTTACATAATAAGTACTTATTACTTTAGAACTCGACATAAAAAACGCAGAGTTTCATCACAGAATAATGGCCAATGTTTTAAACTAGAGTCGTGTTTCGTCTCGGTTGCATTGCGTCGTCTGTTCTCGGCCTTAGTATGAAGTAATGTTAAATGTTATTTCTGTTAAAGCTTGTGTACCCAAATAGTTCAATGTAATCAAGGAAGTGATTGATACGGTTAATAATATGTTTACGATATGAAAGTTTGATGTTTAGATTCACGATGAAATAGCTATCGTTTGAACAACATCCAATCATGGCCCATAAGGAGGGCGGGTAGTGGGTACTAGAGAGCGGATTAAATTAACTGCCTTAATTGAATTTCGCTTCCTTGTCGGCCAATGTGTCCCCGAGGGTAGAGAACGCGCAATAGTCACTTCATGAAATAACCTTTTTAACATAATAATAGTAAAAATTAATAAGGGCGATTTTAAAATTGAGTACCTGTCGTTATTATTTCATTCATTTCTCGACTCTCATGTTCTGTGACGTAGTTCTCATTGTTAAGAGTCGTACCCTTTCCATCAATCATACAAACACCCAACATTGTGTGTATGGTTTTATATGGATAATATTGTGCGTGGGCTTTTAGATCTTAATGATCATCATCATCATCATCAGCCAATAGACGTCCACTGCTGGACATAGGTCTCTTGTAGGGACTTCCACATGCCACGGTCTTGCGCTGCCTGGATCCAGCGGCTCTTCCAACGCTGCGTCTTCCGGTGCGAGGTCGCCATTCCAGCACCTTGAGACCCCAACGTCTATCGGTTGTACGAACTATGTGCCCTGCCCATTGCCACTTCAGCTTCGCAACCCGTTGAGCTATGCCGGTTACTCTTTCGGATCTTTCTGATACACGAATATAATATTACATTTTATATACATCCTCGTTTCAAGTTATCAAACATCCTTGTTTGAACTCGTGTAGTGATATATGATTAATAAATGTATATTTAATTTTTATATACCGTATTTCGGAATTCAGTTCGCTCCTTAACCGTTGAGCTATGAGCATTGAGTCTCGAATTAAATAAATAAACCTTTCCTGTATTCGACCTTTGAATTTTTGTGGTAATTAAATAATTCGTAATTTTATGGAGTCGAAAATGAAAAAAAAAGTGTATACAGATTAAAATTCACTTGACCCATCTTTCTACAGAAGTAGACACGGTGAAGCTGCTCATTAGAATATGAAGTATTTTGGCGCAACGCGGAATAACCTCATCTCCATGGATAAAACGAAATTCAAATTCCCGAGTGCAATTTAATTAATTTAATGACCTCACTAGCGCAAAAGTGAGCTGTTTCCTTAGTGTGGTCCTATAATTGGCTGCCCCTGGTTCTACGTAGATATAATGCAAAAGTGTGCCTTCCTGTCTGTTACTTTTTCACGGCCCATCCGATTTTGACGAAATTTTAGCGTTTAAACTATCGTTAGTGATATCCACTATAAATATAACTGATAACCGACTAGAGTAAACTCACGTAATTAGTCGAAGTACCTTAGCCTAACTAGTTTAGAAATCATCCGGGGTCCGGCGCGGCGCGGTTGAGTGCCGCGCGGCAACTTTTTTGACGAAAACTTTTTGACGTTGGTACAGATGACGAAATTTGCATCCCGAGGACTGACATAGGCTACTTTTTGTCCAGGAAAATCAAAATTTCACGGGATTTTAAAAATCGCACGCGGGCGAAGTCGCGGGTAAAAGCTAGTTATTCAGCAAATGGGTGATAGGGGCAAACTAGGTATTTTGACTGTCAAAGGAACCCTAGTGCAACTAAGTAGTAGTCTGACATACCTGCTTATTGCAGTAACTAAGTAATCCGCGTAATAAAATAGGTACCAGCGAATGAATTTTGAGAATCGGATCACTACTTTCGGAGATTACCCTCCTCTACATACAAACTCACAAACTAACCAATATCTCTTTGTATTATTAGTATACATATAGATAAAAGGCACAGCTAGTAAATTTGTACACCACTCTACAGATTATACATATCCACCACCACTACACATATTATTAAACTATATAGATACGTTTTCCAGGACATTTGTGTTCTAGTGATGCTACCACTCTCTGGTATGTGTGGTCTCTGTCCGCCATTTTTCTCCCACGCTCGGATACTTCACGGGATACTTTAAACGAACTTTATTAGGTGACTGTTTAGCAGTAAAAAGGTTTACTGCCATTGTACGAGGCCTATGTAGGGTGCCATTTAATTTCCAATTTCCTATTATTGTTATACGGTTAACCTAAAGTTTCTGCTATTAATTAGAAATTCGTCCTAAATTAGACGCTATCTTAAAAATAAAGAGGTAATACTCCTATATATAATATCTCACACCCGGCTTTACTCACGTGTTTAGTGAAAAAGGAATGGATGGGTTCGAAACTAGTCGGGCTAACGTCGACTAAACACGTGAGTAAAGCCGGGTTTGAGATATTATATGGACATCACTCACGATAGTTTAAAGGTTAAAATAGGTAATATTACTTTTTAAATGCAATTTTGGGTAAAAGTGGAGAAGTTGCGGTACTTGGCTTTAATTAATTTTTTTATTCACTTTATTCAGCTTAAGTGTATATAGTAGTATATGTAACAAACAATGAGTGAAAAGTGAAAACTTTAAAGTTAGTTAAGTTTACTTTAAAATAAAATTATATGATTTTTATAAAAAACTAGCTGATGCTCGCGACTTCGTCCGCGTGGACTTTACAAATTTCAAACCCCTATTTCACCCCCTTAGTGGATGAATTTTCAAAAATCCTTTCTTAACGGATGCCTAAGTCATAATAGCTATCTGCATGCCAAACTTCAGCCCAATCCGTCTAGTAGTTTGAGCTGCGTTGATAGATCAGTCAGTCAGTCAGTCACGTTTTCCTTTTCTATATATTTAGACTATTTTAGCGTTTAAACTACCGTGAGTGATTTCCATTATAAATACTATCTGCTCGTGTGTAGTCGGGCTAACGTCGACTACACACGTGAGTAAGCCGGGACAGATAGTATTTATATTTAGACTAGTTCATATAAAATTATATGTTGATTGTACTGTGATATAAACCCGACGCCATTGTCAACAACAAGTCTCATTCGGGTGAATGATGCGCTTAAGGCATAGTATCGGACAGAATACGCATTAATTTTTATATTAATAAATAAGTAGTTATTTTAATATTTTTCATCTTTGCTAGACTTTAGTAAGTAAATAAATTTAATATGCTACAAAAAACCGGAAAATATTATATCTCATTACATTTGATAGCACAACAAAAGCGACATCGGGTACAATCCAAAATTCAATAACATAGATCGCGGGGCGGGCGGCGCGCGGCGTCGGCGAGCGCCTTTGCCGAATAACAATAATTTGGCAGCCAGCATCCGCGAAATTCCGGACGTATTCGTTCCATTTTTAAATTTGACAGGTCTACGACGCCACGTTAGTCCCAATAATTCAACGCTTAATGCGGTGTAAACTAGAGCTTCCAAATATGATTTATAATATGAGCTGATACTTACGCATGATGATGCCTATTTGCCTGATGGGAGGCTACGGTCGTGACTAGTTACCCCTCTATAGGCAAATCGTGCCGCCGAGCGATTTGGCATTCCGATACGATGCCGTGTAAAACCGATAAGGGGTGTATGGGTTTTTTTAAAACTGTCATACTTCTTTTAAGTTAGCCCGCTTCCATCTTAGACTGCATTATCACTTACCACCAAGTGAGAACGAAAAAAAACATTAACCGTACAGACGATCGAATATGGTCTGACCGGACCAAATACTCCGGGCTATATGCAACTTTTGTTAAGGCTTGTACCTATAGAACACGTTAGCTATACCCAACCCTGACCATTACCATTTTGTGAATCATGCTCGTGGCAAAAAGAGCGTAAACCCCGCGCCAGTATCTATGTAGCCGTAATCACTATGCGTATGTGTCACACACACAAGCGTACGATTTTATCGTCACTTTTTAAAATACAATTGTATGAGCTTTGCCTTTACTTAGTAATTAGTACAACAACAAGTACATAATATAGTAATTGTCAAACAACTACTACTAGCTAGTGCACTAATAACTCTAGTACTAGCAATAGCTAATACTAGAGTGATCAGAAATAGGTACCTATTTCAGATATACTTATAGCCACGATGATAGGATTCGGGTTGTTGTAATTTTCACAAATACTCGTAATGTGCGCGATACACTCCTGCCGATGTTTATCTGCCTTCATGAAAGCATTAAATTACGAGCCTGCTCGGTGCTGATATTATACTAGTGCTCTATTTGTTGAAATACCGCCCCGAATTACTATTGATATACCGGGTCATTGAACCCCAAATTGAACATGTAATCAAGGCACAGACTAATGTGTATTGGGTTAATATTTGTCGGCTATATGAATTCAATTTTTTTGGTTATTAATCTATCAATATTGGGGTGGAATGGGATGAGTATATTTCGTAAGTTTTGTTAGGTTAACAATAGAATATCTATTCCTCGGCCGTGACGGTCAAATAAACAGTTAACTTCTTCGACGGAACAAGTGAATTCAAAAATCGACTCTAGACGCCTAATACTAAAATGTGATAGTTTCATAACTACAGCACAATACATAAATAAATTAAGGAAAGACTAGCTACCTAATAAGAACCTATACTTATTATACGACAATAAAAAGAATCTAGGATAATAATAGCCCACAGACCACTAAGGTTTGTGTAATAGCCTATACCTACGGTAGTTTTATTTTAGTAGTGTTAGGTACTTGTTAGCAGTGTATGGAAAGAAAAAACTAATGTGCGGTCTTTCTAATGTCTTTTCTTCTGTCTAACAGAAATACCATGAATACAACGTAGAGGTGGTTCGCAAAGACGGGCTGTTGCTTGTTCGCGAACTGGCCGCCGAAGTCAAAAACCATATGGATTTCAAGATCAACGCTGTTATGGTAAGTAAATAGATTTCTAAATCTGCCTTTTCCACAGCTTATCTGTTAAAGCCAACAGGCTTGACTATGTTTTGGTGTAGGTATACTGCTATAACGCGAAAAAAACGCATTCAACGTCATATTTTTTTTTTTTTTTTTTTTTTTTTTTTTTTTTTTGTTTATTTGAAAGTAATCAACAGCGTAAATACATAATTATTATTTAAATTTAAATCTAGGTATAACAGAAGGCCAAAAGAGATTACTTAAAATTATAATTAAACTATTTTAACAGAATAGAGTTAGAATAAATGTAGGTATATACAATAATAAAATAAAATTACAACAGTGTGTGTATGATTGTATGTGTGTGTGTATGCGTGTGTGAGTGTGTGCTTATGAGTATGTGTGCATGTGTGTGTGTGTGTAAATGGGAGTGTATGATTGCATGCATATTTAGATGTTAGCTACTTTTTTTTTTTGTTTTACGATGATAGTTTCTTAATTCCTTTTTAAATTTATTGTTTGATAGGTAAAATAAGTCAAACTCAGCGAACTGATTGTTATAAGTACGTACCAAGCGTGGGATTATAGAATTTCGCGCATAATTTGAATAGGTAGATTCCTCGTACATGGTGAAGACTATTCTGTCGTGAGTCGTGACCTATGGTCGTAACACTCTGTCTCACCATTTGGTGGATATAGTCGATTCAAATGCTAGATTGCGTTTTAATGTATTTGCACGAATGACATGCTTATTAGAATGTCATTGATTTGCACCTTTATTTACCAGTTATCAAAATCCAAAAAGGTACTTTTTTGTAACTCTATTTGCCTTAATTAATCTTTAAAAGAACTGAACAAATGACAGTAGCGCAGGCAGGTAAAGGACTTTGCAATGATGTCTCAAAGAGTAATCAAATCATGGACTATGGCCCAGGCATTTTTTTTATCCCCGGAACCCGAAACTTATAGGCACTAAAAAGGGGGCAAAATGGCAACTTCATAAGTCACAACTGCTAGTAGGCAAATATGAATATGAAACTTGATGTGTAGAAATACTTAGATGAATTATGACAAATATTTTTTGTTACATCATGATCGCTTTTCTTTAGGTCTTCAGTCTTCTCTAATCAAATTACTCTAATGCTAATAAGTATCGTTTAACAGAAGCCTTATAAGAATTTATTTTGCAATTCAAAGCCTTAGCGACCTATTTGAGTTTTCTAACTTGTACCACATCGTCGTCACATTTGTCGTCTGTCTGTCTGTCTGTCTGTCCGGCTGTCCGTCGTGTCTGCCAAAAAACATATAGAGTACCTTCTGTTGACCTAGAATCATGAAATTTGGTAGGTAGGTAGGTAGGTCCTATAGCACAAGTAAAGGAATAAATCCGAAAACCGTGTTTGTGGTAACATCACAAAAAAATAAAATTAAAATGTGTTCATGAACAAATAATTAGTATATTCAATTTTCAAAGTAAGATAACTATAGGTACTAAGTGGGCATCATAAAGATCTGTACATTTTAAAACAGATTTTTATTTATAATTATGCATAATAGTTTTTGATTTATTGCGCAAAATGTCAAAAAAATATGACTTGGCCAGTTTTTTTATTTCTTGTAATTGAAAGATAGTATTTAATTTATGTAAGGAATAATATGCATTCTTCGCTCCGTTTCCGCTGAAAAAAAATCTTCTTCTTTCTTTGTCTTCAAAAATTCAAAAATTTCTTCGTCTTTGTTTTTTTAATGAAACAAATCGCTTTGCTCGTAAAAGCTACAGTTACAGAATGGTTATCTTTACAATGAGATGCCTCTTACTTAGAAGCTTCCTATTCCCTTTTAACATATTTCAAAGAAAGGGGGCAGGTTCCCTATTTGATATGTTTTTCGCATTGCATGCATGGTGATGACCTGTTGCGTGACCATTAAGATGTAGCCTGTGTGAATAATTCCCTCAGATAGACGTCGACAGCATCAACATATTCCAGCAGGGCCGTGTACCGACGCTTACTGTCTATACGCCCCTATTCACCCCTCCAGTACCCCTATCGCAAGCCCGTACCCCTCATATTGGAATTCTTCTGAATCTCGAACTAATCCGACTGCGGCCGTTTTCCGCTTGAACTTTCAATTTGATGCAAAGTTGACGATTTTGCACAAACTCCTCGCGTAGTTTACCTTCCCCGATATTTACCTTGATCCTTTCCATTGCAATGTTTTATCTTTACCGATTGAATGATGAAAGATTTCCCTACGTTTTTCAATATATAACGGTTTTCTTCGTTTTATTGGTATTATTTGCTATTTTGCACTAAATAATCCCTAGTTGCCATTTCCGATCTCTCAAGTTTGGAACTTTTTTCCAAACTGTCATAATAGTCTCATTGTAAAATTTTAAAATGTAAAAACCATTTTCATAACAATGATGTTTACTCAGCAAATGCTTGAAAACGTCTCAGACTCCTAAAAGTTCGTTAAGAACGTACTTAAGTGTTCTGGTAAAACATTTAATACTCTGCGTAGAACAGATTTGAGAAAGAGCGGCAATCAATGTTTATGGAAAAGTGACTGTGAGTCATGTGCGAAAATACTTCTTTTAGTTAAAAAGTTCTTGAGCAGCAGGCACGATATTTAGCAGAGCTACTTGTAGGAAGATGAGATTGAATCTTTAATTTTTTTGGTTGTAAACATCCACCGTTGAGCTATTAAGGCGCAATTATACGAACCGCGCAACCCCTAAATGCTATTTGCGGTTTTTGTTTCCAGCTCCGCCATCACCATTCAGTAAAAGTTCCTTTTTTGTCAATTCACCCCCTCCTAACTTAATGAAGGCCTACAGCATTCAATTAACCGAAGAGATTGGAATGTTTCGTGATTTGTACCCCGGGACGAATTCCCATCGGCGGCGCAGCGTGCGTATATTTTTAATACAAACGAAAGGGGCCAGGATCTACTGACTCCGTTCTAATTTTTTAATTGTTTTATGAACTGGGTTTCTACGATATACCTAACTAACTACCTAAATAGGGAAATTATGTGCAAAGCTAATTTTGACAGATAGTCAAAAAAAGCTTTTGCACACAATAATATTATCTAAAAGCTGCAATAACAATATGATAGCTGATAAATATGCGAATGCTGTTGTAACACTTGACATTAAATACATAAACTTTGAAATGTTAAAATATATATATAATTAAATTTTCCGACACTCAAGGACCCTGAAATATAAATATCAGGGATTTGCTGAAAAAAAATGACATTAATAATAATGATTATTATTTTAGTATGTAGTAAATTTCCACCGTCCTCACTACTACGTCGTAGAGGTCGTGCTACGTGTGTACCTACTACGAAATGTTACCAATCAGTACGCTTAGTACGAGATTTTATGTCTCACCAACGTTGATAGTATTCGAGTGTCGAAACTCTTCTGCGTTACAGTAAACTGAATCTTAACTGATTTCAGTGGCATTGAATTTTTGACTTCAATTCAAGGCGCTTTAGGTCTATTTTACTTTGACGTTACTCTGTTTGGACTCTCGAATTCTAGCAACGTAAAATCTTATACTAAGCGTACAGGCCATTCAAAAAGTTCGCTTTTACCATTTTCAACACAGTAAAAATAGTTTTAGCTCGCCATGTCACGCAAGAATGGAGCCACGCTATTTTAAATTTTACAACTTTGTTACCTTGCTCATACAAACATTCAAAAATATTATTTCCTGTGCGCTATTACGAAAATAAATCTTATTGTACTTTAAATAATATCCAACAAGTTTAAAATTGCATTTTTAGTTGAGTTCAGATGGCCATAATCGCTAAATTAAAGTTTAAGTTACATTAAGCTGCGTATACTGCATTGGCGAACCGAACACGAGCGGAGAGTGTAACAAATAAAATTCACACACAAGCACGTTTAGAGCACCCCTCGAGCGTTCGACGAACACAAAGGAACGAACACGAAGGAAGGAATGTTCGAGGGAAACAATGATGAGACGTACTTGACGCCGCGAATAAGAAAGGTTCTGCTCATGCTCTGCTCACCAACCATAAAGCAGCTTAACAGCCTCAAAACACATTGCAACCGATAACTACATTTGGACAAAACGTCATCGTAATACGTATGGATAGTAATTTTTCTGCAATCCACGGTCACTCGAAAACAATTTTCAAAAAAAGTCCTTCTAGAAAATGAACTACAATATCTGTCCGTTCCAGTTTGTATAAGGAATCATATTAGTGGAATGGTGCCAGCGATTGCCGTGGATTCATTGTTGCGTGAATTTTGTGCACTCTGACGGCACTATTGTAATTCCACTGCCTGGGATTACGAATTCGGTGTACATGTTTTTGCACGTCTATTCTGTACAACACAAAACGGTAACAAAAAATAAAAAGCCAATTCATCAAAACTCAGAATAAATATTTTTATTCACACGCGAAATAAATCAAAGTATAATTAGATTTCTAGCGTCAAATGAAGCGTACTTACTACTTATAAATAAATCATTGCTGAGAATAACATAATATGCGGTTGGACTATAAAGTATTTCTTTTAATAGTAATCTATTTAAGTTATTTAGTTTTATATCCAAGTTAGATTGGAATATTCACAAGTTAAGACTAATTATCATTACCTGTTTATATATGACTAGCTTATGCCCGCGACTTCATCCACGTGGACTACACAAATTTCAATCCCCTATTTTACCCTCTTAGGGGTTGAATTTTCAAATATCCTTTTTTAGCGGATGTCTACCTCATAATATCTATCTGCATGGCAAATTTTGGCCCGATCCGTCCAGTAGTTTGATAGATCAGTGCGTTGATAGATCAGTCAGTCAGTCAGTTAGTCAGCTTTTCCTTTTATATATATACAGATGTGAAACAATCATTTTTTCAAAAAGTAGGTATTTAAGGGCATTCTGTCGCAGCATGTAATTGAAATCATATTAGTGGAATGGTGCCAACGATTGCCGTGGGTTCACTGTTGCGTATATTTTGTGAATTCTACCGTTTCGCAACGAACTGTTGTCATTAGTGCCAATTCTATTGAACGCAAAACTATAACTAAAATAAATATACATATAGGACATAAGACAAAACTACCTAAAACCAAAAACCTTTTAGAAATATTGTCCGCAGATGGACGGCAGTTTATTTTTAGTTGATTGAGTTAATTATAGTAAATTGATTTGAGTAAATGCACGTCTTGTCGTAGAGCGTAGGGTGGAGTAGGTATTGAACGTGTGCCCGAGCCATAAAAAAAATTTGGGTAATTTGATACATATGAATACACAGAAGAATATATTATATACGAGGTTAGGTTTTGTAAATACTTATATCAATATAAGTACATACATGCCTTAAAATACTTTGGGATAACGGCCTAAACTATGAGATAAAGGTGGAATGAATAGAATGGCTAAGGGTCAAGGGTTGTTAGAATAACGATCCTCGTTATATTATTTGCAATGTTATCCTCTAGAGCGTTTCACATTACTCGATGATATATAAATGAAATATATGCTTTTAGCGTTCAAAATATATCTTATTGGCATTTCATAAAAGTTTAGATATCGAATTGTGTGCTCTAATCCTAGTAATGGTATAATATTATGCTAGACGTTTTTAGATTTTTTAAGCTATTCCAATAGGGCATGTTACACACAACGTCGACATATATACCTTATGAAACTTGCTCGTCGAATATTTATCTGCGTGAAGACGCACTTACTACGTCTCCAAGTGCGTTCTCAAGTTCCAGGTTTTTTCAAGTTCATTCAAGCAAGATAATATTGTGGTCGTTAAATGCAAAAGTGTGTTACTTTGACTGTCTGTCTGCTAGCTTTTTACGCCCCATCTGTTAAACCGATGTTGACCGGTACAGAAATAGCTTGCATCTCAACACACATACATAACTTTTGACATAATTTTTGGTCCTGGAAAATGAAAGAGTTTCCACGGGATTTTTAAAAACCTAAATCCATATAGACGAAGTTGCGCGCATCATCTAATTGGTTCAGAAAAAGCGTGACTCATAGACTAGTTTTATCCCGGACTGTTAAAAAATTCTTACAGGTTTTTTAAATACCTAAATCAACGCGGATAAAGTCGCGGATATCATCCAGTAAACTTTTTTTGTCATCGAACGCGACACCCTGTGCCAATAACTAATAAGCAAAAAATACTAGAATTTATGACAGCTGGAAAAAAATGCGTATTACAACAGGTTGTTCACCTCTGCCCTTTTGCTCGCGCCGTAGCATCACCACCGCCCACGCGCTACGCTGTGTAGCGTCGTAGGGCTTCCCTCAGTAACGTAGGCTTATTTTGTATACTTTATTATTGAGCAATATCAAAATAAAGCGTCACTCCGGTCCCATTGAATAATAAGTATAGGTAAATGTAGTTGTGTAAATCCTTGTAATTTTACATCCAATGGAACATGGAACCACCTTTATTCTTTATTTGGGACGAGAATTTGCAAACAACAAATGCAGAATACAAAACGCAGAAACATATAGAAGAAACAAAGATCACGAAAACACACGGCTTTCCATGCATCTCAATTGAGAAAACCACCAAAGATAATAGGAAGTTCAAAGTATGCCTGGCTAGTATAAGCCTAAAATAAACAAATAACATAAAACATAATTTATACCCTTAAACTGAAGACATTCCTAATATTTTTCTTAACATTACTCATCCATAAATTTTTAAAGACGTAATTTAATCAAGGCACAAATTTATTTCGGGATTTATAGGAAATAGCACCTCATTTTTAAAATCCGACTTTACGTTTTAAAGCAGCTGCATAAATTCTGCTCCTTCATGCTTGAACATTTTTGCCTTTTGTAAATCTGACAAAAAACTTTAAAAGAGTATGTTATGTTTATGCACCTATTTAGATCTAAAAAATAAAAAAAAACCCATGTTTTCCAAAAATATCAACTGAAAATGTTTGTTACTTGTAGAGTATCATACAGTAATGCCATATTTCCGTAAGTAGATGCTACTATTTCAAGTAAATCTAGGTAGTAAGTCAATCCATTAGAAGAATTGTACCGATTTTAATCTAAGTTAGAGCAATAAAATTTTCGCATCGCAAAAGTTTCCTCTTAATCGGTCCAGTCGTTTTAAAGTGACAACACCATCTCTAAAGTTTCAAAACTAGTTTACTTCAAATTATGACTATATTTTCTAAATATACTATTTTTAAATTATAATTTTTCTAATCACGCATACAGACCATTAGCAAAACATCGAGGCTACGCCGTCACTAGCAGGCGTCAAAGTTTAGTACATTTGACGCAGGTAGCCCTAATTTAGCCCTACTTTACTATGGTTTTACGTCACCTTATATTTGACATATTGTAGATTCAAAATCAAGCCGAGAGTTCCGTCACTCTAGTTCACTCTGCCATTAAGTATTGGATTTCTTCTTATTTTTGTTCTTTAGCAGTGCTAGATTAGCACATTGCTCTTGCCAGTGTTACGTTAACTGGAAGAAGCCATTATGTCTTACATACAGTCAGAGATGCAAAACAATTCACAATGCGCGTGAAAACCTCATTCAATACAATGCGTACTTAAGCTACTGCAGGCGTCGCCTTCGGAATATTGAGTAAGTAGCCTGCGGGACTTGCACAAGGAGCGAGGGAGACAAAACACCGTCTCAAGACTGCGAATCAATAAAGTCCACTCGTATAAGTCGGGTGCTGCACTAGATATGGGTCACGGTGCACTCCCGCGGGATGGTATTTAACAGAGAGGTGTCATATACTAGAGGCGGTGATGTCCCGCAAAACGGCCTAAAACAAGAGGACCAATCGCGCTATGAGCCATTTAATAAATTCAAAATGTATCAGTTTTTATTTTGTCTTTCTAAAATATCGCTATCTTCATCTTGTATATAACTAGCTGATACCAGCAACGTCGTTCGCGTGGATTTAGGTTTTCAAAAACCCCGTGGAAACTCTTTATTTCTGGGATAAAAAGTAGGCTATGTCACTCTCTGGGTCTTTAACAAACCGACAAACCAACAAACAAAACAAACACACTTTTGTATGTATAACATGGGTAGAGATAGAACCTTTATAGAATTGTTTTAGATTTTAATTTTAATTTTTTTCAAAGTGTTTGTGAAGGAAATTAGGATATACATTTATGACATGCATTAAAAATTAATTGTAAGATGTAACAAGAGTAAAATGTATTATCTATGTTGCTATCGTCGTCTCAGCCTATAGACGGCCAATCCTAAACATGGTGTTGTACCGTTTGTGTACAGCGGCGTCCATCGGGTAGCTTGAGGTCGTCGTAATTTCTATTGCGAATTTTTATAAGTAATATATAAAAGTGCACTTTTAGGCCTAATGTACGAAGCCTGCATCTCTATGTTCTATAACTCAGTGGTATTTAATAACCCGGCTCGCGACAGTTACACACACACTCATTTCTGGATCTGTCCAATATTTACACGAGGAATTCGAGCTCTGAATGGTTAAGTGTCTCGTCATAAGCTTCCGAATGTAATCCGATAGCTATTAGCCACTGTATCGAAATCTAATGTAATTTTATAGCGGAAAACGAATCATTAAATTTATACACACGAGTACCTATAGATATCTTTAAAATACCATCATTAGATGGAAACTCTTCTTATAAAGTATCGTATATCACTTCAATCCATTGTTCAAATTCCAAAGTAGGTTCGTACCAATATGCTTATAATTTTTGTAAGCCTTGCGTCTTTGCTTAATTTAAAAGTATGTAAGTTTCTTAAGGTCCTTAAGTTAGGTCACGTGAAATAATAAATAGAGGTCCGAAAAACTAGTTAGTGCAAAATACCAACATTTGAAATTAATTTGTGAGTCTTTAGTTATTATTGCAGCTGTGAATAATGTGGTTCTACCATAAATCATTTATCATTGTTCGATTTCAACCTAAGCAATGCTTGCCGACATAATTTATATCAACTTTCAATAATTATTTACGCAGAATTTGTGATAATATAACTCCAATTTCACAAATTGTACTTGTGTCGTCATTGCACAGGTTGAGCGTTTTAATTTTATTATTTCGAATTAAGTTAATTAACTTGGATCTGATAATAGTTATTTGCCGTTGAACGTTACGAACGAACGGACACAATATTTATACAAAATGCTTCAGTTAATACAGTGTAATAAATATTATCTACCTATTAAAATTTATCTTCTGTTAAGGCACAAAAATTGATTTAACTCGATGTATCTTTAATAAACCAGAATATCATGGTTATACCAATAGGTATGTGAAATTTAAAAAAATAGTAAAAGAAAAACTACCTTGACAAAGAACAATCGGGATCTTCCTTAAATTTTAAACTTTTTGAAAACCATTTTAGTCCTGAGATTATCCGGCCAGATATAACTTAAGTTTATTAATGTTACAGCTGTTTAGCTTACAAAACCACAAGTGAAACATTATATACTTTATGAATAGCACGATTAATATACGATGATTTTAAACTATCAATATTTCGATATGTCGCAAGGATCGTGCTCACGACCGGACTGAGTTACTGCGAGAGGTGAAGTTGGACCCCTATTTTATTATCTTATGTCGTTAAAGCACTTAATCTTAAATCATTATTTCATAAATGAAACTTTCAAAACTACAAATGAAAGCGAAGATATCATAGCTGCAAAGATTTGTTCAAGTTCAATATAAATCCGCAGTGGTCTGAAATCGAATCCGCGAACTGCTGACTACGAAAAGGGCTAATCAAAGCGCGAAATGCTTAGCAGACAGACACTTTGATCAACTTGACACTTGACTTTGATCTCTGCTCCTAACCTCTTTTGAGATCTTCATTTTAAATTACTTCATTTGTCCCAAAAGAAGTCTTTGGTTCAAACGTCTGCGTCAACTCGCAAGATATTAATTTTACAATAATAATTTTTAAAAAAGCGCGACATATTTATAAAAAATTTTATTATACAAGTAGGTCTTGGCAAGCTCTTTTTATCTTCAGTGGCACTATATATATACGGTTATGGACGACGATACCAGTAACAATATCAACCCTTGTATATTACAACTAAAATATCCTGCGCACCAAAGTGCAGATGTTTTCAGGAAACTTCAAAAATGCACTTTTTTATGAAACACTAAAACCTATATGAACAGAATAAACGTCGTTTGTGGTTGTCGCTCGCGGCCACAAACCGATGGTATAGGAATTGTCACAGATTTCTTGTCGCCAGCAGATGGTGTTCGCAATTTGCTGATGGCGACATTAAGGTCGGGGAATGCACTACTTGCAGGGACCTCCCTCATCCTCCGCCCCCTGCGCCACCCAATTTCTTGCACCCTGCACCCAGTGGCATGCCTCAAGAATTTGGCGGTGCGCCTTGCAACAGAAATACCTACAAGTCGTATATCGCTACTCGAGGTTGCTTGCGCTCGTAAATGATATCAAAGGATGCTTCATTGTTTTCCTTTTGGAGGTAAAATGAAGTTCATATAACTGCATCATTTCTAAGCTTTACAGCAATAAACTATGATATGATCTACATAAAAGGTATCATAAATGTTACAGGCATGAACCCAGAATTTTTAAGAACAAGCTAAAATTACACATTGCATTAATTGAAGTATGTAGGTAGATATATTTTGTATTGACTATGGCAATAAAGCAAATAAAGAAGTTCTAAATTCAACTTTTGGCTAATGCAATGTTGAGCATTGCTAATAATATTGCTATGCTCTAGTCTATAGCTCTAGAGCTTGCTCGTCAAGCATAGTATAAATCTACGTTAAAGAATTGTGCTAAAACTTTAGCTTATACGATAATTTTATACGTACGCACTAGGTGGGTAATTACCTGCCTGTATTCAGCGATTAGCGTATATTTAAAACTAGGTTGCTTGTTTTATTTGTATTACGCGTGCCGGTTAAATGCTCTAGTAATGGATAGAATTTCACGCCCATTTGTCACATTCGCTACCGATTTTGTCAATTAATTAATCTCATTTAACGCATTTAAAATTAGCCGTTACAAATTAGGGGTTTACACTAAACAATAGGCAATTAGGTACAGTAGTATAGGTGAACATTTTATGCAGGCTGATTTTTTTACAGTATATTATTTAATAGATATACTTTTATAATATCTAGTAATGTTTAACCGTTTTATTGGTTTTGTTTTAAGATATGGTATATAAAGCTTTTGTAGCTTTTTGAAAGGTTTACTTAATATTGAGAAATTTGTGGTGACTATGGAATATGGTTATAACGTGTAGCATTACCACAGTTAGAATTAGGTCAACTGTTTTATATTAGTACGCGTTTTGGTTCATTGCTCCGATAACAGATGTAACTACATATTATTATCCTGTCAAAAAAGTGGATCATACCTACAGAAACTACATCTAATCGATTTATTATACCTACAGCTTCGAAATGCTTCATCGTGTATACTTTAAGCGAATTTTCTATGTAGGTAATGTTTTACTTTACAAATTTATCTGGATAAGTATCAATTCGGGCGGGAAGAACTCGAGAGACAATCGCGATGTTCAGTCGCGCCCAGGTACTTTCGAATTATTGATACTGTGAACCTACGCAAGTCCAAAATAAAAGGTGTCATATCTATTAGTTAGCAATAAGCATCTACCCGGCAGGAAATATTGTACATTTTACTTTATACTGTACATATGCTTTAGAAAGAGATAGCAGTTTCGTAGAGCACAACGCTCTACGAAACTGCTGTCTGTCGTTGAGAGCGACAAAACGTCACATAGGTATGAGTGACAGAGACAACGCTCTACGAAGCCTAAATTTCTTTCTAAAGATCGATGTATATGTACAATATTTCTTACCGGCTACTGTAAATCGGCTTACGACTTACAGTACGACGTTATGACTAAATGTTACATTTTGCTGGCAATACTACTTTAGATATACCAATATGAGTTTTAATTTGTCAACGTTGCTTGACATTTTTTGTCTCGTTAAATGAAGCATTGTTTGGATAGCGGGCGGGGAGGCCGAGGTTGAGGGTGGCCTGTTTACATTATAGCTAGGCTATTATAATAATATGATTTATTGCTCAATCGGTGACTGCCACCGACGCTGGCAATAGCTTCGTAATTTCACCTGAATTTTGTTCACGTACGCGTACTTACGCTAAGGAATTTAAAGCACGCTTTAGCGTGTAGAGCCTTTGATATGGATAACTTATATAGTACATTTTGTTAGTGATATATTAAATACAAACCTATTTATGACCTTAAAATATAATTGTGTCAAGTAATTTTTGATGAAACATGTGTAGATGATGTACAAATTAAACATTTAATGATGGAAATGAAAAAAATGTACCTAAGCCGACTGCGAGAATTAAAAAGTGGATTAACAGAGCGTAGCGAAACCAATTATTAATCTATGGGATTAACATTTATGACAGGGAAATCTAAATTAGATAGGTGATTTGGTGAATCTTTGTAGTAAATGGATACTAACAGACCAAAACCAATTATTATCTGTTATTTCTCAACAAACCATTTTAAACAAGCGTTAGAAGGCGTTCAAAATAACATACACACGGACCGAAATAAAATAAAAATAGGAATTTTAAAAGTAGCAATGTTTCTCTTCTAGTAAAATTAGCAAAGAGTTTGAAGTAGTTGGATGACTTGAAAGTATTTATACGAGGGCGCACCGAGAGGGCTCGCATAAAGGCTCATTCACATCTACGATTAACAACACCGGCAAATACAAATACTACACAACTATACACACCTACTCGTAACTTGTCCAAATAAATCATGAGTGACTTTGTCACATTCAATGTATTATAAGTAGAAATTCACATAGGTATGTATTTTGTGCACAAAATATTCTTTATGTGTAAATTATACAATGCATAGATACCTACATACACAAACAAATTTTACAAAATTTTGATCGTCCTTCTCAGCTGCTTCTATTACATTTTAAGTTAATAATATATGTGGGTATATGTGGGCATACAAAAAACTACAGTAAGTAGTAAAGAGTGTAGCAGATCGCAAGTCTCAAGAAATATAAAGCATTAGGTAATCAATTAAAGTGTGATCGTTGTCAAGGGCTAACTTATCACAAATTAAAAGATGTCATCATCATCAACACTATAGCCTTTTGTGGGCCCGGGCCTGCTTCAGTTAATTTTTTCATCCATCTGTCTCTATCCTGTGATTATAGTTTTGGCCTACTGATAGATCTCCGTACAATATCAGTTACAAAACATACCAATTGAATGTTTTTGCTTCTAAGGCTTCGGCAGTTTTTCGGTTCGATGTGGAACCACCTTTATGCAATATGTCTGCCGCGAGGAGCGCGTGGTTCGATGCCAACGCCCTGTAATCTCGTTATGTTGAAGTTCTTAAGATCCTCGGAGTTTTAAATTATCCATCGGTGACTAAGTATTGTTAAATTTTTTAATAAGTACCTAAGTATTAAAATATCACAAAAGTACCATCGATATCTTTAGATACAAAGTTCTTGAACGTTTGAGTAACTATAGCTATCAGTTAATTATTTAGTTGTAGCCTTACCAATAGTTTTATTAGTAACGAAAGTTTTGGAGGAAATTTATTTATTTCATTTATAGAGCTTTCCCGTAATATTAGTTCCAAAGGGGCTCTAAAAATATAGTTATCTATACCTGTTAGTAAAGAGATACTTCAGAAGGTTTTTTTGTAGATATTTTGTAAATAAACCTTAATTCATTGAAAATGTAGGAGTGCCTTATATTAACATATTTTTTCAGTTTGTTCCGAATATAAATTTGTAGCCACATGTTGTTATGTACCCAAAAGGAATTTAGGAACCGACCCCATTCGACCATGGACAACAGAAAAAGAATAATAAAGTCGATATCTCCAGAGTCAGTCAAATCGATCCAAGATCAGTCTAGAGCTATTCAATTTGACTTACATTAAAATAATAAATATACTAAGTATAAATTGGATTCAAAGAAGACTCAGTTTCTTTGATTTATTTCCCTTTATAAGAGTTTTCAGATTCACATTGAAACATTAATTAAAAATCGGATAAGACCACCTCAAATAGGTATTTTAATGTAGCCATTAAGATTCACGATGAAAGCCTCCGTATTCCTGAAACAATACCTAGTTCTCTGTAAATGCGGAATTCCTTTATTTTGTTTCAGCTACAGTTTCATTAAGTGCGAAATGTTGGTGTCGTTTTTTCTTGGCGACGCCCGCGGCAATCCCCCCGATTTTTCAACTTTATTGTCAAGCCAAGTTCCAGCCGCTTTGGCTCGAGTCTTGTTCGCAACTTATTATGATACCGCCTATTCGTACTCCGCCACTGTGTAAATACTCATATAGTACATAAACGAGGGCATATCACCACTTTACTGAGCTTTTATTGAATCTAAGAGCTGTAGGATTAAAGTTCTGATAGAGCGTTTCTTAGAATTCGATTCGAATAAAATTGTGCTTGATGAAAAAGTAGGTAGGTAGGTACTATTTTGAATCTCCTAGCTTTTCATTCACTCATCTGTAAATACAGTTGTCCAACTAGGTACTTATGATTACGAAGACGGAAAAATAAATCATCGCCTAAACTTTATCCTATTAAGTTTTCGTATTTATCTGACATCTATAAAAACGCTGGAAATATTACCACTTGGCATAATAAGATGGGATAACTTAGCGTTTTTGTATAAATCTCAGTGAGAGCGCGTCCAGTCTACAAACACTATAAGGACGGGTGGAAGTTTTAATTACTTCGTCTCTACTTGGAGCTTGTTCCTCCGATGGGACTATTCTCTCTCGCAACTAAAAACTCTCATTTATAAACTGTTTTCAGGACCTCTCTGCGAACTTGCTAAACGTAATATCTCGAGCTGGTAATTACGACACGGAATTAACGAAATAAAGAAAGGGTTGAAGAGAAATTCTTCTCATAAAAATATCTAAGCCGCTTTATGGAGCAATTAAAACCTTTTTTTGTCTGTAATATTGCAATATTTACCAACTTTCTAAAATTTGTTTAATACGTAAGTACCTGTTTCAAATCTACATCAGTAGGTAAGGATTACAACCTACAAATGATAACATTCCGATAGACACTAGAAATCCATAAGAGGTTAAGGTTGAATAAAAACTGGTATATCTCTCTCAAAGTTAGCCAGCTTCCATTTTAGACTGATTCACTTGCCACCAAGTAAGATCGCAATCAATGATTGGCTACGTATCATAAAATAACATGTTTGGCTAACCACATTAGCTAACGTATCATGTGTTTGAAATAAGTAGTTCACGAAATGTTGTGAATGCAAATTTTGCTGCATTTTGAACATATAAATAGGCACAATCTATTTATAAAAATCGCAAGTTTAATAATGTGAGAAGCAGTGTAGACCATTTCTTTAATCGTTATTGTTTCTTTTGTTCTTCTTGTGTGTGCTTAGAAACACAAGGCGCACTTCGAGACAAAACTTCACAACTACTTTTTATGCTCGATTCTTAATAAAATAGATAAACCTATAACAACAATATGCATTTATGACATATAAGATAGGATATAACACATGAATGTACGAATAATTACTTTAAATTAAGCTTATTTCAAACTTCTTTATGATTAAAATTTCGCAATGACAAATTTTATCTCATCCTAAAAGTCCAACAAAAGTTAAAACTATTTTTATGTGTATAGATTTCTTTTTATAATACGTATAACAGAGAATGTATTTGATTAATTTAAAACATAATAGTGAATATAAGAGAGGTCACATGGCAGCGAGGCTTGATCTTAAAATAAGGTTTTTGACCCCTGAAGGGTCATGATGCGAGTATATTGATTTTCCTAACTGCCTGAGCTGCGGGTACTGAAACTGCTAAATCATAACTCTTCCCATTAAGGGACAGTCTGGGTGAATCTTTACGGAAATACTTCGTTATAAAATTTTGGATTGAGGAGGATCGAACACAAAGATGGGGTTAAGGAAGCGGAGACAATCGGCGGCAATTAGCGAGGCGAATTATTCTGATCAATAAGTAGGTGCTTTTGTTCTTAACCATTGAACTAATAAAATATTTCTCTATTCAATTAACTGAGTTCAAAATAAACATCAGAGGTAGGTACCTGTTTAGATAATCTGATAGAAAATTGAAGTTGCTTTATAGAAACAGTACCTACTTGTAGGAAAATAACTAAGAATTTCAGAATTCTGAGACTAGAGAGATTTGAAAATTGTACTGGTTTAATTGTTTGCACAAATTTGGGCTTATTTATACAGAAGCTTATAGTACCATAGATAAGTAGACACAGCATAACTATAATTAAATCCGTACAAGCAAATTTTGTAGGCAAGTTCTACAAATTAATATCTGTGTCTGTCGTTGGCCAGCTTTCCGTAACAATTATAGTTTTAGAGTTACACGGGCTCACAGATATTAATTTGTAAAATGTGTTTAGTGAATTACATTGAATTTTTGATATGGGAAACAAAATGCATTTCTATGGAGAGTGTTCCCGATACACTCTTAAAGCTAACTTAGAATGTAAACAATTGTAGCTTGACATTATGGAGACTCTTTTCTTTGTAAGAGTAATGGGGCTCCATCCAAGTTTGCTTTTAAGTATGAAAGAGAATAATTACGTAGTTTGCTCTTTATGCAAGGGAATTTAGTTACAAAAACTTCAAAGGAAACTGAAGAGTATAATTACATTTTTATGCGTCTTTGAGCAAGTCTGCAAAAGTACGTGGAAATGTGATTTTCATAAATGTAGAAATGCCCCGATCTAATTATTATATCTATCATTTTTAAGTTTATTCTTATGAGTAGTAAGTATGCTACACGAAGCTACCTAAATATAAAACTTGCAAGTTAATAGCTATCTTTGCAGTTTTACTTACCTTATCATATATGATGTATTTAAAAAACCTCGTGGGGAAAGTCGCAGATAAGTACTTGTACCACAAGCGATATAGCCGATTTTTTTAAACAAAGTATATGATATATATTTGCTTCAAACGCACACAACTCCGAAAAGTTAAGAGATGCGTGCCCGGGATCTAACCTTAAATATGATCCCCAACGGGATCGATCTCCCAAATAGGAAGAAAAATGTATGAAAGTCAAGTTCAGCACTTGAACTTTAACCACTATAGGCTATCACTGCTTCATTTAAATAAGTGGACGATAACAGTACTAGTATTTTGAGATGCGCGGGGGCGGTGGAGTATGTGCATTCGCTTGAAATTTCGCAAAAATCAGTTTAATGGATGACGAATGAAAAGGTACATACTTTCGCAATTTAATATTAGTATGGATTTCGTGTGCTAAAGTTAGCAATGTTTTCAGCGCATAATGGACTCGGCTGAAGCAGCAGCACTGTCAGCAGGCCGCAGCAGTATAGACGGGTCCCCGGGCTCGTACTACGACGCGCGATGGCTGAACGTGCACGCCGACGATGGCACGCTGGCTGCCAGAGCGCGCCGCCTTCTACTGTCACCGAGCAGGCATTTCGACCACATCGCCGTTAACTCGAGCTACAGTGCAGTGCTCATGCCCCCGAGAATTAACCCGGAAGGTGTGTTTTTTTTAATTTATAGACTAGCGCTTGGCTGCAATCAGATCTGCTGGCAAGTGATGATGCAACCTAAGATAGAGTGCGCTTGCCTAGAAGGTGTCCATTCACTCTTGACTTAAAGATGCTCATATTAAAAGAGGAAGGGAAAACTGATGCCTGAAGTAAAATATTTTCGAATCAACAATACATTGTTGTCTCTATTTTCGGTTTCGAGGCAAAACTCCCATGCATTGTAATTATCATCAGCATCATCATCATGATCAACCCATTGCCAGCCCACTACAGAGCACGAGTCTCCTTTCAGAATGAGAAAGGTTTAGGCTTTAGTCTGCCACTGTGGTCCAGTACGGATTGGTAGACTTCATACACCTTTGAGAACATTATGGAGAACTCTCAGGCATGCAGGTTTCCTCACAATGTGTTCCTTCACCATTAAAGCAAGTGATGTTTAGGTAATTGCTTAAAACGCACTTATTTCCGAAGAGTTAGAGGTGCGTGCCTGGGATCGAACCCCCGAACTCCCGAAAAGAAGGCTGACGTCTTAACCACTAGGGGCTATCACTTTTGTGATTATACTCCATCTGAAATCGGATAATGTTATGGAAGCGATCCCATTATTTTCGGCAGCAAACCGGAATACTCACAAATCTTCTGGCTTGTCCATACAAATATCTGCACCACACGTCTAGACATTAGAAGGCCAAAAACGTCTTTGCTCCAATTCTTGTAGTACCGTTATAGCCTACGGCGTAGCTAACGACGTAGATCAGAGATATGCAGCAGTGTTTTTTTAAAATTTAATTTAAAAGAACTAGCTATAAGCTATTTCTAATACACAATTTTTAAATATTTATTTGTATATTGTAGCTAGAAAACAATTGAACGTTATTTTTTTCTAGGCTCAGAGATTAACGACAATTTGACATCGTGCGCGATATTCTCTCGCTAAGCAAAAATTTTATAAGCGCGTAAAACGTTTCTGGAATCGCACAATGTTGCCAGATGTCGCGGATTAAATATTCCCATGTGACGCCAATCCGCTTCGCTTGAAACATCTAGACGAAACACGCTCCTTTCTACATTTCAATTCTCCCTAAAAATTTAATGACAATAGCATAGACTCATTTTTTAAATATGCAAGATTTTTAGAAACTTTTTATTCAAAAACCATAAATTCATCTGAATTCCGCACGAAATAGAAAAACGATTGGTTACAATTTCCTCGATAAAAATCTAGTTCATTGTAGTTTTAATAGGAAATTTGCAAACGCTATAATTTGATTTTTGATCCCGGAAAGGCTAAAATCCCGGAAAATAGATCTAGAATAAATCTAGAAGGATTCTCACGTTTTATGCTTGGTTCCGACTCTTAAACTAATAACAATATTATTAATTATTAATTTATATTGGAACAATCCAATATTGAATTTATAGGTCAAATCAGCAAAAAACTAAAATGGATTTGTAAGGAAATCATTCTATCCACTTTATCACTCAAAGATGAAGCAAATATTCAGCTGCTGAGCTGAAACAAAATTACACCTAAACTACCTATAGTAAGCGACAGGTCGAAATGGCAGCCGAGGTATGAGGCGGGGGGTTTTATTGCGGGGGTTGTGCGGGTGAGCAGGGCGACCCCTCCCTGATTGCTATTTCGACCTGCCGCGTACTATGCTTCGCAGTATATCTATAAAATTATTTTGTCTTATGAAATAAAAAATATTCTAGTCTTGAATTTCTTGCATCTTAGAATAAGCAGATATCTAATCCAATTAGGCGAGTGGCCTCTCCAAATGACGTCCGGTTTCTCGAATGAATAGAACCTAAATTAGTGCATCAGCTCTTAATTGAATAACTCTGAATGATATTCAAGAGACAGAAAAGCTTGGAGTATTTGGAAAGTTGTGAAAAATAGTCTCTGTTTTATATTTTTCGTGAAATTCATATTATCTATTATAAAAAGACTTTTCCCTGACTGATCTATCAACGCACAGCCTAAACCACTATAGAAACGTGAAACTTTGACAGTAGCTTACATTAGCCTCTCACTAAGAAAGCATATTATGGAATGCTATCCCTAACGTAAAATTGAGGGTTAAATATAGGGGATTAAAATATATCATTTTGAAGCAAAATTTGTATAGACTTTCAGTTGAAAATAAAGAAATTACGTTTCACGAACTTTTGGAACTTGCACCCCCAAGGTATTTTCAGGAGTTCCACCCGAGTGAAGCTGGGAGGGTCAGCTAGTACCTATACATACCTACTAATACCTACTACAAAAAGATTAGTCCTGATTGATCTATCAACGCACTGGGGTTAGGAAAGTAGATTCCTTTTATGACGTAAGAACTCACTAATCAAGAATTTTTGAAAACTTCACCCGTGTGAGAGAGTTAAAAAGAGGATGGAAGTCTGTAAAAATCCGTTATTTTTCAAATTATGTCCATGAAAATATGTATTTGGACTTTCAGTTAAAAATAAAGAAATATGTTTCAAGATTTTTGGAAATTCCACATGCGCAAAGCAGGAGCGGGTCAGCTAGTATAATACTAGAAGGGTGTAATTTCCGTAAACATACGTACAAAAAAGATGATTGTAAAATCGTGAGTGAGTTACTAAGTAATTATAAATTATACAATAGATAGGTCATAATGGTCATATTAATAGATATTGTAGCTTTTTAATGGAAAAGCAATTTGCCTATCCGTAATATTTAATAACACCAGTTGCTTTTAGTAACGGGTGCCAGAGTGACAGTGGCTTTCGCCTTAAATAATGACACGTAATATATTGTTGACATGCAAGGGTGGGCCGGGGTGGAGGGGTATATGCCACCGCTTAAAGGCTCGCCCGCATAGAGGCGAGAGGAAACGCTGTAACACAAATATTACAATATTCATACAATTTATGCCCTACTTACGAGTATGTATATTAAATCGCATACGAGATTTCAATGGTCTCTTAGATATTGTACATCATAATAGTCATAATGGACTATTATGATGTGCAGGATCAATATTCGGAGTGACATTATTGATATGGGGACATTGACAATCCATAGATAAATCACATAAATCGTTGGAAACATGTTGGAAAGAATGATACTTAGCTTTTTTTTTCGGCGATAGGTAAAATGAAAAAAATTGCGTCAATATTGGGTTATGCGCCTGTACATTAACGAAATACTACACGACATTTTGGACGGACAATCTAAAAATATATGTACGTTGGTCGAAGGTTTATCATACTACCTACAAGGCACTAGCTTATTCCCGTGACTCCGTTCGCGTGGATTTACGTGCCTTAAATATCGGAGTATTGAATATTGAAATCCTTAGTAGGTACACCCTGGTCACTCGAGAAATGTATATCTGTAAGTATGTTTAGGCTGTGCGTTGTCTGTCAGTCAGAAGATCGTTAATATATTTTATTTTATACTAAGATTCTGATCTAACACATCTCTAATATGGAGCAGGACCCGGGTGAAATTGGGTGTTCCTACACCCCTCGCCGCAGTTGTAATATACGTAAGCCTTTAGAGTGACATGATTTATTAACAAATGGACTTGCCTATTTTTGCTTTCAGTTCCGACTCACAGCGACATTTACTAAATCAACCGACACAATCAGTGGACAAAATGAGTCGCTTGAATCGATCATGACTGTTAAAACATATAGGTTATTGTGCATGTAGAGCTTTCGTTTGTCAATATTGCCTTTAAATTATACGTAGCGTTACACGAGTACGAAAGAGTTTGGAAATGATTTTGCAGTTAAATATTGAACTATTCCAAGCCTGTACTATGGTTTATTACAAATATGCAGTAGCAGAGGATATTATGTTATGTACCTAAAGTAAGACAGAGTAAACGTGTCGATCAAGCAACGGTTTACCAAATATGTAACTTGGATTTGTGGCAGAACTTTGATAGATGTAGGTAAATTGAGTTGTATAACCCATCTATGCGATCCTTCGTCTCACTCAATATTATGTTAACACGTCATTGTTAACACTTGCATTATAGATTCCTATGATCTGATAACAGTTAACGCTTTTATAAATACGTGACTGTTTAAATAGTAGATAGAAGCATCTATGATCTAGAACACGAATGAACGAGAACACAAATACAGCCCCCCGATTGTCTAAGTAAAACATATACATCGTAATCGTAATCGGTAGCAAATTCTGCCCCTTGGTTGGCTGTGAAAAAATGCGATTAGAGTATTCATCCAATCAAGGGGCAGAATTTGCTGTCAATTACTATTACGATTACGATGAATATGTTTTTCTTACACAATCGGGGGGCGGTTTACCGATCGAATACATTAACCTACTGTAACCACACCCATATTATAAATACGAAAGGGTGTCTGCCTATCTGTTACATTTTCACAGTCCTTTCATTTAATCAATTTAACGAAATTGGTGCAGACTAGAGAGATAGTTTGCATCTCGGAAACGGACATGGGCTACTTTTTATTCCGGAAAATTAAAGAGTTCCCAAGGGATTTTTCAAAAACCTAAATCCACGTGAACAAAGTCGCAAGCATCTAGTTACCAATAAAACTACAATTTAGAAAGGATAATATACTATCCTAAAAAAACAGCAATAGGTATATACCTAGTAGGTAGATGCATCATGCAACTTTATAAATACATATTGCAGGATTATAGGCACTCGGGGTTGCGACTATAAGCTATCACGAGTGAGCACTATATCAAAGCTTTTAGCCGGCTAAACTCAATTAACCTACATTGAGTTTTGGTTGGTAATGGGGGAAACTTTTCTAAGCTATAGCAGAATCAATGAACAAAGTGGATTCTCTAACTGCACCTACCTAGTTTTAGATAACACTACCAAGTCAAAGATTGATATAAAACTCCCCTCCAGCTTATTAAGTAAATATCATATGTTTGTTGTTTCAGGTATAATACGGTATTTTACACCAAGCGAGAGAAATCAAAATACATATACCTATATACATATAAGATCAGTTTATAATATTATAGGAAGCTGATAACACCATGATGAATTCCGTCTGTGACGTCACATGGATTGAAGTTGTAATGTATTTCACTAGAAAACTGCGTTGTTTACCAATACGTGTGACGTCATGACAGCTCATGTACCTAAACAGATGGCGGGTAGCGTTTTCGCGGTGGGAATGCATGTTTAAATGCATTTTTGTTGCACTTATCGATCGAATCGAATAAAATTTTTGTAAATTTTTTTGGTAGTTAAATATCACTTTAGGATCAAATTAAGATACTTTCCAAAAAATGGTAAAATATCCGATTGTGGGTATGCAGTTACTATAATATGAGTAATTTCTGAACAGGTGCTCAGTGCGTCAGGTGACGTTTTAGTTTCTTGACCAGTAAATAGAAAATTAGAAAATTGGATAGTTATCTGTTAGAAGAAGCTTCTCTCTACTACCTACTTCTACTCTCCTGCTGTTACATTGACATTGTTTCATCAAGAATAATTAATATAACTTATAAGATATACCTATTCATAGAATAGCCAATCTAAAGTTAGTATGCAGTTCTAAATCAATGCTTTTAGTCAGATTAACGCAATTAACCAACATTGAATTTTAGTTGTTAGTGAGCTAAGTTTGTGCAACTGTCTAAATGTATTAATCAAACTCTTTACCTACTGGGAAATAAGAATTATTATTTCTTACATCCATGACGGGGAATTTGAAATTTTGCTCTTTACGTAAATACTCGTAACTATAATATTTTAAGTATAAATAAGTTTTCATTTTGAATCTTTACAACCAAGGGGACGATATTCGAACGAGATTCTTTAGTTAAATCTATTTTTATAAGCCAGCAATCACAGCTCAAAAATGTAGCATAACCATTACATAATTTAGCTGCAGTGCCGGCTCGTGTAGAAGTGGTAGATACCTATTTAAAGTTACCTATTACTTAAATCCTACGGCTATATGTATAATTACATATTAGCTACCGCCCGCGGCTCCGCTTGGCGAAAATATAATTAATTTTCTTTATTCGCTCTCTCGTGGGAATTTCGAAAAATCCGGCTTTATTCCATTTTCTTATTCCTTGTGTATCTAGGTACGTTACAAGGAATCGCCATAAAATTTCAGCTTTTTAGGTTCAAAAGTTTTTGAGTGAGTTAGTCAGCGAGTCAGGACTAATATTTTTATCGGTACTTACATAGTATTTAGGTACTTTTTTTTTTACTTCCGCTTGACTGCAATCGCACCAAACAGGAGATGATGCAGCCTAAGGTGGAGCGCGCTTACCCAGAAGGTGTCTATTCAATCTCCTTTTGACCCTTCTACCCTTCTTCCTCTTTACCTAGGTTCACTAATATACTTTTTTGTTTCATAAATTCAGACGGTGAGGTTCAAAATCAGATCGGATGGTCGGAACACTTGGATCCCTTGTTTGTGAACAATTACGAAATCGATCCGACCCTCTCGTGGCAGTACTACGCCTCGTCCACTGGCTTCATGAGGCGATATCCTGGTAAGTAACTGGTAAGGGTGGTGTGGCCGAGTTGTGACAGCGACACCCTGTTGTCGATGTTGCACAGGTTGTGCAACATTTACATTATTATTGTTTGGTACTGTCGCGTCAACCGTAGCCATACCCAGCATGTTGAAATAATAATTTTATATTAAATCTAAATACTAGGCAGTTTTTAGGAGCGTCTACAGCAATCACTAGCAACATCGAACACGGCTGTTTTAGTATACTAACCTATAGAAGCAGAATTTCTTCTTTTCTAATTTTGATATTAACAATATTAAAATATTGAGATAAAAGCAAATTAAACTTTATATTTTCAACAGCTATGTCCTGGCCCCCTGAAGACGGCTACTCTCACCACGCAAGAGACTTCTACGACTTTCGATCGTCAAACTGGTTCGTCGAAGCTGCCACGTCGCCCAAAGACCTCGTGATACTTTTAGACGACTCAGACGAACTCAGCTCGTCGAACCGCCACCTCGGCAAGTCCACGGTCTCCGCATTGCTCGACACTCTTGGCCCGAACGATTTCGTCAACGTGTACAGATACAGCGATTCCGTGTCAGAACTCCATCCGTGTTATACGAAAATTTTAGCCCAGGTAAGCTTCTTTTTAGCCGTCTTTTAAGTAAATCAAATAAAATGGTTTATTCAAAACAGGTAATAAATTACACTTTTTGAAAGTCCGTTGTTGCATTTGTAAGATGATATAGTGGTGATAATTTTTACGCGAACTTAAAAACTAAAGCTACGAGGGTTCTAAACGTGCCCAGGTCTGAGAAAGCCCACAACAAACTCAGTATACAGCCAGGTATCTATTTAAAAGGAGCGGTTACTATTGAAAGATGACAAGATAATTTTTTGCACGTCTTAAGCATTAATTAATTAATAATAACAGCAATCTAATTTAATTACAAAGATAGTTAATAAGGTCTACTGTTGCTTACATTTTAAGGATGAATAAAATAAAATAAAATATCTGAAAATATTATTACTGAGCACTTATTAAGATTCTGATTGGTAAAGACATATCTGCCAATGTTTCGGTGGATACCGACCCTAATCTTCATTTTCCAGTAAATATAGCAATAATTTCAAAACATTTTGGACACAACTAAGACATAAGATCCGCGACGAAGACATAGTAACAATACTTGCTGATTAGGTACAGATTAGCTAGGGAATGAAATTGCACGAACAAAATATTGTGATATGCTTGTCAAGTAGGTAATAAGTAGATAGGTAATTTTGCAAGATAATGTCCTTCTGACCGGATTTCGGCATCCAATCTTCACCGAGTTTAGCCATCAGCGCGGGCGTTATTATAGTGCTCAAGGGCAAACACTCTCTATTCTCACACACTCGTAGCCCAATGGGACAGCAATCCGACACGACGGGATGCGTATGATCCCGTCGTTGAATCGGTTTTGCTCTCCGATGCACGGGGTAGAATAAATACCATGAACTTCCTACCTCGAGGCCTGTACCTACGTACTGAGAAATTCTTGACAGAAAAACCCAATACCTATTTATTGCCCGATACGGGTATCGAACCCGCGCTATCCACACCACAGTCAAACATGTTAACTACTAGACTAACGAGGCAGTGTGTGACACTGCTGATATAGCGGGCAAGATAAGCCGATGTACAATCAATCGTACAATCGAGTTTATTACCACTGCAACACCTGAATAAAATTGACGCGTAAACTGATATTTAATCACCCTAGCAGACGCAGTGGTCCTGAAATTGGGCTTACTTGCATATCCCCTTGTCTGCGAGTGTAACACAATGGATGATTTACATACGTCATGTGGAATTCATCACGAGAAATGAGTTAAATAGAGCTAGGGTTGCCACACAAAAAAATAAAGGATCTAGATCAAGGCAAACTTTAAAATACTCGAGACTTTTCTATTATAAAATTAGCGGTTTTTCGTAATCTTATTTAAGAATTTCGTTCAATTAAGTACATTTTGAATTGACGATTTTACTGAAATTAAATTGAACTAGGTAAGTATATCAAGATATTTGTACACTTAAAAAATATGACTAATTCACGAAATATTCAAATGTTTATCAACCCTACGTACCTGCAGATAAATTATGCTTTCCTTGCTTCCTCAAATTATTTCCTTGCTCTAAAACTTTTGCTTTCAAAATCCAAATTATACCTAGGTACCTATTGCGTTTCATTTCCATGATATTATGTATAATATTATTTTGTGCCTACGCTATAACGGATTGTGGAAGTTGCGAAATAGATGCGATTGCGTAGAAACTATTGATGCCGGAATATACCTAATTGTGTAGAAACTAAATAGGTATTAGGTCTTACTAGACAAAACTCAACGTTCTTTATGGTCCTTTTAATACCATTTATTAGTGGATATGCGAAACCATGCGCGCAAAGCTTTAGATAAAAGGTAGTAAGTAATCTCATAAAAGTGTACTTACTACTTAGTGCTAAGTGATTTTAAAGTGCACTTAAAGAATTCAGTACGTGGTTTGCTCGCAAAGTGTGTTCTCTGAGTAAGAGCTAGTTACCTACTGTTTATGAACACAGGACATCTTTGAACTTTGATGGCACTTATGTATACATAATATATCTATGTGTAAGTGCGTGCCGCATGGGCGGCGCAAAAGTACTAATGAATAATTAATTTTACTAAGTCACTACCTATATTATAAATGTGAAAGTGTATTTGTTTGTTGGTTTGTCATTCAATCACGTCGCAACGGTTTGACGCGATTTTTGCATGGGTATAGTTAAAGACCTGGAGAGTGACGTAGGCTATTTTTATCCCGGAAAATCAAAGAGTTCCCACGGGGTTTTTAAAAACCTAAATCCACGCAGATGAAATCGCGGGCATCAGCTAGTAATTAATAAAATTAATTCCTTGTAAACTTCGAACGAAATGTATCAAAAAATAAAATGAAGGTACCGACTTAATTATTTCGAAATAGCAAAAGTATTAGACCTTTTGAATAAAGAAGTTAAACGCTTCGAACTCACTTTTAATTAATAAACCATCGGTGGCCATTTTAACGAACGGAATTAACCAAATGCAAGTATTGCGTGCCGCGTTCCCGATACTTATCAGATCGGTGTGTACACGCCTTAATAGATTCAATCAAACGCGCTTTAATGCCGAGATCCATTAAAAATGGGACACATAATATGATTCCGTAAAGGTGGGTCCACACTTAATCAATTATAATCATATCAACTCATAAGTATGTACATAGTATCTCACATTTGGACACACATTTTAGTCAAATCGTATTATTATGGCAATAAGTAAATGACCGGTACAGGAGTATATAGGTAAATGATACAGTGAAGCGTTCAAACCAGTCATGATCGCGGGAAAATACGCAACGTCGCGTCGGATCAGATCGTCGGAAATATTATCACCTATGGACTCACCCTAACTTTACTACCTCAAATGAAGGCTTTATAGCTCCCTGTCATTCGAAATGGTACCTATTATGTATTCGGAGATGGAACCCACGTAAGCACAAGAGAGAAGCTGCTCTACAGTTCCACGTAAGCCACGGCTTAAACTAAATGAATCCTTGAATAAGATTTCGTTTATGTATCGTTTTCAAGATATAGGTTAAATAATCATGTAGAGCGTTTTCCCTACAACCCCTAGAATTTTGTGTTACGAATATACATTTTGTAATATGCAATTTCATTGATTTTTTTTAGAAACTTGTACCTACTTCTATACGTAAAATTATTTTAGAGTCCAATATAGGGAGAGTCCAGTCGAATGCTTATTTTTAAAGAACATTTATTTAAAATTATATTGAAAGAACGACCGTTTTATTTGGTATTATTTATTCTGCGGAAACTAAGTGGATATTCGATCCGAAACGCCTTATGAATACAAAAGTACGCCCTTTTCCAGCAAAACATTTCATGAAATTCATCATTTGCTCAGTCCCTCTACTCTACGCACGTTAATGGTGAAATTTTGGAACTTTTAAGACGATATTTTTCTCGATCGCGAAGTTTAATTTTGTGGTCGTTGACAAATGGAAGCTTTTTGTGTCTCACTCATAACTTTTATAGGCTATTTTGATGTATGAGCCAATTTTTCAGGCTCAAAATCAATTTACCGTCAATTTAGTAGGTACATCTTTTAGCGGAAGAAAAAGAAGTTGACGATCATCTTATCCATCATTCCGTTACAGTATAAATATTTTAAGTCAGATAGCATAGCTTTAAATTATTATAATTAGCATCTACGGATTGATTGGATATAAGAATTTTATGTATCTACTAGCTAACTCATCTACCACCCCGGTTATAATTTTGGGTGCAATTTTCCAATATTCATTTCCTATCTTAGTAGTCCCAGTTAGGTAGGTAGGGAAAACGTCTATACGAAATCTCATGTTTCCTGAACTTACGGTTTCAAGTTCTATCATCAAAACTAATTTCCATCAAAGTTCCGAGTCGCCGATAAGCATCTCCCTTTTAATAGGATTATATTGATCTGATTAAGGTCCAGTTGGGCGACAGGCGGTTAAAGTTACGTTACGGTAAACATGAAATGTACCACAAGTAAGTGTTCACACCTCTATGATTAATTTTCTAGGTGTAATTTTGACCGAAAGTAATCATCGAAACCCATTTTTCTTCTATTTATTGTCAAAGTGTGGTTCGTAACCGTAACTCAATTTTAACCGCTTGTCATGCAAATGGACCCAAAAGTCAAAGAACGAAAACGACATTATTCTTGAAAAGTTCCCGTTATTCTATGTTCATTATTTATTGCTTTCGGTAACTAAAGGGATATTTTCAATAGAGGGCGTCTTATGAATACAAAAGAACGCCCTTGAAGTGTCGCGGGAAACATCTCTTGGTATTCATCAATCGTTCAGTCGCTCCACACCTTAATGATGGAATTTGAAGAGCACACTTTTCTTAAAGTGAAAAGTTTTCGTTTGAGTTTACTCACCTTCGCCTACTCGAAGTCGGAAAGTCGTTTTTTACCAAAGGTGAATATATTTTAAACCTGCACCAGCTGACCCGCCCCGACTTCGCTAGAGTGGAATTTTTAAATAGCGGTAAGGTTATGTCTTTTGCGAAAATCCTGAAACACATGTATTTCTTCATTTTTAACCGAAAACTCAAATAGTACCACTACTATTTCATGGATATATTTTGAAAAATAATGAAGTTTTATACACACTTTCAACTTTATTTAAGCTCCTTAGAGATGAAATTTCCAAAATCTTTCAAGACCTCAAAAGCCCAAACCAACCAACGCCAGCGGTTGAGGCCGATAGATGCCATTCAGGAGGAACAATGGAGTTAGGAAGTACATACTTCGTACCTAAGTACAAAGTCCGAACAAGTATTTTCATATTATGTAAATATGTAGATAGAAGAATAACAAAGAAAGAAAAATACATTAATTTTCAAATTTGAAATACCTACATGTAAATCCACGGATATTTAAGTTAAGCTTATTTCACACTACGGGATATGATTTATATAATAGTCCAGTCAATGTTGGTTGGTGTTCCCAACATTGACCGTACTGTAATATAATTTATATCCCGTAGTGTGAAATAAGCTTTAGGCTCGAGGATGTGTATTATGGGGAACTTTTCCATTTTGAAGTCAGTTGCAAAGTAGATGTCATAATGTTACATATATTCATCTACTCCACTCATAAAACTTCCAGGCTACGTTATATGTGGAAAATCGGGTAAGCTTTTGACAGGTAAAGTGAGGCCGCAACTTTATCGCGAGTTGGAAACTTGGCTCACACTCTCTCATACGACGTATTCTATATGACTAGTTTGACTTGTCGCGAGATTGAAATTATTGACCTGAAACCTCCCCTCCTTCCCTAAAGTCATAGACAGCTTTTTATTTGGCTACAAATATATTTATGTAATAATGTTCTATAAGTACTGTTTTGCTTTTGACGCGATATTTTGTAAAATGGGAAACTAGTGGTTATACCTATATTATATACTCTTTGTGGGAAGGGTTTCCCACTAAGTTGTACATGTTCAAAGTAAAAGGAACTAAAAAAAACTGACATCAGCTTAATTTTTTTCAGTTCCCTTTTGTCTAATAATCTAGCTACAGGTAACTAGATGGTAAATCCCTACAGTCACACATGTTTCAAAACTAAAAGTCCATATCACTACCGGTCGCAAGACACCTATAACTGCCTTATATCTAAGTGGATTCGTGACACAAATCCTTGACCCTTTCACGGGCAACATAAAGTGTCTGGCTCGCGTTGCACTTTTGTAGCAACTCTATTAACCATCTTCACCTTTGCCTCTATGTTTCGCAGTGTAGGTAGTACATACTAATGCATATTGAACGTGAAACGTTTTAACTATTAATGTAATGGTTTGTAGTTGTACTTTTGTGCCATTTTTGTTTTACAATGTAATAAATAGGTTTTTCTTTTATTTGACTCTCGCCTTGCTCTCATTACTGCTACAATCAATACTTATAATAAAACTGTAACAGGTCAAATTCTGTACATTGAAGATATTTTGAAAATTTTTTTTCGAGGGCACTCTATAATCGATACTGAACACAAAACTGTAATTTTTTTAATGTTTGTCTGTCTGTCTGTCTATCTGTCTGTCTGTCTGTCTGTATCACGGCCGCGCATCACGCTGAAACTACTGAATGGATTCCAATGAAACTTGGTACGATTTGAGGTCATACTATGAGGAAGAATATAGGATACTTTTTATCCCGAAATTCAGCATGGTTCCCGTAGGAGAGGGGATGAAAGTTAAAATGTATACTGAGTTGTAATTCATTAACGCGTAGTCCGATTTCATTCATTCTTTTTTTGTTAGAAAGGGGATATTTTAAAAATTGTTCCGTAAATATTTCAAGGTAATCGGTTTTAACCGACTGTCAAAAAGGAGGTGGTTCTTTTTTCTACATCGAATTTTTCGAGGTTTCTGGACCGATTTGCAATTTTTTTTTTAAATCAACAAAAAAAGTTTTCGTGGTGGTCACATAAAAAATTCTGGATTCAACTCCTTAATCCTGATGCTGCAGGGTTACTGCCCGCCTGAGTTATCAAGATTCAGGAAGTGTTCATAGTGAATTCATATTGTAGGTACCAAGCAACGACAACAATCCCGAAAAATCAAAGAGTTCCCGCGGTATTTTGAAAAACGTAAATCCACGCGGACGAAGTCGCAGGAATCAGCTAGTAATAAATATAATCCGACCTGGTTTCGCGCGGGTATTCTCTGTAGATATTAAGTGCTAGCGCGCGCCAGAGTGCGGCAAGTTGCGTGCGTTTTAAAATCCGTAAATTTGAATTTAAATCTATCAAAATCCGGTGCGAAATTAATTCCGCTATACGCGGAACGGAACGCACTTCTTTGTAGTTCTATAGGAAAAAATGTACGGAAATTTACCGTGGTGCGCGCTAGCTCTTAGGAGCCTTATCCGAGAGAACTTCCTTCCTTGAACTCTATTGTTTACCTACGTAAACAATAGAGTTCAAGGAAGGAAGGTTTCAAGAATCTACCTAATAAAAAGTCAAAGTAATAAGTAGTAATAAATAGACGAACATTTTTTATGAACATTTTATCTGCGTCAGCTCATCGTGACCTTGTGTCTAAACCATCTAAAGTTACTGAAAAAATGTGTTAAGTTTTTCTTTTAAAATAACTTTTCTTTCCAGGCCGTGCCCGAAACAATACGAGAGCTGAAAAGCGCTGTGTGGGCCGCTGAAGCTACCGGCGGTGCGGCCAATTTAACCGGCGCTCTCACCTCGGCCTTTGAGATTCTCTACCGGGTATGAAAATTGCTTTTATGATATATACAATAACACCTCCATCGACGTGTTCGATGGTCACTTGTACATTGAAAATCATAGCAAATGTAGCTAATATTTTATGACTATATTTTCTTAAATAGGTACCTACTAATAACGACGATTAGAAATGTATTTTCTATCACGTCACGTCACGTATAGCACGCGACAGGTCGAGATGGAAATCGGGGAGGGAACGCCCCGGGCGAGCGTAGGTGACGTGCGGGGCGTCCTCCCACCTCATACCTTGAATGCCATAGATATTTAGATACACAATATGTATTATAGCATAAGTCATAATTCTATGAAATACAGAGAGTCGACTGAAATTCGAAAGGTCATAAGTACCAGTTCCAATGATATGATCTGAAAAGTGGTCTAATATTTTTCAAAAGATTCTATTGCATCGTGAAGAGAAGCAACTTTTTCTACGTGACATTGGCGAAGTGCATTGTGCTCGGTGTGGCACTACTGAAAGCCATAAAGCAAAATAAGAAGAAGCAACTTTCCAATCGTAGCTAGGTATCTTTTAGATATCTGGGTAATGTGTCTTTCTCACCATTTTCAGTATAACCGGACGGGTCTGGGTTGTCAATGCAATCAAGCGATAGCCGTAATAGGTGCCGGGGGAGGCGCGGGAGGTGTGACAGCCGTGTTCCGCGCGTGGAACTGGCCGCATATGCCTGTACGCATATTCACCTACCGGGTAGGGGGAGATGCGGCCGCAGGCAAAACTATGAAGGAAATGGCATGTAATAATAAAGGTTAGTCGTATTCTTTTATTAATAACTAGCTGATGCCCGCGACTTCGTCCGCGTGGAATTAGGTTTTTAAAAATCCCATGGGAACTTTTTGATTTTCCGGGATAAAAAGTAGCCTATGTCGCTCTCCAGGTCTTTATCTATACCTACCCATGCAAAAAATCACGTCAATCCGTTGCACCGTTGCGACGTGATTGAAGGACAAACCAAAAAACAAACACTTTCGCATTTATAATAAGGGTACTGATAGCCCCGGCCCAGCCCACCCACTGTTTCTTTTATTCCCTTTTGGAGGTGTGCAGTGTGCAGGTAAAGCAGCACTTTCCTGACCGGAATAAAAGTAGCTTCCTCAGGTGTACAATGCGCTTTCGTAGATGGATGCATTAGAGTGGCGCAGGAGCACATAATATGCATCGAAAGTCTCGGCAGACTCTTAGCGTGCTTTGCAGATAAACTCTTTTAGGCTCTTAACTCAATGCGTCTCTTTCTCTCCAGGTTTTCACGTGACGATAAACGACCATGACGAGGTTGGCCACAAAGTGCTGCATTTCGTCGAAGTGCTAGCACGTCCTATGGTCATGTACCAGACGTTGCACCCGGTCCACTGGAGCCCTGTTTACATCGGGGGAAGGGTGAGAACACAACTTATAAGAAAACAGGCTAGAAAAATTGCATTTTGCTGAAAATGTTGCTAGCAACAACCGCCTACTTAAAATAAAGTTATTTTTTATAATAATTCCGGGAGTACTAAACTACATCAAATAGCCCTTATTTCAGAAAAAAGGTTTAACTACATAATAAATAAATGTAGATGGCTTTTTTTCTTCTTATCCCTCGACATGTGGGGTCGGCACATGTCTTCTTCTTCCACTAGCATAAGTCATCCGTCAAAGCATTATCCACCGATTTTTCACGTATCCTCTTTCACGCAATCCGTCCATCTTTTCTTTGGTCTTACTCTATTTTTCATTTATTAACATAGTTAACAATTTTTTACCTTACAGAGTAGTACCCTAGATGATGATGGAATGGGCCAGTTGATGACATCAGTAACAGTTCCTATTTTCGACAGAAGAAACCACACGGTATCTATCATTGAAGAATTAAATATTCTTAATTTTAATTTTCCTGCTTAATTAAATCTCGTCATTTCCTGTTGTTTTTAGCAAAGAGAAGCTAACTTGCTTGGCGTGGTTGGTACGGATGTTCCTGTCGATCAAATAAAGAAGCTCGTGCCACCTTACAAGGTAATATCGGATGTTTCTTTCGTCTGATTTATCGTATCATTAATAGAGTAGCTGAGTAGATTCATAGTTCAAAATAGTTGTACACAGATCCATTCCCCAGTGTAGAAAAAAATGCATTTAAAATAATTCGTTTGCCGTTTATATTGAAGTTGCGAGTTGCGCGGGATGGATTCTTGGCGCGTTCATGTCTCCTCTATATATTAGCATATCACTTTGAACCACGGTCAATGGTCCTAATTATAAAGAGGTTCGCCTAAAATTTTAGTTGTCCGCTATACATAGTAGTAGCCCTGTTATATAACAACATCTATTTCGCGGCAAAACTTCTATATTGATCGTCGTATTCAATTGAAGACTTTCAAAAGCTATCTATTTCATTCTATTCTGTCATGCTTAGTAGCATCCTACATGAAGACTTTTGGTAGATCAGGTGTCTTCGAAAATATGCATTTTTTTCATAGGTCATGCTTGTTTCAGTTGGGAGTAAATGGTTATTCATTTATGCTGGATAACAACGGGCATGTTTTATATCATCCTGATTTGAGACCTTTGGTGAGTCTAGTCTAGAAATGTTGTATAATTGTATTCGATTATTAATCATCTTGAAATTAGTTTTCATACAAACATTTTCCTCTATTTCAGCATACAAACGAGGAGGTAAGAGAAACTTAATATTTCTGGGTTGGGATTCTAATATTGAAACGTCGAACTTTCCTTCTTGCCTGTGAAAATTCTACTTAGCTTATTTCGATGATCATGTTTGAATTAAAAATTGATGTAGCCTGAAACTATTTTTATTCATATTTATTAGGTACTATTATTGTAATATGTGTAATTATTTTCAGTATACAGAGACATTACGACCTCTTTACTCCAGTGTCGATATCACAGACGTAGAGCTCCTCGTGGATTATGACGAAAATGCAAGAGTCAACCTTACTTCATTACTTTTCGAAGTAAATACATTTGATTATTTACAATCTAGTCTAATATTGATGTGATGCTATATTTCAATATGGGCAGCTTAAAAACCTCCTACATTCATTGCTATATTATGGGCTTCCCAGACGGTCATCAAACACGTAGATTTTTGCTTGAGCCAAGCATTTTGACCGTTTACAATGTTTGCGAGTCAAGCATTTACGTGCTTACGTTATTGAAGCGATTTTTGGGCAGTGTTCGAGTTATGAGAAAAGTATGCTTGATTAAGCTGCTTGACAGTCGCATTAATCTGCTCGATGCGAACGTTAAGCAGCTTGATCATGCAAAACAAAACCGACCGTGTCGGAAGCTCTTAACAAAATTCACGTCTTTAATTTGCAGTTGCGTCACGATATGATAGAGCAGCGAGAAGGCGAGACAGAGATGGGTGTTAAAGTACAATATGAGGGAATGAGACGGGTAGCAACTCGGCGACAGAGATATTTCTATAGTCCTGTCGACGGTACGCCATATTCACTGGCTGCTGTGTTACCAGACGGCTACGGCATGTATGAATTGCAAGCCGAACAGGAAATCAAACATAGCCCTATCAATGGTAAGTGAACGATTCAGCGAAGAATCATTCAGTTTTTTTAGTTTATACATTCAAAAATAAACTTGTAATGGCCACCTCTAGGTGTAAAGTAAAGTTAGCAATTCATTTATTGGTAATTGTGTACGTTTTATAACAAGAAGACACATTGGAGATGTCTCTCAACAAGTTCAAATTTTCATAAAACGTAAACTTATTGAAAAATCAATTTCTTAATTAAATGATAAGAAAACCTGAGAATTGTTTGCTAAACAGCTTTGATAGGATAGCAAGTGGCAATCAGAAAGTGTATTACAATAATACTCAATCTGAATAAATTATTTGAGTTCGAGTTTGAGTGGAAATGTATCAGTCACATGGTAGAAAATTAATAGGTAGTATATTATGTAATTGGGAAAACCTAATATTCCGCCACCATTAGCCGATTTTTGAGCACGCACGGCAATCATGACTCAAGTTTTCCATTACATCGAGACTCAATTCCTGTCATAAGAACTGAAAATGCCCTAGTAATAAACTAAAAGTTAATGTAGAAGTAGATTTGCTCAGAGAATTTTAATGGTATCGTTTATAGGTACGATACCCTCACAATATATTATATGTATTTTGGACGAGCAAAAAATAATATAGTACTGGCCGACATTTATAAAAATCATAAATTTCATTTCTTATATAATATTCATTTATTATAAATTAATTGGTACTTAATATTAATTACTCTTTCTCGCATGCAGTCACAGAATATTTTAAAGGAGAAAATTGGAAAGTTCATCCAGACTGGTAAGTTCTTTTTACTGTGTTTTAGTGTATTTTTCTTCTTGATTGATTTAAAATTGTTATCTACATATTTATATTTGGTGTACAATAAAGTATATATTTTTTTCATTAAACGGCTTTTCCTGCCAAATGGATTTTGCAGATTTTACACTTTTTGGCTTTCCTTCCTTCACGCCCTAACTAAGCAACCAATAAGCTTGATTTCTGGCATAGAGATAGTTGAAAGGAAAGGACGAAGAATAACATAGGTTACTTTTTATCCCGAAATATCAAACAGTTTCTACGGAATTTTTAAAAACCTTAATCCACGCGTACGAAGTAGACTGATATTTTATGAAGCAAAGTTGAAGAATGGACGTTTGGGATACCTATGATTCGCAAAAAGTGAAACGAACTCACGTGGCCCTGAAATCTATCTCATTGGCTGGGCAACGCGTATGTTTACCCCCATGAGAAACTTTGCGTATGCCGGGTGCCCCACGTCACCGCTTTTTATTTCGTTATTTGGTGATAAAAATATTTGCTAGATAATGTGCTATAGGGTGTACTGCGAATACGCGTCAACGTCGGATCAATCGTTCAACTCGCCGGAGGAGCAGCTGGTCCACTTCCTGACGCGCGCCGGCCGCCCCGGCTGGAAGTGGATGTCGCTGCGCCCGCGCGCGCTCACGCTGCACAACGCGCACAAGAAACAGGACCGCGACTCCTACTATTGTGAGTTAATCGACTGCTTACACTAAATAGGAAGAAATTGATGATGATGAAAAAGCATTTTGTGTGGCCAGCTAAAAAGGATGGCAATACATTTAGACGAGTCTAGTAGTACTTAGCACAAGGACACGTCATTCCAAACATTTTTTTTTGCGAGCGAACTCGTTTTTGCAAAAGCCTTTGGGATTCACCGCAATCAGTTAAAACAGATTTCAGGCGGGCTTGTGAATTTTATCCTTAGTCAATGACTTGCGCACATCCCCATATTGCAACTTCATATTGGACTAGGTAGATACTTGTTTTGCGCACACTAAACGTCGTAAAAGTTCTCAAGAAACTTCTACAGCTGATCAAAAAATAAGATCTCCATCACTGCATGATATTTGTTAAAATTATCATGCAGTTAGGAACACATTTTCTTTGCGTTGCAATTCAGATGAATGTTAACGATAGAGGACTACAGTTACATTTTATTAAATTACAGGTGACAAAACATTAGTGCAGTCGCTGGTCCGTGATGCAATGGTAATTAAAGAATTGGACGCTCACACTGGACACGCTAGCCATCACAATCAGTAAGTATCAATTCCGTCTATAGCATGTGTGTTAGATATAAAACATTCTCGGGGAAAAAGTTCCACATCAATACTTGCATACTTTCAATGCAAGATGGGTGGATCTTCTAGGGTCTAGGCAAACGCGCTCAAATTACTTTCCACCAGTTAGTATGATCAGACATGGTGGTCAAGCGCAAGCCAATTATTCAATAAAATATGCAGATCAAAATATATAAATCTTTGATACTATTTGATAGGCTTCGGTTGAAAAAATAAAATAAAACATTGATCGGCAAAACTGTACCTAAATGTTGCATGATAATTTGCACTTTTAGATTTTAAGTAACATCTCGACGCACTTTCTTTTAAGTTTATTTTGATCACTAATGTCTATGTGTTTGTCACACGATAGCCCGATAGCAACATTAATGGCACTTCTAACAAGGTAACGTAACAAACAAAACTCCATACTGTTTCGCGTAGATAAATATTAGATTTAAAAAAAACTACTTAGAAGATAAAAAAATTATATCATTACTAATTTGTAGAATAGAAATGTGTGATGCATTTAATGGCCCTTAGCAGTTACAATATAATTTTGAGTGAAACCCCAGATTTGAGCGTAAATTGCTAGCTTGGTTTCTTTCCCATCATTTACCAGTTTTCATTTTGTACTGTTAGGTGCTAATTCCTTATTGAAATAGCGCTAATGCTCATATTTCCCCTGTTAATCTAGACAACATCCATTTCAAAACAATAGAGGTTACCTAGTTGGTTTTCTTGTATTAAAATGTTCGTTATAAACTTAAATGTGTGGCAAATGGATATTCGCTGGCACAATCGCTTGTTGGTGTGTCAATTAGCGCCAAAAAAGCTATGACAAAATTTATTAAAAAGGTTCCTGAACATTTACTAAACTCAGTAGAAAGCAATAAGCACCAGCAGTAAATTTAAGATATTTGAGTTACAAGTTACTTCAATAAAGGAAGAACTTCTAGCTTAGGATGCATATTGTTTTCTATGATACATATTTACAGCTGCAAAGGATCCAGGTACACTAGATTTAAAATTTAATTGATTTTTTTAACAGGTTTTAGCTTGCTTGGAGTATGGACTTTGTACATAATGTACTACTTTGTTTGTTTTACTATTATTGACGTACTAATTTGTATGCACAATGATAAAGTTGCACGAAATTTACGAAATAGTACAAAATAAATTTTATACTGGACTAGCTGAGCCCACGACTTCGTCCACGTGAATTCAGATTTTTAAAATCCCGTGGGAACTCTTTGATTTTCCGGGATAAAAGTAGCACATGTCACTCTCCAGCTGTCCTTAACTATATCCATGCGAAAAATCCCGCCGATCCGTTATGATACTAATATGGATAAATAAACCATAGCATAAAAATCTAGTACAAAACCCTGAATTTCAGCTGGTATTGTTTTAAGTTCTTGTATCTATGTCATTTTCATTATGGCAAGTTTATATATTTAAACGCCTTTAAATGATAGCTCTCAAAAAAATTGAATCTTCGAAAATTCCTTCTATCTCTCTGGATGTGAAAAGTTAGACTACTTAGGACAAATCTAATTATTTTTATAATAAAAAGAACTCTTGACTGGCTAACTGACTCCCTAACCGCTTCATGAATGCTCAGTTCAAATCCTTGGACCCAGAAAGCTGAAATTTTGCACAGAAATTCGCTTTATAATTACCCAGGGATACGGCCAGATATTTCAAAATCCCCACAAGAGCGAAGCAGCAGGCAGTTGCTTCTAGGTTCATAAATATAAAAAGGTCGAACTTGGAACTAGAGGTTTTTGGCGGTACATGGTAAAAACGCTAAGAAAGATTGATGACATATCCGAAATTTTAAAGTGTTCTCCATAAGTTATTGTTGTTGTCTCATACAATGTATCTTTGCAGGCAAGGGCGATTCCACAAGTTCGTGGTGACTCTATCGTTCATCGCAACTAGAAGTGGACTTCTTAAATGGACTGAAAACTTCAATAGCTCCAGGGCGGCTGATTCTTCTGAACCGTATGTATTTCAATAAAATGATTAAACTTCTTTCTAGTTTTAAAGACTTTAATTATCAGCAGTCAGACTTTAAGAAAAGTGAGTAATATTTTTACATACCTACCTTTTGCAGCTGATATTTTTAAATTGGCCGTTGGCACAAGCTAGCAGACATGCGAACTTAAAGGTACGAACGCAAAGAACACGACTCTATCCCACACATTTTGTTACTCAGAAGATCAGTACGGTTTGGCAGCACGGGGGTCTTGCTCTATTAGAATACATTTCATCATCATCATGATCAACCCATCGTCGGCTCACTACAGAGCACGGGTCTCCTCTCAGCGTGAGAAGGGTTTTGGCCATAGTCTACCACGCTGGCCATGTGCGGATTGGTAGATCTCACACACCTCTGAGAACATTATTGAGAACTCTCGGGCATGCAGGTTTCCTCACGATGCGATGTTTTCTTTCACCGTTAAAGCAAGTGATATTTAATTATGTAATTAAAACGCACATAACTCCGAAAAGATAGAGGTGCGTGCCCGGGATCGAACCCCCGACCTCCGATTAAAAGGCGGACGTCCTAACACTCCTAACCACTAGGCTATCACAGCTTATGAATGAATGAAGAATACATTTACACAACCTAAATGTGTCAAAGCTCTGAAGCAAAGAGCACAAACTGGCAGTTACAAGAATCAGGTTTAAAAGCATGAGCAATCACAATCCAGTTTTAAATAAATTTAATGTTTTCAAAATCTATGCAATATTGCACGTGGCATGGTACATTTAAGCATAACTGGATCGAGTTATTTATTAATGGTATACTTTCAGACACTTTAGCGAGAGACACGCACGTGCCTTCGATTCGGAGTGGTACCGCCGTGCAGTGGAACATCATTCTATTGAACCGGAAAGCTTTGTCTTTTCTGTACCCTTCCGTGATGGAAGTGAAGCAGAAGACTTTAGCGGGAAGACTCCACTGGTCCTGGCAACTCATGCGGTGTTCGTCGAATCGAGGGGGCACCGAGCTCCTGCTGCAGTAGTAGGGTTGCATTTCCAACTGGACTCTCTTGCTAAACATTTCTTGAATGTCACATCAACGGTTAGTTTTGATTTCCCTTTTCGGTTTTTTTTTTTTTTTTGTTAATTATGAATAGGTAATTTTTGTCCTATATTCATCTAACACTTAAATTTTTTACAGTGCACAGCTGGAAGTATTTGTAAGAAAACGTGCGCAGGCGACGAGTTAGACTGCTATATTTTGGACGATAACGGGTTTATAATTCTGTCGGAAGATGCGTCACAAACAGGTCGATTCTTTGGCCAGGTCGATGGAACAATCATGGATTCGCTCGTTCAAGATAGAATTTATAAAAAGGTCACTGTTCACGATCATCAAGGACGCTGTCCCGACTCAAGGAACCCATTTAGCGGAAATTCAAACAAGTTGTCGCCTATGAAGCCCTTGTCTTGGCTTGGAGGATACGTAGCCAACTTATTAGCTGTGTGGTTTCCTTTGTGGGATACTGTATACGGACGACCACGACCACATCCTGAAGAAGAAATTGGTACGTTTGGGGGGAAAGATGAAATAAAAAACTGTTTTCATATATTTTCTCGTTGCAAATTTTGAAAAATTGTGAAATTCTCTCATCCCAACAGATTACGAGGACTACGAAAACGAGGACGATAACGAAGATGAATTGGATCGAGACCGTGGCACCTACGAAATCATCATCGACGGTTTAGGCGCCGCAGACCGGCACGAAGTCCCCGTTCCAAGCCCTGGGCCTCCGCGGGAGCTCCCGCGAGAGGCCGCACGCTCCGCCGCCGTGCGGCCTTGCGATACCAGCGCTGAATTATTCACCCTACAGTCCACGAGGCTCAATGCTGCCCAACCACTGAAGGGAAAGCTCACGAATTGCCACAATTCTGGGTGTGAGAGGTAAGAAGCTATTTTTGGTTTAAATGGAATAGACAATTAGATAAGTTTAAATATTGAGAATCAAACAGGATTTACAAGATATTAACAACTAAATAGTAGGTACTGGAAGATAAAAGAATTTGAAACCTTGATAAAATTCAAACAGTTAATCTGTTAATTCATCGATATTAAATAATGGTTGATTGATACATCAAGCTTGGATAAAAGCTCGTTCTTTTTATACGTTGATCATTATATGAGATTGTTGTTGACAGGCCGTTCAGTGTTCAGAAGATCCCTCACAGCAACCTAATTCTACTAGTAGTGGACACCCTGTGTCCGTGCGGCGCCAAGCGGCTGGACGTGCGAGCGCGCGAGGCGGGCGCGCGCACCGCGTGCCGCCGCCCGCCGCGCGCGCTGCCCCGGCGGCGCCCGCCCTCCTGCGTCTCATACCATCCCGAAGTACGTTTACATCCCGTCATAATATTTATCTGGTCGTGCCTTCATTGCTGACGCGCGAGCACGCACAATTAATTAATTATTAGGATTGAATTGACAGCGATGGTTGCCTTGAAAATGACACAGTTCCAATATAACCGAAAAATCGCCAAAATATTATCTTAAATTTTTACTTTCAGGAAATCGAGATTCAATCGTGCGGCCGCGGCGCCCGTGCTCGGCCTCTGTTCGCAGTGCTCGCTACTCTCGCTCTGCGGCTCCTGTTATCTCTAACAACGTGACTGTCCAAAACCCCCTACATATTCTAAACCAATACCTGCTCGCAGGTTTCCCAGCCGTATGAAGCTTTCTACCATATCGAGTTCCATATCACAGAAAATAATGTTTAATTCCAAATGCCGTTATATACATTTTAAACGGAAAGCTTCGCGGGTCACCGTACCGCAGTGTTCGAGCGATGTTTTTGTGTGAAAAGACTATTCGTGTGAACTTTTTTATGCAAGTTGTGCTGAAAGGCTCGTATTCGTATTGCCTGGCCGAGCTGGGGTATTCTTACTATAGTATAATATTATTATACCTACTGTTATTACCGCAAGCGTATACCGCTATGACACAGCAGTTGTACCCTGAGTGTGAAAACGATTGTCAGTAAATCCTAGACTTAGAGGGACGCCTGCCATGGTACGATTTTCAAATATGGGCCTGTAACGTAATTTACTAAGGTATTGATTCATAGTAATTTCGTTTACTAGAGGACTCGCACTCAGAGTACAGTACACTTGAATGAATGTGGAAAATGATAAAAATCTTCGTTTTGTAGCAGTGGCGTCTGGACGTTGATAAACAAAAATACGTTTTATAATGTGTAAGGTTTTATATCTGAGTAATTTGTTGTAATTGTGTTTGTATCAAGTGTAGAAGTAGTGTGTCAAAGCGGATCGAGGAATGCCTCAGAAGAATAGGCCTTTCTTGGCTTATTTTTGTGGTGTATGCGAGATATTTAAAGTTTTGATCAATTTTACCGACTGAAGTATTGGTCCGACCAAGTGAACTTTTGATCTTGTTTTGAGACAGGATTATCGATTCGAACTAGGCTAAGATAATGTTTAAAATATTTTTTCCTCTCTGTTAAGTTGAGTCTCATAATGTAACTGTGACGAGGTCGCAATCGGTAAATAGGTAGGTAACTAATATCTTGTTAAATTTAATTGAGGATTATCACAAACTCGGAGATCTTATAAATTATAGCTAATGTTAATAGATAATCTAAAGATAATATTTGTAATATAATAATATCGTTTAAAACTGTTTTAGAAAAATTTACCTATGTTGATCCTAACACATTTATTTCTCGACATCTATTTGTTCAGCATATTAATTGCAAACTTATTGACTAGTTGCATAGACTAATTTATTTAATGTAAATAAGAGAGGTTTGGTTTGTAGACCTTATGTTGCTATATTTACGTGTGCCTGTGTATAATTATCATTATTAGAATAATATTAACGAGTCGACGAGTAAGCATCGTAGAGTTGATACTGAGATAATAAAAGCTGTTTTGATCGGAGAATAATATGTGAAAATGACTACATTCCTATCGACCGCCTTGAAATTTATTATTTTTACATAAGATATATTTGATGTATTTTTAACCTATACCTAAGTTCGTTCCATAAAACGATAGTGCATTTAAGTTTTAAACAATGTAGAATTAAGATTCTTACATTTTAAATTCACGCATTCCAAAAACGCATCATATCAACTAGGTATGTTGTTTAGTTTGCCAGAAATCCACATTTCCTCCTATTTGATGAAAGCATACACTATGATTAGTTGTAAATTAGATATTTTAAATTATGCAATACAGGGTTGAACTAGAAATGACGCCATATGAATCTCATATTAACAAACTTATCTTAGAATATTTATTATCTATGTGAAGAGGTAAGTATCTCTCGGTGTCCTCTCTGGCGACTCCCGTTCATCTAATCGTTAGCAAATTTTCTCGCCTAATCTTCGAATAATGTTGTAAGTATTTGAGATGTTGTAAACAATTCTCGTTTTGATGTAAATATTTAATATGAGGGCCTACTTCTAACGTGTAATGTGTGTTGCAAATGTTCATACATTATGTAGTTCGAATTCGACTTCTTCTGTCCTACATTCAACCAAATCGTATCGATCTCAATGCAATAAAGGAGCTAATTTAGTCCTAGCTGACATAAAGGTAGGTTCGGGCGAAGGGTTTTTTTATTGTTTTGGAAGCGGGAGCCAGTGATACTATACACTCAAACCATTGACTTGTTTTTTTTTAATTAATAAGAGGCGGTAGCGGCTACCACTTTTACTATACACCCAAACCATTGACTTCTATACAAGCAAGACACTATACAAAAATCGCTAAGAAAATTCAAAAAAACATCAGAACGATGCGGCATTGCGACAGATAACAATAAATTCACGGCAGAAAAAAATCCTGTAATCACTTGAGCACTTGGTTGCTTTATACACTTTGTTGAACGTGATTGGGGGTCTTGCTGGTATGGTAAGTCAGTGACTGAAACGTATCAATGGAACATCTCCCGTCCGGGCATATTACTGTTTCCAGGAATCTGGGTGATCCATTTGTTATTTAGATAGAAGGTATTGAAATTATAACAAAATATACAATGCGAATATTTTCTAGTAGTTAGACTGCCACCATGGTTTGTAATAAGGGTTCAATTTAAACACCCGCCTCATAGTCATCTATCGCCAAATTAGCTCACATTATGGCACCTTACATTACTGGTGTAAGATGCGATCGAGTTCGCATTTACAATCTATGTACCTACACTATAGCTCATTATATACATACTATTAAATATCTCTGTAAGGACTATATACTTACCTAAAGTTTAAATAATCTGTTTGTACCTATCGTAAATGTTATATAGAATTTAAAGTCAGATTCATCGTAAAATACTTTAATATCGTGTATTTAATCTTAAAAAGAGCTTGCTGTTGTCCATTCAACAGTCATGAAATTGAAACAATTATATGAAATAGTACAGAGATATATAAATGTAAAGATGTCTCGCAATTTGTGCCAAACCACAGCCAAGTCTATAATTTATGGATTTTGTTACATGGGACCGATAGTCGAAATACCTTAGTACCAAAACAGAGGACAATAGCATGCTCAAGGTCCGATCGAAGGGTAATTAATCACAGTAATGTTTTCTGGGTGCTCTGTTTTATTCAGAATTATTTGTATTTCGAAGAAGTGCTTTACACTTCATTTCTATCAAGCTTCGTCGGAAAATTATCACCATCAAAAATCATCATTAAAAAGCGTTATCTCAAAACTCTTTAATTATTATTGAGCGCTGCCTACGTTAAATATAAATTAAGAGTTTATAAATGAGCTGAGTAATTTTTTTGCCAATGATGCCAATAAAGAATAATATAGGTATTGGGTAATACTAAAATATGATTTACTGTGATCAATTCACCATTATCAATATACTGAAGACATTTACACGTTTATCGCACCGAGCGCATACTCACGACCGGCGTAAATATATTATGTGGGGACGCTTTTGAGATATTGTGTACATTTTGTATAAATATAACAGTAAGGAGTCGATGTATGGCGTTATAGTTTCACCTGGTGAGTGGCGAACGACTGGAATAATGTATTGAAAAGTGCTTCTAGTAAGCGTCGAGTCTTCCATAGCAGTCGAACGCGGAGCGAGTATTACTTGTAACTAACTAAGTATTAAACGATAATAATAGAGTATATATGTATCATAGCATAGGCGGCGTGCACTGCACTTCGCGGGATTTAGTTGTACTATAGATACAAAACAAATACCTCGTTTAGTTACGCAAAACGTAATAGCTAGACCGAGTTAGAATTCATTTCGCGTTTAGTTATTGGACATATCAATTCAGGCACCAAAGAGACTATAGCGTAAGCAATTTTTTGGAATATTTTCAATTGTGATCTTATATTATTCGAATGCATTAATTAAGGGGACCTTGATTTCATGGTCAACTTTATAATCCAATAATTTTTTACCCATCCTGTTTTTATAATACGCCACGAATACGCGGGCAGGATAGTCGCGCCATATTGCCTTTTAACGGAAGAAAAACGGCTTTTTAGAATTTTGCTAAAATCACGTTTTTGGACTAGTTTTCGTGATCGTTACGATCTTAAAAACGGAAAGAAAAAACGTGTAAGATACGTAGACAGAGATCCTTTTGCAGGAGCAGAAAAAGTCTTAAGCGTATTTTAGCAAAATGTCAAAAAAACCGTCTTTTTTAAGCATAGCAGCATATTTCAGAATACAATGCGTAACACTATGTTGCTTTATAAAATAAATTATCAATAAGTGTATAATAATATCCTCATTATACAATATACAAGATCCCTTTTCATCTTTCATGACTTAATTTGTACTGAATTTTTTCGTGTGCAACTATTTGTCAACTAGCTGTTTTAAAAATGAAAAGAGGTCCCCTTAATTACTATTTTAAGATACGTATTTGCAATTAATTTATGTAAGGAACAGTGATTTCTAAATTTATGCCACGTTCAACATTCATATCAGCGTATGTACAATTTTTTACAAGATATAATTAGTGTTTATTTCATACGAATCTCGTTTCGAATCACTCTATAATCATCCCAAGCGTTACGCTTTTTAGGTATTAGAATTATTCGAAATTTTAAAACTTGTGAGAGGCAAATTTTGATGTCGCTGTTTTCGAATTATCTTTTCTTATTAATTAGTTCATTACTTATTATAAACGATATAGTTGTTGTGTACTTGGGCACGGCCGACTGTGAACATGGTTCTCTAGTGTATTTCTAGTATAATACTGTTTCTTTTTGTTACTTGTCAGTTCATGCTATAGATAAACACTTAAACAGTAATTACGATAATAAAGTTCTCTTATAACATTGTGGAAAATATTTCTCTTTCTCCTTGCGTTAACTCATTGCCCTTATCTTATTTTTCTTATATTTTTTTAATCTTCCATAGAATTTCCTTTTTGTTCACGATACAATAAATAATTAATTATAAATTCATAACACTTTTCCCAACATAAGGACCAAAAATAACTGACTGTATGAATTGTTAAATTTTCGTTATGAAAAAAAAAATAGTGCGTGTTACCTTTACGCGCGGTTAAAATAAACGTGCACGGAGTTTCATTTTTGAAAAAGTAAAAAAAACTTAAAAATAAAAAAAACTAAAAGCTTTTATCTATGCCACTAACATACTAAGATACTTTACAATCCTCTATTGAAGATGGCGATCTCTAAAAAGCTGTTTTATTTAGCGGCCATTTTAAATACCGACGGAAGAAACGCAAACGCTACTTTTAAGGAATATGCAGAATTAGGGATAAATAAAACAAACCTTGTAAGATCCAACATAAAAAAATTTACTTGATCAAGTAGTTTACATGTAGAGACTAGCAGCGAAGATGATATCTCGTTTCAACATCTTGATCCCTTCGCTGAATTTGTTCTCAAGGTCCGTGTTGCCGATGTTCTTAGCGGCCTGACACAGCTGCCGCAACACTTCCTCCAAACGACGCATGCATCGGATTATTGAACCTAGGACATCATTGAACAGTTTTAAATCATTAGCTGATACACACGATTAGTCCGCGTGGATTTAGGGCCAAAACACAAAACTGAGATGCGTTGCCGCATCGTCAAAATATGTGAGCTCACACAATGCTTCACAAAAACCTGCGTATTGATTCGCATTGTGCATTCTTCCGAAGTTATAGTTCTTGCATTTCACGAAGGCCGTTGACTCATGCTTGTGTTTAAGTCGTATCGGTATACGTAAGGTACACTAAATGTGTGCGTTTGACAGCGCTTGCTCGTGACTGATTGGTCCGACATGCACGCACACTTACACAATGACCATGTAAACAACGTTACCACAAGTAAAGTTTGCTAGCCTTCGTGAATTGCAAGAATTGTACTTCGTTACTTAGTAAAAAAATTGTATACTGCATACATTTTAAATTCTCACGCGCCATTTTAACTTTATGTGTCAATTGTCATGTTTAAAGTACGATTTTAGTCCTTATTTAAAAGGTGAGCCATCCTTTTGACATGACAGTTAAACCATATTTAAAATGGCGCGTGAGAAATCATTTTGTATGGACTATACCTAATAATTTGTCAAAAAATTCAATACAATATTTGACATATAACAATGTAACTTATCGACAGATTATAGATAGATTGATTATTAATTTCAGCCGTAAGTTATCGACAGATTACAGATAGATAGATTATTAATTTCGGACTTTACGACAGATTACAGATAGATTGATTATTAATTTCGGCAGAAATAACTTATCGACAGATTACGGATAGATTGATTATTAAGTACGGCCGTCAGACTTGTAAGGTCTACAACTCACCTTCAAAGACGTCAGTCATTTTGCAAATTTGCAAGAAGCTGGCTCCCTTGGCCCATGATAGCACCACGTCCATCAGTGTACACTTGAACTTGCCCACGTATTCGTCTTCGTCTAGGTCCATCTTGGCGTCAATCGACACTTTAGCGATGCGGCGCGCGTATTCCTGCAAAGTGCGGAATAATATTTTGGTTCCGCAAAATGGAAGGTTGGGACCCTAACTTGTAACTTTAGATCTTTAGTTAATGTAAGTAAGTTTACGTAATTTATTATTACAATTAAATCATTAACTTCGAAAGTTGAAAGTACAATGCTCCCAATTTCAATAAATGGTTTGAGTTTGAATTTTTGCGTGTTCAAGTCTTTTTCTCGGAATCTGCTCGAGATAAAAAGCTGTAAAAATGGGGATCCACAGGCAAAACTGATCTCAGAGGGCGCCACAAGAGTACCGGCGAATGTCAATGTCAAAATCAACATTGTTCGTTTTGCTTGCTAGCTTTGCTAAGAATTGTTGATATCGACACAAGACCCTTTGATGAATTATTTAAAGATGTATGTTGTTATCTGGATGCTCGTACAATTAAAATTATGGCGTTTGACAGCTCTATATAGCCTTCCATAGATGATATACTACCTCTATTGCCGGTTCGCTTTGGCGCCACCTGTCGGGATAAATTGGCAGTGTGGATCCCCATTGTCCCAGGAAATAAGTCTAAAATCAATACCTGCAGTTGTCTCAGGACTCCCTTCAGCTCGTCCCCGGTGGCGGAGGACTGGCTGGAGTTCTCGTCGCACACGAAGCAGCTGACTAGCGCCGCGCTCTGCTCCGGGCTCAAAGTGTTGAACACGCCGTTGAAGATCAACTCCGTCAGCAGTAACTCGTCCGCACTGGGAATTCATCATTATGATCAACCCATCGCCGGCTCACTACAAAGCACGGGTCTCCTCTTAGTATAAGAAGATTATGGCCTTAGTCGACCACGCTGGCCAAGTGCAGATTGTACACTTCACCTACACCTTCGAGAACATTATGGAGAACTCTCGGGTATGCAAGTTTTCTCACGATGTTTTCTTTCACCGTTAAAGCGAGTGATATTTAATTTCTTAAAACGCACATAACTCCGAAAAGTTAGAGGGCCGTGCCCGGGATCGAACCCCTGACCGCCCGAATAGGAAGCGGACGTCCTACCCACTAGCATATCACGGGTCCCTCACTGGTAATTGGAAATGTTAACCCATATAAGCACTGCTTGGCCGAAATGGCCGTATCTCACGGATGTTCTGTGCGATCGCATGATGCCGCTTAAGCTCAAAGGACTCATTAAGTGTATCATCCGACTAGTACTCTTGTATTAGAGTGAAACATGGGTGGCCCTGGCGAGACATCGATCTTAGGCCACATCACTTTCAATCAAGTTCGATTGCGGTCAAGCGCATGCCTTTAGTGAATAAAAAAAAGAATTGCATCTTCTAGGCAAGCACGGCCACTGTACGCACGCAACATGTCTGAAAACTTTCTGACAAATGCGGCTGACCATAATGCAATAATTCGTGCATCAAACATCTGAACTATCCAACTGCTTTACCCACCTAATAATACCATCAAATCGATTTGGCAACTTGGAGAGATTATAAAAATGCATTCCTTCAACTTACCTACTTAATTCACAAGCTATCCTGCCTTTTAGTTCTATGACATCAGCTAAAGTACAGTATCCTAATCGACGTAGAACACGTTTTCTTTTCTTCAACTCTTCCATCTGTAGTATGCTTTTCGCTTTCTTCAGTTCAGACTTGAGTTGTGATAGTTCTTCGAATATTTCTTGTTTCTTATCGTATGCGGCTGTCAGGGCGCCACGGTTTTTGTCTTTGTGTAAAGGATGCGCATATAATCTAAAACACGTAATAAAAGTGACTTCAATCAAGAACTTATAAGTTGCTATAATTAGCTCTACAAATTAGTCTTTATGTTAAATACTTCTTGGTGAGTCTTGATCACCGCCGCAAGGTTGCCGGGCTATCGGATGTTTTACAGAATATTATATTTCGGAAAGGAGGAATGAATTCTCAGGAGCTATTCGATCTTGTCGTCGGACGAGTTTCGACCCCTATGTCGTCAACATTCCTTCTACGCGTACGAAACGCTAACATCATTCCTCAATCCTTATACGCATGGCTAGGGTTTGGAATACATCAGGATCAGTGGAGGATCAGAAGAATCAATGTTTCCTGCCAATTATAATCCGGGTATCATTAAAACAAGAGTGAATAGGAACCTTCTACGCAAACGCGTCCCATCTAGGCCACATCAAATCCCATCAGCTGTGATTGTAGTCAAGCGTGCGGTCCTAAATTGAATTTAAAAAATACAAATTATGACGAAATCGTCTGCTTTTCCTTGTCCTAACTATGACTACACGTATCCAATCATCCAAAACTGTAGAATACGTATATATCTTTTTGAATAAATTCTTTAAGGAGCTGTGAACGAAGTTCTTATCGCTGGCAAGGCATTGTGTGTGACATTCCTAGCTGAAACTGTGAAGTGCTGCATGGGGTGTAACTAACTTGAGTTGCAAGGATACCTTGCTATTGTGGTATGGTTTTGAGAGTCGTTAGTGTTATACACATACAATGGAATATTTTCCTATGTTTATTTAAAAATCTCTTTCTCACCTCTCTTCCAAAACTTTTATTCTATCAACACACTCTTTGAACACTGAATCCTCGATTTTCATGTCTTTTATAGGATTTAGCAACGGCGGTCCTTCAGGGAAGCGCTTCTTTACCTCCCCTATGGTTTTGAGCACGGACTTGCGATTGTCCGGCGGTCGCAGATCCTTGGGATAGTAGACTCGAAGGGAACTTATCTGGTATATCAGAGTGTGAAGGACTGGTACTACTTCTACATCGCCAGCCTAAAAAAATATGGCATTCTTAGATTCAAAGGACATTGCGGCACAGTCAAAGCGTAGCGATCGTTACAAAGTAAAATGAATAATCTCCACCTAAGCGGGACGGAAAGATGTGTACAGTCAACCAATCACATTTTTAAAAGATGACGTAGAAAAAATTTCACGTCATCTATTATGGATCTGATTGGTCAACTGAAAGCATCTCAAGAGGAATATGGACTATAATATTGAGCTGAATAGTTACATATTGAGCTGAAATGGATGAAAATGGTCTGTTTAACTTGGTTGGCTGAATAGACCAACACAGTTTGATCGGGATTGTAAACAGGTGTAAAACATCTACAAAAGCCAAAGTAATATAATTCATACTATAGATACGAAAGTGTGTATATCTGTGTCCGTTATCCTTTAGTAGCCCATTCTCATAATCAATTTGGACGAAATTTGGTACAGAGAAAGCTTGGATCCCGGAGATCAACAGGTGGATGGATATATCTACTTTTTATCCCGGAAAATCAAAGAGTTCCCGCGGGATTTTGAACAACCTATATCTACGCGGACAAACTGGCCGACATCATCAAGTCAAACAATCAATCAGTCAGCTTGTTTGCGTCCACTGCTGTACACGATCCTCCGCCTTCCTCTTCTATCCACCTCTTACTACCTTCTCAAGGTCATCAGTCCGAGGTCGTCCCACACTTTGCATGCTGGTAACTACGTGGTCTGCATACTTATCACCCAGTACCAATATAAAATAGCCCTCACCTCTCCGGGCGGACAAGGCGCGTTGGTGTCAGCGTCGTCTGGCTTGGACTTCTTGACGTGGAGCAGTATATCGACGATGATGACAGTGTCTGCTGTGAGCGGGTTTTCGTTCTGTCCCTTTTTCCCTTTGCCAGTCTTGTGCCTAAAATTCACAATTATGCCCCAGTCGTACTCGTACTTTTCTGTTTTAACCTGAAAACAACGTTTGAAATCACTACCTATATTATAATTAATGCGAAAGTGTATTTGTTTGTTGGTTGGTCATTCAATCACACGCAACAGAGCACGGATCGACGTAATTATTTGCATGAGTATAGGACTTCGAGTGTTACATAGGCTCTTTTTTCCCAGAAAATCAAAGAGTTCTCACGGGGTTTTAAAACCGGTCAAGTGCGAGTCGGACTCGCACATAAAGGGTTCCGAACATCGTACAAGATTATGTACTTTTTAGTTTTTTTAATTTACATGGCGGCCATTTTGCGGAATTTTTTATTAGTTTGTTATAGCGGCAATAGAAATACACATTGTGTGAAAAACTCTCTACCTATTACGGCTTATGAGATACAATCCGCTAGCAGACAGACGAACGGACAGCGGGACAGCCATGTCTGTTGGAGGCTTAGTTATAGGGTCCCGTTGACACCCTTTGGGGACGGAACCTTAAAAATGAGCTTTGCTCAACTAGACTTATAATATCCTCGGCGGTCACCTATACCTTGACAAGACGTCCCGGCTGCAGGAACGGCTTCAAGTACTCCGGCCGCGTGATGAAGGCCCGGAACTGCGCGCCCAACAGATCGAGCTGTGATCGCACATTGCAGTACGAAGCGATCGAGTGCTCCTGCTCTATTGTGAGCGCATCGTATTCCTTCTGCTTCGCCTTTACCTCTGTGAATAACAAACCTCTTAAGGAAGGCGTCTTCTATACTCTATCCACGGAGAGAAGTAAGCATAGTGCTATCTCTGTTACGTAATTCCGTACAAATGACAAAACATAAAAGTCAGTAAAGCATGGGCATGTACAAATGGTAAGTTTTTAGTATAAGAGTATGTAATATGGAAATGATGTCAATTATTGCCAAGCAAGCTCATTAGGTAGGTCAGGTACTAAACATTTTATTTGCTTTGCTATAAAACTGTTATAAAGGTGTCTATACAATAAACTGCAAATGCCAGAGATTAATAGTGCAAGGGCAACAGGGATAATAATAATATTCTTACTGTCTATAAGATCTGGGATGGCCGCTTGATTTTGGAACTGGAAGAAACTCCTCTCCAACATGTATTCTGGATTGATTTCTTCAACTCGCAACAAATTTAGAACCTGTAAAACAAAAATAATGTAAGTATCAATATTTCAATGCATTTTTCAACCTTTCAATGCTTTAATTGTTTAAGCCTGTCATATACCTGGAGTGCACAGCAAACTAACCATGTTATACGTGAGATGGAAGGCCGAGTTGATGGGGTCGGCCTTACCTTGCACCATCTCCTTGACGACGCTGGGGGTCACCTTCTGGTCAATCATCAGTATCACGATACCCTTGTCGTCCAGCCCGCGACGACCCGCGCGCCCCGACATTTGGATGTACTCTCCTGAGGTTATCTATAAAATCAACCAGACACTAAAAAACCGGCCAAGTGCGAGTCAGGCTCGCGCAACGAGGGTCCCATACTACAGTCGTATTTTTTCTCCATTTTGCACGATAATGCAGGAAAAAATCTGCTTTAGAATGCACAGGTGAAGGCTTTTCATATGATACCCCACTTGATATAGTTGACTTACTTCGAAAATTGAAAATACTAATTATTAGTTCATGAGTACAATTTAATTTTTTTTGTGTAATGTAAACACAAATTCAGTTATCAGATATTTTCCCCGAATGTCTGCTATAAGACCTACCTACCTGCCAAATTTCATGATTCTAAGTCAACGAGAAGTACCCTGTAGGTTTCTTGACAGACAGACAGACAGACAGACAACAAAGTGATCCTATAAGGGTTCCTTTTTTCCTTTTAAGGTACGGAACCTTAAAAACAATAATAAAATCTTGGATTAAAAGAAAATGGTCTTTTAAAAAATCGTCTTTGGTTTTTACATGTGCGGAATACTCACAAAGCGGAAGTCTTTTCCATCAAATTTTTGACAGTTTGTGAAGACCACTGTCCTCGCAGGCATGTTAAGGCCCATAGCGAATGTTTCCGTCGCGAAAAGTGCCTGAAATAATAAGAATTCTAACGTAATATTATTCAATTAATATAATAAAAGTACCAATAATTGTAAAGAAAAATATCAGTTAATTTGGTTTTATAACTCTAACTAATGTAACTCTAAAGTAACTAATCCATCCATTTCCAGAAAATAACGAATTCACTCTAGAATTTCTCATTTATTTTAGAGATCTTTACTGGTGAGAGGCTTCTGCCGTGGCCAGTTACCACCCTACCGGCAAAGCGTTGCTGTCAAGCTATTAAGCGTTCTGGTACGATGCCACGTAGGAACCGATCAAGGGTATGGGTTTAATGAAACTACCACACCCCATCCTATAAATAAAAAAAATTATGCACCAAATAAAACACCTAGTGTATAAAAAAGATACCTTGATAAGTCCCAAGCCGAACAAAATTTCAATAGTCTCCTTCAATATGGGCAGTAACCCTCCGTGATGTATGCCAATACCGCGTCTCAGTAACGGAATGACATTTTCGACTTGGGGTAGCTTGCGGTCTTCCTCCGATAGCACATCCATAGCGTTGTTGAATACTTCATCCACTAGTTTCTTTTCCTCAACTGTTCAAAAAAGAAGTTTCTTTAAACGTCTATCAGACAATAGGTTTAGTATCATTCTATCATAATATGAAACTAGAAATCGACGCATAACGTTCGCTCCGACGCATAACGTTCGCTCGACTTCAATGTAATAATAACTAGCTGATGCCCGCGACTTCGTCCGCGTGGATTTAGGTTTTCTAAATCCCGTGGGAACTCTTTAATTTTTCGGGATAAAAAGTAGCCTATGTCCTTCCCCGGGATATAAGCTAACGCTGTACCAAATTTCATCAAAATCGGTTGAACGGTTGGGCCGTGAAAAGCTAGCAGACAGACAGACAGACAGACAGACACACTTTCGCATTTATAATATTAAGTATGGATAAATCTTTTATTGTTTCACCAAATTTTACAGCCAAAATTAGGTTATGCTACTGATGCCTAAAATAAGTTGTACAGACTAGAATATTAAAAACAATAAAGGAAATTTATGAAAAATATTATTCAAAACAAAAACATTTGTGACATAAAGTTAAGTTAGAATGCTGTCCATCCGTCCGCATGTCCGTCCACGGGCTGTATCTCTTGAAACGTAATAGGTAGAGTTGAAATTTTCAGAAAACGTGAATTTCTATTGCCGCTATAACAATAAATAACAATTTCAAAAACACCGCAATGTAAATTTTAAACTAAACTAAATTAGCAGGTCTAAATCTAGTGCTTTCCTTTTCCGCAAGCAACATTATGAAAGGGATAGCAATAGATTTAGACGTGATATTTTGGTTTGGTTTAGAGATTGTGTACAAAGGAATTAGCCACATTGTTAGTCAATTCAATTCTAATATTTAATGTAATCTGCTCCATATTGTGTGTATATTGTTATGGGTTGTAACTTGTTTTGTCATTGCCTGAAATAAAATTATTTTATTTTATTTTTATTATTATTATTAAAACATACATAATCTTGTATGATACGGAACCCCTCGTGTGCAAGTCCTACTCGCACTTGACCGGTTTTTTAACAAGAATTTTCGATAATTATTTTGCCTCTAGCTTGTAGTTTGTATACTATCCTACGACTGGGCAAAGGCCCCTTTCCGATTTCTCTACAACACCCTATTTCGTACCTCTTCGGACCATCAACTCTTAAAATACTCACTTGTATTAAAATCCAATTTGGCCATTTGCATAGCGTACAGCTCACAGTCCTTCTTGCTGAAGCTGAATATGATGACGGGCGCAAAGTTCCTCTCCATGATCATCTTGACGATGTTGAATATGTTAGTGTTGGTGTTGCCGCGCATGCCGCCCTTGCGCCCGCGCTGGTCGCCTTTGCTCGCCTCCCCGGCGTTGCTTAGCACTGCCATTGCGGTGTTGAAGTTGTCCTCTTTGAATTGGCCCTACAAATCATCTTTGCCATAAGGGTGTATATCCTCAAATAAAGACAAATTCGTGACTTATGTATATCCAACTTGACCACAAAAAAAATACACCTAGCAGGAAATATGAACTTTAGAAAGAGATAATAGGCAGTTTAAGCTTCGTAGAGCGTTGTCTCTGTCGTCAAATGAGTATATATGACGTTTTGTCGCTGATTTGTCGGTTTCAAAGACAGAGATGAAACCAATACCCTATGTAGATACGACCGGTAAGCAAGCAAACCTTACCTAGATCAAACTAACTAACTTAGAGCCAAGAACGGGACGAGTTGCGAATATAAATATGTAGTGAAAGGGACTATTTGCGAATGGGACGAGATGCGAATGGGGCGAGATGCGAATGGACCGAGATGCGAATGGGACGAGATGCGAATGGGCCGAGACGCGAACGGGACAAGATGCAAATGGACCGAGATGCGAACGGGAAAAGATGCGAACGGGACGAGTTGCGAATGGGACTTGCTGCGAATAGGACAAGCTGCGAATAGGACAAGCTGCGAATTGGTCGAGTTGCGAATGGGACGAGTTGCTAACAAACCTCAAGCCAAAGCAGTCGATTATCTCTATCCAAAGTTTGATGTGTGATCTTTCCTGCTAGGTACTGAACATGGTTTTACAGACCTTTTCGTCCACGACAAGATGGATGCCATCGCCGCCGGCGGGGAATATGTAGTGCTGCAGCGGAGTGGGGCGGTACTCCGTGTACACCACGTGGCACGGCTGCGAGTGCAGGCGGCACACCCACTCCGCGAACTGGCGTGCGTTGGGGATGGTGGCCGACAGGAACACGTAGTGCACGTTGTCCGGCAACAGGATCAGTGTTTCTGGAAACCTCATTTATAGCTTCAGTAGCTCAACAATTAAAGGGAGCGGAATGAGATTCGAAAGGTCAGCGGTTCGAACCCCCTCCTCCTCTCCCCTTCTAACCCCTGTTGCACTATTGTTGTATCTACTCCTAGCACAAGTTTTAGTTAGTCTTAGTTAGAGGGGGAAAGGAGAATATTAAGCCAAATCTAGCGGGAAGTTACGTGTGGAAGTCTCTCCGGCGTTTTGTCTGCTCTCTTATAGAATAATACTGACGTAAGTAGTATTTATTGTCACCCCATTACATGCTGTTACATCAAAATATATTTTAGAGTTTTGATTTTAGAGACAAGACAGGTAACTTTTGCTTTGCTTATTGCTTTGCATAGAAATATTATGTGGAAAGTATTTATTTTGATAAAAAGTGTCTCGCGTTGCATTGTTTTATTTCTTTAATTCCATACAAAAAATATTTAATTGTTGCTTTTAGAAAATTAAAAGAGATAAGTAAATAGTTAAAAGTTTTTTACCTTCCCACACAACTCCTCTTTCCTTGTCTCTCATGTAATGGATCTCATCAAAGACAACCCATCCAACTTCCCTCATGATTTCAGAGCCTCTATATAACATATTCCGCAGAATCTAAAATCAACAATAAATCAAATCCAAATTATAAAATAACTATTTATTAGTAATGTGGCAGATAATTACTAGGAAATGTGTATGTGAATATACGTTTAGTAGTACCTAATTATCTAGTGTCAAAGTTTGACCGAGTACAAGTACCGCACAAGCCACTTTTAATAGTTCTTCACAAGTTTCATTGGTAACAAAATTACAGTTGATGTCAGTAAAAAGAATGTTGAACCTGCACAATGTGCAATTTATCTATCTATTTGGTTGTTGCGGCAGGGAAGTGTCTGTGCCTTTGTAATATTGGTTCATCAATCTTTCTGTTCCCACAGAGTACACACAAATACATCTCTTCTACAGTCGTTAAGACATCCAGAGTACATTTCATCTGACACTAACAGTAATAATACTGAACTGCTATTTTCAACAGGGGAAAAATGACAGCTAGTGTGACGGTCCCAATCACCTCTGACTGGCTGACACTCTGTCACTATTGGCTTTTATGCATTATTGCAGAAATAATATCACAAATTCAGCCAATCCTATCAATTGAAATTGTTGTAATGTGATCACCACTTTCCCAATGGACACACAGATGCAAAAAAGTCTTATCTTCACAAGTCAAAAATTCATGAAAATGTTGATTACCTCTGTAGTCATAATAAGACATGATGCAGATGGATTGATTGTGACATCACCAGTGATGAGGCCAACATCGTGGAACTCCTCAGAAAACTCCCGGTACTTCTGATTGGAGAGGGCCTTGATAGGTGTAGTGTATATTACCCTCTGCTTGTTCTTTAGCGAAACTGCTATTGCATATCTGATGAAGACATTCAATATTATACATTTCTTTTACAGAAACAATTTTTTTATATGTTTTTTTATCGCAGGAAGATTGAAAATTGGCCATTTTTAAAGTGTAAACTCTATATAGCGAAACTGAAGGGAACAGGTTATTTTATTGCGTTATAAAGAGTTTTCGCCAAACGGAGAAAGAAAACGATATAATTTTACAAATAAGTAGTTAGTGCAAGTAGTAGCAATAAGACTATAGTAGGGAGTACACTAAGTAAACAAGTGCTGGGCAATTACAACATACAAATGAACACATTTCTAAGAAATACATTGTGCATGTACGAAATATTTACGACTATCAGTATGGTGTATAAGGTCAGTGAAATTAATGTTTATTGGGGTCTAAATAATGACGTATTGTTTTGCTATTGAGAGTGGTTGCTACGCTATATAGTGTTTCAATATAAGGGTAACTGATAGAGTATAATAATAAAAGATAGAGATTGCTAAGGTGCGAAAAGAAAGATGCAATTTACTTATTTAAACTTTGAATTAAATTAATTATGTAAAATTGGTTGTATTGAGTTCTTTACAATTTTAACATGCATTTTGTCTTATCAGAAATATTGGTACTGATTCTGAAAACAACTAAATTTAAGAGTATTTGCATCCTCTTCTTACTAATGTAATATGAAAAGGACAGATACAGTTTGACAGCTTTAAATTTAATTCAGACTTGTGACTTTAGCTGTCAGTCGCAAGCCTATTGTTTAAATTTGTAGTGTGCACTAAAATTTAGCCTTTAAATGTAAACTTCATGTTCTGTCCTTTTTTAGCAATTTAAAAAAGAAAAAGATGCAGATACTCTAAATTTAGTTTAGAGAAAAACAGCAGAATCGGCGCCATTGGAGTCTGATTAAACTCTAAATAATCTAATAATAACTCTCAATACTCTTAAAGCTTTTTTAAACATCTTATCTTATCTTATCTTTAGTATATGTCCACTACATTATGTATTATTTACAGAATTTTGGTTTTTAAATAGGTTTTAACAAATTAAAGCTACTTACTCAGCAACAACAGTCTTCCCTGCAGATGTATGAGCAGATACTAACACAGACTGTAGGTTATCTATACACATAATGGCCTCCTTTTGAAATGGATCCAGTATGAAGCTGTACTGTTTAGCAGGCTCCGTTGTGAGCGGTAAGAGAGGTGAATACTCGAGGTTTGGTGGTACTGCAACTTCATGAGTACAGCCTTCGTGTGTTTCTAGAGTATGTACTACTATTCTTGAAGCTAGAAGATCTAAGCTGTGAAGCGACAATAAAGAAATCAAAAATATTGTACATAATCTTAAGAAAAGTCATAGAGCATTGTCTCTGTCGTTGAGACCAACAAAAACGTCACATAAGTATGTGACAGAGACAAGACTCTACAAATCCGAAATCTTATTCTAAAGGTTGATGTACAATATTTCTTGCCGGCTACTGTATGTGTTGGTACATCATACAAACCAAACTATGATGAAACATTCTTATAAGCCTCAAAGAATTACAGCAAAAAGTAAAAGGGAACCCCAGTTTTAACCATAATGTTGTTAAGAAAACCAAAGTAAATGTAAGTTGCACAGTTGGGCCACTAGGAAAACTTACTTTATATCACTGGTAATTTCTCCAACATCGTCATCATCCTGTTTGACTTTTTTTGAGGTATCTGCATATATTACTTCTTCATGTGGATGCTTATTGCTAATCTCTGCTGGTTTATCTGGCACCCTACGCAATTTAGTTATTTAAGTATAAAATATAGAATAAAAATAATGTAGTCCGTGTATAGTAAAATAACAAGTGGAAATTTATACATATAAGAAGTCGGTTAAATAGCTATGTATTACTTGGTTGTTCCAAAGTTGTTTAGGAGCTTTACACAGTACATACATCAGACTTACCTGTCTAGGACTCTAGAGGTTCAAGATATGCTCTAATTTGGCAATGTGCTTTTCCAACTTTGTTTTCCAATAATATTATATTGAAACATCTGAGCTCTCAATACATTACGAGTAAAGTAACTCTAATTTTAATAATACAAATATACATAGCTAACAAATAATACACAGACACCAAAAAGTAAAATCATGGTTTATTGGGAAAATGAGAATAATTACAGGTTAGGTAAGCCACTTACGAGGATTCCTTGATGTTCGGTAGCTGAATAGAAGATTCATTTTGCGTCGGTTCATCAAAGCATTCAAATAAACTATTAATATCTGCCATTTTCTAATCAATCAAATTTTAAAACAATTTAAAAACATGTAAACAACACACGTTTCACACACATTTCCCGATTTCCAATAATTTTTAAAAGAGTACCAAGGCCACACACCAAGGTACATCTACGTTTTATTTTGATTTTTGACCTCAGACCATATATTCAATGTACTCTGTGCCTCAGACCACCCTTAGAGTATGAAGAACAAAAAAAACTGTGATGTTTAAAGTGAGTTTCACAATGGTTTCACATGGTAAAAAAACTGTGATGTTTCAATGGTTTCATGCAAATTCTTTGGTTTCAAAACGTAGTGCATAGACTACTATAATTGAGAGTTAATCATATAGTTACACAGATATGTCCAGATTTGCAACTAGCGTGGCCCCCTCAGTCCCTCTCGCTCAAGCAGATTTTCTTACTTGTGAAATGTCATTCCTTCTACACTTCACGTTGTTTGTCAATTACTCACGTACAAATACATTTTGACAAACAAAAAAAAGTGGCCACGGTGATAAGAACAAAACATAATCATTTTGTCACGTTCTAACAAGAGCTTAAATGCATTTAGCTATCTCGCTCTAACAGTAAGTGTCACAATAGGGCTACTTCTAACAGTCCTTATTCTGAGTATAGTTAATAGAGTAATACCTATAATAAATTGACGTAGTGATTATATAGGTACTTAGAAATTCTTTGATATGTACTTCTTTTCTTTGGTTTCAATTTTATTTCTGGTCGGTGTTTGAAATTTTCAGTGCCATGCCAGGCATAGATTATCTACGGTGCCAGGGCCCGTAAAATAAATTTTTAAAAAAAGCAATGTGGTTATTATGATTTCCCTGGATTGATTTCCAATTAGATAAATTAGGTCTAAAAAGGCCTATTCAACGAGTATATGGGCCTATTCAATCAATCAATCAGCCTGTTTACATCCACTGCTGGACATAGGCCTTCCCTAGAGCACGCCACCACCACGATCCTCCGCCTTCCTCATCCACCCACTTCCCGCTACCTTCTTAAGGTCGTCAGTCCAGCTGGAGTTTGGGAGGTCCCACACTGGGCTTGCCGATACGCGGTCTCCACTCCAGAACACGTCTGCCCCAGCGGCCATCGGTTCTGCGGCAGACGTGGCCAGCCCACTGCCACTTCAGCTGGCTAATTCGTTGAGCTATGTCAGTCACTTTGGTTCTCCGACGGATCATTCTCAACTCAGTCTTTGAGCTTTATCACTCGTCTCGGCTAGTACATCGATACACACTACATCGACATGTATATTTCGGGTTCTCATTTGCTTACTCAGCAGGAAATGTGTGAGATCCACGTGAGATCACTCGATTTATTTATGAAATTGTGTCGTCGCCAGCCATGTTGGTGTGGAGAAAATGGTAATTTGAACCTAGCTTTTCAGTACCTAAGTATTTTGTCACCTGGAGTCTGTATTTTTGTCACAGAAGTGTGATGTGTATAATTCGCGACAGGTCGAGATGCCAATCGGAGTGTAGACGTCCCCGCTGCCCGCACAACCGCACGTCACCCGCGCTCGGCCGCACCGCGTTAGCGTCCCCACCCCGATTAGCATCTCCACCTGTCGCATACCTACTATGTCTACAATCATGATATTTAGCAGTTAGGAAGCAATGTCTTTAGTACAAGAAAAATCTGAACACCCGTGAGTTTTGTGGTTAAATCGCAAAAAAATTAAGCAGTGTTATTACTTTTACGATGGTACGGAAACCCTCTCGTGTGTGAATCCGACTCGTACTTGACCGATTTTTTTTCAGACTGACGCAATGGAAGAACAAGCGACAGCGCTGGCTAAGATGGCGCAAGCGACGGTGATGAAGTCCAAAGCTATGGAGAGAATGGCTCGAGCGTCACATAAACAGGTATGTATGTGTGACTTGTATCACTACCCATATTATAAATGTATTGCTGTATCTTTCATAATGCTCCCTACGGAAAATGATAGCACTAGATTTGGACCTGTCAATTTACGAGTCTTATTTGTTACCATTTTGTTACTGTTTATAAGTGGTTATAAGTTTGAGAGATAATTCAATGAAATTCTTATGTAAAACGATTAGGAAGTATTAAAAATTATACTATGGTGATTTTAGGCTTTGGCTGTGGACCGGTTGGCTGGGGCGTTTGAAACGATAGATACTTATGTATATGATGTAAGAAATGCAGTTATAAGCATCGACTACACTATTAAGAAAAGCTTCACTACGAACTCGACACAACATAGGCAAAATATTCTGTACAGTTAAATTATAATTATGGTATATTATGATATTTGTTTTTGTTTTTTTTAATCGAAATGACCTGTATTTATTTTCCAACAACCTTAAAGTTGCTTATTTATAAAAGTTAATTTGTTCATTGGACTTGGGACTGTTTAAAAAAAAGACTTATTAACATTTTTTTATTAGGTAGGTAACTAAATAAAAAAATGAAAAATCGTATCGGGCCTCGCTCTTTTAGAGTTCGGTACATAATTTCTTCAGTATTTATTGTTTAAATACAGCATATTATGGGTACATAATATACCGAAATTTCATATTATTCCTAACTAGTTTAGTGTTTGAGAATGGTCTCAATTTTGTGATGGGATCTATCACATAATATCATTACCTAAGTAGTTTGTAAGCTGTGACCAAAACAAACATTTTTTTTGAGTTTTATTTAATTAAATAATAGGTATCTAATTAAAAATAAATTGTTTATAATTATGTACGGAACACTAAAAGAGCGAGGCCCGAATCGCACTTGGCCGGTCTTTAGAAATAGGACGGTAGAATGTGAATGGGGTATTTTGATTTGATTCTAAAGTAGGTACCTAATAATAAACTTACAAATATTTACAAAAATTTTATTCAGTTGATAAGTGCAATAAAAATGCATTTAAATTTTGCATTTCAAATTCCGCCATAAAAACGCTTTCCTCTTAGGTTGAGAGCCATCATGCCGTCACACGGATTGGTAAGCAACGGTGTTTTCTTAGTGAAATACATTACAATTTCAATCCATGTGACGTCACAGTCGCAATTAACATGGCGGCTACGGTATCATGCGTTTTGGGTATTTGTAGAACAGATAAAAAAAGTGAAATCTTTTAAAATTCATTATTGACAATGCACAGCTGAACAGAACTGAGAAAAAATATGATTTTATTATTAGGTAGATTCTAAAGATAAGTACTTTTCGTTAATTGGACATCAATAGGTAGATGTTAATTGATGTAAAAGCACAAAAAATAAACAAAAACATCTTGATAAAAATTGCGTGTTTCATTTCTAATCTATTTTTATTGCTTACTATAGAAGTGAAGTAGACAAAGATAACTGCTTACGTTAGCTATCTTATCATGTGCGATATCACTTATTATCAGTTTAAACGAAAACTGCTCCAGTTCTATGCGTCAGTGCATTTCCAGATATTACGAATAAGTCAGGATGCATACAATGGTAGTAATTAATACGAAATCATGTGGGGGTTAATATTGTTTGGGTTGTGTTGGTTGCATTTTGGGTTTTGTGGGACTACGGTTTGTCCTAAAGAATGTGACTGTGATATGGACAATGGGCTAAACAGGGCCGTGTGTGTGGACCAAAACATTGTCAGCGTGGACGTGGGAGTGCCTAAAGAGGTCCAAGTGTACAGTTTGAGCCGAAATGTTATAAATGAATTGGACAACTTTTGTTTTAAGGTAGGTTTTTGTTTTCTTACTATTTGTTTGCATGTAGATAATCAACAACAATAAAGTAGTTGAAACAAAAGTGAATATTGGCTTCTAGCAAGACAAACGCGTCCCATATTAGGCAAACATCATTATAACTTCCCATCAGCGCGACCGGGGTGAATCGTCGCAACTACCTTCGGCGGTGTTCCCATTAGATTACAACAGGGTTATTCAATGGGCGGACCAAACTCCTGAAAGGCCTTCAACGCATTGGTGGTTCCTCTGATACTGCAAATGTTCATGGGCAATGGTAATCACTTAACATCAGGTAACCCGCTCGCTCGTTTGCTCGCCATTTTTATTTAAAAAAAACTGCATCAAACGAGTGCAATTTAATTCGCCAATGACGTTTGACATTGATTAGTTCTACATTGCTGATTCACTAAGCGATGTAAAAATCTTTTTTCGGAGCATACCTTCAATGGATTAAAATTATGACAAATGAGCTTGATGGCTTTCATTCAGTGATGATTCTGCTTGGATGTATATGATTCTGGGTTAGCAAATAACTCCCCAGGGTGTGCTTGTGGTGAAGTGTGTGCTTATGATAATCATCAACGCATCGACGGCTCACTACCGAGCACGGGACTACTCTTAGAATGTGAAGGGTTTGGCCATAGTCCACTACACTGGCCAAGTGCGGATTGGCAGACTTCATATATATATATATTTGAGAACATTATGGAGAACTCTGGGGTAGGTTGTTTTCGTTCCTTATAATTATAAAAATAAATACTAATCGACGAGGTTTACTTATCTACTAGGCGTAATATTAATAAAAACAATTTGATCTTGATTTCAGGAAATTGGATACAGTTCACTGAGGATCTTAGATTTGTCGTACAATCTTATATTCTGGATTGGTTTACACGCTTTCGCCGGGTTGAACGATCTAACCAACCTAGACCTCAGCAACAACAGACTCAGGTTTATAACATCAGATGTATTTTGGGAGACTCCGAAGTTGGAAATATTGGATTTGTCATCTAACGTTTTTGAGACAGTGAAAAATGAACCGTTTATAATGCATGAAAAGTTACAAGTAAGTTGAAATTTGAAATAAATACATAACGTCGCTTCCGTTCTTACATCACGCACATACCTACCTAAGTCTAAATTAGCAACTTTACAGGACAGCGCGAAAACGCATGATTTGAAGTTTGAATTGTTTGAGGAATAGGTATAGTACGCGGCAGCTAGAGATGGCAATCCGGGTAAGAAGCGGGGAGGACGCCCCGCACACCCACACTATCCCGCGCCGGGTTAGTGCGTGGGCTGTGCGGGCGTGCGGGACGTCCGCACCCCGATTGCCATATCGACCTCTCGTGTACTATACCTACTATGCTAGGCTAGGACTGTTTTTTTATTCCTTTTGAGTTTCTACTTGACGTTTACTTCTTTCCGATTAGCCCAAAGACTCTAGCGAATGGCATCACTTATCAGCAAAAAATTACTTAAATACATGCTTTTAGAACTTAAGCAATGATAAGTGTTGCCTTCATTGAGTTCGTAAGTCGAAATTCTTAACTTAATGGAACGATAAAATTGATAGGTGTTTATTGTAATAATTGCTGTTCCAGGTCCTTAATCTTAACAACTGCCGCATTAAATCGTTACCAGAACGACTATTCAGTAGACTGCCCAATTTAAAGAAGCTAGACCTAAGCGAAAATTATATCGTCACCATCACGGTAGCTGTACTGAAACCCATACGAAAGTTGGAGAGATTAGAACTAAGAAATGAATACTGGCAGTGCAACCCCGATTTTATCGCCGTCGAGACGTGGATACATTCTCACAATATTAAATACGAAAAGCAATGCAAAAAGAAGTCTTTCCGGAAATCTGAGAAAATTATATCCATGGTAATCGAACGAGAGTCAGTGGATATTGATAAAGTATGGAATATAACTGTTGAAAATAAAACTTTACCAGCGAAGCCGAACGATACAAAACCTTTGACGCCGTTCCAGAAATTCGATCGGGACTTTTCCGCCGTTCAAGCTTTTGTGATTGGTGTTGAAATCGGTTTGGCGTTGGGCATACTCGGGACCTATTTGTGGTTACGATGTGCGTGTTCGTGCAGGAGTTTGTTTTCCCGTCCGCAGGCTCAACGACGCCGTAGGAACCGGAGAACTGAATGTGATATACGAGCTAATTTACTTTGGAATAATGTTATAAGCCCAGATTTAGAGACTCCACCGCTGTATCGAAGACAGCTATCTCTACCGGAGCGAAATCCACCGTTTCCCATATTTGGCATCGCTGGTCTACAGGTGGACGCTATACGCGAGGATCGAGGGGACACACCACCTCCTCCATACAATGAATGTCGCTTGAATATTTAAAACTTAAAATTATGAATGCAAAAAAGTGTGAATATCCGGTCACCTTTTACATCCCATCTATTAAAGCGATTTTGCCTAAATTTGGTACAGTACGCGAAAGAAAGTAATGCCTACATCGACATTTAAAAGGAGATAGCAGATTTTTAGAGCGTTGTCCCTGTCATTGAGACCGACAAAACGTCATATTGGTATGAGTAACAGAGACAACGCTCTACAAAGCTGAAATATCATTCTAAAGGCCGATGTATATTACTTTCTGCTGCGTACTGTACAGAGATAGCGTGTATACTGGAGACGGCTTTCATCCCGGAAAACCAAGCTCTCACGGGATTGAATAAAAGACCTAAATCTACGCAGACATCATTTAATTAGGTACCTAATTTAAAAATATACCTACCTGTTTTTTTTATATAAATAGTATTAGGACAGGTAAGCGAAAACAATTTGCTGTCGCTGCCTTGTGTACAATGGACTATAATGACTGAAAAGTATTGCGTAATATTGTGATATTATGTATTTGTCCTGCTCTGCGAGTTGCGACTGAATAAAATTGAGTGTCCCTACAATTAGTAAAATTATGTACTTATCTAAGTAATTAAATGTATTATAAGATAAGATTTGTAAGTTATTTTAATTAATCAAACAGAGCAAGGAGTTTATTACCAAAATGGACAACAAATTGTTTTTTTACAATAGAATAGAAATATTTTTTATTCAATTAAAAACAAGTACTTTTGAATCGTCAAATGCATGTATCACTGGAAAATCAAAATAAAACAAATATTCGTATGAGAAGCAAAAATATGGAATATTTTATTCACTTCATAAATACCATTATCACATTCGCTTAACACAATGATTTATAAAATTTGTTAATTTATTATAAAAAAATCATACGCTTAGTCAGACTCGTAAAATAGAATTTAATATAAATTCTTTATAAACTAAACAGATAATTTGGGTAACTATATAAAACTTTTGTACATCAAATAACACAACCTCATGGCAATAATTGAACGACAAAAATTACTATGGCATTTCATGGCGAATTTAATAACAGCTTCCATTTCACACAATACTTATAAGATTTTTAATTTGAATCCATCAGCACAAAAGCAATCTAATCTACACTATTTCAAAATAATGTTTCAGTTTTCTCAAGACGTTTTAATAACATGCCCTTATTTTTCTGTTTTCTGAAGTTAGGCCACTTTTGCGCTACTTCCAATTAGCCAATAAAATTTCACATTACCTGTTAGGCCTCATTCCTTTGTATTCGTTGTTTTAACATACCCTTTATTGAACTAGTAATTATAAAATATGTAAAATCTATAGGTAATTATAAATTATACATTTTATAAATATTTTTCAAAAATCATAGTTTGTTTGAATAAAAATCTATGAAATAAAATAACTTCATGTGTACGATTTGCAACGAAAAGTATAAATTGTATAAGAATAAATGTTTAAATAGAAAAATTTCATTAATTAACATTTTTTACAAAAAAGGAATGTACAGATTGTATCAAAAGGTTTATTAAACATTGGTAATATAATAAGTATATTATTAAACATACCTATAACAACATTAACACTAGTTTTAAATGAAAGAAACAAACGTTCCGTCGCCGTCGTTTTTGATCATAAATAAAATACTATTTTGTCGAAAAGTATATTTTCATTCAGGCATATTTCATGCAGGATACTTTCGCTGCGTTCAAAACATCGAATTTGACAGAAAAATTAATGCCACGATATTTTTCCGCACGAAAAAAACTGCGCGTTTGCAACTATCCATTGGATAATAAGGGACATAATATTATTACGTCCAATATGTAAAGCCAATTAAAACCTAAAGCAATATTTTACAGCACAAATGTGCACTTACGCGTATAATAATTCATATGTGGATTGAGTGATTTATCTAAAAAAATCAACAAAAAAATTGGTTATTTACTTATGCTAAATTAAATTAGTTTATAGAATGCAGAGTACTGCAGAGAATTGCGTAGCACTCGTCGTCACTAAGTAAAGCCAACTTTTGTCTTGAAAATCATCAATTCTACTTCTTCTTCTTCTTCATTCTGGGCTGGTTTCCGCACTTAAACGTTTCCGTCTGTTGTGCGTGCATCACCCCTCCCCGCCGAAGTCTTCACTCCAGCCATCCATCATCAATTCTACTTATGATTGTGTCTATTTTCGGTTGAATACATATCTGTTAACTTAACTAGATTGACAGGTCTCAATGTAGTGCTATCCTTTTCTGCAGGGAACTTTGTGAATAGGACAGCAAAACTGTCCTATTCACAAAGTTACCTTGGCTGAGGTCTGTTGAGCGTGCTTTGACTTTGCTCAATCTTTGCTTAGAGTTAGAAAGAGACAGATTTATGTCTGCCATACAACTAGCTTGTTTTAACTGCGACTTAAGTTTGAGCACAGTCAAAGTACGCACTGTAGTTGTCGGCCTTAAACGTGTCGATTGTTTGTGTTCAATTTTAAATGCAAAAAAAAGTTAATGCGACTGTGACTGTTAGTGCGTCCAACACGATACTTAATTTTAAAGCTAAATATTAATCATTTGGGCTCATATTGCGGTATAAGAAAAAAACGAAAGAAATACGAAACATCATTAATAAAAGCACGATCAAAGATTTGAACATTTACAATTTATGTATTTCTACACATTAGACGAGTCCTTCCGAACAAATTTTTTTGTGGGCTGCACTTGTTTTTGCTTATACAAACTTAGAACACCATTTTATTCGGAATAAGCGTTCCATACATTTAATTCAATATATTGCGGACTACCCCCTAAGAATACTACAAACTTAATTAGGTATCACTTATCAGGCACATCATGGCATGTTCCTTATCAAACGGTAGTTTACTTTTACCACCAATGTAGACAAAATAGAGAGATAACAGTAGGCTTAAGGAATTACATCTCCAACGTTGGTAAAATTCGAGCATCGAAGCACTTGGCGCTACAGCAAAAAGGACCTTTAACTATTCGCAAGGTTTGGAGCGCTGGCAGTTCATACATTTACAGCCAGCACTCCAAACCTTGTGAACATAAAATCAATGGTACTGAATTTTCGACTTTAAACCAAGGGAATTACGCCCATTTTACTCTGATGTTATTATGTTTCGAAACTAATTCTATCAACGTTAGTGAGATGTAAAATTTTATGCTAAGCCTACAGAAAGCGCAATTAATTATAAATAATTAATTAATTAAATTGTCATACTTCTATTCACTCAAACCTTTTGGAGTACCTTTAAAGACGCGTTCACACCAACAAAACTTTTACCGTAAAGAGTATTTTAGTCTAATCTTTTTCCATGTAGATGTCTGTACTGACGATACAATAATTTTCGCCAAACACGACGTGCAAAGCACAATCTTATTGGTGCAAACCCGAATTTATATTACGTCTACTTAGACTGAGGGTGAGATCTACAGAGCGCACTCTGACTTAGCTTAGACTTAAGACAGAGTTAAAACGAAACAGAGCTAGCTATATCTCTCACATAAATCTGTCTCGTTTTAACTCAATCTTAAGTCTGAGCAAAGTCAAAGTGCGCTCTATAGATCTCAGCATTAGATTTATAGAGCGTACTTTGACTTTGCTCAGACCTATTAGAGTTAAAATGAAAATGTCAGATATAACACTGTCTTGCTTTAACTGTGAAGTCTGAGCAATCTCAAGTACTCTACTGATCTCAGCCTTAAGACAAGTTCTATCTCTTGGACGATCTAACCTATGGACTTGTAACGCGCCTAATATTACGAATAAAAATTTCTGTCACTTTTGGTGCGGGACGAGGAAACACTACATAGACAACTTGACACACTCACTCAACAAAGTTTTGTGTCATTATTAACACACACATATCTAAATCTTCAACACTACTACATTTTACGCACACTAATAAGTTATATACATCAACATACAAAGACATTACGAGTGTAAGACAGTCAAATTGATTTGCGATGCTACCGTATCGATATTTTAAAATATATCGATAGTTTTTCAGAAACAAAAGTAGAAGTAAGAATTTATTACTCGTATTTAATTACTTAAAACCAGTGTTTGGTCAGCGTAGCGTATTCTTGCATACATTCACCTCACTTAATAGGTAATTATCCCAAAAACTAATAATGCAACGTAAAAATAAGAAAAATATTTATTTAAAAAATATGCACATACTTTTTTACTTATTTTATATCATTTTTAATCTTTTGTATTTTTTTATATAACGAAATTTTCATTTAAAATTTCGATAGTGAAAATGTGCTTATTAATGACTTATATTATTATATAATACAAAATAAACCTGACCGCGCAAAAACCTACCAAACATAATTAGTAGGTATATCAATCAATAAAATGTTTTTTTCTTTCCAATCAATCATTTATTTATTGCACATTGGGTTTACATGGTAATTCCAATATGGTGTACTCTTTGTCCAAAAAAATTAAATGTAAGTTATTAAATATTACACGTATTGCCCTTACAAATTAGCAATGCAAAATTTTCTCAATACCTGCCGCTTTTACCCCACAGCAAAATTCCATAAGACAGATATGATACTATGAAAATAAATTAGTAAACACACACGGTGGCCTCTTCTATTTTTAACACGTCATTATTTACCATTAGGTTAATGTTATGTATATTCTTGGCGATTCTCTCTGTAAAAATATCGAAATCTGTAAAAATAAAACGATTATGATAAATTATTACCTAATCCTCATCCTTGAGAAAGGTACACCTTTTAGCTACAAATTACCCAGTTCAGAGACACCCTACCCCGTTTCTCGCCTATCACTAAAATTGCGTTGCTTTAATATTTTTTTAAATGTATTAAGTACGTGAAATCACAGAAATCGACCAGTTTTATTACAAGTATAGGTAGCGAAAAAATTGTGGTAATTAATAATAACTATTCTTTACTTGACTTGAAGACGGTAATTTAGTCGTTAATAATAAAGAAAATGTTTTCATCGATATCGATAATCGAACCACAATCACTATCACATGATTCTTAAAAATCGAACCTTATGTCCTATGCAATTAAATCTAATACTGAAAAATTTGGTAAAAATAACACAATAGTCTCGTGGGGAGTGCGGTATACTATAGACGGAGAGCCAGGGCCCAAAATACTGTTTGAATTTACTAAGGCTAATTTTTTTATAGTTCATTAGAATGGTTGCGTACACAAACATACTGCGGTCAGTCAAGTGAACCTGAGAACAGTGACTCAGGTGCGCTATCAAAGGTGTCGTACCTGCGAGGTAATAAAATGAATTTACTAAGGCTGAAAATTGATATATAACTTGTATATTGCATATAAATAAAAGTTGTAATGGTTAGACAGCAGAATATGGGGACAGAGCTGGTCAGTATGCGCAAAAAATTAGCCTTAGTAAATTCAAACAGTTTTTTGGGCGCTGGCTCTCCGTCTTTAGTATACCGCACTTCCCACGAGACTAGTGTTATTTTTACTACTACGTAATTTCATGCTGTTCACGCGTATTCAAATTTTAACCTAATTTGTATATAACGAGGGTTGCAATTGTTTAGAAAAAACAAAATATAGTCTCGTGAGGAGTGTGACTCGTTTCTACCGAATTATTACGTACTCAATTACTGAATCGGTAAAGTTCTCGATTGTTATTTTATTATAATAATTTATGTAATTTAATTTATAGAAAGCGTTTATTACACCAAAAATACTTACTTATGAAATGAAATTCCATATTTTTGTAAATTTGATGTGTTTGATTTGTTCTTGCACTCACTAACGGCACAAACAGGCATTTTTCACCCAGCGTGTAAGACGTCGTCACACATCGAAAACGATTCTGACAATGACAAAATCGATTCCGCAAACAGTGTTTATAAACGCAGTGGATTAAAAATCCATTACTATTGACAGAGGGGAATAATCATGCGAGGCGCGTCCTTAGGTTAGATCGTCCAAGTTCTATCTATTTGCAGGTATAGTGATATCTAGTGGTACGTATACCATTTAATTGACCTTATGTAAGGAGATTCTCTAAACATGGACGTTCTCGTTCTCCGCCGCGAGCTGGCTGATGTTGACGTATTCAGGGTTCTGTGAGAACACGTCGTCCAGCTTGCTGAAAGTGGGTCGCAGGTCGGGGCTGTACGCCCAACAGTCCAGCATCACTTGGTAGATCTCATCCGGGCAGTCTTCGGGCCTTTCGAGCCGTTGACCGCTTTCCACTACTTGTATGGCCTGTGGAAATAATACGTAGTTGAATATCATTGCTGCAATTAACATCGGACCACACAAGTTAGAGGCCTTTTGTTGATCGGGCCACTTGCCTTGTAACATAAACTGTCAATGGTGGTACTCACCTCGATGCCCCTCATCTCGCCATACGGCTGCTTGCCATACGAGAACATCTCCCACAGAGTGACGCCGTAGCTCCACACGTCGCTCTTGTGGCTGAACGTGCCGTAGTTGTAGGACTCGGGCGCGTACCACTTGATGGGCCACTTGCCACCGCGACTCGCCTTGTAGTACGAACTGTCAGTGGACAGTGCGCGCGATAAACCAAAGTCACTGATTTTGGCTTGATGTCTGTAGAAAAAATGTTAAATACAGCCATCGGATTAAGTGGTGGGAGGTCGAGGTGACTGACTGCAGTAACACAGGACCGCAAGCACTAGCGAAGGTTGGAGGTTTTTATCGTGAGATGTTAGACTTTAATTCACGATTATAAATAAGAGGTGTTGGAGGTAAAAGCGGTAATAGCTTAGTGATTAAGACGGTTCGGTCTCTCATTCGGCGGGTCCGGGGTTCGATCTAGCAAATGCAACTCTAACTATGAATGCCCTTTAGGCATTCATGTTTCCTGCCGAGTATAACCTGGTGGATTGTGATCTAAAGTTTAGATTCATAGAGGACACCCATGTTTAGTTATGGGCCGGCGGTGGATAAAGAAGGCATGACGATATTTTCGCGCACAAACAACCCGATTTTCAAAATTTACATTACCAGCCAGAACTTTGCTTATTGCAGGGAATGATGTAAATATTCCATTTCAGTTCAAACACACAACTTGATTTCCAACACCATTTAGAATAACTAACCTGGAAGCCAGCAGGATATTCCTGGCGGCGAGATCACGATGCACGAATCGCCGTCTCTCCAGATACCTCATCCCGGAAGCGACCTGCCACGCCCATAACCGCAACTCGTAACCCGGCGATGCTTTCTCCGCTTTGCTTAACAGGAAATCTAGTAACGAACCCAGGGGAACTAACTCTTGGACCATAGCGAGGGGAGGGCCCTGGAACAACAATTAATTAAATTAGAAATGTGGTAGACTTTGAATAACTATTAATAAAATAAGAAGTGTGGTATTTTAAACATCAACTAATTAGAAATGTGGCGAATTTTGAACAATCATTACTTAGAAAGGTGGCGGATTTTGACTAACAATGAATTAGAAATTAAAAGTCCAACCGTTTAACCGATTTAAATGAAACTAGCTTATGCTCGCGATTTCGTCCGCGTGGACTACACAAATTTTAAACCCCTATTTCACCCCTTACGGGTTGAATTTTCAAAAATCCTCTCTTAGCGGATCCCTACGTCATAATAGCTATCTGCATGCCTCAGCCCGATCCGTCCAGTAGTTTATAAGCTGTGCGTTGATAGATCAGTCAGTCAGTCAGTCAGTCATTTTTTCCTTTTATATATTTAGATAGCTTGAGTCTCGGAAATTGACATAGGCAAAATTTTTATCCCAGAAAATCAAAGATTTTTACATACATACAGGATACAGGATTTTTAATAAATCTGAATCCACAGGAATCATTTAGTTTTAAAAATAAATGACTCTTACCAAAGAGACGCCAATAAGCCGCACTATACACCGATGCTGCAGCGACATCATGAGCTTGGCCTCGGACAGGAACTCTTGCTTGTTAGTGTCGGTGTGTTGCACGTGTAATGTCTTCACTGCCACATGTATGGGGACTTGGTCCGGCGGCGAGTACACGGCTCGCAGAACGGAACCGAATTCACCTTCGCCTAGCACCGTGCCTAATGTTAATTCGTTGAACGGTATGAACTCTGGAAATAAAGATGTAAACATAAGTTTAACTATTCATTTTATATTCTACGTATTATATTAGTATTTGGAAGGGTAAGATTGTGACGGCATGGTTAGTTAAAATTAAGTGCGTTTCGGCATTTAATAATTATAATTTTTCCAATTTATTCCAAAATTCATTAAAAACTGAACTTTATATATATTTGCATTGAGGAACAAACCTAAATTAATCATATTTTGTGGCCAAATAATTTTTAAAATTAATTTTGATCAATCGATTATGACTGAGTAAACACTTCTAAAATAATACATAGGTATTATTTTTATACTAGCTTATGCTCGCGACTTCGTTCGCGTGGACTACACAAATTTCAAACCCCTATTTCACCCCCTTAGGGGATGAATTTTCAAAAATCCTTTCTTAGCGGATGCCTACGTCATAATAGCTATCTACATGCCAAATTTCAGCCCGATCCGTCCAGTAGTTTAAGCTGTGCGTTGATAGATCAGTCAGTCAGTCAGTCATTCAGTCAGTCAGTCAGTCACCTTTTCCTTTTATATATTTAAGATTACCCAACTCATTTTTTTTGAAAGAAAATGGAGGAGTGCCACATCAAATTGGAACATTTAAAATTGTTAATTTTTTTAATAAAAGTTTACTTATTTTATTAATAGCGCGAGACCCAAGAAAAAGCGTTTTTTTTTTAAATTCTTGTTACCTTGCAGTGTGGATAGCTGTCCTTCGGAATTAATGGATATCTCATTGTAATTCTCCGCCAGTGTAGCTACTGCGCTGTTGTTGACGGGCACTTTGTATGTGTCGCACTCACTGGGTGCTTCGTCGTTGTTGTTCATACTGTCGTTGTTGAAATCCGACGAGAACGAGAGGTTTCTGGTTAACAGTTCGAAGGCGTTGTTGTTAACCGATTGGTTGTCGTTCAATATGTCGTGTTTAACTAACGATAGGGATTGGTTCAACGCTACTCGACTTGGTGATGCCTTCTTGGTCCGTGGCATGGTGGAAAACTGTGAAAAAATTATCTTATTAATTTTAAGACCTGAGTTATATAATAGTACATTATGGTACAAGTGTGTAATGTTGGTGATTACCGCTGAAGTGCCATTGAGACCCGAGCCGTTAGGTGAGGGACTTAAGATAGCCGAGGACGGTAATCATCAATACACACGTTTATCAAACGACGTTATCAACTCTGTCAGTCAGTCAGTCAGTCAACTTTTCCTTTTATATATTTAGATTATGTACAAACCTCAGGTAGCGGTGGTTTAGGCTTGGGAGGCACTGGCGTAGTCAGTTTGGTGGGGAGACCGTCTGGAACAGTACTGTAGTGTTCTATTAGCCTCTCCAGAGATTCTAGATAAGGTCCGTCGTCTATGAACAGCCAATCGTTCTGTAACAAGAACATTTTATTAAATATCTGCATTATTTAATTCATTTTAGGTCCATCTTTAGGAGTCTTGTTACTTTCTTGCCAAAGGCGTGCAGCTCATAGAGGCATAAAAGCGTTGCTTACCCTAGAAATAGTTACCATAATTGAAATATTTCAATGATCGTTATTTTTTAGCCAGTACAAAACTTATTAATGTCTGCCCTGGCTCTAAACCACGTGCACGCCACTGTTGCTTGCCGTATTCCCGTAAATTCTAGTGTCGAAAGGCTTTTTACGGTTCTGTTTTCCTGGTACAATTGTGTCCATGGTATTCGGGTACACACACATGTGGTTACATTTAGGAGTACGGGTCGCCTCCTCGCGGTTCAGTTTCTCTGATCCTTAGGCCTGTATTTCTCGGTTCAAAAATTGATAAAATGGCCAAATATTAGGTGCAGTGCTTGTTTTACCCTACACTTTACTTTAGAATCAATTGCTGTTCAGTTTCAAGATGTTTTTATTTATAAGTAGTTGTTTGTTGTTTAAGGATAATATGATTATGGGAAGACACTGGCACCGATTCCGTTGTCTTTCTCTTAACTAAATTTAGAGTATCTGCATCCTTTTCTTTTTAACAATGCTAAAAAGGGACAGAACACGAACTTAACATTTAAAGACTCTAAATTTTAGTGCACGCTACAAATTTAAACAGTAGGCTCGCGACTGTGCGCTAAAATCACGGGTTTCACCATCTAAAAATTAAATTTAAAACTGTCAAACTGCGTCTGTCCTTTTCATATTACATTAGTAAGAATGCGAATACTCTAAAATTAGGTTGTGCTCAGAATCAGTACCAATGCCTCATGAAACACAGTTTTCACTATAAGTCCCGCAAATTGCTATTGCGTCAATAGGAATATAATATAGTCAAAAAAAGGTAATCTTCTCACCTCTTTCCTTATAATGAAATGGTACGGCAAGTTTTCACTGAGCATAGTAAGCACGTAGGCGCCAGTGTGCCTCTCACTGTAGCGCACTAGGAAGACGCCGTCGGAAGCCCTGTCGCGTATATTGTGGTGCTTGCAGTACTCCTCTAGAGTGCGGACCGCCTCGTCCCGATTGAGCGTGCCGTGGTACCACTGACTCTTCGTGGTGTTTGGCTGTTCGGGTATGTGGTTTTCTGTAACAACAAAATCATATTCATTTTCTACTAGCTGAGGCCTATACGCGTGGATTTAGGTATTACAAAATCCTGTGGAAACTCTTTGATTTCCAGGGATAAAAATTAGCCACTCTCTAGAGTATGTCCCTCTCCAGGGCTTTAACTATACTCATTAAAAAAATCACGTCGATCCGTTGCTCCGTTGCGACGTACTTGAAGGACAAACTAACAAACCAACAAACAAACACACTTTCGCATTTATAATATGGGTATTTGATGTATTTTAGTCTAGTTCTTTGTTAGTAGCTCAACTACTTTTGGCTAAAATCAAACTAGGTACAGTACGCGACAGAAAATATTGTATATCCTGTAGAAAGAGATAGCGGTTTCGCAGAGCATTGTCTCCATCATTGAGACTGACAAAATGTCACACAGGTATGAGTGACAGAGAAAAATTTTGTTCGTTTGGGCATATCTTGTTATTTATATCGATGATTTATAGCATTATTTTTTTGGCATCGCGACATACATATAACACCACTTACTGAGTAATTGGTAGCATTCTGTGTGTCCAGAATGTTTGGCTAGTTGAGCAGGAGTATCGTGAGCTAATGTTCTAGGGTGGGCTGGCGCCTTTAGTTTTAGCAAGACCTGTAAGCAAAATGTCACTTTTATCATCATTATTATTATATATATATTATATATTATGATATTTAATATATATATTTTATATTATATTTATTATATACAAGAGGAATCATTGCAGAAATATACTGACAAAGCTGAGAAGTGAGCAAAGTTTTGATTGTGCAAGTTATAATGTGTACATTGTACCATTTTTCTATATTAATGGCGAGCAAACGAGCGGGCGGGTCATCTGATATTAAGTGACTACCGCCGCCCATGAACATTATTGTAGCACCAGAGGAACCGCGAATGTGTTGCCGACTTTTCAGGAATTTGTTGATCTGTCCCTTGAGTAACCTCATGTTGACATCGAATGGGAACACTAACACAATATTCCAAACATGCACCGAAGATATTTTTATATTCTGTGATAGACACACCTGGCGCCTTTGTTGCTCTACGCTTCCATCTATTTGATTAAACATGACGTATTAAACGCATTACCCAAAAAAATCATAAATTTATAGATAGGTACAGATAAGAAAAGCTCATACATTCTTATTTTGAAAAGTGAAGACAAATTTCGTTTGTGTATACACGCATGCGCGTAGCGCGGTGCTTACGCATCTTTGAGTAGCACGAAATCTACGAGCATGCTTCAAAACATGGCTCATTACCATACCAGTCTATAGTTGTTGCGCATTATAGTGCACAGTAAGTACCTTTATACAGTCTATGTGGCCCCTCTGCGCTGCGTCGTGCAGCGGCACCTTGCCGGTGGGCGCGTGCCGCATCTGGTAGTTGGCGCCGCCCTTCGATATCAGCAGCTCGGTCGTGCTCGGCAAGTTGTTTTGGCAAGTGTACTAGAAATATTGAGGATAGATAAAATGACAATCCCAGCATTTTTAAGTGGCTTCTAAAAGGAGGAAGCTCTACCTATATACCTATTTTTTGTCATTGTCAGTTATCCATCAAGTCCATAATGAGAAGCTGGCGAACAAAACTATTTTCTATTTTATAACTATTATATATTTTTTTTATTATTTTATAAAACGGTGTAGTTACACTTCTGATCAAAATATTTTTTCTTTAATCTGGATCTTTTTAGTCCACTGAGTACAAATCTAAAATTATTTCCAAGAAGAACGGCCTAAGGCCCGGACTCCACCAGAGCGGAGATGTGCGGAGATGTCTGAAGTGCAGACGAGAAGAGATGTTTTTCAGCAAGGGTATATCCACCAAAGCTGTGCGGAGATGCGTGCTGGCTAGACTGGAGCGGAGATGTGTGCTGGCTAGAGCGGAGATTTCTGCTTGCTAGAGCGAAACTGAGCGAAACTGAAAGGGGGCGCAAAAACCTGAAAGCTGTTGAAGCTTTCTTATAGGTTTTTGCTCCCCCTTTAAAATTGAATTTCGTGTCCATTGTTACGTTATGTTTTGTTCGCCAGCTCCAATATTATCAAGGTTATTATGAGCTTAAAATGTCTATAGAATGAGTTACGAAAGTTGAAGTGTCTTAAAATCAACTACTTCCAGTGTGGTCTTTAAAAATAGGATCTTACATGTAACGGCGTGTATCCAAAGGAATCCCGGACATTGACGGTGGCGCCACTCTCTATAAGCTTGGCCAGGATTTTGTCCCGCCCAGCCCTCGCGGCTATATGTACAGCAGTCTGCCCGTCCTGGTTCTTTGCGTCCCGGCTACGGTAGCCGTACGCGAGCAGTTGAGATACTATGTTGAAGTCACCTGCTTCTGTCGCCCTGGTGAAGGAAACAAATATTAATGGTCTAACAATACACTACAAAAACTTAAACAATGTTCAAACTAGCCCTAAACACGCGCGTTTGCATTGGCTAAATGTGTTTAACGTTTGCTCAAACCGCGTTTAAAGTTTTTGTGGTAAATATAACATATATAACATATAACATATATAACATATATAACATATAACATATATAACATATAACATATATCTTTATTTGCAAAAAAGGTTTGACACATAAGACTTTGACCACTGGCTCCCAAAGAAGTATAAACTGTGTCATGGGAGCCAGTGCCTTCCCTGTTACATAAGCTTTTTTTAATTTACAATACAATTATTGAGTATCTAACTATTACTTAATAATAAAATCTAAATTAAACAATAAAATAAGATAAATAAGTAAAATAAAATAGAATAAAATAAAAATTCACATGGCGTGTATGCATATGTGTGTGGGTGTATGATTTTGTGGGTGTGTGTGTGTGTGTGTGTGTGTGTGTGTGATATGTAAATGTTTATATACATATGTTTATGTACATATTTAGTAGATTTTCAATAACAGGTGTGTATGTCTCATTGATTCAGAAAGATTTGGAAGCCCGCTTTGTCATAAGAGAGGTTTCTAGTCTATTTTTATTGAAAGTATTGTAGTTTTAAGTCACCATAGCCCAGCAATATAAAAGCGTAGGTAAGCGTAAATTAGAAGTTGGAAATAGTAGAAAATTTCGACAAGCAAATAAAATAATAGCTTAAAATATTTTTGCGTCATAGAATGCTGATGCTGATGATGATGCTGATTACAACTTAATATCCAATGTGTCTACTTTCGTATTCATACACAGCTAACACACATACTTCTTAGTCATATAATTTGTAACAGAACGTAGATTAAAACATGTGAAATTCCCATGGCCTTTTAGGTATATTATACCTACTTCACATCCATACTAATATTATAAATGCTAAAGTGTGTCTGTCTGCTAGCCTTTCATGGCCCAGCCGTTCAACAGATTTTGACGAAATTTGGTACAGAGAAAGCTTGCATACATAGTTTAGGGGTCAGGATTCCAGAGAGTTGATTACTGTTGATTGTACTGAGTTGTTTAAATAAATAAAAACCGGGGAAGGACATGGGCTACTTTTTATCCCGGAAAATCAAAGAGTTCTCACGGGATTTCAAAAACCTAAATCCACGCGGAAAAAGTCGCGGAAAAAGTCATCATCTAGTTAAATATACGTCTTTATTATTATTATGTATTACGATTTACGATATGATCAGACAATGTAAATATTCACATGTGAGTACATTAAATACAGATAATATTACTCATACCTTGGGAATGTTTTCAAGTGACAATAACTTGGTGGTAGCAACAATTGGAGATACATCTGTGCAATGTTTGGTGATGATGAATCACAATGTTATGTTAATGATTCACTAATTACATTAACACTTATGTTTGTGTTTGTACTTTAGATTAATATCCGAGTGTTGTGGAAGCTGTTAAGGACCATTATTGGCTATTAAAGTAATTTTCAAGGTCCAAAATATAATAAAAATTTCATTACTCATGTTTTAAAGTTGACACGTTTTTTTGGTACTTAGTTCGTGTTTCCTCTAATTTAGTTGAAAGAGGAAATGGAAATTAGTCATGTTGAAGTAGTATACTTAGAATTTAGATACATAAAAAACTGGTAAATCCACGTTAATAAGATCAAATATACAGGGTAGGATTTTGGTTTTGGTATATAGGCTTTGGAACGCATTTAAAGGCATGAACCTTGAACGCGTTAGAACACGTTAGAACCACTAATTTTGGGGGCTAATGGCGGACGCGACAGGTGATTGGTTGGCTGTCATATATCATATGTGACGTCATACTCTGCCTCCCGCATTGGTTACCGCTTCGTACAGACTGCCGCACACACGCCAATCATTTTTACGGTGTATGGATAAGTACTGACTGCTGAGTACGTGCGCAAGTATTCCTACTATTTTCGCTCATGATTCTAAATCCGTGCTGGTACCTATATTCCTGTGCTATGGAGCTAACTGAAACTATTTACGGGTGGACCAAGCTGGCGGATTGTGTTGGGCTTTATCGGTATGTAAATGGAAGACACGAGAGAGACTGCAGGCCTTCAAGTACGGGTCTGCGTTGTTAGATAAGCTCCCGGTCCGTGAAGTAAATGCCGCATTTTCATGTAAGGCGTCTGTCTATCTATAGAATGTACTTTATACTTTGCTCATACTTTACTTATAGTTAAAACAATACAGATGTCTCGTTTCAACTGCGTCTAAGTCTGAGCAAATTCAACGTACGGTCTATAGATTTTAGCATCATACAGGTTCTTTAGACTCTGTAATAGTCTGTAATAATAGTTTCAGTTTTCACCTCAATCGCCAGCTTCTGAAGTATCACTCTAAATGTAGATATCTATACTTTGAAGCTAAGAATACATATTATCCTGTATGGGCTAATGACAATTAACAAATAGTACATATTCAAACACATAGTCTATTTGTATAAATTATAATATATTTTGCATTCCAATACTTATATTTTTATTTGGAATGAAGTTGGCCTTATCTTGCTGGTCAGTGTCCTTCTCAGTGAATATTTTATTGTATGGGCATATTGGTCTCGGTAAGCAGGAAATTATCAATAAACTTGTCACTGTTTACAGTTCATCACTTAATGCAACACAGCAAAATACACAAGGCCATTGACCTCCAGAACAATGACATTTTTTAAATCACCACTTTCAATTTATATCAGTTTATTGCCTAGTATATAAAGAAATCAGGGAATAAGCTGATCCCTTGTTATATGAAAATTATAATATTGGTACTACACACTGCTATAATAACAGTGTGAACATTAGCTAAGTAGTAGGGTACCTACCTATTATTATACGAACTTAATTTACTTAATTTTGTTAAAAGTTGGTTAAACTAAAATTATCTCAAAAAACAAGAAGAACAAAAATAATAAATTATATACCTACCTACTTTACAGGCACTTTAATTGATCAAATTATATCACTTGATACAATGATTTCAATAGAACCCTCATATCAAATGGCTCCATTCATTCAAGTAATAAAACAACAAAGAAAAATTAAGGACAATTTGTGTGGCTCGTTGGTTAATAGGACTTCCTCCTTCAGCTATCATTGCCATGCTATTGACATCATAATAAACAATTTGTGTACTTGGAAGGAACGCTAAAGGATATCATTTTCTTTATATATTCATTTTTATCTAAATATATAAAAGGAAAAACTGACTGACTGACGGACGGATCTATCAACGCACAGCTCAAAGTACTGGACTGATCAGGCTGAAATTTGGCATGCAGATAGCTATTATAACGTAAACATCGGCTAAGGAAGGAATTTTTAAAATACAACTCGCGAGGTGGTAAAATAGGGATTTGAAATTTGTGTAGTCCACGAGCACTAAGTCGTGAGCATAAACTAGTATAAAGTATAAAACAAGAATATTTGTAAACATGATGTTATTTATGTTTTGTAGTCAGTATAATAAATGGATGAGTCAAAGATTTTGTTTTATTTGCAATTAATGTAAAAAAAAGCTATTAATAATGCAAGCTTATATCAATTATTGTTTAATACCTTTATCTAAAGTACTTGTACTATTTGTATTATTAGATATAGTAAATTCAAATATAATAAGTAAGGTACTCGTATATTATATTAAAAGTTAAAACTATAATAATACAGGTGGTGTAAGATGTTAATGTCAAATGGACAAAACAAAGACCATTTAATGGATTGCTTTCACCTAGAGGAAAGCATTATTGTATCAGTAGGATCACTACTGTATGCTTTTTGATTTTAGTCTGCTTATATATTATAGGTCTCATAAGATAGTTCAGAGTACTCAGTGGGTGATGAAGATGCTCGGAGTTCTTCTAGGTGATCAAATCAGAAATAAGACAATCCATAGAAGAACTAGAGTAACCGATTTAACACAATGGGTTGCAAAGCTGAAGTGGTAATGGAGCACATAGTTTGAAGAACTGATTGATGTTGGGGTCTCAAGGTGCTGGAATGGCAACCTCACACTGGAAAACGCAGTATTGGCAAAGCCCCCACTAGGTGGATGGACAATATCAAATGAAAATCGCAGGGAGTCACATGACCACGACATGTGGAAGTACACCTTACAAGAGACCTATCACCTGTCTGTCAGTTGCCGACGACGCTGGCTACTCATACAGTTTGTACAAGACCACACAGTCAGAATGTTGCCAAATTAAATGTATTGGATGCTTTTGATGTTCACAGAGTGGGATGGAAAGTTTTCTGAGAGGTTCTTATAATATGTGGATGCAGCTGCACATATCGAACTAACTCAGACTCGTATGAAAGGATTTTCTCATTTCTAACCTCTAGAATCTCTTGAATATGGAAAGCCTGGTTTTCTCAACTAGCTATAATATTGAGAGTGAATAGGCAGAATCTTCTAGGCAGGCATGTTCCAGCATAGGATGCATTATCACCTACTATTTGATGTGATTGCATTTTAAGCACAAGCCTTAATTAAAAGAGTTTCAAAGAAAAATTTGACCACTCACCTATGTAGTAAATTAGTTGTCCCCTGAGTTCTAGACTCATGCGGTGGTGGTTCACCTTTGCACACTACAGACAACCGAGTGACGAGGCCATTGGAATCTCCTCGGTAATGCTGGATCAAGGTGTCCAAACCATGCACAGTTGTATGTTCCTCTATAGAGAAGAATGCATCTTCACCATGTCTTCTTATTTGATAGTGTACAACCTCACCCTAAAATATTTAGTTCATAATTTTTTTAGGATAAATAAGTAGCCTAAGTAGCCTAGTAAAACCCACTAGGGTCTCCACATCACAGGTTTAACCTAGTGTGACGCCAAAATAACTTGTTTTTGTTAAATAAAGATATTTTATTTTATTTATTTATTTCTGTTTCTGGGATGCAAGCTATCACTGTGCTAAATAAATGATGCACACGAATATGTTCACATGGATTTAGGACGTTTGAAAATGACATAGGAACTCTTGATTTTCTGTAACAAAAACATATAAAAAATAGATTTAGGTTTTAAAAAATCCCATGGGAACTCTTTTATTTTCCGGAATAAAAAGTCTATGCCTATGTCCTTCCCTGGGATGCAAGCTATCTCTGTACCAAATTTCATTAAAATATGTTCAACAGATGGGCCATTAAAAGACAGAGATAAGTAGACGCTTTTGCATTTATAATATTAGTTTAGAACTATGATAGTATGTAATATTGAAAGTTTTAGCTGATTTTTATAGCATAATATTCAATTAAAGTTACAATAATTAACTTTATACTATTAAACACTTCCCTAATCTTTGCATTTTAAGAGTTGATTGACATGATTGGTTTCCGTTAACTTGTGATAGCTTAACAATACCTATGTGAGTGCAATATTGGAAACATTGATACTTTCATCAAATTTAAGTTTACCTGGTGTAGAACAGAGAGTACATAGTCCCCAGGAGAAGTATTACTTTCTCGAACTAAGAAAACACCATCCTCGCCCTCTGAAACATAGATTAACCCAACTTTTAAACAGAGGTTCACCTAATCTCAAACCGTTTAAATATTTCTCAAACAAAGCCTACCTTCTTTAAGAAGTTTTTCCGCAGTTTCCCGTGATATCTTTCCGTGAAACCAGTTTACATTATCCTCTCTATTCATCCTCAACAAGAAAGAGTTTGTCTGAAAAGTAAAACTTGCTCAACAAGTGTCACTAACTACAGATGATCGATGTAGCATTTCTCACGAATATACAATAAGGCACGTCTAATAAATTAATAGCTTGAACGTATAGCACTCTCAATTGTTTCAATTAAAATTTTGTTTATTTAGCTAATTCAAAAACTTTTGATGTCACAATAACATGATCAACTCTACTCTATAGACTGACAAACAACTTTTTGTTTTCTATTTCTTTCTAACCTATGGCAAATGCAATAAGAAATAGCCTGAATATTTTACATTCTAGTTCAATATTGTTATCTCTCTTACAAGGATTGGCTTTGCAACGGATTAAAAAGAGATAGATATAATTATATGCTAGTACATTTTTGTACTACATGGTAAACGTCAACGTCAACTATCGAATTTAGTCAAATAAGAAACTCATTAATTTTTTTTTCAAGAATTAGTCATCAAATACAATTAATAAAGCTTACATGTATTTTAATAAGTAAATGCATTTTGAAACATATCATCTTTAATCTTACCTTCAATAATATAAATGACGTCATGGTTGTTATCATGATATCCAACTTTGGAAACTCACAAAAATATTTACAAATATCAGAGTCCCTGTACGAACCCCACACTATCTAATTTTCCTTCGCTTTTTGAAGAAACACATTTTAAAATTATTTAATTGAGTAACTGGTTAACACAAAATACTTTATCTATAAAAGCGTTCACAGTGAACGGAGTGCGTCTAGAAAGCAGCCGGCAGACAGGCGCGGTATCCCCGACTCTGCCTTCCAACGAATGACTCATAGCAAGGTCAATTCCGAGAAATGATTCACCAGCCAGAGTACTCAGTTCAGCAAAGCCATAAGTAGTACGCATTCCCTTACAACACAACATCGTTAATATAACTGGTAAATAAAGTTAGAGATAATATATCGTTGATACAAACGTATTTTACGTAATTAAGTACGTAAGTACCTACTTACCTATCTGTAATAGGTCTACTACCATCTACCTAATCGATTAGGTACCTAGCTCTACTAGTAGTAGCCTACCTATATATTCTGTACTTCGTTTAGATTAGTGAGTAGGTTAGGATATTATATTGGTTAGTTAGATAGGTCGCATATAATAGATAGACGTTTTTACACGGTCTACAAAAAACCAGTAGTACGAATCGCACTCGCACACGAAGGGTAGGTAGGTACCTACCATATCGTCGTACAAGAAATAGGTACTGTACTTAATACTTTATTGTTCATTGCGGTGATTGCGGCTATTTTGAAATTCTTATTATTCGTTGTTATTGTTAGTGACAATATCTAGAAATACACATTCTGTAAAAAATTAAACTCTCTGCCTATTACGATTCACGACAGCCCGCTGACAGACAGACAGACGGGTTGACGGACGGACAGCAGAGGCTTAGTAATGTGGTAGGTGCCAATAGGGTCCTGTTGGCACCCTTGTACGGGACCCTAAAAATGCCGTGCAACCTGACATTGGCTAATCTGTGTAAAGCCAGAAGAAAAAACCATCCGTGCAAAAATAATACTTATCTTTGTTGACTCGTTTTAATAATGGCTTTCCCAGGCTTTCCCATTCTTAGTTCGGACACAGCCCAACAAGAAAGGGCGGCCAAAATCCAGCAGTTCGTTAGATACGAACTTAACCTATTAGGTTCTACGAAAATCCTGCTCTAGGATAAGTTTTTGTACCTAGGTATGGATTCCTGTGGATACCAAGGACAATTAGTCGTAGAATAAACGCCTAGATTCACCCTGATTTTTGTAAACCTCATGTTGTATCTTAAATTCTGAATTAAATCACAATAAGCTATAAGCAGGATTCCTAGTTCCATGGGTTTAAAGTGTTGTAAACTGTTATGTAAAGTGGGTAGGTATATGGAACCTAAATACCACCACGCACATAGCACACATAGACAAGCAGATATTTAGAAAGTATTTTCGCTTTAAATGTACTGAGTGAGTTGTCTACAAGGCATGGAACCAGTCCCGAAGTTTGTTTACCTCGGTATGCAATGTTTATTTACTTTCATTCGCTCTTGTTCACAACCTGATTCCATGATCCTATTTAAAGTATATATTACTTGGTAAGGTCAAATCCAGTCGAATCCGACATATTCGAGCTAGGATCACAAAGTTAGTCTTGTGTTTTAATTTTTAATGTGATTGTAATATTAAATTACTAGCTGATGCCCGCGACTTCGTCCGCGTGCATTCAGGTAGGTACCTATTTAAAAATCCAGTGGAAACTCTGATTTTCCAGGAAAAAGTATCCCATTTTTATGGGATAATGTCGCAAAATTTTACTATTGATTAAAAAAATTACGCAAATCGGTCCAGAAATCTCGAAGATTTCGGTGAACGAGGTAGAAAAACTCAACTCCTTTTTTGAAAATCGGTTAAAAAGTATTTTTAATTAATTATTCATAATACCTAGCTATTACCAATCGTACCTACCTACCTAAACTTTATAAGGCTATGGACTATGGAGCACAAATACCCAGTAGGTAGTTTTCATCGTCAATGCCGTCAAGGCAGCCGGGACCAGCATTCGCTGACTCACGGCTTTCTAGCCAGCCAGCGGTCGACGACACCTGCTTCGAATACTGCAGATGTAAGGCCTTGGTCACGTCATAACACATGACGGCAGAGACTCCAAAATAGCTTCTAAACATAGCAATATTTATAATGCATGCATAATAATACGAAGGCGTTCAAAACTTCACACGTTTTAATCAGTACCTACCCTTATTATAAAAACCTAATCCCACGCGGACGAAGTCGCGGGCATCAGCTAGTTATTAGTAATTTAAAATAGGTACTTCATCATCATCATCATCAGCCTGTGGATGTCCACTGTTGGACATAGGCCTTCCCTAAAGAGCGCCACCACACCCAAATAGGTACTTACATAGCAAAAATTGCGGAACGGGCAGGATTCGAAGCTGCCTCTCCCCTCTGTATCGCTCCCGCAGCGCCATCGACCAACTAGGCCACGGTTGACTTACTGCCCGGTGACGAAAAAGATATGTATTTCAAATTTCAATTCAGTACTGAAGCGACTGTTAATGCCATCTAGTATTCTAGTAGCGACACTATCATAAAAAAATTATGAATGCGTTTTTATTAACTCGCTTTCTTGTCGGTCTGTTTGCATGTTTGTTTTGTTTGACTTGAATCATAAGGTTGATTTCTACAGCCCACGTGTTTCTGAAAAATAAGGGTCTTGACAGACAGACAGACGGACAACGAAGTGGTCTTTTATAGCCTTTGTGGGTTCCTTTTGCCTTTTGTGATACGGAATTCTAAAACAAAATAGCTAGGTAGGTATTTCACCTCAAGTCATCACTACTCATTTTATAAATGCGAAAGTGTGTTTGTTTGTTGGTTTGTCCTTCAATCACGACGCTACAGAGCAACGGATCGACGTGATTTTTTTCATGGGCAATGGGCGGATTTGCTCTAAGGCCCAGTAGGCCCGGGCCTAGGGCGGCCAGCCGACTACAAATCCGCCACTGTGGATGGGTATACCTGGAGAGTGACATAGGCTACTTTTTATTCAGAAGATCAAAGAGTTCCCACGGAATTTTTAAAAACTTAAATCATATATCAGATACATATATAAGAGTAGGTAATAAATACCTAGCGAATTTCATGTCAATTTTGGATCTATTAATAACTCCACACCACACACTCCACACCGACAAGACTTTTTCCTAATAACGTGACATATTATTATTATTATATTTTAGACTATTAGGTAGGTATAACTTGATCACGAAGAGGAAACTGTACGACCTCAATATCAAGAACGAATCGAATACCGTCACCGAAAACAAAACAAGGCGATCGAGATGCAATTCAAGCGAATTTTGTTTTGCGCAAAAACACTGATATCGGTGAGGTAACCAGTTGATTCTGTGAATGAAATAGGTACGTACCTACGTAGATAAATTATAAAGTTAAATTATATCCTTTACGACCTCTGTCCTTTAAATCTATTATCAAAATGTACCTATCACGATTTCATGTAGTAAGTCAATTTCAAATACTCATATCCTCATATTACATGGTCGTATAGGCAACTAATTTGTCATAACTCATAATACTTCAATATATATATATATGTATATACTTATATAATAATAATATAATATAATATTTTTTGCTTGTAGTAGTAGTAGTAACATAATAATAATTATGTTACTACTACTACTACAAGCAAAAACTACTTACACTAACAAGCTTAAAATAAAATAAAAATGTTAAAAAACCGACTTCCAAAGACTAAGTAAAAAATAACTTTTGTTTCTACAGTCTACACGTGTATGAATGTATGAAGTCGGGCGAGCATAATAAAAGAAACTAGAAATCAAAGTGTGAAGCTCGCCCGTCTTCGACATATTATATACACGTGTAGAAACAAAAGTTATTTTTTACTTTGTAGTGTTTTTAGAAGTCGGTTTTTTTAATATTTTTATTTTTGTAGTTTAGGAATTACAGACATTACAATCATCAATATTAGGTACATTTAACTTGAAACCCGGAATATACAAGAATCTTTGAACGTACAGCTCAGCTTAAGCTGGCGTGTGCGATTTATCGAACTTATCTAGGCATAGATGAATAGACATACGGTCTATGATCACGGCATCGTACCAGAACGCTAAATCGCATAGCGGTACGACTTCGCCAGTGGGGTGGAATTAGCCACGGCCGAAGCCAGACCAGACCAGAGGAAATTTAGAAATTATAAAATTCGTAACTGACATTGCCGGGAATCGAACCTGGACCTCCCATTGATAAGACTACAACATTACCGTGCTACGCGCTTACCACTGTGCCAGGGAGGAAGTCAAAATTAGAATTAATAGGTAGGTACACTACCAAGCAACGACTAGATATAGTACGCGACAGGTCGAGATGGCAATTGGGTTATGAGGCTTGGGGACGCGAACGCCACGCACACCCCCACACCGGCTTAGCGCATACCTCGATTGCCATCTCGACCTATCGCGTTCTATACATGATTAAACTTCAAGTCCCAACTTCTCAACCATCATCATCATGATGACGGGTAGCTACTGTAATTCTAGATTTGAATCAGCTATTTTAGGAATAAAAATAAAATAAAATAAAATAAAAATGTTTTTTATTCGAATAAACTTTTACAAGTACTTACGAATAGTCGGATGCATCTACCACTGGTTCGGAATGCCTTTCCTACCGAGAAGAACCAGCAAGAAACTCGGCGGTTGCTCGGCGGTTGCTCTTTTCAAAGAATAGTCGATGTTGAATTGGTATAAAAGTTACGCTTAGAATAAACCTCTAAAATAAAATCTCTGGCTTACGTTCCTACCAAGCAACGACTTCATGATTCAACTCCATATCCCAACTCTTCAACCTGATGATGCAGGGTATTGCATTCCCAAGCCACTGTTGATTGTGAAATAATATTGTAGATGCCAAACATATATACCATTATTGAACTTCAAGTTCCAACTCTTCAATACTGATGCTGCAGGGTACTGCACTCCTAATCTATGGGTTTTTAGGAACTGTTGATGGTAAATTAATATTGTACCATGTACTATTGCACCAAACCACGACTACATGATTGAACTCCGTTCACAAAAATCCACGCACTTCATCGAAATCCTATTCTATTCCAAACTTATTCGCCAGCGAGACAGGAGTGGAGAAGGCGGATAGGGACATGTGGGGGGTGCAACGGATCAACGTGTTTTTTTCCATCATCATCAGCGTGCGGACGTCCACTGTAGGACATAGGCCTTCCCTAAAGAGCGCCCCACACCCGGTCCTCAGCCTTCCTCATCCAGCCACTTCCCGCCAGCCTCTTTATATCGTCGGTCCATCGTGCTGGTGGGCGTCCCACACTATGCTTGCCTACCTACGCGGTCTCCACTCAAGGACTTTCCGGCTCCAACGGCCATCACCTCTACGACAGGCATGACCTGCCTTCTTTTATCCCGGAAAATAAAAGAGTTCCCATGGGCTTTTGAAAACGTACATCCACGCGGACGATGTCGCGGGCATCAGCTAGTCCTTTTATATATTTAGAGATTTAGTGCTCCTTCCAATTGAAATTCTCAAAATATACCTATTGAAATCGTCCAGTTACAGCTATTTCATTATAAATATAGATACCTACTTGCTTACCTAATTATTTATAGATTCATCGACCTCGTGATTCGAGAATTGAGATCGAGATGACTAATCCGCGTAGGAGTTGCAAGTGGATTATTTTGCAATACTTATCCACTTTAGATAAGGAAACCCTCTAACAGTTGCGTGCACAGATTTTGAAGTCAGGGTAGACATTTACCCTCTAACAAATAAACCTGGAATAGCGGTGGAATAGTTATACTCTGTTTTGTCTTTCTCTGTCATCAGTAATTTGACATTTGAAGGAAAAAGACAAAACAGAGTATAACTATTCCACCGCTATTCCAGGTTTATTTGTTAGAGGGTTAGGTAATAATTCATCAACATCATCATCATCACATAGGTCTCTTTCAGAGACTTCCACACGCTACGGTCTTGCGTGTGACTGCAAGGTGCAAGAACATCGACCTCGCACCGGAAACTGGTAGCTCCCTTTCATCTTAGACTGCATCCTCACTTACCATCAGATGAGATCGCAGTCAAGGGCAAAGTCAACTTGTAATCGATAAAAAAAAGTTGAAGTACTTGAAGTATAGTTATAGCAACCTAAGTATAACCACTACACATACCTAGGCATATTTATAAATATAGGTTGTTCCAGCTATACTCACGTGTAGGTATTTAGTCGACATAGTCTCAACCGCGACGCGCAGGGAACCGAGTCCCTGTGAAAAAGGACCCTGGATGGGTTCAAAACTAATTAGTCGGGCTTACGTCGACTAAATATACGTGAGTAGGTGTAGGGAATGGAGGGACCTATATTCATAATGGAAATCACTCACGATAGTTTAAACGCTAAAAGAGGCATATTTATATAAATATTGAAGAAAAAAAATCAAATGAACGTGAAAAGCGTGAGTTGAAAAATAAAAGTTAGCTCCTCGAGTGATAATATTACCTTGTTAAATAGATATTTTAAAATCTTTATGAGACTTCGACAGTTTTTAGTAAGTAATTTAATTACTTAAGTATAGCTACCTACCCTACTAGGTACTTATTTCTTAAGCGGTAGCTAAGTATACCGATAAAGTTATCAGCAAGTAAATAGCATGGCTGCGGATTGCTACCTTGCGTGCACTAACACGCAATTGTCATTTTTTTTCTATCGTGGCAGCAACGTTTTGGGATGACTAGGTATTTCACGAAGGAAAATAAGTAATAAAACATGGCATACTATTTATTATCAAAATTAGAAAAGTTTCCATACTAGGTAGGTATATCTATAGCTAGCAATAAAACTATACTATGCTACCTATTTAACTAAATTCAAACATTTGTTTTATACAGACAAAAAGTGGATTCTCTTAGAAAGTCACCTAGTCAAAAGATATCTACTTTTAAATCGAAATACTTGCAACTAATTATTTTAAAATAGTATTATGACGTTACTTTGGATTCACGAAATCTAAAAACTTTATTCATTAAAAGTTGTTACTGTAATGAAAGTTCTGTAAAGGGTTGAAGACACAAGCAAAAGGCAACTAAGTATAAGTAAGTAATTTTTGTGATGAAAATAAAACTTAGGTATTTAGGTAAGTACATGAAACGAATAATTGAGAATACCCAGATAAAGACAGATTGGTTAAGCTATAGGTGTCTTACTTACTTAAAAATAAAAATAATATAACAAAGAACCAATCAAATCAACTTAGAGATCTCACAATAAATAAATATTTCTAACATTATTTACAAAGATAGGCTTATCAAGAACTATAAAATAACTAATCACTTAAAACTTAGCTTAATCTTAGTTGATAGGTCTAATGCCATACTTTCCACAACTTTTACAATTTACTTTTGTGAACGCTCTCTAGAAGTTGATAATTTTTTTTCTGCATTTATAAAAAAATAGTTCAATTTTCTCTTGTACGTACAATAGATTGTGTACCAATAATTTAAGGACCCTCGGATATCAAACCAAACTAATCTCAACAAGGTGGGTAGGTATCTGTAGGACTACAGAGCTAGGTGACAAAGAGTTAAGGAGTATGTAATCATTACGTTTTAGTAGAGTTTACACCTATTGTAGGCACAAAGTAGGTAGGGTATAATAATGCTCTAATACGGGAATCCCGAAGAGTATGTATTTACATTTTAGACTATTCACCATGCCACAGGCACCAACAGGCACGTAGTGATTATATAGGTACTCTTTGCCACAGGCAGGCAGGCGAATTTTCATATGAAATGGATGACTGAAATGGTCACAGCAGCAACTACAGAACAATAAGTCATAAATTAGGAGTCTACAGCTATTGTAGGCACAAAGTAGGTAGGGAGATGCTTTATGAAGGGTATATTAATGCTCTTTTTTTTTAATTTATTTTACGGCCCTGTATTAATGCTCTAATACGGGAATCCCGAAGAGTATGTATTTACATTTTAAGACAACAGAAGCAAATTTTTTGTATGAAATTGATGACTGAGATGGTTTTTTTTTTTAATTTATTTTACGGCCCTGGATAACAGTCCTTTAAGGCCTTTCAAAAATTTACAAATTCTAAAAATACAAAATTGCTTATAGCTAAATATTATTCTAAAAATACAAAATTGCTTATAACTAATTAGTCTAACGTTTTTACACTTTATTTATAGTAGTATTACTTATATAATTAAAAATAGACTTAAAATATGACGTTTTACACAATAAGTAGATAAGTATATTACCAGAGTAATATCAAGTGTTATTTTACACGTAAGTTGTGTGTTATTGTTATACCTAACCAAAATCTCAGAACGAGTACCTACGAGTCGGGTATATCAAGCTATAAGTATATTTTCAAAAATTTTGTAGCTCCATATACCTACCTACAATATGTTGGGAAAACTTAATTTTAATTCAGATAATAAGTACCTACATATCTAATCATTTTACTTTTACTTTTCTGTGTGTCTAAAACACAAAATTATCTAATATACTCGCAAAATAATATATAGGTAGGTAGGTATATGTTTTAATTTTAACAAAACATGCTCGCAAAATAACTCCTATAATAATCATATCAATTTGTGTTTTAATTTTAAGATTATTCGTGTCCAAAATGAAAAGCACGAAAACATTCCTATTCATATTTTGAAAATTAACTTAAACATTCATAATTATTATTCTACCAATAACATGCATTGCTTTATCACAGCTAACAAAAAAACTATCTACCTACTAACATTAAGTAGGTACTTAATCAAATTATTTATATCGAATTATTTCTAAAGTTAATATTATTTAAATTTTAAATGAAGCGAACTATTTATTTCATTTACTTAAATTTAACTGTAGCGCAACGAAAAAATAAAGCAGTAAAAATAATATTATAGCACCGTAAGAAAACTTAAAATTAATTAAGAAGTAAGCTCGCAGTGAAATGATTAAATTTCGTTTACGTAAGTAACATAAGTAGGTAAGTAGATAAAAAATAACAACACAAGCTTAAATAATTCTATTATTATTCCTTGTATGTTTGAAATTCTACTTTCATACGAAGCAGTGTCGTACCTATCTACTTCTTCATTGCGGCATATAAGCACTGGTACGTCATAAACTTAAAATATGCCGAGTGCCTTTCATTTTTCAGGTAAACGCAAGCATATCCTATCAAAACTGCATCATAATTCACTATACGGTGATAATATAATATGACTTTCAAGTTTCAACCATGAAGGTAAGACAGAGCTTAATAGAATGATAATGCCTTTTAAGTTCTGCATTTGACGAATATGAATATGTGAATGCATTAGGTATAGCAATTGTCTTCATCAGCATGGTCAGAGCAGTCGATAGTTCCATCGCAGAGTTGAGACAATGTGATACATCGGCCGTCAACGCAACGTAGTTCCCCGCTGGGGCAGGGCGATGCGTGAGCGCTGTTATATCCACTAGAAGCTAATTCCTCTGTATTATCAAATAAAGTGCTGTTAGATTCAGGCGAATCTTGCATTTCTTCTCGCTGAGATTGGGCTGCTTTCTGGAATTATTAAAAAATGTTATTAATTTATTAGAATCTAGTAAATTCTGCCAAGCATTGCAATGTGACTAGCGCGCCACTTATAATAATAATATGCTGATGCTACTATGGCAGAATCTCCACGGAAATATCAATAACAACTATACAATGTTTCACTCGATCGGATGAACGATGTGCATATGCATAGGTTACAAACTACATATGTATTATATTCATTTTTGTAAAAGATAATTTAGAACTTGGTATGATCTTAATGAAAGAGAAAGTCTAATATGATGCATATTACTTTGGAATAAAAGAAACAAAAAATAAATAAATATATCTACCTTTAACAGAGAAGCTCCGTCGATAGCTCGTTCAAGTTTATTTAGCGTTCTATCCAAACGAGTAGGCGCTGTACTAGCAGGGGGTGCGTCTGTTGGCTTCACTCGGTTTACTTGCTTGCGTACATTTTGTCTGGGAACGTGTTTCTTTTCAATGTTTCCACTTTTTTCTCTTTCATCACTTTTTTCTTTTTCTTCGCTTTTTTCTCTATCGTTACTTTTTTCCTTGTCATCGGTTTTAATTTTTTCAATATCTTCGAATAACCCTAAGTCGCCAATGTTGATATCTTCTGATGAATCTTGCTTATCGTCATTTTGCTTTGCGTTTTGATAATTCATACTAGGCTTAGGTGTTCTTGCCGTTTTAGCTAGTGATGATTTTAGCGTAACCCGGACTGTTGATAGTTCTTCGGGATCAGGTGTGAAATCAGCTGGAGGTTTTGGACGCTTATATGGTGAAAGTCGGGACGGTGAAGGACGTCGAGTGAAGTTACGTCTGAAGGCATTATTGCTGTCACTGGTCATTAATAGCTCCTTGCTATTGTCGTTTTCACCTGGATGCACAATTGAAACAAATTAGGCTGTTTTAATCATTAATTCAGTAGAAAGATAATAAAGAATTTCAAGTAGTAGTAGTAGTAGTGGGTAATTTAAATTAAAGGTACTTAGTGAAATTGCGCACGTGGCAAAATATAAAATCTGAGTCAAATGTCCAAAATTTAAATATAAATATTATGGTGATGTTCAAAGGGCAACGTCGTAGAGGAGATATCCAACATTTTATGTTGTAACAGCTGTTTGGAAGGGGTTAACTGGTCATTTTTCATTTTGCCCTTTTCAAGAAATAATCGATTCTAGTTACTATTAATCTCGATTCTCGGCACAAGAATTTTTCTCGCGTTAATGTTTAAAAGACATAGAAATATAATATCTATAGGTACACATATTCAGCACAAACCGTTGCGATATATCATAGGAAGTCTATTAGGCTTGCGGACGGAAGGTGCGGGTGCTGAACCGGCTGATTCCTCGCCTGGCTCATTGATGTCTTCCTCTCTAGGCAAGTTCACAAGTCTACGTCCTTCACACAACTCTTCATGCTCGTCTTCGCCACTAGGACAATCCGCGTAGCCATCACACAGCCAGCGTTTTGTAATGCACATCCCGGAAGTACAACTGTTATAGGTAAAACAAGATATATTTTAACATAACTTCTTCAAATAAATTAGGGTATTTATAAAAATCCTTAGAGTGAAGCTTTTGTAATAGGGCACCTATTACAAAAGCTTCACTCTAATCAGAAATAAAAAACCTAAACAACATTCAGTTTGCGTATGAGTCAATGAGGTGTGACACAAGGCAGGTTATGCCGCCAACAAATAAAACTTTCTATTTTTAACAACAATCGTTCAAAACTTTCACAGTAGGTAACTACCTAATTGATTTTATCAAGGATATGAAATTAGATTCAGAAGCAAGAAAGAAATAAGCTGTGCTACTTTGAATGATCTGCCTACTTTCAAAAATTCTTACAGGATATGTATCAACAGCATCATTATCATAATGATCAAGCAATCGGCAGGCCACTACTGAGCACGGGTCTCCTCTCAGTATGAGAAGGGTTTAGGCCCTAGTCTGTCATGCTGGTCCAATACGGATTGGCAGACTTCACACAACCTTTAAGAACAAGGCGCGTCATCTAAGTAAGTACATATTATTATGACGTATTTTCTAAATATCACTCACCGGTGTACGGATAAACCAGATCAAGTTTTTGATGCACCGGAGTGATCATTTAAATTTAATATTAAAAATTTATATTTCTTTTAAATAAATGAAATAAAACCTTACCGATACTCGCTGCTATCGCACTTGGAACAAGGCGCCTCATCTTCTCCGCCAGCACAGTCCCTGGTACCATCACAGATCCAATCCCGAGGCACGCAGGTACCGTCCCCACACGCAAGCTCGCGTGCAAAGCACGGTGCTCGCGCACTGGCGCAGTTGTGGCTGGAGTACTGACTGCAGGAGAACATCGTCCGCAACTCCCTGGGTATCAGGCTCTCACAGTGATCCACGATAGCTTAAAATAATAAAACAAAGACAGTAGCAACCACAATTGTATGGATAGTCTTTTAAAAATTTTGTTTTTGACTGCGAAACACACACACACACACAACAATTCTTCATTTGCACTTTGTTATAATGAGCATCGTTGTTATATAGTCATCGTCTTCCCTTTCTCAATCTGAGAGGAAACTCTTGCTCAGTTCCTACCTAGTGGGCGGTAGGTAAAGATGATCATAATGGATTGATAATATCATCGTTTTCATGATACATGCATATAGTAAAATATTGAACTAAACAATCGCAATTCTTATTATAATAATTGTATAATAACTATTAACTTGTAACCGCGTGGACTACTCAAATTCCGAACCCCTATTTTACACCTCTAGGGGTCGAATTTTTAAGAATCCTTTCTTAGTGGATGTCTACGTCATAATAGCTATCTGCATACCAAATTTCAGCCCGATCCCGTAGTTTGAGCTGTGCCTTGATAGATCAGTCAGTCACCTTTTCCTTTTATATATTTAGATTACTCAAGGATTATTATTTATTGTAATAACATTAAGTACTTTTATAATATGTTTTATTTCTTTTAACAAACCTTTGCAAAAGTTGTAACAGGGCAATTTCGGCGAATAGGGTGGTGGGCTACATTCGGGTTCTAGTAGCGCACAAGCAAAGTGTCGGACCCGTTGACTGCAATTAGTGCTAACGAGGTACTCGATCTGAGGAAGTAGTGTGGTAACGTCGACATCGCCGACGGAGGCAGGACCCGTCGCCAAGTCATACGGCAGGACTCCACGACATAAAGGAAGACGTGTGGAACGGCATTGTGGAACTGCAATGAGAGCATACCAAGAGGTTACTTTACGCCGCCGTTACGGTTGTTCACAGACAATTTAAATGGTTTTACTTAATTAAAAATTAAAATGAAATGATTGTAAGCATTTTTAAGGTATTATCTGGATAAGTAAAGCTTTCGTTACAAGTTGGCGATATTATGTAGGTACCTATACCTGTGTATTGGGCTTATTTTCCCATTTTCTCATCTGGATAGACTATGTTCGGTATTAGATACCTATACGGAATTTTAAGACGTACAATTTAACACTTATATTGATACAAGGTACATAATATACAAACAGTGCTATAACGAAATATTCCCTGTGCTAAGTGACTATTACTCAGTACTAAATTAGATACAATACAATATAATTAGTGCATACCTGTATACTAGACTTTGAAACCGCAAGCACCCTTTGCATAAATGTTAACAGCTCAAAACTTACCGTCATAGTTACCATTTAACGGATACTTTTTTGTGGTGGCATCTTCTCTGTTTCGCCAAGTCGGTAAAGTTGGTGATACTCTTGTGTTATACAATGAGTTTTGGGTAGTTGCTTTCATATTTTCTGCATCCTCTATAGAAATACCGAAAAGTTTTGAGTGACCTGATGTAAATTTGACGTCGTTGTCGATAACGGGACGATCATAAAACTCTTGGACTTCAGGTGGAAGAATGGGTTCAGCATTGTAATAATTCTGCTTGGTATACTTTGGCTTCTCATAAACTGGTAAAGATGTAGAAGGCACTTCATTAACTTGAATTTCAGGTTTGGTCGATGACCCTTTTCTTGTTTGTTGTTTTAGGTAAGCATTAATATCATTCGAAGTTTCTGCATTTGCAAAATTTTCTGTTACCGGAACAGCCTCTGTACTAGTTGTGGTCACTCCATTGCCGTCTTTGAAGTAAATAGCGAGTGGTTTTTCTGGGTTTTGAGTGATATGTGGTTTTAAAGTTGAATCACTAGTTACAGTGGTTGTATATTTTAGTAACTTCGGGGAACGTGTTTTCACTGAGTCAACCCTGTCGTTTCCATATTGTACTTCCAGAGATATATGTGTAGGGAAGACAGGTGGTATTGGAAGTTTTCTTTTCAGACTTCTTTCTGTTATTATGTCTATTAAAGTAGTCAGGTCAGAGTTTTGGCCATTGTCAGCATCATAAAAATCGATTTCTGGCGTCTTCGTACCTGTATTTATAGATATTATAGTTTATGCTAGAGCAATTTTAGATAATCCTTTTTTGCGGTTTCAACATAATAATATAATGTGCTTAAAACAGTGAGAACAACAGATAAATTCCATCAGATAACTACATAAATAAAAATTGATTTGGGGAAGAGAATCATAATCGTAAAATAATAGTGCTTAAAGATTTACAAATCAAATAAATCAAGAAATACAAATTACGAACCAACCAAACCAAAGAACATCTGAGTAAACACATACTACGGATAACAAAATGTGAACTATCCGTGAACTACCCATTCATCTACAGATGGCAAAATACCGATGTTTCCAAAAACTAATATTTCCCGATGATATTTCGAAAATACACTTCCAAATTCCAATTACGTGTACCCATTGTAAATGATTTACAAAATGCAAACAATGAAACTCATTATCTCTGCTAACTCAAACGTACCCTGGTACCCGTAGTTTGGCAACATATAGAGGAAAGATATCATACCACGAGGCCGTGATTTTTCTGTTCCTTTGCTTTGTTCGACGAATTTTATATGGTTCTTTTCTGTAACGCCGTGTGACTGCGCTTGTGATACACCCTCCTCCCAGTACGTAGCATTGACTGTATCCAAATCCGCATTCATGTTTACTGGAAAGAAACAGTTTTTAATTTTAAATTTCATTGTGTTATAGAAGTTTAGAAATTATTATTTTATTCATTTTGCTTTCAATCACGCGTGATTATTATCCCGAGAGAGTTTGCAACAGACAACAGAGCGAATGACAGAGTGTGATTCTGATTCCGTATACGTTACTAAAAGTATTTTGCTTGTAAATCCTTACTTTCTAAGTCCTAACAAGTACAGTAGCCGGCAGGAAATATTGTACATATCAACCTTTGCAAAGGTTTCGTAGAGCGTTGTCTCTGTCGTTGAGACCGATAAAACGTCACATAGGTATGAGTGACAGAGAAAACTCTCTACGAAGCCAAAATCTCTTTCTAAAGGTCGCTCAATCGATCAAAGGACAATACTTTCTGCCAGCTACTGTACCTACGGTCCATTTGTTTGTTTGAACTTACGCAGAAGCTCAGAATTCGATTGAGACGTGACCTACAACTGGAGCAGAACTTCACGCAGATAAAGCTGCTGGCAAAACTAGTTAAATACGGTCTATAATATTTAAGTACATATTATTTAGTTCAATTAAAGTTAATAATTTAATGTACCAGAATTAAGCACCTGATGCAAACAAAATACTACTTTTTGCTTACAACAAATTTAGGCGCTGCGAATTTTATTCGCTCGTTCGAACATTTGTAAATAAATATATTTTTTGCAGATTTTAATTAAAACAAAGACAGTTCTATACTTACTATACTTCTATACTAATATTATAAAGAGGTAAATTTTGTAAGTTTGTTTGTAGGGGGTAATCTCTGGAACTACTGAATAAATTTTGAAAATTCTTTCACCAGTAGAAAGCTACATTATTCTTGAGTGATATAGGCTATATTTTGTTTCAAACAAATTAAAGAGCCATACGAAAATTGTAATAAGCTACCCGTGCAAAGCCAGGGTGGGTCGCTAGTCAACAGATGATTGAGCTGAGGACTCCCTTTGGCCATCCTTTTGCTAAAAAGCGGCTAACCCAGAAGAGTAGTTTGTGAGTTACTTATCACCAAAAACATGGTAATTTCTAAAAAAGTTTGAAATGTTACGTTAGGACCAAACAAAAAATTAACTAAGTACTACTACCTGCGTAGCATTATTAACATTCATTTTTTAAATGTATTCGTTGTTTGACGATACATCTTATTAACAGCTTACCTAATATTCTGTTAACCGCTTTTATTTAGAAAAAGGATGGCAGCATTGCTATTCAGGCGGCGCAAGGCCGTGGCGTGTGGAAGTCTCTACAAGAGACCTATGTCCAGCAGTGGACGTCTATCGGTTGACGATGATGATGATTGCTATTTGCTTGCAAACTTATAATAAGTATCTACACTTATTTCCTGTATGACCTATAATAGGTACCTGACCAATCTAGACGAAATATCTTTCCCAATTTTATATTTACTGAACAGCTACAAAGTTATAAATTGGTGATACGTCTATATGCAGAATATGAGAGCCATATAACATTAATGTTGACGTAACAACAAAGGAAGCAATTTTGGACTGGAGATGGCTCGACAGTGAAAGCAGGGTTCAAAAAGTCACTAGCACGCCCTCGTAAGATGAGCTCGACCTGATCGTCATTAATCCTTATCAATTTCACAATTGTTGCCAGATTTTATTCTAGTTTTTAGTGAAACTTGCATCAGCAAGACTACTTGGTTTAGCACAATATTGCTGTTGATTTTTGAGGTATTCTCTTTGCCGTCATATTCTAGTTGCCGTCAACATAACTATTAGGTACGATGGATAAAATTTAAAGTGAACTTTTACATAAAAATTTAGCTTAAAAATCAATGTTGTTACATCTGATTCTATGAATATAAATTAATATTTAATATTATGACCTCGTTGAGTACAATATATATACCCATATAATTTACTATGACCTGGTACACAAGCCCGATTAAATTACTTTAATACATTAAACCAACATTTACAACAAGGCAACTTACATGTGAGTCAATTAACTGCTCCTATTAGGTACCTAAACCTCAGGCTAGTCATTTTAATTGGAAATAAATTGTAGATACTTATTTTAAGGCACGAATAAAATAAATGCCATGCAAAAGGTAAATCTTACGTACCTAATTTACCAAACTAAGTACCTATGAAAGTTAAAAATTAATAACATAAGCAATGAAAGCCAAACTTTACTAGGATTTATTACTCAGTCGCATCAGGTTCGCTGTTGCAAGAAGGCTTTTGAAATTGATTGACGACCGAAGGTATGACAATTAATATTGATATAAAGAGTTGAAGAATAAAAGAAAGTTGGTTCAGAGGGCTCATTGTGTAAAATTCATGAATTATGTACACTTTGCAAAAATACACAATAGCCGTTGAGAGGTCAACTTTCATTTTGCTCAATCTTTTGAAAAAAAGAGCCAATTCAAAGCATTTTAAGGAGATACGAGGATGGCTATATAATCTCGTCAGCGCCGTAAGAGAAAAAATATGATTATAATTTTTACCGATACCTCTTAACACCTCGCGTGCAGGCCGAGAAAGTGTCTGAATATTTATTATGAGATCAATGATTCCCAAAAAGGTCCATAGGTAACAAAGTACACTCATGAAAAAGCATTTAATCGGTTAGAAAGTTATTTACGACGCTCTGGCGCTTCTCTCCTTTAATTATCATATTTTTAAGCATTATGTTAGCGATAAAACGGATGTCACTTGCAAATTTCTTGGTTAATTGGTTCTGAATTCCTATAAAAACTTTAATTGTATTGTTAAGAGGATAACCTGTTAACGTGCAATAATCTTGTCGTCAGCTTTAGGCTATCTTTAAACTTTCAACGATTAAAACTTTTTTAGCACCTTCGAAGGTTTCGGCACAATCGGAAATTGCGGTGAAATATTGTTTGAGATTTTCATTAAACACAATTGATTGAAACTTTTTAACGCCTTCTTCGTTTTTAATTGCTACTTATCTGGCGACATAAAAATAGTTGTATATACTACTTTGACTGTAGGTACGCTTGGCAGACGATGATACCATAAGCAATTTGCAGTCCTATGAATAAAATTTATTTCAACGTATGATTTTGACTCATAGATAGTACCTGTAAGTCCTTTTACTGATACGAATGCGGGTGATTATAAGTACCTACTCTAACAAATGAGACTCGAAATTCAAACCTACGGCCCATTTTCTTCATACCTCAACGCATTGGTGGTTCCTCTGGTACTGCAAACGTTCATGGACGGCGGTAATCACTTTAACATCAGGTGACCCGCCTGCTCGTTTGCTCGCCATTTTTATTAAAAAAATATCTATCATTGATCTATTGCAAGTTCAGAAATCGTGGTACCGTTGAGCGGGCTTTGAACCGTAACAAATAATTTGTACCTACCATCTAAGTTGAATAAACACCAATTGCGTAAGTGGAAGCACCAAAAATGTATTAAGTACACTGATTGCGAGCAAATTCCTCTTATCCATTGAGGAGTTCCGTTCTCCATCTCCGAAGTCATTCATTAGATATTTACCAAATTGAAATGGAACCACCTCTGAAGTATGTACTTACAAAACAAAAAAAGAATCATCCAAATTGGTTCATAATTTACGGACTAATATCGTAACAAACATACAAAAAACACACAGTTGAATTGAGAACCCCTTTTTTTGAAGTCTGCTTAGTATGTACAACATTAACGAAAGGTAAACGATGGTGGTAATGATATTAAAAGTGGTGAAAGTAATAGAAAGGGATATTATATATTTAAATAAAAAAAAAAGAATTTGGTAATGATTGGAGATAAAGACGATAATGTTATTTTTTTAATATCAGTCAGTCTATAGACTATAGTTATTGTTGTTAACAAATTAGAAGGTAAAGGTATTTTTAAAGCATTCAAGTATGATGTAACTATTGTTTGTTAAGTTTGACAAAAATTTGTAACATGAAAACGTACTAACATACTAAATCTTAATAATGAAGAAAAGATATACTTAGTACACAAAAAATCAGATAAGATAGAAGAGTTGTACAATAAATAAATCAGAAGAGCAATGCTGAGTTTTAGTTTAATCTCCACTCAAAACTACTCAGTACCTCAAAAACTCAGGTAACCAAGAGTATAATATTATGTAGGTCAAGGCTATATATTTATATATTAATAAATAAAGGTGAAGCCGAAGGTATATAACTAGGTGCATTATGAAAAATAATTAATCTTACCCGGCATGAGGAAGTAGACGAATACAGCAAGCGCCACGCAGACAGTGAAGAGCGCTAGGGGCCATCGCAGAAGACGTAGAGCTCTCATGAATTTGTCTGCACCAGTGCCACTGTCCGATGATACCCGGTACAGGCTGTCTGGGTGAGAACCCTGCAACAAAGACAAATATTGCACATAAGTAGGTATAAGTTTTATTTACTTTAACCAACTTTGCTGTCACTTCATATTAAGCCTAGAAACGTTGGAAGAACATATTGCTGTGCGAAACTATACTTGGGGCAACGAATAGGAAAATCTCCAGTTATGTTTCAGGTATCGCTAGATAGAGCTACGAACCTTGTAATTACCAACCACAGAAAAACTGGGAGATGTTTCTATGTTGTTGAATTCGGATTTTTCCCTTTACTATTGCTATATACACATTGCTACCTGCTAAATTTGATTATTTTAGGTCAAAGAAAAGTTCTCTGTAGGTTTTGATTCCCTTGACAGGTCTTGACATACACGACAGACAAAAGAAATAGACATACAGACAGACAACGAAGTGATCCTATAAGGGTTCCTTATTTCTCTAGAGATACGGAACCCTAAACGTCCTGAAAAATGAATGAAGTGAAATCTTCGTTAATTGACCCATGTTCCGAAAGCAAAAAGCTTTTTCCAATATAATACATAAAATTCGAAATAATTTATGCAGATCGTAATAATGTAATGGTCCGGCAATTTTTAGCTGTGACTTGGGAGTTGACCCTTGATCTTGGAAGAAAGTCGTTTTTACACATAATTTTTAACACTACTTTCTTTCGTGAATACTTTTCATAATATTTACCAAATAAGTGTATCCTTCCAGTGTATCCAGGGAGTACCTCCCTGTACCCTAAACTTAACATTTTTTAAGCGTTTCAAGATGTGACTTAACAAATGTAACTTTTTATTTTTATTTTCCTCGATAAAATGATAATATCGTCATACTGTTTAAATCCAAATTTATGATTGTTGTTAACATACTTAATGTTATGTGATCGTTTAGTTTACCTACTTTAATATGTAAACAGAGCACCTACTATATATTTTATAATAATTTATTGTCATATTTTCATAATATTTAAATGACCTCCGTGGCGCAAAGAAGTGTTAAGTGTTTCATTTTAATCGGTAAAATACCTAATCTTTAGCTGTTAACTGTTAGCTTTAATTAATGTTAATACCTATTATATTCAGATAAAAAGTAAGAATTAAAAAAGATGCCAATTATTATATGATTATATTATAAAAATTAAGACTCTGACTATAAGTAAGATTAAGTTATTTTTTTGCTTTAACTAAACCATTAGCAGTATTCTGTAAAACATAACTGTAAATAACATGTACCGGGTACACGCTTATTTTATAAAACTATGGCCTGAAATCTGAATATGATTATACCTTAATTCCTTTAATAATCCATATTAGACACGTGTGGAGAGATAAATTACTTATAGACTTGTAAGCCCTTCATTAAAACTACTTGAATATTTTGATAGAAAATTATGCTGGTATCATAGAAGCTAGCAATGTTTGTGGTGTTATTATAATTAATATCTAGCCTAGGAAAATTGATTTACCTAGGTACTATTTACCACGCATTCATTTACAACGTTGGTATACCTACCTAAGTAACGTATTATTTTTCTAATGTACTTACTTATCGTCATGTAACGTCGACTTTAGCAAGAACAACAATAGCTTTTTAGCAAACAAGGAAAACTTGAACGTTACGCCTTATGCAATATCATTCAGTTACATATAAAGTACAACTTACGTCGTAGCCTACCTTTGCTGTGAATGTCTGCACTTCCCTTGGTTTAGCGAAATACTTGTCTAGCTTCGTCTCGTAACCCGTGATCGGATTGTTGATAGGAGACGGTTGTGGTGATCGCACTCGATATGTACCATACTGTTCACCGTGTTCAGAAATCGTAGGCAAATTAGGCGAACTGCAGCTGCTGCTCGAACGGGAATATGCGTAGTTCACCGACCCATCGGTTGGATTCTTAGGTTTCTTTGTAAAAGCATGTCGTCTCGGAAGCTCTTCAGTGGGCTTCAAATCATAAGTCTCGAATTTTTCAGTTATATAGTTTTGCTCTACGTCAGTAGTTGGAACGTAACGGAGAAGACGTGGTTCCTTTATTTTCTTCTCGTACTTCACTGCATCGGTCTCATTGTCTATATCGTCTATCTTATGATTGTGGTGTAAATCTTTTGAGATTCTACTTGATTTACGTTTAGTTTTTCTCTCGGCTGTGCGAGTTTGCACGTGATCGTCTACTGTTTCAGATTCAGAAGACGGTCTGTCTCCATACAGTACGTAATTGCCATTAACCATCTTGTAGAAATTTCTTACTTATTATATTGCATAAGATGTTTCAAAACTACCGCATATTCGACTTAAATCCATGATATTGATTTATAGCTTATGTCACATTAGTTAATAGGTAGTTATTTTAATATTGCCCAATATTGTCCATTACAAATGTCTGTGCACCTTGGGCTATGCAGCGAACACTAATCGCAGTCTTCAGCACTGACAATGAATGAATCGTTGATTAATTATGTGGCTTGTTTGTAACAAGAAACAATCTTGTTATTGTGTTTTGCTTGTTACTTTGCAACAAATTCTTTAGTAGTAATTTGCAGGATGCGTAAACAGGCAATAAATGCAAGTTTGATGACTCAGAATTTCCCGTTGAATTTTTAAACAATGTCTAAGTACCTACAGTTTTTTTAGATTATACGACAACGACCTACTTAATCTAATTTTAAAGGTTTTTTATAACTAAATTGTAATGGGAAAATTGATAAATATGTATTTTTGTATTAACATGTTTATTTAAACAAATCCTTTTAAACAAGCCTGCATGCGCTAGGTACCATTTAACTTTTTTTTTTTGTAAAATATTAAAGTTGAACAAGCTAAATAGTACAATGAAACAAATAATGAGAACAATCGCAGTGTTGTATAGGTAACTATAATAGATAACATTCGCAGTATAAAGTCGGCCATTATTGTGAACGCGGTTCCCGCGCTTTTTGCCCCGTTTACGCGGGAACGTTCTCAGTAGGTAAAGCGCGTGCGCGACAATGGCGGCTGACAGGCAACGAGAGTGAAGTCTGAAGTCGACGTGATTGTGCAACGGACAGGGTGTTTTATGTTTTATGCAACTGATGTGCCGTTAATGCAACAGATTCGCTGATAACTTAGGTCATTTGTAGGTTTCCTGATGGTAATCTACTTCCATCAGACCCCATGTTACGCAATAAAATATTGTATGACGTGAGCGATTAACTTTTAATTGAGGATGTTCTTCCTTCAACGTAGATGTATGTGTGCCTAGTCTTAATAAAAATAAATACATAGAATCCAATAATGAAGAACGAACCGTTATACCTACTTCTGATGTGGACACTAACATTAAATCTCTGTAACCTAATTTTATACTGCCTGTATTTTTGGGCCTAACCATTTGAAGATGTTGTAGTTTTGTAAGCTAAAAACAATAAATATAAAGTGTGCTAGCAATGTCAATTAATAATTTCAGTCTTTCCCACGATCGACCATATTTTGGTAATCAACCTCTTTTAATTTGGTGAAGATGATTAACTACCGATAATAATCATCTCAATTGAGAGGCGTACCTACTGATAAAAATCGCTTGCAAAACTTTGATGAATATGAGAGTAAGCGAACTTTAATATATTATAATCACTCGAAAGTAATCTCCGTCATCTGAATCATGTAATTAATGGGTAGAGTCAAATTTATGCGTAAATGACGAATAAAGACTATTACTGAACGAGCTGGTACTTCAAGTAACCCATTAGTGTCAGTTTTGCAATTTATGCACTACACATACAACATGCCCATCGATCGATACAAAAGTTTGTTTAGCACTCCAAGTCACTGTTTTAAGATTAAAAAGTTTTAAATGTCATAGACAGGGTTTGAGAGATCGTCTTTAATCTGAAATTAATAATTCAAACCGATATTCAAACCTATCTGTAATCGCTCGATAAGTTTCCTAGCAACATTGTAAATTCCCCAGCACAGAAAGGAATGATCAGCGACTATGAAGTTTGGATCATGGTGGCGTTGGGAGATAACCGGTAATAAACGTGTAAAAAAATCATATATCAACGTACAAAGTCTATTTTTTTTCGAAATAGTATTCGAAATCACGTCATGCATTGCCAGATACTTAATATGGTGGCAACCCCCTACCAGACATCCTTAAAGTTTAAAAAATGGTTAAAGTTGAAGGTTGTCTGTCAATGCATGACGTTATTTCTAATACTAAGTAGGTATTCCGAAGAATATAATATAAAAAAAAAATTATACTTTGACGTAAGATTTTTTACACATTTATTACCTACTAGCTGACCCTGCGAACTTCGTTCCGCCTAACAGTCGATTCAAATTTTTTAATTTTTTTTTAAATATCTATTCACTATCAGAAATTCTAAAATCCCCACGATTTAGGACTTCAGTACTTTGCAGCATCAGGATTGAGGAGTTAGGATCCGAAGTTCAATGATGTAGCCTATGCTTGGTACCTAAAATAATTTTGCATCATCCGCAGTTCCTGAAACATTATAGTTTAGGAGTGCTGTACCCTACATCATCAGGGTTGAGGAGTTGAGACTTGAAGTCTGAGAATAAAGTCGTTGCTTGGTACCTACAATATGAATTCACTATGAACACTTCCTGAATCTTGATAACTCAGGCGGGCAGTAACCCTGCAGCATCAGGATTAAGGAGTTGAATCCAGAATTTTTTATGTGACCACCACGAAAACTTTTTTTGTTGATTTAAAAAAAATATTTGCAAATCGGTCCAGAAACCTCGAAAAAATCGATGTAGAAAAAAGAACCACCTCATTTTTGACAGTCGGTTAAAAACCTTGAAATATTTACGGAACAATTTTTAAAATATCCCCTTTCTAACAAAAAAAGAATGAATGAAATCGGACTACGCGTTAATGAATTACAACTCAGTATACATTTTAACTTTCATCCCCTCTCCTACGGGAACCATGCTGAATTTCGGGATAAAAAGTATCCTATATTCTTCCTCATAGTATGACCTCAAATCGTACCAAGTTTCATTGTAATCCATTCAGTAGTTTCAGCGTGATGCGCGGCCGTGATACAGACAGACAGACAGACAGACAGACAGACAGACAGACAGACAAAAATGAAAAAAATTACAGTTTTGGGTTCAGTATCGATTATAGAGTGCCCTCGAAAAAAAAATTTCAAAATATCTTCAATGTACAGAATTTGACCTGTTACAGTTTTATTATAAGTATTGATATTGATGATGATTGATTGATTGATGATTGATTATCTCCCAAAGCCACCATGATCCAAACTTTATAATCGCTGATCGTTCCACCCTGTGTTGGGGACAATACGCAGATAAACTTTCAGCTCTTATAAAATAACGAAGTTCTGGCATGCGCTGGCTTTTAGTCCATTTATGTTTCTCTATTATAATAATGGCGTTGACACAACCGACCGATAATCTCGGCCAAAAGTGCTTATCGCCCTAAGTAAGTAATGCTCAATAAAGAAAATTAGATACTTAAATCAAACACCAGACGATATTTTAAAAAATTTAATATCAAATACCTTAATAGGGTTATGAAATCAAAGCTTACAAATTCTTGTAATCACTTGTATTGTGCACACAAATCGAAATAACAAATGCAGTCCTTGATCTATGTACGTGTACTTGTGTAGGTTTGTATTTAGCAAGGTATGCCTATTATTTGGCTGCACCTCTACGCTTCAAAGTGTTATTGAAACCTGAATACATAACTACAAATTATCTCTATTAAATTTTCAAGCCCTTACTTAAAACTCATTTTGATGATACTATTATGTTTCTATTATCTATAAGAAGATCTTGTGATTCTGCTAATGTTTGTTTAAATATTTCTTAGTAAATAGGTATGTCGATATCTGTCATTATAACTTCATCTTGTAAATTATGATGTCCTCCTAGTCGTGGCACAATTTCACGGCTGATGTTAATTGTATGTTTAGTAACGAATTACGATAAGGTACTTTGATTTTACAATTTTTTTAACCCTAGTGATTTTATGTTTACTTAGTTCGTGATTTAACGACATAATATTATAATATAAATAACCCTAATTCAAGGAAGTGTTTCAAAAAGGAATACAATTTTGTGATTTTTGTCTGCGCAATTGCGCACTCAATTTTTCGTGCACATTCAATATGTATAAATTATTGCCACGTGAAATTCGGGGTTAGGATTTGATACATTATACTCAGACTATTGGGTCGAACAGTTTGTTACAAGCCATTAGGCATCAAAATGCATATCGCACCTTGCAGTTTGTCGGTCTAATACTTTAATGAGGAGCGTCAACCCACAACGCCTAGGTAGCGGTACGTGGCGTAGTAACTAGTAACATCGTTATGCTTCGTCGAACGCCGCGGTCGCGTAAATTCTTATTTACATATTCGTACATAAAATTAAACACTTTGTCTGCGAATTTAAATAATAAATTAATTAATTTGACACGTTTGTGTATAAATCTGAATAAACATAGCATTTACATCAGAGCCGGTTCACTTCTTCAATAAATGTAGAGCAAAGATGTTGAGGGACTTATCCGCGAATTTTGTACTTAATTATACTTCCCACGAAAAGCAAGACATACCTATTTATTAGAAGTTCGCATCTTCGCTTCTTTATTTGAAACAAGAATATTATACACGGGAGTTGTGGTATGTGCACTTGTCGGAAAAAACACTGTTGTCTGCGGTGATTCAATTAAAAGCAAAAAGCTTGCACTAGTTTTATCTACATTCGCGAAGAACTAAAGGAAATAATATAAGCTACTTATAATATGTACAATTTGTAACTCTACCTATGATGTTTTTAATAGTAAGTAAGTAGTTGGTGTCCCATATATTTTGGAATAGATATCAAACTTGACTTCTCGGCGGTATACATATACCTAAATGGCGACGTCATCTTACGAGTCTTGGGTGACCCTTGCATAACCAAGGCAATTATTATAATAACAATTTGTTAAAATTACGTTATAACTATTGCAGGCAATTTATTCTCCATAGATTACAGATATAAATAAATTGTAACTATTTATATACTTGTGTCTACACTACAGTATGATGTTACCTATAGAGTTATAATAGAGTAATAATCAGAACTTAGTATACCTTTACTAATACATTTGAATATCAAATCTAATAGTATATCGTCATCTGAGTTTGTTTACATACATTTTAAAATTTAATTTGATTAAAATATCAATGGTCATTTGATGTTGCTATTTATTTAGATCAATTTGCAATCTCTTTTGCAAAAAACATCAGTAATTTATAAAAAAAAGAAGTTTCTTCTGCTCATATCATATCGGTCGAATCTTTTTCACATCAAACATCAAACATGCAATGTAAATTAAAGTAAGTAGGTAGGTACGTAATTGCATAAGCCTATTTCTGATCTAAAATTAGATAACAAGACCAAAGAAGATTACGATGTTCCCACTGAATTAAGGCGATAAGTTAAAGGTTGCGAGATGGACAGGTTGCTCGAATTACGATCATCGAAGAATGCCCTTTCGCGGTGACTACGTTAAAATGTTAGTAGGGCTAACAACCTTTTAAGCTGTCCAAATGTGTTCAGATGACCAACTAATCATTGTTGGTACTATGAATATTATATTTTTACATAATCATGTATTTCGCAAGTTACAGCAAGCGTAGATAGAGCCCGTGCCCAATCCGAGCAGAAAAACTATTGTATTAGGTACATTGACAGTTTTCCGATACGACCGTGCACGATGGATCACGAATGGATAATTATTAATTAATTCTTGGCAGAATCCTGTTTATTACCTATGTAGTATTGGCTTCCATGTTTCATAGTGTAGGTATGCAATGAATATTAGGTAGGAAGAGGTACTATGACAGGCTCAATAAAGTCTAAAATACAAACATTACTTGTCTACGCGTAGAAGCCAGAAACATACATAATTGCAGTTTCCTTGTAATTAATAATCTGCGAGTTATTAGAGCATTGAACTGTGACGTGTTATTAGCATTGGCTGACAGTTAGTGATTTACTGATTACTGAGTATACTTTAAGGGAAATCGCTTCGGCGATTTCGTTGATGAGCTTTCGAAAAATAAAGCTGAATAACTTGCAGCTCACAGAAACTGAAAAACGTAAATAATAAAAAAATAACATACTTATTTAATTAAAAACAATACGAATAGGTGGTGTTTAGGCACATCGCATGATGATTGTTGCGATTTGTTATTACCTATTTCTATAAAATAATATATAACGATATAGATATTAAGTATACTTAGTAAAAGTTACGATGAAATTGAAAATCAAAAAAAGTTGACTTATGAAAAAGTAATTTAAAATTTTGTTATGCTGGTAGTTAAACCACGAATATTAAAGTTTAAGCTCAATTATTAAGACATTTTGTTTGTTTTTATTCATTCTCGTGACATGTAACGCTATCGCAGTGTTGATCGCACATAAAATTCGGAATTCTTTTTTCAAGTTATCGCAATCATTTATCAGCAACACGACACCTTTATTATCATATTTCGTATTTCTTTTTATTTATTTCGAGGAACGGTGACAAATAACAAAAATTCTTTTGTATGAACGGCTTATAATATTTCTTGAAAAATTTAAATGTCCCGTAATAAATATATTATCTCACTAATCTCTGATATAATTATCTCTGTTACTTTTCTACATAACAAAAAAATTGTTGCCGCTATAATAAATTTAACTTGCGAGTGGGAAAAGTCCTATTTATATTTAGCATTAAAAATTAGGAAGAAAGAACCAACTACGTTCCAAACATTAATTTTTCAGTATAAATAATATGTGCGATAGTAGGTACGTACCTACTTAATCCAATCTTTCGTGAGTGTATCAAAAATAAACGCTAATCTAACCTTTTCTATCAGTTCCAAATTAGCAATCCATCCTACATACATATCCTAAATAAGTAAAAAGAGTTATTTGTAAGAAATACTTACAAATAGCTCATAGTAAAAGTATAATTAACCTACTTATTGACTTATTCTATTTGACGAAGTAGGTATTTCGAGTATGATAAATCAATGAATATTTTTTCACATAATAGGGAACCAAAACAAACAAGCCACATACAATAAATTTACATCACATCACAAATTTAGTAATACAGTCAGATACAAAATATTCAACACGTGAATCAGTAGGTATAAAAGTTGTCACAGGTAGATCGGAAACGCGATAGATGGAATCGGGCGGGGAATAGGCGCGCCACCTGCGTATAATCGGCCAAGAAAACCGCAAGAAAATCGCATGAGTTGCTAGTGTGGGCCTGCGCGTACAACTGACTGCTAGATGACACTCCGTTACACCACCACATTGTGTAGAACCGTACCCTGAGAATATTTTTACGCAACCCATTATATCCAGAAGATACGAGATAATTTCGGATGTTCACATAGCTTGGTGGACCGCTTTGTACTTAATTGTTGGACTTCTGTTTCGAGATTACAAATAGTAATTGTGCACGATTCGAAAATATTTGCAACTAGATGATGCCCGCAGCTTCATCTGCGTGGGTTAAGGTTCTTTTTTTAAAACCCGTAAGAACTCTTTGATTTTCCGGGATAAAAAGTTACCTATGTCAATTTCCGGGACGCAAGCTGTAGGTACCAAATTTTCAACTAAATCGGTTAGACGGATGGCCCTTCAAAAACCCATTGAAGAACTCTTTGATTTCTGGGATAAAAAGTAGCCTATATTATTCGGCCGGGATGTAAGCTAACTGTATAGTGTCCCTTCAAAATCTAGCGGAAAAGCTAGCAGAAAGAAAGCAGCTAGAAAAGCTAGCAGATAGACGGACAGAAAGAAACACTTTTGCATTTATAATATTACGTATGGATATGGATATCGTGGATGAAGTCTGGAGCAAAAGCTGGTAAATTAATAAAACTATATTACATATAGTTTTATTAATTTACAATATTATTATTATTATTGGTACATTTTTATGTTCAATTACGCTGATCGACGATTTGACGACATTTCAAATGCAACTCACTATCGTGCAGTTAAACACAGTTATGTTCTAAATCGAATTAAAATTCACTTGACATGTTCCTAGGCATTTGATATTTTAGAAAGTAATCAATTAATTAATAATATACCAGCCAATTGCGAGTTGGATTTGCGCACAAAAGGTTCTGTACACCACACAATATAAATCTTGTTGTAAATAAATAACACTTACCAATATAATATGTAGATGCCATAGCTACATCAAGGCGACAAAAAATAAATCGCAAATAAAATGATAGCGCCTGACAAACAGTTCGGCACCCTTGGAGTACGAAACCATATTTTTTTTGTTTCAACACCAAATTCGAACTTCTATGTACTATCGTTTTCTGCATAAGTAACTATATATAATTACGAGGAAACAGAAAACTATTGAGCTGATATTTCAGCTCTACCTTGATTTTTTTTAAATAACGTTGAAAAATACTCTTTTTTAGAAGTTTTTTTGTACAGGGAATGTTGAATGTTTTTTTATTTTTTATATAAAGGAACCCTTATAGGATCACTTTGTTGTCTGTCTGTCGTGTCTGTCATAAACCTATAGGGTACTTCCCGTTGACCTAGAATCATTAAAATTTAGAAGGTAGGTAGGTCTTATAGCACACGTAAGGGGAAAAATCCGAATATCATTAAAAATCATTAAAAAAGTTAAAATGTGTTCATAAACAATATAATTAGTATTTTAAACTTTCAAAGTAAGATAACTTTATCAAGTGGGGTATCATATGAAAGGGATTTATTTACCTGTAAATTCTAAAACAGATTTTTATTTATTTTTATGCCTAATAGTTTTTGACTTATCATGAAAAAATACGACTGTAGAACGGAACCCTCGGTGCGCGAGTCTGACTCGTGCTTGGCCGGTTTTTACTATTTTCCACAATAGAAGCTATCGTAACATAATATAAGTATAATTTGTGCAACTGGCTAGCTTTTATGCCTCACGCTGTAGACCCCTACGACCATTAAGTAAAAGTACCTATTTTATTATTGCGGTTAAAAATAAAACTTTTCCATTAAAATATTAACACTAGTAGGTACCTATTGCTTAATTGCGCAGTACGTATAATATCATAATGCTCATTTCCTTGAGCAAACTTGAAGAGTTGTTCCAATTCCCATTGTGGGAACGCACAGTGTGCCCATTGCCTCCGGATCTATGCAATAGCAAACTTTTCTAATTGTTAGCTTGGTTAATAAATCATATTTAAATGGATCTTTTACTATCGACAAAGATGTTATTGTTATGTAATTCATTTTAATTGTATTGGTTTCATGAGTAACCTTTTCGCAATATTGCTTGAAAATTGTTATCGAGATAACTAATAAATGATATGGAAAGCTTCCACTTCACTTATGAGAAGAAGTGGACTGAGGAATGACGTGGCATAGCAAGTATAGCTAAAACTGCAAGAACTTGGGTGTATGAATAAACACCATAGATATTATACTATAGATGTATCTAGGTATGCACTTCCACAAACTTAGGCTCATACTGAGAAGTAATTTTGAGAAACAGGTTCTACCTTTAAAAAACTTAAATCCACGCAGACAAGTCTCGGAAAAACGCTAAGTAGTCGTTTTATAACATCTTAAACCAAATTAATATCCTGCTATTATTGCTGAACATTTTAGTATACCTATCTAAATAAAATTTTATTAGTGTACAGCACTCAATCTTCAGTCCAATGTCGTCTACTTATTTCCGTATACGTCAGCAGAAAAAATCCATAACTTAGTATTTCCATAAAATATCTCATTACAAATGCAGAGCATATTCGTGATCATGTTCACTGTACAGTACTGCGTGCTCTATTTATGCAAAACCAAAAAGGCACGACTTCGCTCTTTAACAGAGGTCTCAATTGACCTCGGACACTTTACTTGGATAAGTAATCTCTGTGTTAATGTAGCGCGGAAGTGTAATTGGATGTTTGTTGTGGTATTTTATTGTCTTGCTGCTATCTTTGCCGAAAATATTCCAAAAGTTAAGCCGCTTTTCTTAATTAAAGATTTTATTAAAAAGGGTCTTATATGTAAAATTTATATCTTTATATTATAATTTCATAAATTAAAACAATCTACTTTCTCTTCATGAAAGGTTGCTAAAAGCAACCAAAATCCTTGAAAATTCTGAACAATTAATCTTAAATTTAAGTAGTGATTTTAGTAACGCTAAGAAAATCATTGAGTTATGAAATATGCATAGATACCATTAGCTAACTGATCCTCCCCGGATCCGCTCAAATGGAATTTGCAAAAATCCTTAAACATGTATTTCTTCATTTTTAATCAAAAGCCCAAATACCGATTTTCAATTAATATAACTTGCAAAGAGCGAACTACTCCAGTAAATTTAGGCTGCGCATTAAAAGATCAGTCACGTTTTTTATATTATGTACATGTAAAAAAAGCATGTATTTTTCTAAGCATTGATTATGTCTTCAAAACTGATTAACCAAGTGATTGAGCTAGTAGCTTCTTTAGTTGATTACTGTTCTTATATTATTATCACGTATCGTCCATAATAATGGAAACGGGATAGAATTAATCACAAGCTTCTATTGTAACACTTGAATTAAACAAGTATAGCGTTCATTCATTTGCTAACGGTTTACTTACATGCATACAGTCTAACAGCACAACGCTATTGTAAACAACTGTACTTATATAGAGATACTTTTTTATCAACAATTATTATTGCTTCAAATTAACTAGAAACGCAATCGATTTTTCTCAGCAATTCTGATAAATATTCGTGGCTTAACCTGATGTCAGGAATAAAGAAGTAAAGAAGTAGTAAGGGTATAATAGATCCGTACCTATCCAATTAAATAAAACCATAAAGATAGAGATAGGTACCTATAAAATAACATTACCGTTGTCCGTTGCGGAAGAAATAATAGCTAAAATAGTAGCTAAAAGGTAAGTGTTAACGATTGCCACTAAGTTAAGAGTACATTAAAGAAAGATCTTAGCAAGGTACTTTATTTTAATTTTCACATCGTCTGTCGTATCTTGAATGAATATATTCGTTTTGTAACCCACTGACCCAAGCTAGCAAAATATAGGTTCATTTAGGGCCGATTTTTTAATCGTCAAATATCTTTTATCTGGGGAATGAATTTGATATTTTGACAGATTTCCTATACAAAAAACCGGCCAAGTGCGAGTCAGGCTCGCGCAATGAGGGTTCCGTACCACAGTCGTATTTTTTCGACATTTTGCACGATAATTCAAAAACTATGATGCATAAAAATAAATAAAAATCTGTTTTAGAATGTACAGGTGAAGACTTTTCATATGATACCCCACTTGATATAGTCACTCACTTCGAAAGTTGAAAATACTAATTATTAGTTCATTAACAGTTTTAATTTTTTTGTGTGATGTAACCCTAAATTAACGATTTTCAGATTTTTCCCCGAATGTCTGCTGTAAGACCTACCTACCTGCCAAATTTTATGAGTCTAGGTCAACGGGAAGTATCCTATAGGTTTCTTTACAGACCGACAGACAACAAAGTGATCCTATAAGGGTTCCGTTTTTCGGAAACCTGATTTAATGATTGAAAAATCGGACCTTTTAATTTTGCTGTTATCTTTTTGCAGTACAAAAGAGTTAAACGGGATCGCGGCTCGACATCAACAAGTCATTCATCAAAACGTCATCTTTATATTGCATTGTCAAGTAAAATTACTATATTCTCCGTATAAATGGTATTATACATGAATATATAATCGTGCGATTGTAACAGTTTAAATATTATATTGATGGCATCATGCTTAGAAGAGCATCATCAGCGTACTCAAAAAGCTTGTAAAAGCTTTTAAAAGCTTTTTGTCTGTAACTTATAAAAATATTTCAGAATAATGTATATTGTGTATTGTGAATATAACTTAATGTTACAGTCAAACTATAATCGAGAAGTATTCTCAGGGTATCGCATGAAATATCTATATAAATATTATGCAATAGTGCGCTGGACGCGACCATCGATAGATCTAGAAGCTGTCTCTGAAATACCTATCGGATATTTAGACACACGTATAATCAAGTTTCACGCCAATTTATCTTGTGAGATCGTGCATCAGCGTGCGCATCCATTTTTTATGTTTAATAACTAGTTCTGCAAAGCCTCCTGCTCACTCCCGACAGTGGCGGATCTGTCTGAGCTGTCCGTCTCTTATATTCAATTTAATTTATATAAAGACTAGCTAATGCTCGCAACTTCGTCCGCGTGGACTACATAAATTTCAACCCCCGCTATTTTACTCCCTTAAGGGTTGAATTTTCAAAAATCCCTTCTTAGCGGATGCCTACGTCATAATAACTATCTGCATGCCAAATTTCAACCCAATTCGTCCAGTAGTTTCAGCTGTGCGTTGATAGATCAGTCAGTCAGTCAGTCAGTCACCTTTTCCTTTTATATATTTAGACTAGCTGATGCCCGCGACTTGATCCACGTGGATTTAGGTTTTAAAAATCCCGTGGGAACTCCTTGATTCTCCGGGATAAAATGGAGCATATGTCATTCTCCAGGTCTTTAACTGTATACCCATGCAAAAAATCACGTCATCCGTTGCTCCGATGCGACGTGATTGAAGGAATTGATTGCGTTTGTTTGTTGAACCAACAAACAAACACTTTCGCATTTATAATATGGGTAGTGATTTTGGTGAATGAGGCCCGGGTAAAAATTTCTTAACCTAGTCTACGGCACTATACAGTGCTCCATAACGGACGTTGATTTCGCCTTCACCTCAAATTCAAAAATCATAACTCATTCCTGCAAACATTAAAAGGTGACTTACATTATTACACAAAGTTTAAGATCGCCTACTATTTCTATTTATATTAAAAGCGTAACCTTTAACTGGTTAGCCTTTGAGTATTGCAAATACACACACCTCCCATACAATTTTTATGTAGATTATTTTGAAATATCTATTTTGATACCATCTAATCTATCTTATCTTAGCACTTCAATAAAATTATTTTTAACAGTTAAATATAAATATCATTTTTGATATAATAAAATGATGATGCATCTACAGATAAGTTTATTGGTTAATTTATAAACAATATACCTAGATTTCAATGTTAAAAATTTGTATGAAATCTCTAGGAATAGGTACCCAAAAGATAATAACTCCACATCGGATTGAATATAATTTAACAAATCCTAAAATAGTTTTAAAGTTAAACGTGTTTAAAGATTTGTGTATAAATTCTTGAGCCCGTGTAACTTTGAAAGTATACATTTTAACGGAAATCTGGCAAGTTATACTTAGACACAAATATTAGTTTTTATTGAGTTTGATTGGCATTCATCAATTCAAATGAGGGCACCACAAATAAAATCCTCAACCTTGTCTAACAGCCATTATAATCTTTGGTTTTTTTGCGCTAAGGATCAGCCGGGCTGTCTAGCGTGGAAAAACTGCCAGTATTCTTGGCACCATTCAAAGCGGGCATGATAAAGTTAGCTATAAGTTTTACTGTAATATTTTTAGTTAAAAAATCTTAAATTAAATTGTGCAGTCATAAACTTATGTATAAATATTAATATATGAGAATGTAATTATATTTTGATAGATGCGTGAAATAATAAACATAATATCAACATAATAATATACATAACACAGTTAACACTGCATAAGCAGGTGTTGACTAATATACAGAGACATCGATGACTAACAACGAAAACGTAACACTGATCAATATTATAAGTTTGCGTCTATGTCAAAAGTCAGAACCTCAATCGGTGGACTGGAATCTAATTTTCTTAAAAGAAATTCTTCTACTTATCGGGTTTTATGTAATAGAAACATCTTGAATAATACGCTCTACATTTATTTGCTGAAATAGTAGCTCTTGTATAGGTACTAGCTGTAGCTACTAGTATACGATTGCTCGCAACTTCTACCGCGATATGATATAATTATAACTAGATGATGCACATGACTTCGTAAGCGTGGATTTAGGTTTTTAAAAATCCCGTGGGAACTCTTTCATTTAGACAGGCAAACAGATTGACAGACAGACAGACACACTTTCACATTTATAATAATAATAATATGGATTTAGAGCCGGGAGCACTCGGAGATAATGTAGCTATCCATTAGCGAAATTATTTTTTCGCGAATGAATACCTTCGGATATTACCTCCTCATCCAAGCTCACAAACTTTTTCTCTTTATAATATTAGTGTTGTGTAAATACCATGTTTTGTGAAAACTTGCGTCCATAAGTGAATATCCAGCAGCTATTTAAGTACCTAACTAACTATATTTCAAAAATTAAGTAGTTTGAATTTATTTCGAGATGCTTCATTCACTGCAAAGCACGTTGTTGTACCCAACTGATCACATATTTTTTTAAAGTAAAAAAAAACGCTGATATGATATCACAGCAGAATTCAAATCTACTGGTTTTACTGGTAGGGATCCATTAGTATTTTCTAGGCTATACCAACAAGGCTTTAATATTAGCACAGTAGGTACTATAGCTACAAATTATTACATAGGTGCTAAGAAGCTCGTGCACACGTTTAAACACAATAAGACAAAGAACATCAAAGGCATCAGAGCGACCTTTGTCTGACATTCTCATTTTGTTTGCGCATACGCAGGGGCACAGTATATCGGTTAAAGTTGAACTTTTAGACGCCTTCATGAATGCCATCCGCATTGTTGGCCGGTCATACTCCAAACATTATATTTAGTGAATCATCCCACAAATTACTACATTACAACTTACAATTTACAATAATTTGATTGGGTATAATGAACAGAATGCTTTGTCATGCAGCAGAACAAATACGCTTTGTCAAGCAGATTTGATGTTGATAGCTAATTTTGCATGCCTTCAGTCAACACTGAATACAAAACATACGACGAATTATTATTGTTTGTAGTAAAATTATCTTAGTAATCCACAGGAAAGGCATTGCCACTCCCAAGAGAGCTTTGAAGCCCATCACGCTGTTGTAACAAGAATAAAAGTATACCTACTTAATACTTGATATTTTAGACGTGCGATGTTACTAACAGTTTAATAAAAAAACGTAGGTACCTTGGTATACATACATATTACGTAAACCTACTAAATGTTGAGCCTTAGTAACTGACCTTTGATAAAGACAAGACTTGAAATTTGAAACACTAGGATAATTTCCCGCATCTAATAGTTAGTGATATAATTAAAAATTGAAGCAATAAATGTCTTTTACACGTTGTTGCGTCATATGATGTCACATAATTTGGTAGAGCTATTATAAAAATTAAACTAATGAGGGAGGGAGGTTGTAATATTATGAATACACAATATTTCGTATATCAACTCATAAAAAACCACAACCTACTTGTTAAGTTTTGAGTAAAAAATATATACAGGTAGATATGAGGTAGATACAACATGAATTTAAAATTATAAGTACAATTTTTTATTCATGTTTAAAGGTTTAATTTGAAACCTTTAAACATGAATAAAAAATTCATATGTTTGCAATTCTAACATAATGAACGATGGTACGAAGGAGTGCGTATTATCGAATTCTTCGATCTGTTTTAGCTCCATCAATTACCAGTCGACAGATGGCAGGTCACGAAAAACATTACATTAACATGGCTTTACAGAAATCGTGGGCTAGATATAAATGGCGATGCTCTCGAGTTGGATAAGTTGTTTATAAATAAGTATCCGGTTCGAGTTGGTATAGCTACAGGCAGGTTATTACATGGACTGGCTAGAATTTTAGTGAAAAGAAGGACGTTATTAATTCGAAGAATACCTACCTATGAAAATGTATGTTTGATTTTAAGACTGCGATTGTTTTTTCTGTACCTATTTAGTTTTTAATTTGCACTGAAAATCCAAGACGATAAATCAGGAATACCTAATACTAAAGTGAAATAAATATATATTTAAGGGCCCGCTGACACTAAAATGAAAAAATCTCAGATTTTAAGCTCCACCATCATAGGAAGGACTTTCACATAATGGAATACAATATGTTTAAAATAAACCAATCTTTCGCATTGACGTTTAATTAAAAATTAAAAAAAAAATTAAAAATTTTTTTTTTTAAATTGACGTTTAATGCATCATATTATTTACAAAATCTATTTTATTTATTTCGGTGATTAAGATTAAGTGCAGATGCAAATATAAGCTGCCTTAAGTAGGAACATACCTACCTACACTAAGTACGTTCCTTCTAAAGTAACGTGAAATACATACTTTTTTGTTTTATACTACCCGGAAGAATAGTTAAGTACTTATTAACTTATTTGTTACAGACATGACAGGTCACGATATCATAGATTACAATAACACAGGCTTACAGTACAGAAGTCGTGGGTAGTAGCTAAGTAACGTTTGTCTTGAAGTTATTGTAGAGGTAATAAAATATCCGGTTAGGTATGTTAAACGCACAAAACAATTCCTGTTACTTTATAATAAGTTAATTAATTAATCTAAATATATATAAAAAAGTGACTGTCTGACTGACTGATCTATCAACACACAGCTCAAACTACTGGACGGATTAAGCTAAAATTTGGCATGCAGATAGCTAATATGACGTTAACATCCGCCAAAAAAGGATTTTTTAAAATTCAACCCCTAAGGAGGTAAAATAGATGTTCGAAATTTGTGTAGTCAACGCGTGAATGAATCAAAGCAATGTGCACACATCCTTAGCTCCTACCGATATACGATTAAGTACTTACCTATGGAGATACTTATTATTTAAGTATGTAATAGTATAATATTTATTGATATGGAAGCTGATTGATTTACCTTACATAATCATCTATGCATGAATCGTGACTAGACAACAACTTATTACGTAACTGATGAAGCTCCTTCATGTAGACAACTGGAAATTTCAGTATGGCAGCAGAACCTGGCAGGACCAACTTGGCTTACATAAAAAGTCATCTTTTTTAGGTACATACATAACAATACGAAAAACGGACTGAGTTTAGGTTTCTACAGTAAGTAAGTGTAGAGCAATTATGTAGGTATCGTATACTTATCTTTTCTTGATTTTCTATTTCTTACTTTTGTTTATATTTATTTTAGCTTTTACTACAACTAATTTCCTATAAAGGTATATATTTATTTTTACTCTTTTACTTTGATATTATAAGAAAACTGGATGATCCAGCCGACTTTGACCACGTATGTAGGTATAAGTATTTAGTTTAATACAAAATCCTCTATGAACTCTTTGATTTTTGGGATAAAAACCGGCCAAGTGCGAGTCAGACTGGTGTACTTTTTATTATATAACCACAAATTCAGGGTTTTCGGATTTTTCCCTTTACTTGTGCTATAAAACCTCGCTACCTGATTTCACGATTCTAGGTCAACGGGAAGTACCCTATAGGTTTTCTTGAAAGACACGACAGACGGACAGAGATACAGACAGACAGAGAGACAGACAGCACGACGGACAGGCAGACGGGTAGGACACAACGAAGTGATCCTATAAGGGTTCCTTTTTCCTTTTGAGTCACGGAATCCTAAAACGTAGCTTTTGCCCGTCTTGGGGATGCTAGCTATCTCCGTACCAAATTTGACAAAACCTAACAAACAAATAGATAGACAGACAGATACGCCGCTTTCGCATTTATAATATTAAGTAGAGTGAATTATAAATAACTGTGAAATATGAATAATTAAGTTGATACATAACTGAATATTATAAAACTCTAGATAGGCTAAGCTCCATGCAATTGTATTTTAAAAAGTGGAGACGATCGTGCTTGTGTATGTGACACGCGAACATAAATGCACGACATTACATAAATATTGAGATTTCTGCTCCACCTTTTAATACCTTAGAGCCTGTTTCAAAAAATGGCGGCCCGTTACCAGGGTTGGCTAAAGCTATTTTAAAATTGTCTGCGTAGGTATGTAACCTTTGGTATATTGAGCGTAAGTAGGTATAATGTTAATCATGGACTATATTATTTATTTTAAATTCCCGCCTTCACTAATAATAATGATAATAATTAGAATTCATAAAAATTATCTTTGAGATGCGTTCGCCTCATGATCTGCAAAACAAGTTGTTTTCAAGGGCGTGCTATAAAATCACACGGTTGTTTTCTTTTATGAAGCAGTAGCTGATGTTGAAATAATTTGAAAAATACTTTAATATATTTTAGCTTTTCAAAAGGTACCTATGATGCATTTTTTACTTACTATGATATGTACTTTGACATTTTAATAATATCGGCACCTTTTTAATTTGTTAAGATCATTTATTTATTATTAAATTTTCTATCTTTTTGTGCCACAAATGGTATATTTTGCAGCAATGGGCACAATGCGTGACTTGAAAATTGGGTATTTTCGAGGTCATACTTAGTTTTTAACCATACTTTCTATGGCATATTTAAGTGTACTTAGGTAAATTAAGCAATTGGATTTTTATCGACAGCGATTTCATGGCTGAGGGTCGTAGCCCAATTCCATTATTTACTCAATGGAATGATAGCAATGGATATATACTTGCTCGTAGGTATATTTGTATTGCAAAACAAGCGTTCTTAAACCTATGTTGCATGCAAATTGTCAGTGAATTGCCGTGAGTAATAAATACATTCCGAAACACCCATACAACAATCGCACACGTTCTATTTTATCCTAAATCGTTAATAACACTTGATTTTCATGACTTAGGTAACTGATAAGTATCTAGCTATAGTTAAGCTTATCAGTACCCTTATTATAATGTGTTTGTTTGTTGGTTTGTTGGTTTGTACTTATCACGTCGCAACGGTGCAACGGATTGACGTGGATGGATTTTTTGCATGGATATAGATAAAGACCTGGAGAGTGACATTGGCTACTTTTTATCCCGGAAAATCAAAGAGTTCCCACGGGATTTTTATAAAAACCTAATTCCACGCGGACGAAGTCGCGGGCATCAGCTAGTGACAAATAAATTGTGACTTAGTGAAATATCATTTCTTATGTTGCACCAAAAGATTATACAGATGGATTATAATATGTACAGGAGTAAGTATTATTGAAACATCCTCACAATCTCACTTGCTAGAATAAAGTATTGACTGCGACTTCGTCCACGTAGATATTTTGGGAACCTATAGGACTCCTTAACTTTCACACTATTCTCAGGAAAACAATATTTTATGTACGTACTACTCCTGTTAATAAAAAGAAATTATAATCAACGCGAATAGCATCATAAGAAAATTAAAATTTATGAAATAATATAGGTTGATAAACGCATAGATAGATTACTGATGATTCACTGTGTGGTCGTGAACTATTCCCGATGAGGTAGGTAGGTACCTAGTCCTATAGTCCGTAGTTCAATTAAAAAGTTTTTTTGTTATTCAACATCTCATCATTAGTTGTCTAGACAAAAGAGGATTAAGTAATTAATAATTATTAAACTTTTAATATTCCTTTTTGTCTATAAATATATTATGTAAGGATTTATAATATCTTCTTCTTACATTAATTACCAAGCTTAACTATTTTTATTTTTATTGATACGAAAATCACACACACATTAATCATTTATCTCTTTATGGGTCTACTAATATCAACCAAATTTTTTTAAAGTAATAAAACTACTTAGCATCTCAAATTAAAGGTGAAGGTTGTCAAGTTATTTTCATAATAACAGCAATATTTGAAGACCGCACCTGATTACTATGCACCTTATTAGAAGAAGCATTGAGTTAGACTATGGAGCAGCAATTATTTACATCAGTCGACAAAAAAGCGCCCCCCAATGAATATAAAGACATAAGTTTGGGACTAATTGACTTTAAATCTTACCGTAACAGTTATGTCTGTGATAAATTCAATTGCATTCACTTTGCAGTTGTGTTTTGTCAAGTTTACATCTCCTGAGGTTGTTTTGGTGTCGGCAGAGGTATTGTACATAATTACAAGCGTCGGAAAGAAACATATTACGTTTAGTGTGCTCTAGAAGATTTGTGTGGTGAAGTGTTGGTGGTGTGTATTGCTTGCTTTTCGTGCTTCTTTAGTAGTAGGAGGGTGGACAGTCCATATCGTGTATCGTGTCAGATTTGTCTTTTTTGACGGGTTATAGCGAATTAAGCTCGTCATTCCTCGTCTAACATTATTATCATTGTCTTCTGCAAAGTAACGTCTGATTGTATGCAATATCTAATATACTGGATTTATTGCCTTGAATAAAAAAATTTCATAAAGATGCGATGTTCTGGACAGATAGAGTAAAAGCTGGCCCAGCACCAATTTACTGAATTAGACAAGTCATCTTTTAGTGAAGTAGGTACATACTACATACCTACCTACACGTGTCACACCTACCTATTGAGCACGTTTTACCTGGGCGAGGAATTATAATCTCTGCTCTAGTAATATGAAATCTCTTTGCGTAGAAATAATATAATAATAATTTGTCCTTGATATAGGATAGTTCGTTAAAAGGAAAATAGCTGTTGACCTCTACACGTACGTTTAGTTATTTATCAAGAAGACTATGATAAATTGCAATGAAATACGGAAAGCTCGTAGATACTACTAAAAATATAAGTAAGTTAGCCATTAACTTTATTTTTTTATAAGTATAGTTTAACATTAAGCATGAAAAAAAATCGTTTATCTATCCATATCATGTTGTTGTTGTTAGCCTACAGATACATTCTACGTGTATCTGGGTGCTACAACATAAGTTTTTTTCAAACTATCACAGACTAGCTTATGCTCGCGACTTCGTCCGCGTGGACTATACAAATTTCAAACCCCTATTTCACCCCCTTAGGGGTTGAATTTTCAAAAATCCTTAGCGGATGCCTACTCCATAATAGCTATCTGCATGCCAAATTTCAGCCCAATCCGTCCAGTAGTTTGAGCTGTACGTTGATAGATCAGTCAGTCAGTCAGTCAGTCAGTCAGCCAGTCAGTCAGTCAGTCACCTTTTCCTTTTATATATTTAGATTTAGATTTGTCTAAATCCATCATTTGTCCATCAAATTCGTACGACCAAAAATCAAGCAATCTCATCATTTAGACGAATACGGCAACGGCTTATCTATTGCCGTCCTAACGTCAACGAATAGGCCGTTTGAATTGAGATATCTATGTAAAAATACTTGTGTCCTGAGTCCTGACTGACTTGACTGATTGATATAGCAACGAACAGCCTAAACCGCTCACTAAGATGCATTTTTGGAAAATCCACCCTGTTCCACCCGAAGGGCCTAGGGGACTTATTAGGTATACCTTATAGCCGATGAAATTTGTATGGAAGTCCGTCATTTTCAAGTTATATCCTAAGATGTTTTAAGTAAAATATCGTAGGTTCTAACTATATGTATTTGGGCTTTCGGGCTATAATGAAGAAGCTCTACTATTTAAAAAATCCACTCGAGCGAAGCCGCAGCGAACCAGCTATTCTATAAATATAATGATGTTGTAGGATCTTATTCTAATGCGAGGATCTCAGGCAAGGTGAGCATTCGCACCGCTGCACTGCAGGGTCACATCACATTCCACACGGATTTATAATAATTAATTACTATTCGACAATTTATCGCTGTCTATGACACATTAAAAAATATATTATATGGTATTAGATATGAATAGGCCTAATGGGTGTTTTGAAAATAATGAATCTCCTGCTAATTTGGGCATACAATAAGAATGCCTACGCCTTGAGATGAGTCAATGGGAAGATAGCTTTGCCTTGACACACTCAAATTTAATACACGTGGTTAATACCACACATTAATTTCAGCAATTAATTAATTAATTAATTTCAACATAATCATTATGTTGCAGATTAATTATTGTTGCCTAATGTTGGTAGGTACGTTTAGATTAATATGGATTAATTAATGCAAATATAAAAAGATTCATTTCATGTGACATTTGAAGAGCACTCTTTATTAATGCCATATGCATATATGCAAAGAATCGATTGAACTTGTCGGATATGTATTGGTTATCTATATAGCTATAATATGAATATCTATAAAAATAATATACTTACGTAGATTCTACTAGATATGCATTGGAAAGAAACCATTGTTTGGTTAATATTCTCAAATAAATTGGTATCTGGAAAATCATGGGAGGCCTTGATTTTCCTATTTCCTCCTATATATACAATATTTCATTAATATAAAATTTATTAGCAAACAATCATATTATCCAGCATATTATGTTCCAACGTCTATAAATAACTTTTTATTGGATACTCCTATTTTTTAAGCTAAGTAATTTACCTATACGCTAATATCGCATGTACATTGTACACATACCTTACTGACTTTTGCACACAATTTTCTCTGCTATTAAACAGTTGAGGTCAAAGTGGCCGTCAGTTGGTGTTAAAGCAATTCCCACCGTAGATACCATCAAGGCAAATGAGAAAATAAACAAATTAATTAACAAACAAATAAAACGCCTTTTTGGCTTAATTGTTTATCTCAATTAGTACCTATATTAATACCTATTTATATACGTAAGGTACACTGATATTAATATTATAAGCCGTGATAGCCTAGTGGTTACGATGTCCGCCTCATATTCGGTAGGTCGGGGGTTCGTTCCCGGGCAAATACCTGTAACTTTTCTGAGTTATGTGCGGTTTTTAGAAATTAAATATCACTCGCTGTAATTGTGAAGGAAAACATCGCGAGAAAACCTGCATGCCTGATAATTCTCCATAATGTTCTACCAATCCGCACTTAACCAGCGCGAGTGGACTAGGTATTTTATTTTTATAATATACTGTACTAGGTAAATCGTCCGTGACTTCACTTGTTAAGGCTCCCACTGAAAACCAGCGCTGCAGCTTGCTGCAGCATGATGCTGAGTGGGAGACCTATATTTGGTCACACGTACTTGTATATATATAGGTATTATTTTTTATTATTATATTTTTTTGTTATTAGTTTAATTATGTAGATTAACTTAATTAGCTTTTAAGGTTTATTGTAGTAGGTATTGTGATCAAATAAAAGTTTTCTTTCTTTCTTTCTTCTTTCTTTCTTTCTAGGTATGGCCAAACTAATATATAAGCATGCAAATGAATAATATTTAATATCTAGTAATGATAATTTTAATAATTTTAATCCTATTCGTATTGTATCTTTAATATTTACCATTTTATTGTACCTAAAATTGTATTTGCAATACCCTGACAGGGTCTCATGTATTTAGCTTTTAGCTTTAAGCACCCACCATCAATAAATGTAAATGTACATGAAAGCAAATAAATAAATCTGAATCTGAAAAAAAAAAAACTCTTCTTATACTGAGAGGTGGCCTGTTCTCTGTAGTGAGCCGGCTATGGGTTGATCATGATGATGATGATGATGCTGATATTGTGTATTGGTTATATATGTAATTGTTATATTGTAGAAAAAGAGAAAAATCCTAAATTACTAAATCCGACGTAGAACCACTTACGATGAATACGTAGACGTCATTATGACCTAGGTATGTACAGACACAGTTATTTTTCAATTTTATAGTACCTACTAGTGGTTAACCTTTGAATAACATTTTTAGTAGAAAAACATAATTGGCCAAAATATTTACATAAGTTATTTAGTTGGGATATCCACTTATCTGGAGTCGCGTTCTGTTGAACCAAGATATCGAATGTAAGTATCACAAAACAATAACGTGATTTTTTATCCAACAAGTAACGCTCTTGGGCTTTACTTTTATTGAATCATCATAATACCTACTTGCTAGCAATCTAAAAATCACCATATACACTTGAAAAGCTCACAAATGAATTAACTATAGTACTCGAGCACTTGGACACCAAAAAGGCAAGTACTTATATTTACTATCTAATGGTAATTTTGATAAATCCATCTGATGATACGCACTTGCGAATATGTAAAATTATGTTTTACAAATAAACTGAAGCCAAAAATTATTATTTATCGGATATAGAGATTCTGTATTGATAAAATACCTAGTATGAATCGAAAGCAATGAAAGGTTTTTATAACTGCAGTTAGTTTTCACCTTGAATTAGACAATTACCATAAAGCGGCGAAAATGCATTAGCTACAGAAGTAAAATCTGTTATTGTTTTATGAATAACTCTAGGTACTTAATTAGGTAAATACAATAATAATGTAGATAACAATTTTATTCCCGCTCTACGCTTAAAAAAGATATTTAAGAGCTATAAATAGAACATAATATAGAATGATAGGTGTATTATAGAGTCATCATCATCATCATGATCAACCCATCACCGGCTCACTACAGAGCACAGGTCTCCTCTCAGAGTGAGAAAGGTTTTTGGTCATAGTCTACCACGCTGGCCAAGTGCGGTTTGGCAGACTTTACACACCTTTGAGAACATTATGGAGAACTCTCAGGCATGCAGGTTTTCTCACCATGTTTTCCTTCACCGTTAAAGCGAGTGATTTTTTAATTACTTAAAAACGCACATAACTCCGAAAAGTTAGTGGTGCGTGCCCGGGATCGAACCCCCGACCTCCGATTGGAAGGCGGACGTCCTAACCACTAGGCTACCACAGCTTGAACTAGTAGTCTAGTCTAGTATTATAGAGTAAGTTAACGCAATTAAAATTACCTATTGTTCGTCTTGGCGAGCCAAACAAAGGGACGGGGCACTACCTCCCTTTTCTAGAAGCGTTCGTCGTATTTATTATTTTAGATGCAATCTAGTGTGTAAACTGTAAAGCGAACTAACAATGACAGGAATGCATGTAGATTGTAGGTATAATGTACTGGAACAATAACACCCAGAACACCAGTCATCACAAGAGTGACGGACGTCAAGCACCGGCAAGGCTTCGTGCTTCTAGTGTTTGAATGCCTATTTGAATCGGATAACATAGTTGGGGCGGATTTAATCGTAAATGAATAGTGTTGCGACTTGGGCGTTAAAAATATTCGAGAATGGTAGATAGGTACTTTTCTAAATCATCGGTCGGTATAGCCACAGATTTAGCTGTAGGTATAATTTTAATTGCGTAAGATACAACTGAGCACTGACAAAGGATAAATATTTTTACTAGAACGAATTGAAGTTGTGCAAGATTTGCAAGTATCCTCAGGAGATGTGAACTCCACAATGGAGTCTAAATCTATCGCTAACGTCGACTAAACACGTTGGTACAGTCGTGGACAGATATTATTTAGAGTCTAAATCTCTTAAGGATGCTTCGGTGTATGTCGTAGTGATGTACGTTGAGTGTCTTCTAGGTGTGGTATTGTGTGTTGGTAGTGTGCTTTCTTTTCCTGCTCCTTTAGTAGTGGGAGGATGGGCGGTGCATACCTATCGTCTGCTGCAAGCTGTACCAATTACCATACAGATTTGCCTGTTTTGGTGGATTAAAACGAAAGCTTTTAGTTCCTTGATTCAAGTCACAGATCATCTGTGATTCAAGTTGTCTGAAAAGAATCATAGTTCTAAACGTCTTGACTTGGTTTTAATAGGTAGCAAAACGACAGTACGGAAAACTACTTTGGAAGGTTTCATATATCTTCACCACGAGGCTGTCTCGATCAGACCAATCTTTCTATTACCTTTTCACGGTTCATTATCCTTGCATTCCGGAGACGGAGGACCTACTACTTTTTATACAGTAAAATACGAGATTTAAAATAATCAAAATTCATACGGCCGAAGTCACGGGCATCATCTAATAATAATAAAATTGATCAACTTAAAGCGTCTTTAAAAAAAGTCCCAACAATCCTAGTACCTAGTTGAATTTATGGGAACATCACTATCCATGGTAGTGGCGCCTGATACGAACACAATAGCGAATATTTCGCAAGCCGATAATCTTGCCGGTCGACATTCACATTCGCATTCACATCGATATGCTTTGAGGCTTCGAGACCTGAGCGATGAATGCTAATGGAATCCTGCTTTTGCACGCGGATAAAAGATGACGGCAATCTTGAATGACTCACATACAAAACTGCACAGTCATATTTCTTATGTCGCTATTATAAATTCAAAGGATGATGTTTTACTAATATCTTATAAAAACACGTACAAATCTTTATCAAACTTATGTGGGTACGAGTCGAGTTTTACCTAACTGTTTCTCAGACGGTTGCCCAGAAATATGGCGGTTGTTATAGCTTCAACAGTAGGTAAATTACTTAAGTATTATAAAATTATTTAGCACAACATATCATAATAATATAGATATCCTTTATTTATTAGTGTTAGCTTAAATTAAGCTTTTTTTTTTTAAGAATATTAGCCAAATTGCTGACTAATATTCCCCTTTCCCCTCCAATTAAGCGTAAAGCTTGTGCTAGGAGTAGGTACGACAATAGTGCAACGGGTGGGATGTGAACCGGCGACCTTTCGGTTTTCAGTCCGCTCCTATAACTGTTGAGCTATGGAGGCTATTAAGCGTAATGCTAAATGTAGCGTAGTATTTATTTAAAAAACATAAAACAGAATTATTAATTTAGATTTAAGTTTTTTAAATATAATTTTCTATCCCTTAATAAAATAAAAAAAGTAAGGCATTGATTAGTAAAAACAAAACAAAATAAATAAAATGATTGATTCCAGTTTAAATAAAATACAATAATAAACAAAACATTTTATAATTTAGCTACTAAAAACAAACACAGTCCTTAACAACTTAACTAGATGATGCCCGCGACTTTGTCAGCGTGGATTTAGAATTTTTAAATATCCTGTGAGAGCATTGATTTTTCGGTGTAAAAAGTATCTAGGATTATACCCCTCACCGGGACGCAATAAGCTTTTTTTTTGCCAATCGGGCCGTAAAAAGATAACAGACAGACACACTATCGCATTTATAGAAATTAGTATGGATGTATTTGGGATCAAGGTGATATGAAACACATAACACCAGCATAGAAATACATAATGGAATATTGTTCAAAAAGGTACCTACTCAGGCTATTAGTAGATTCTTAGAAATACATCTTTAAGAGTAGATGTCCTTGATGTACCTAACCACGTACCAACTCGTAAGATGACAGACAAACCGAGCTATTATACCTATAACATGCTGCTAAACTAGCGCAAGCTTGCCCATCATCAGGATAATAGATTTCAATAGGATATACCTACAACCAGTGGCGTGCATTTCATAGAAGCATAAATGCACTGTTTACCCCAGTTGTAATAGCGCATGAGCTCAATGCATATTTTTCATTATGACCTGCAAGTGAACGGGCTCCTACTTAACTTACTTTACTTACTGTCTGTCTGTCTGTCTGTCTGTCTGTATCACGGCCGCGCATCACGCTGAAACTACTGAATGGATTCCAATGAAACTTGGTACGATTTGAGGTCATACTATGAGGAAGAATATAGGATTTTTTATCCCGAAATTCAGCATGGTTCCCGTAGGAGAGGGGACGAAAGTTAAAATGTATACTGAGTTGTAATTCATTAACGCGTAGTCCAATTTCATTCATTCTTTTTTTGTTAGAAAGGGGATATTTTAAAGATTGTTCCGTAAATATTTCAAGGTCATCGGTTTTTAACCGACTGTCAAAAAGGAGGTGGTTCTTTTTTCTACATTGATTTTTTCGAGGTTTCTGGACCGATTTGCAATTTTTTTTTTAAATCAACAAAAAAAGTTTACGTCGTGGTCACATAAAAAATTCTGGATTCAACTCTTTAATCCTGATGCTGCAGGGTTACTGCCCGCCTGGGTTATCAAGATTCAGAAAGTGTTCATAGTGAATTCATATTGTAGGTACCAAGCAACGACAACAATCCCGAAAAATCAAAGAGTTCCCGCGGGATTTAAAAAAACGTAAATCCACGCGGACGAAGTCGCAGGAATCAGCTAGTCATGAATAATATTCCCCTTTCCCCTCCAACCAAGCCTAAAACTTGTGCTAGGAGTAGGTTCAACAATAATGCAACGGTTGGAGGTTGAACCGCCGACCTTTCAGATTTCAGTCCGCTTATTTAACGTTGAACTATTGAGGTTTCTTTATTATTAAATTCTCATTACCGGTATATCCAAAACATCCAACATTTAGTTAATTATAGGCACCTAGTTGTAGATACTTTTATTTTAACAGAATGGTTTTAAATAAATTACAAAATAGGGAAAATATGCAACAAAAATTATATTATTATAATAACAACTTAACAATTTTGTGTAGAATGTATAGATAATACAATATTTATGGGTACCTACCTCTAAATAATATTATGATATTTTCCTACCTAACTTATTGTTCGTTGTAAGTATTTAAATGTTTATGTAAAAGATTTTCCTACATTATTTAATTACACGCATAGATTTATAGTCATTATTAATCTAAGTTTACACGTTTGTTTTTAAGCTGTTTGTCAATAAACGCAGAACCATTGATGGCGACATGACAGTAGTCACAATGAAGAAACTCTTGCAGAATAGCAACTTCTCGAGAAATGCATTGTGAAGCAAAATTTTTAATTGCGCCGTGATTGCAGGAGTTCTTTGAAATTAAAATCCCATTTAGACATTTAACTACTTACTTAAAACGTAGATGTCTCTAACTGTTGAAAAACTTTAACTGTGTTTATTTTAATTAAATATGCAATAACCTATGCATGCTTTACAGAAGGGAGGTATCTCTTCTACTTATTAAGAAAGTTTTATTGTTGATCCAGTTTATTTGTTAGTGACGACAAACCCACTAATTGATTGAGATGTACATAACAACTTCAATAATTAAAATCGCGCAACTCGAGATACAGATCGAGGTTGAGATTAATTTCATGCAAGCCAAGCCAGGAGCCATAAATATAGTAGTATGTACTTTAGTAAGTATTAGCAACCTCATAATAATGAGATCATAATATTAATTCAGATGAGTCTTCATAAAGTTCACATTACGAAATAAGCTGAAACTGAAACATAATCTAAAACGACGGAAAATTTAATAGAATATCTAGTTTTTTGGTTTTTTGAAAAACCTAAATCCACACGGATAGTTGCATTCATCATCTAGCAAAAAAACCGGCCAAGTGCGAGTCAAACTCGCGCACCGAGTTTGACTCGCACTTGGCCGGTTTTTTTGCTAGATGTGTTCCGTACACAGTCGTATTTGCCACGCGTTTTCAGTCTCATCTTTCGTTAGGTAGACTTTACTAGAACTACTAACTACCTACATAAATAATATTGCACTTGGTCTGTGGTATGTGTGAGTAATTATTAAAATTGCACTTGATAAAAAGTTGAGAAAAAAATATCACGAAATCTTCTTGTGACCATTTTTAGGTCGTTGATTTATTTGACGATGTAATCAAGCCATTTGCAAACACGCAAACATATTACAAAACTGCCAATTATAATCGAATGGTCCCAATTCCCATCAATAAAAGTTGTCGTGCTGTAATTTAGGATTTGGACATAAACTCTCTCTCTACATGGGTTTTTTGTTCATTTAAACCTGCTGGCAAGTGATGATTAGGTTAAGGTGGAGCGCACTTGCCTAGAAGATGCCTATTCACTGTTGATAATATGAAGGTAACTTTATTAAAAGTGGAGGGTATTTCAGGGGAAAACTGAAGTGGGAAGGGCATTCCATATTTTCCTAGCCAACGAGGAAACCGTAGGAATTAAGTATAAGTACTAGGTAGTCAAAAATAGGTATTTTTGTTGTATCTTATTTTACAAAAAGTCACCTGTTGTACTACCCATATCCAATACATTACATTACAATGGTATAATAAATCTTGTTATGGTGTTCAATAAAATAAGTATACTTATGTATTTTACATTACCTACTTTCTTTATGCAACGTGTGCAGACACTTTAGCTGCATCCCACATTCAGTCGACCTTCTCTATGGCGGGTGCAGCTGCCACCGCAGCAGCGCTCAATGGGCCAAGAGGCGCACATATGAAGGCCTCGATGGAAGCTTCATATTTGTGCCTTTTGGCACAGCTTTTGGCATGGAGACCGTGGGGCCCGGGAACTCGAGCTCATTTAGAGGCGATTTAAAAAAAAGGGTTATCGAGTTGACCGGAGACCTAAGAGCTGGCAGTTACCTTGGACAAAGAATTAGTTTAACCATCCAAAGGGCCAATGCTGCCAGCATCTTAGTTAAGTACAATGGCTCGCCGCGGTGGGTCATTTTAGTTTTTTAATTGTTTTGTTTCAATTCGTTGTTTATTTATAATTCGAATTACGAAAATGAATTAATTAATTTTTACTTTATCTTTCAGTTGTTTCATTTGATCGCAAATCCTTCAAGTAGGTATAGGAAGGTAGCTATAACATATTTCAGTAGACACCTAGGTATGTGTGCAAATGTAGATAAATAAAATACAAAGTGATGCGTAGACGCGTGAACCTCGCGTGATCTTACATTTCCGAGATAAATCACTGTTTGTATATCATTATCAGATGTTTTGTTCAACTTAATATCTGTGTTACTATGCCCCTCGTGATATAAAATGTAACTGCTATTGCTTGTCCCACGTGGTCACACGCGATAATATGTTACACTATAGCTGATACCGGCGACTTGAGCTTCTTCGCAAAAACTTACTAAAATTTATACTTAATATAATGTTCTCTGCAATTCAAGTGTACTGTATCAACCGTTATAGATACCTAATGAAATTACAGGTAAGTAGATATATCTACACTTCTACACTAATATTATAAAGAGCAAAGATTTGTTGTTTGTTGAAAGAACATACGAAAATTATTGTAATAAGCTATCCGTGCGAAGCCGGGGCGGGTTGCTAGTAATTATTATCACACACACACACACACACACACAGATTCACATACCTATCAACGTAAGAGCAGTAAAAGCTAAAACCACAAGTTAAGAAACTTGAGATTATTGCATGAAAGTTTTCTTTCCTATAACGTAGACGTAGGCCAAGAAATTATTATCAAAAATTCCATCTGAGTGACGTGGGGCAAGGTACTATAGTAAATTGGTAATCAAACAGGGATAAGGGTACAACTGCTATCTCATAGCAAGTTACCTAAGATTTAACTGATTTGATTTAAAAACCTACATATTTACAGACAAAATTGACTCAAAATGTACATAATTAACGAAGCACTAAGCATAGTTCTTTACCAGACATAGTACCACTGACTTGTTTATAAAGTAGTGGTCAAAAGGTCTAGAACCTATCAATTAAATTTGTCATTTTGATATTATCATTGTAATAACAGCACTGATTAGAGAGATAAGTTTGACTGATTGTACCTAAACCAATTAGACCATATTGGAAAATGAATACACTTAGTGTTACGTATGATTCACGCTTAGCCAACCCGTGCTGGACGTTAGACTGATAGTAATAGTTTCTACCTCAGATGGAGCATGGGCTCGACCCAGCCTTGAACCTGACTTGATACTAGATCGAGCTGTGACCAAGTTCTGTCAGGAGCACGGACCCGGTCCGTGCAAAGTGTAGCGTGTATCTACATTTTACATACCCGGTGGCGTGCACAGGGTTTGAAGCCAGGGTAGGCATTAGTTAGGTAGGGACCTGTTTACTGGCAGGTCATAATGTAAAATTTGTATTGAGCTATTACAACTGGGGTAAGCAGTGCATTTATGCCTCTATGACCTGCACGCCACTGTACATACCTTACACAAAACCTAAGTATAATGTAGAAGGCAGTTATTGAATTCTACCTACTATAGCTCAGGAAGATAACTTGAAAGCTGAACAACTCGAAGCAAGGCTGTGAAACTATGAGCAGCTTGCTTCAGAGAAATGTTAGCACGAATGATTGCGTTATGCGAGTATAGAGCACATCGTAGCCTAATTTCTTAATTCTTACACCCTTGAAATTATCTAGATAAGTAGGTACTTCGTATTTTAACAAACAATGATGTTACTTTTTCTATCAGACATTTCACGACAGCACAAATAAGGTTAGAGGCATTGTCGATAACTCTGTTCCGATCTCGGAACTACAAATGTCATGACATTAACATCTGCAAGGGCGTCGCAGTGGTATGCCATTAATAACAAAGACTAGGAATTACTAAGTTTAATATCAGGTATGTGTTAAATGTCTGTAATTGATCTTTTGTTTATAAAATACCTTGTCAAGAGCAATATTATTAGGTGTACCTAATACTGTAGATATTGTGGCAGATGTCTACCAGTTCGACCCCGTCAGGTTTAACAAAAAAATTCTTCTGAACTCTTTTACTTCCGGGTATAAAAAGTAGCATCCAAGAAGCTATCTCTGTACCAAATAGATGATGTGCGCGACTTTATCCACGTGGATTCACATTTTAAAAATCCTTTGGGGACTCTGATTTTCCGGGACATAAAGTAGCATGTCCGTCGCCGGCTAATTATATAAGTATAAGCTAATTGTGTACCTTTCAATATGGGTCGTGTAAAGGAAGCAGATAAACAGATTTATCCACGTGGATTCACTTTTTAAAAATCCTTTGGAATTTATCATATAAGTATTAGTATGGATTAAGTCTGCCAATCCGCTCTTGGCCAGCGTGGTAGACAGTATGGCCAATTCCCTTCTCACTCTGAAAGGAGACCCGTGGTCTATAGTGAGCCGACAATGGGTTGATCATAATGATGATGATGATGATGATGATAAATTAAGTAGTTAGACAGAACTTATTTCCTTTTCCTATTTGTAAATCTCCACTCTCAAGCGTGACTGAATTATGAAATAGGTTCGCTTCGAAGTTGAGAGAACGAAATTCCGCTAGGTAAACGTTTTGCGTAACATCCTTTTAACGCTACCGAATATCACCCAATACATAGAGCATGCAAATTGAGAACGTTGTAAATGGAAAGAGGCATGCGGAACCTCACCTTTCATGATTTGAGTGACTAATAGGGCTGCCATCTGTATTAAACGTAATACCACGTAATACTAACCAAATCAATAGTCAAAACAACTTTGATCCCAAACCTAATTGCTAGGTACACAGCATAGAGCCGACAAAATTTCTTGACTTGAATTTTATTGATAACATTGCATCAAAGAATACTTAAAATAATAGCAATCAGTGGAGATTCTAACCTAATCTACCCTAACTGTGTTTTTTTTTATTTTTCAATTAATTGTTACATAATATCATACTTATCATTAATTAAAATTGCATAGGTAATTTATAACTTAAAACCATTGATTAGTTTTTATATCTATCGGCACTCCAAGCACTATTAACATTAGCATGTCAGTGACGCGACCTTGAAATTTTCACTCATCCCAAAATCGTCCAACGCACCAAAAGAAGTTTTCACTGCTGACACAGACAGGACAGGATGGGATTTGGGAATTACAAATCTGTAAGGGTGGCAGCCTTGCAGTTTGCCCTGCCATGCCAGGCGAAAGAAATACCCCATTGTTCCAATGAAACAATTTCAAATGATGCACTAAGTGCGGCTTACTGGCAGTGGCGTAGCAAAGGGGGGGCGGCGGGGGCGGGCCGCACCGGGTGTCACCTTTTTTGGGGTGACACCCACCCGGTCTCTCAACTTTGAGGAGTTGGGACTTGGAGTCCAAGCATAAGGTCGTTGCTTAGTAAATACAACGTTAATTCACTATGAACACTTCCTGAATCTTGATAACTTAAGCGGGCAGTAACCCTCCAGCATCAGGATTGAAGAGTTGGATCTAGAAATTTTATGGGACCACCACGGAAACACCCCCTGTCAATCAAAACAAAAATTTTGCAAATCGGTCCAGAAACCTCGAAAAAATCGGTGAAAATACATTTAAAAAAAAAACGGGCTGAATTGAGAACCACCGCCTTTTTGGAAGTCGGTTAAAAATTTACTGCTTTTTACTTTCAATGGGGTGACACCACCAACTTCCGCACCGGGTGCCACCCAAGGTAGCTACGCCACTGCTTACTGGCCATCTACTTACTGATCCATGACACGATAATAAGGCATACAATTACTAGCTTCTTGGTTCGCGATTAGCTGTTATGTAACTGCAGCATCACTATGCAGTAGGTATACGCACAAGGAATATGGTTTCCGACTACATATTATTATATTGATAGTACCGAAGCGCTGAAGCATTGAAAAGGACTTCCGTACGTTAGGTATACTTAGCTACATTGAGTTGTTAAACTTGTATAATAATAGTCATATTGTTATGCATAAATATTATGCTAAATGGTACCCACAGTTGAAAATATTACTTGACTAGAAATTTCATTGTTTTTCAGGTTTGGCCAAAGCTGGTTACAGAATACTGATGCTCCAAGAAGTTCTTTTTGAAGAAGAAGAAATCCTTTTTATTCCAGAGTTAAGAGATTTTCTGACTTAATCTTCGAAAGAATTCGCAGAGGAATGTGTGCTTTCACAATTTCTAGACGCACTAATGATTCTATTACACACATCGTGCGTATCAAGATCCCCTTTCCTATTGAATCATACTCGTATTTCATTTGAACCAACTGTGTCGTTCCTGCACTATTGTTGTGGTGACTTTCACGAGATCTGGTCTATGATAAGGTTACAAACACAGGAAGACACACGCTTTCAACGGCAACATAGTCCGTGAGCGGTTATTAGCTTGATTTAAGAGTTTCCTAAACGACCGCTATGTATTATGTAAGAAAAACTTTTATCCTCACAGCTTTGAGCTTCTATCTTTTAAAATCAAAGTCAAAATCAAAAACTTTTATTCTTTTTTCAAAATGGGTACCACGTACCACTTTAAATGATTGTCAATTGTTGAATTTGACAGATTACAAATTGACGTAAAGAATTTAAAAAGAAGAACCATGATTTCGCACTTATTATCACTGATTATAAAATTAGAAATTCCAGAACCAAGCAGTTCTTGTCTGAGGATAAAAAGGCTTCAATTTTAACTATATAGATAGTTAAACGTCAGTCGTTTTGTTCTGAATTTATTTCTAAAGTTCATATTCAATTTTTCATATTTATTGAGTGCCTCTATTCTGGTCTTTGTTCCGGTAGGTACAACTTGGCCAAAAGGTAGGTAGGTATATATTATGGAGTAGCTAGCAATAGATACAGATAGGTTAGTAATGAAGTTCAAATATGCTTAGTGCTTACAATGTTAGCTCTATCTTAACATACGACTGCAATATAATTTCTTATCTAGGCATTTTACATCATACTTTATAAGTGCAAGCGGAAAATTCTTAGGTCGAACCATTTCTCCGATAGCCCCATGATAAAAACTATCTATTAGGTACTACAACTTTACGTCATATAACAACGGATGCTTATCTTATCAGTCACCAAGTGTGGATACTTGTATTTAATGTACATGCCCTTTGATATTGAATTGTACTCGAACCACAGAATATATAATAGTACTCGAACATACTAGACTAGGACTAAATAAATACTTCAAAAGTTCAACTATACCTACTTAAATTTGTACCATCAAGTTTTTTAAATACAAGCAGACTCTAATTAAAATAGTTTTGTAGTAATGTTACTTTGAAGGTAAGTCGTACAAACTGGAGAAAGGAAAACTGTTATGTTTAAACATAGCATGGCTTATCAGTTATCTTTATTTAAAAACTTAATATACTTATTTGCTTCGACGATTGATCTTGACCTCGACCTCCTCTGAAATTTGAATCTGATAGTAGGTACTAAAGTAAGTAATGACGAAATATTCTAAGATATACCTAATGTGCTCACCTGGAAGATGTATGGATTATGGCATACCAACATCCATAATAGGTAGTGGTTCATATTAAAGTTAACAACGCACTGTCAGTTTATTATCCTATTTATATTCTATTCTGTTTGCCATCGCGATCTGCCTCATATAGAGAATAGACTATCATTTACAGCGTGACATTAAGAACGCTTAAGATTATCTACAAGGATATGCCTGCGCATTCATTTGGCTGACAGACATTTGGGTTTAAATATCACGGTAACATATTATAATTCTAAATCCACTGTTACTTTTTAATATTTAATTACTCATGTTTCGGTTATCTGGTTCCGGATCTTAGTCGATAGGTATGCTGACCAGTCACTTTAACTCACTTACTTAGTCACTGAATACGATACGGGATAGCGTGACCAAATCACGTGACCTTAATTGTTTAAGAAGAGAAATTATCGACTAACTGAAAAATGACAAAGATGCAGAATAGGCCTGCAGATCTGGTATTACGAAACCTTCTGTATATAGCAGATAGGTAAGCTAAAGAGGCAGTACCTAGGTAGGTCATGTCTATCGCAGAAAATATAACTACTGGGTCAGAGGTGTTCTGCAGTAGAGACCGCGAACCGGAAAGCAGTGTGGGACGACCTTCAATGTAATGAATGGACGACGCGGGCAAGAAGGTGGCGGGAAGCGTGTGGATGCAAAGAAAAGCGGAGGACTGTGCAATGGGCGCTCCCGAAATATCCTATGTCCTGCAGCGGGAACATACATGCTGATGGATAGATAGGCAATAACGATAACCTAAGTACTTCTACTTCTTGTAGTGCCGTCTCCTATTGGAGGTTGTCAACCATTTAGGGCTATCTGCACTTCGACGCTACTGCGCGGAATAAAGATCGGGTACTTTTCCGTACCATTGGCGTAAATTCTTGAGCTACGATGTTTTTCTTTGGCCAGGTATTCTCCAGTCAATCTACTTGCCACTCATATTGCTTTACACAACCTGACTTAGTATTGGGTACCACTTAGGTCCAGTAACAGTCGTAAGTATAACAGTCGGTTAAATTAACGTTACGGCTATTGTTAAACTTTGACTGTCAATAAAAGCAAAATGGGCTGTACAAAATCAAGGTTTGTTAAATTTTGAACTATTTTACCTTTAACCATAATCATGGACGTAATCATGACTCAGGAATGTAATTCACATTGCTTTTCAAAGTTTAAAGCTAACCGTAAATAGTCTTCTCCGCCGTAGAACATTCATATACTTAGTAGTCCATCAAACAAGTATTGTTTTAAAGTAAAACTTTTATCTACGAGTATGTCTCTCTGTGCCCAGGTGACACGTTTCGTAATAATTAATAAATGCCTACTTGATTTATATTCATAATTATTACCTCGTAGCAAATACGAAACTAGTTGCGATGCAATTTTGAATTTCGGTAACATAAGTCATAGGTCGTGTCTCAAAGTTGCAACTGTATAGGACATATCGAAATAGACCGGTTGTGCATTGCGATATGTTCTTTATAGATATGACGTTATCCTTTTATGTATGTATTTATATCTTTATCGTCGTTATAATAAAGAATTTATGTCTAATCTAATTTCTGTAAACTTCTTAAATCTTATTTCACACTACTTTTACTCTATTTTAACTCTAACAATTAGTACGAATGTTGGGAACACCAATATTGACCGGACTATAATATAATTTATATCCCGTAATGTGAAATAAGCTTTACTCCGGCAGCATATCATAACAATAATATACAATGTAATAAAATATTTGACAGTTAGGTACAATAATTTATAGAAACCTGTGGACTACCTCTTTTCTTATTAGACTGGTTACAAATCTACAAAGATTTAGTCAACACCTACTTTTACAAAAATATTTTTATAATGTTTGTATAATCATCTTGGACAAAGTCCACAAATAACGGTTGTTTGTTTATAACTATCTATATTATTTTTGTAAATGATCGCGTAAACAGACACGTGACGTGGTTACGATAATATTATAATCTTCATGGCGGATCAGCGTCAATGGGTGCTGAGTCGGGTCACGAAATGACGCAAACTTGCTCTATGATCGTTTTAACGCAACGCCCAATAAAATATAGAATCAAAACTGGTCCAAAATGATTAAATTGTTGGAATTCTTAAAATTTTCTAGCCTTCATCTTCGCGCGCGTGAGTCTCGGCTCAAGCTGAACCTTAAACTTGTTTAAACAATTTGTTTAAACTGTGTAAAACTCGATAGAAATCTGCATTTTTTTTGAATAAACCTACCAATACACGTAGGTAGGTACCTACTTAGATCATTATTTAGCATCATCATGTCAACCTATGGTGGGCGGCCCGCTGCGCTACTGAGCACCTTCTCAAAATTAAAAGGGCCGTAGTCCGCCTTACTTAAGTATAAAATACTAGTACCTAATTAGGTAAATCTTAAAAGTATAATAAACTAGCTGATACCCCTGACTTCATTCGCGTGGATTTATGGTTTAAAAATCCCGTGTGGTTGGAACTCTTTGATTTTCCGGGATAAAAATAGCCCATGTCACACTCCAGGTAACTGTATACTTACCCATTAAAAAAATTAAGTCGATCCGTGGCCCCATTGTGATGTGATTGAAGGACAAACCAATAAACCAACAAACATACTTTCGCATTTAAAATATGGGTAGTGATTATAATTGTTTCATTTAAATAAACATTCAACACACCCCCTTACCATTAAATCATATCATGAACAATAATCATCTTATTATATTCTTGAAGCAGACAAAGTAACTAAGTAATATTTAAAACTTTAAAGACAAAGTAGAGACTAAACATTAACCAAAGTTGGCTTTGGGACATAGCGAGGCCTACTCTCAATAGTACATAATCGGGTGTGGCTTCACTGAACTTAGTTGACCCCGCTCGATGATCTCAACACACTTTACCATCATCATTATTGCAAAGCGCATGAGACCATTTACATTATGGCAAGCCACAATGTAACGTAATATTGCCATTATGGTATCATATTGTTTAAAACATAATTAAGAATATATGTAGGTATACAATAGAGGAAGTTTGCAAAATAACATAGCTCAAAGGATTAGGTAGCAAGCTGAAGTGGCAATGGGCAGGTTATGTCTGCGCAGAACCGATGAGGCAGACGGGTGGAGACCACCTACCGGTAAGCGCAATGTGGTAACGACCTCCAGCCCGCTGCAGCTGGACCGATGACCTGAACAAGGTGGCGAAAAGCGGGTGGATGACAAGGGCGGAGGACCGTGTTTGGTAGCCCGGTCTTGAAGATGCCTATGTTACACGGTATACAGGCTGATGGATTGTATTAAGTCCCGCAAATTGCTATTGCGCTGGAACCATGTCTTGTTATCATCGAAACGACGTCATTTTGACGTAATTTGACGTATATTTAAGTAAAAATATACCATCAGCTCAAAACTTCGGTCTAGTGCTGACGTCACTAAAATGGCGCATTAGCAATTTGCAGGACTTATATTGGATTGTATACATAGACAAACTTCTGTATTATAAATCTTAGCTGTTTCTATAAGAGCATAGGTACCTAGATACGCAATTGTATCGTCTGTACAGTCTCTAAACATTTTATAAGTGAAATCCTGAGGCAATGTTAGCATTTGTCAGCGCGCATGGATGGAACCACGGACTAGAGAAATATATCTCTCCTCCGTGGATGGCACCAAAGTTCGCGGGTAAGAAAAGTAAAAATTTAAAAATGGTTTTCAAAAACCCGCAATATTTTTCTTAAAGAAATGCTTTCCTGTTTTTTTTTTATTTAATTTAATTTATTTATTTTTATGGAAACAAACAGTTACAAATTACAAATATATCATGTGGGATTTTTGTGTAACCCGCTAACCTGCACTGAAATGGTATAGTGGCTCGAAGCCTCTTATCCCTTCCATTAGATAGGAAGTTCCATTCAAAGGGTGAGTAGTGTAACAAAAAGCGAACCTACTTACTCACCATAAACAAAGTTGCCAAATAACGCGTGAAACATACTTGCTAAGTATGTACCTGTCAGTGAAATTAGAGACTTGATTGAGGGGCAACATTCATCACCCGCAATCGTCTGACCTCACTCATAGACGATCTCAAGATGCTGCTTGTGATTATCAAAATGAACATGTTATGTACAACCTCTTACGATGATCGCAAACCACAAGGTAACAAACTATTGCTTTTATACCCGTTACTTGTTTTGCGTTTAAACTTAATTAACAACATTAAATAGGTCACAAGTTTGTCTGTTAACCTACTTAAAAGCAGCTTAAAGTTACTTTTTGTGATGACTTAGGTCTTAGATATTCAATTTTTCACTTAATAACCGCATTTCACCAATATTCTAAAAAGGTATTGGAAAAGTGTATGAAATCGTGAAAATGTATAATTTTACTTCCACGTATTAGGACTTATGACTGTTCAAAATATAAAACACTATTGTTAAAAAGTTTTATTGCTATTAGCCCTTAGCCGGCCGGTTAGACTGTATACTGTACAGAGATCTATTTATACTGTACGAAGCCTTATAGCACACCAAGTTGAAGTCTCCAAATGTCACTTATCTACATAGTATTTCCGGCTCTAGTATTACGATGTAATAGCGTATAAACGTGTACTTTTATAAAGGTTAATAATATTAATCAAGTAAGTTTATAGTACAGGCACACGAGTAGATATCAGGCTTCCCACGGTGCATGATATTGCAAACGGACGCGGAGCAGCCCGCACCGGAAAGGAAGAGTATCGTCCGTGGTAGCGCAGGGTCGCCCGTCGTCGCCGACGGATCAGAGCCGGGCCTGCGCAGTGCCTGGCTGTTCGTGGTCGTCGGCCGTGCCGCGTGGTAATCCGTAGAATCACGCACCGTGGGAAACCAGTATAACACAGCCATTACAAATTCCTCGGGCACATCTTGCGTCGGCGTTCTCATAGTAGCGTAATCCAATATTATGATTATCTGCTGATGATATACTGCTTCAAAAACACCTACATTTATATTTATTCTAATAATGTGAATGATGTCAATAACATGTTAATTTGGATGATTTTTTAATTTTTATAACGTATGCAAATGTAGGTTTATAAAAATGAAGTAACGTAAACCCATTTAGGGATGATTTATGCCAACTCGTGGCGAGCGCGAGCCATGCCACGTACGAGGCATCCCATATATTGCTGTCACGACTATTCTTTTTTGTTCAATTAAAATCGTCTTAGAAGTTTGTAGACACGCTCAGTCGAAGTTGTACTTAGTAGGTGTAGGCTAGGTTAGTTAGCCGAAGCCTCGCTTATACCTATGCACCTACTTAGGTATGTGTTTTTTTTTTTTTTTAAAGAATATTAGCCATATTAAATGACTAATATTCCCCTTTCCTCTCCAATTAAGCGTCAGGCGTGTGCTAGGAGTAGGTACGACAATAGTGCAACGGGCGGGATTTGAACCGTCGACCTTTCGGTTTTCAGTCCACTCCTATACCGGTTGAGCTATTGAGGCTCTAAATTGTGGAACGATCTCGTCGGTCTATATTAAATACAATAAAAGAAAATATTAAATGGACGCTTTAATAAATTGGATTGTTTCTTGATTGAACTAATGAATAAGCAATTAAGAATACATACCGTCATCATGCGTAATTAAGATAATTGCATAAGAACTTCCTAGATAAAGCATTGCTGGTTTGATTTTCCATTTTGACGGACATCCTCCTACGCAGAACAATTTGCATATCAGTTTTAATTTGGCTATAATTAAAGATGAAAATCAATATAGCAATTAGTGCAAATTAATAGCCACAATGTTAATAGCTGTATATTATTATGTCTGTAGTATTTTGGGCCAATTACCGCTAATAGCCTCAATACCTGGCAGAGTGTAATGGGCTTCTACTTAGACTAGGGCGCGTTCGAAACCCTCATAGCTTTAGTTTTAGGTTTACGTAATTAGTTATTATCACTACAGCAATAATTATCTGACTAATTTAGAGCCTCAATAGCTCAACCGGTAAAGGAGTGAACTGAAAACCGAAAGGTCGACGAGCGACGGTTCAAACCGCCCGTTGCACTATTGTCGTACCTACTCCTAGCACAAGCTTGACGCTTAGTTGGAGAGGAAAGGGGAATATTAGTCAATTAACATGCTTAATATACTTTTAAAAAAAACATCAACAATTGATAGTCAAAAGTGTACAATGATACCTATCCAATTTGAATAAACGGCTTTGGCTGTGACTTTGATAGCTCAACGGTCAGCAAGATGTCTGAAATCCGGAAGGTTATAGGTTCCGACCCTACCCGTTGCGCTTTTGTCTTATCTACTAGGTGCAACAGTTGTGAACTTAAGGTCGAATCATATTTGACTTTCGCTTCGATTCGCTGTTAATATTAATCGACCAAATAGTTTTTCTAATTTCTACTTATATTCATGCACGAGTAACATGTTTTCAGACATCCACTTATCCTGTCTTGGTGAGTGAAAATGCGTGACTCTGTTTACCACACATTTACGATAGGTATAATAGTAGCTACGTGCAAATCTATGTGTGTCTTCAATTAGTAGAGGCAGAAAAAGTAGTTTTGAGGTAGGTATGGCCAAGAATTTGTATGGCTCTTACAATAACAACGTGGAGAAATTGTTAAGTAAGAAGGTACTCTTTATAATTATCTAGATTACCTACTTGCGGTATGTTTTATGAACTCGTTTGCAATAAACATACCTACCTACCCTAAGTATATCGCAGATTGCTAATATCAGAAAGTTGCAATTAGTCTGTATTTTATTCAATTCCTACTCTAAACTAGTTGGAGTAGTTTCACTTATTTACTGGAATATGAGGAAATTTGCGATTTGAATACTGTCGGCATTTAATTATTAAAATTCATGTTATTTAATGACTACCTAAGCTATGTAAAGAACGCTCTCCAAGGCTTACTTAACTCGGTAACTGCTTGGTTTTGCAAGTCCAACTTATAAAGTTACAAATTGTTAGTAATTGTAAGTAAAAACATAGGTAAAAAAATTAACTAAGAATATAGCTTTATAGTGCGTAGAGTGCCTGTAAATCCAGATTATCTAACACTAGCTGATCCCCGCGGCTTCGCCCGCGTGGATTTAGGTTTTTAAAGATCCCGTATAGCCTATGTCACTCAGGAATAATGTAGCTTTTTACTGGTGAAAGAATTTTTAAAATCGGTTCAGTAGTTCCAGAGATTACCCCCCTACAAACAAACTCAACGACATTACCTCTTTATATAATAGCATAGATAGAAGTATAGATGAAAAAGAACCTATTCATTTATTGAAATTTATTGTATAGAGAGACCTACTTAAGTATAGGTACCCATAACCTTCACCAAAAAATTCAACATTAGCCAGGAATAGCACTAAGCCACAATTATTTTCATTTCCTTTGCAAAGTACAAAACTATAAGGTCGCAGATTTGTAAGCCAAAAATACTTATCGGTAGTAGGTAGGTATTTCATAAATTATTACTCACTTTAAAAACAGTTGGTTAGTAACAAACTGATAATACCGGGTGTCATTGTGACTCTGCATGTTATTGTTTTTTAACTTTGCTTAAATTAGATACTTATGCTTAGTTAATTAACATTTCCGTAAAGCAGGGTCAAAATGTCGCTCTTCGCAATGGAAATCTACAATAACAAAGTTTGCAAAATTATTGAAGATAGTAATTAATTAGATATAACAGTGTAAGTATGTGTATCTACTTGCGAATATTATAATCCGTAGGTATTACTTAATATTTATTACAAATGCGAAAATGTGTCTGTTTGCTACCGTTTCACGGGGCGCCCATCCTTTAATCAATTTTGACGAAATTTGGTACAGAAATAGCTTGGGACGGACATAAGCCAGGTACTTTTTGTACCGGAAAATCAAAAAGTTCTTAAAAAAACCTGGAAAATGGTTGCGGTCATCATTAATTGGTGCAGAGATAGTTTGCATCCCGGAGATAAATAAAGGCTACTTTAGTACTTTTATCTTGGAAAACAAAGAGTTCCCACGAACTTTTTTCTTAAAATCGAAATCCTAACGAAGAGTTTAAATCATTATTTACTTAGCTACATAATTTGATTTTAATTTAATTAAGGACCTATTTAAATATCTAAATTATTTATAAACTTTTTCTAAAATATAAAATAAATAATAGATACATAGCTACTTTAATAGTATAATACCAGAGAAAATAATTTACGATAATTTTAAACATTTATCTATAAATACCCCATTTACGTAATATGTTTTTAAGAGGTGAATTACAAAATTGGCGACACATTTGTACTAAAGTCGTAGTCAAACATAAAGCGTGACTACTGTACGCGACGCATAGAAGACTTCACATTGCACAACGCAGCAACACATGAGTGTCTATATCTACTCGTGTGGCAGCAAGGTCCGCAGTCCAACAAGCTTCATACTGTCCCTTGTAGGTACTAAGATATTTCACCTGCTGCCGTGACGCGTCCAGTTAATCAATCAATTTGCTGTAGGTAAGTACTTATATTAAATCACACTAATATTATAAAAGTTAAAGTTTAATGTTATTTATAAAAGTTTAAGTTTAGTTTAAGTTATGTGTGTGTGTATATGTGTTGCTCTATCATGCAAAAACAACTGGATGGATTTAGCTGTTTGGAATGGAGATTACACTATCGAGGAAAATAAAAAATGTGTTAGAAATGCTCATTTTTGAGTTCATAATAATTAAAATTCAATAAGCTATATTGAAGATATCTTGTCATATAAAAACAACACCAAAAGTCATAAATACTGCGTTCGATGGGATCATGGATGTCGAAACCACCCCTTGATGGGACCACCCCTTTCTAACACGTCGCTGCCGACATTCCTTGTGATTGGCTAAGGTTTTAGAATCATAAATCGTGTAGTTGTACGAGTTCTTAACGTATTAAGTATTGTATAATCCAAAGTTATTTGATTTGCACTTAACCTGTCTACTATACACTATTTTACGCCTATGTGTGCTGATTACCATGTCCCTGCCTGCTATACAGTAGGTAGGTGTCTTACATCTGTAGTCCGCGACAGGTTGAGATGGCAATCGGTGTATGAGGCGGGCGAACCCCCGCACATCACCCGTGCTCGCCCGCACTGTTGAAGGAACGCCCTCGAAGCGTTCCCTCCTCTATTACTATCTCGACTTGTCGTCTATAATGTGCACTGTCAGTTATTTACGTTTAGAACACCTGATATAATTAGTCTGCTTAGGTCATTCGATAACAGAGCAGGGTTATTGCCGCCAATGATCAATGATAAGAATGAAATTATTTACACTAACTTGCTCTCACCACGTACATAATATTTCAATTCACTAATTAACATAACCCTTATTTACACTAATATACGCGTATATGATAGGTAGGTGCTGCAGGTGCTCCTATAATAATATCTTGGATGCATGGTGCCTACTATGACGGAACCTTTAGTCAAAAACAATTAGGTAGGTAGGTACCGTAAGATTCAACTCCTTCGGATGAACGATATGCGAACGTATAAGTAACGAACTGACAAAGATACATATTTTTATCTAAATAAGACTAGATGACATTCAGGTTTTTCAAAAATCCAAAAATAGTGTAGGTATACCCTGAATTACAGATAGGCTACTTTCTATCCCCGAAAATACAGATAGGCTACTTTTAACCCCAAAAATCAAAGAGTTCCCACGGGATTTTCAAAAACCTAAATCCACGCAGATAAACTCAGACATCATCTAGTCAGTACCAATCTATTGTTGTATGCTAGGTTATACTTTGAGATGTTTTGGCTGCGCAAGAGATGCTAAATTACGTGGTTACGTGATTGTGGTCAGCCTCTCATCAAATTGTTGTTGCGTTTTACTTTGACTTTTTTCAAACACGCCTTTCCATGTTACTTATCTAATTTTTATTTAGATAACTTGCGGAAGCCTGAATCTGGTTGTTTGTGGTTTATTTTAGAACGCTTTTTGATATGTGTACCTACAAAGGCAAATTATAATAACTGCCGAGTGAACATTTTCTTTCAGTTCCACACTTTTGGGGCAGTGATTTCCTCCAGTAAAAATAAAATAGAGTAGGTATTGTGGCTAATTCTGTTGCACACAATCTCTAAGCTAAACTAAAATGACACATCTAAATCTATTGCTATCCCTTTCATAATGTTACCAATCAATGTGTTGACAAAATAAATATCGGTACCAAGTGTTATACCTATGTGTTATACATACTATATTAGGAGCTCCAAAATAACTTTCAGATAGGATATTTAAAATGTTAGGTAGATAGTAGGTACCAATAGCAAATAATAAGTAGGTAACAAATAAACTTTGTACCGTCGCGTCGCCGTAATTTGATAGTGGAAGTGAAACGGGTCGCAACTCTGTCTCTGTTATCACTGCGATAACTGATAACCCGTTGAGGAGGTCGGGTCTTGCCCGCCTCTGCTTGCAATATTGTGCCTAATGGTTAAATTATCTAATATTCGGGGAATAAAATTGTCTTAGTTACTGCATCGCAACTGCAGCAGACGACCGACTGCGCAGCTATAGTTCGCGTGCAGTTCATATTGCGTGCCCACTAGAAGTGCACACAGACTGCAAAGCGAGTACAGCCGACTGCTTCATAACATTGTGTTGACATACCTAAGTACCTACCGACTAGATCTGCACGCTGACTGCAGTTCCCCGAACTTGAACTGTAGGTATACGGAGTTCACAGGGACTTCCGGCGACTGCAGTTGACATTGTGTTCACGAACAGGTACCTACCTACTAGATCTGCACGCTGACTGCAGTCACGGTACAGTTCACGTTGAGTCCCCGAACTAAAACTGTACACCGAGTTCACACCGACTTCTCTGCAGTTTGGTTATAGCAAGCCGACTGCAAAGTTGCAATTTTGCAAGTCGGCTTGCAGTCCGTCTGTCTTAACACTTAGGGCTGTTTTTATCGTCAAGCTTTATTTCTCAATTCAACACTAGTTTATTCAGTGATGGAAAAATCGCTTTCGACATATACCTAGGTACTAAGATAAAACGATTCGAGAGATATAAATGCTCAAACAGTGCAATAGATTATCTTCATCCTAATCCTAATCCTAATAATATTATAAATGTGAAAGTATGGATGTTTGGATGTTTGTTACTCAATCACGCAAAAACTACTGGACGGATTTGGCTGAAATTTGGAATGGAGATAGATTATACCCTGGATTAACACATAGGTTACTTTTCATCGCTATATGCTACAGAAAGACTTACCTACCTATTTTATAATACAAGTCAAAGGCATCGTTTATACAGCTAAGTATAAACTATGAATCAATAATGCATTCAAATTATGCAATGACCTACCTATATGATGATAGCTCTTAGCAATAATAATAAAGTTTAATGAGCAACTATAATTTAAAAATAAAAATTATTAAGTTGTTTATTAAGTAGGTACACTAAATTACTACAAAAATATTTAGTTCGTAAACAGAGTTCCAATTAGCGCATTATCACATGATGTTTACTTTTTTAAGTGTCATGTGATAATTTTGTTACCTACCTATTAGATTATGTGGTTATCCCTTGGTTATCCGAATAAAATTAACCTTCGACTAAGCCAGGCATTTTATAACTATGTATAAAAAGATAGATATAGAATAAGTGTATCTTTTTAATTATCCAATGAAATACTTATGAATAATGCAATAATTAGGTATTGCTGTAATAATAATCATTGCATTTTATACACCTTTATAAAGGTAAGATCATGTAATTATATAGGGAATGTAAAAAAATGCATAGGTACAGCAATCGCTAATTTTTACCTAAAGAGAAGGTGGGTACTCACTACTCATATACATAGTATGCGGTATGCATATTGTGTATAATATGTGTTTTGAATTCATACAACTACAGAATTTATAGCCAGGGTAGGCTGCAAATAGTTAGGTAGGGAGTTAGTTATTCACCGGCAAGTCATAATGAAAAATAAGCAATGCTTTTATAACGCTAAAATCATTTTGATACAACAAATAACTATAACTTCTTGTTACGTTATTAGCAAAACAAGTTCCCTGCGGCAATAGCTACTTAGTTAGTAGGTTTTAGGGTTCCGTACCTCAAAAGGAAAGAGAACTCTTATAGGATCACTTTGTTGTCTGTCTGTCCGTCTGTTTGACTGATGTGTCTGTCAAGAAAACCTATAGGGTACTTCCCGTTGGCCTAGAATCATGAAATTTGGCATGTAGGTAGGTCTTATACCACAAGTAAAGGAATAAATCATATTAATAGATATAGTAAGTATGTACAATATAAAATAGTAACAATCAAAGGATTTTCCAAACAGCATTAAATTTTAGTTGAAGAGACATCAAAAAAACGCATCACGATTTTGCTATTATGTGAACTGTATTATAAATGTTAGGTATTATAATTGACGCCGATTGTTCGACTTTTTTATTATAAGTAACGTTCTCCCTTCAAGCATATGACCCTGACATTAAAATTTCGTCATTATTTACGAGCTTCTTGTGTGAAAAAAATGCCTAACAGTATCTAAGTCATTAATAGTCGTTAATAGGCCCATAGCGACGCGACGCCGCGTAACTAATATAATATGTATGTAGTTAAAGTAGGAACTTGTAGCGCCGAAATGAATAGATATTGAACACTGACCTTTTCTAATACAGATAATTATTACAATAAATTATGTTGCCGTCGCATAACCTTATAAATGTAAAAGAGCCCATTATCGCATCGTTTAAAAGTATCTAAAGCGAAATTCAGATTTATTGTTGCATATTTTATTTGCTCGGAATATTAATTTTTATATCAAAGGTTCTTTGGCCTTTTCTGTCAACATATTTTATTTGAATATCTTTTTTATCTACTTTTATTTTTAGTATATTTATGTAATTAAGACAAACCAATTTGTGTATTTTGGTGTAATTTGTGTATTTAGTTTACGTATGTAAATAGATATTTGTGCGTCCTAGAATTAGATATAACTAACTTCAGCTAATTCAGTAAGCGGCGTAATTTGAGCGTAAGTAAATACTTATGTAGGGTACTTATATTATATTTCTTTATACATCATATCCATTCTAGACGTTTTAGTTTTGATTGTTTGTTTTGTCTGAGTTTACTTGTTGGTCTTGAGCCAACATAATAGTATTACGATATGCTATTTTCGCATAGCTCCGTATTTATTTTCAGATAACTTTATCTATAGTTTATGTACTGTACCTATTGTGCGCCAGAAAATATTTGTCTTAACTGAAAATGAGATTATTTTAATTACTCTCCAATGATAAAAATGGGCCATCATGTGGAAAAACTGATTCTTAGACATGTTTGTACAAAAATGTGATGTAAGTTTATTAAAATGAATTTCGTGTATATTCAGACGGACCACGCCATAATCACAACAAGTTTGTAAAAAAGGTCAAATTACTACACTAATCCATACCTACTTAATATAATAAATGCGAAAGTGTATGTGTCTGGCTGCTAGCTTTTCATGGTCCATGCTTTTTATCGATTTTGACGAAAGCTATAGAGATAGCTTACATCACGGCGACGGACATAGTCTTTTTATCTCGAAATCAAAGAGTTCACCACGAGATTTTTAAAACTGATTTAGCTTATAAAAATCCCGTGGGAACACTGAACGTCTAACGTCTTAACTCTAATCTGAACGGAATTGCGGACATGATACACACTACTGAACAAGCTTACCCTACATTCTAGAGACGGGCACAGACATTCCCTTATCTGTGGGCACAGGCTACTTTTTATCACCGAAAATCAAAGATGGGATTTTTTAAAAAAATCCACGCTGACAAATTCGTGGGCATCATCTAATCTGTATATATAAAATTCAGTCCTGACTGACTGACTGAAATATATATCAACGCACAGCCTAAACCGCTGGTCTTGAAATTCGGAGTGTGTATTCTTTGTAAACAGTAGGTATCCACCAAGAAAGGATTTTTCGAAATTCTACCCCTGGGTTAAATAGGGCATGAAAGTAGGGCATGAAAAATGGGTTTTCGGTCATAAATGAAGAAATACGTGTTCCAGGATTTTTGGAAATTCAACCCCCACCTCTATTTTCTAAATTCCACCCGAGCGAAGCCGGGGCGGGTCAGCTAGTAAGATTATAAACTTACTTATTGAATTAAGATTTCGTAGGTTTGATAATAAATTCATTTTTGTGACTGTGCTTCGTGTGATAGGCTAACTTAATATTTACTTAGGTATCTAAGTATATTAGTCTATATTCAGACTTCAGAATGACGTGCAGATCATAGACGCATAGTAGCGCTGCCTACCCTAACAGAAATAGTTCCATGCTCATTCTTCATTATGAACTGCCAGTAAAACAAATGCAGGCATTAGTTTTTCTTATAGGCCTATACCTTGCCCTCGAGTCCTGTGCACGCCACTGATATTCAGTCAGAGAGAAGTCCGGAAATGTTACAGTTACATATTTATTAAAATAACAATGCGGATTAGTCATAAAACCTGAAGTCAAGGCAATTGTTAATCTATTACACTTACGTCGATATTAGCCATTATTATGTCACCGAGATGATCGTGACGGGTGAAACCTTCGAATAATTGAGTAGGCAAACGAATTAGAATACAATAGATTGTAATGGACCTGTGGTGTGTAATTAGTATGCATTTGTCCCTAAACAAAATTCCATGTGAGCGGGTTTGATTACAATATTTTACTGTCTTTAGACACCCAAGTATAATATTGCAGGTACGTATCGACTATCGAGGGCTTCATAATAAAAGGACGAAACAAATTAGACAAAAGTAAAGTGACAAAAACGTGAATAAAACCTAAACTAGCGGGTATAAGGTACATAATATAAGGCCGATATTAGGGAAATGGCACGTTCTAGGTAAATATTAGGTACCTACTAGATGATGCCCGCGACTCGTCCGTGTGTATGTAATAATCCCGTGGGAACTCTTTAATTTTCCGGGATAAAAAGTAGACTATGTCCTTCCCCGGGATGTAAGCTAACTCTGTTCCAAATTTCATCAGAATCGGTTAAACTGCTAGGCCGTGAAAAGCTAACAGACAGACAGACACACTTTCAAAGTCGCTATCATGGTTTATGTGTGCGTTTGCTTAAAACTTCTATATACTTTTTAAGAGTTTTTTTTTTGCAGTTTTTACTGTCAATTAGTCACGAGGATGATTTTTATGACGGTCAGATTCACATTTAATCAAGAGCCCACCCATGCAAAGCCAGGTGAGTCAGCTAGCTAATAATTTGATCAATTCAAAGTAAGAATCCAAAAAAATAGTACCTACTTACTCGTTCTGTGTACAAAAACGCACCTATTGAAAATTAATTAAATCCGTTGTGCCTTTTACTTCCCTCATGTCTATAAAAATATATACGTTTACATATACAGTAAGTGCAATAATATATGTAATACTAGGTGATACCCACGACTTCATCCGCGTGAGTTGCAGTTTTTAAAATCCCCTAGGAACTCTTTGAAAAGTAGCCTATGTCTTTCCACGGGATGCAAGCTGCCTACCTCTGTACCAAATTTCGACAAAATCGGTTAAACGGATGGGCCGTGAAAAGCTAGCAGACAGACAGACAGACACACTTTCGCATTTATAATATTAGTATGGATTAGTATGCACTACGCGACTTCGTTCGCATGGATTTAGTTTTTAAAAATCACGTGGGAATCCTTTGCTTTTGCGGGATAAAATGTAGCCTATGCGCGTGTCCACGATCCAAGCTATCTCCTGTAGTCTGTACATAGCCATAAAAAGCAAGCAGACAGGCAGATTGACACACTTTCATATTTATAATATTAGTATGGATTATTATATGGATATGGATTACACGGATATATACTACCGCTTATTACGGGCTCTACGGAAATGCTGTGAGCAATACCGGCCTACTAGGTATAATAGTTAGGTATTTGAAATTACTATTAATCGAATTTAACATCTTTATATACCACCGATGGATAAACGTCTGTGTTATATACTAATGTATCTATAGATAGGTACCACCGTTTAGTTTAGTTTAGTATTTGTTGTTACAGCGGCAGTAGAAATACACATTCTGTGAAAATTTCAGGTCTCTAGCTACCTATTATGATTCATGAGATACACAGCCCGTTGACAGACGGACGGACGGACAGCAAAGTCTTAATAATAAGGTCCCGTTGCCACCCTTCGGGTACGGAACCCTAAAACGCACTGAAAGCCCAGCCAGCTCCTATTCGGGAGGTCGGGGTTCGATCCCGGGTAAGTTCCACAAACTTTTCGGAGTTAGGTAGTATCATGTGCATTTATGCATTTAAATATCACTTGCTTTACCGGTGAAGGAAACATCGTGAGGAAACATGCATGCCTGAGAGTTCTCCATAATGTTCTCAGAGGTGTGTGAAGTATGCCAATCCGCACTTGGCCAGCGTGGTGGACTATGACCAAACCCTTCTCATTCTGAGAGGAGACCCGTGCTCAGTAGTGAGCTGGTGATGGGATGGTGATAAATAGTATAGATTTTGTAGCGCACGGCAATCTTGTGTTATTTAAGTAGATAGGTGTAGGTACTTATGTTAAGTTTTCTGTTACATTAAAATATTACAAGCATTATACCATTATGCTAATATACGAACTTAATTTAGCTTATTATTCGATGTTTTTGTTTTATTAATTAGTTTAGAAGTTTCGAAACGGCGTAACCGGCTTCGTGTTAGGTACTTATGTATGAATATGTTAAAATATAACCGAGATTTTTGTATTAACAGGACCTTGACCCATAGCGCCGGCTCAAAATACAGGGTTGTCAACTTCATTTCACGAAGAAAGAATTGCCGATTCAGAAACATTGTAACTTTTTTTACACTATGCCTATACGTGAGAATATAGTTTTTAAAATTATTAATTAGGTAAGATTTTCGGAAATTAATTAATAAATGTTAAAAAGAGTTATATAGAAACTAGATGATGCCTGCGACTTTGTGCGCGTGGATTTAGGTGTTGTAAAATCCTGTGGGATCTTTTTAATTTTCCTGGATAAAGAGTACCTACCCTATGTCCGTCCCCGGGATGTTAGCTAGTTCTGTACTTAATTTCATCAAAACCGGATAAACGGATGGGCCGTGAAAAGCTGGCAGACAGACAGACACACTTTCACAATTATAATATTAGTATGGATTAGTATGGATAAATAAGAGTATAATAATTATTATTTATCTATGAATGCGATTCAATCCCGAAGTCCACACCACCATAAGCAATTACCTACTTACCCATTATTATTGCTTTAATTTATGTAACAAATTAAAAGACGAAATTAGGTTTCCATACCAAATGGAAATGCATGGTTTTGTTAGAGTAAGTGTGTTTCACTTATCTGATAGTAGGTAATAGGTAGGACCTACGTACCTACGATAAACTACCTTGTTGTCTAGTGGTTAGCATGTTTGACTGCGGCTGACGAGATCTTGGTTTCAATTCTCTGTTAGGGCCAAAAATAGTTGGGCTTTTCAGTCAAGAAATTCTACTAAGTTGGGATGTTTCTCTCCGTACCTCGAACAGCACAAAAAGGTACTGCACATGATATCTCTCCGTTCGTGTCGAATTTGCCATCCCATCGACTAAGAGAGTAAGGAAATAGAGATGGAACCTGTGTTTGTGCACTACAATATTTCCACGCAGACGACTATTGTATGTGGAGATTGGCCGCCGTGGCCGAAGTACGATCGGGAAGACTATATTATTCATAAATGTTATAATTATATTAATAGATTTATCTTTTCCGCTCGCAACCCTAGCCGTAGCCGTGACCTCGAACCATTTGGTCTCTTACTGAAAGAATATCATCGCTAAATTCAAGGTGATTATTGTATAAGGTATCTCTTTAGGATAGGGAAAAACTGGGAAATGTAAATGTTAAATGTTATTGTGTACTTTACATTTTACAGCGATCATATCGGTCTGTCTAAATGTATTCGAAAAAATCTACATAGATATATCTAAGTAGGTACATCGTTTTTGAACTATTCTTTGCAAGTTGTGTATTGATATTTAATTTATTAAATACACATTTAAAAAATCTAGTACAGATACCTACCTACTTTAATAATCTAGAACGATAATCTAAATAGATAATATTAATATCGTAAAGTTAAAATTTTGTTCTTCCCACATTCTCAGCAGAGATTGCTAAAAGAGATCTCAAGTAAATAAATACAAAGATTCCTTTCTCTTCTGCTGATTATATCAAGAAGGTAATTAAGTACATATTGTACTAAATATTAATTTTTAATATTTTTCCGATGTTAAACATAATATTTTTTGCATAATCAATTGATTAAACGCTATTGTCACTATACAAAGCAGGCATAATCAATTATTGAATTTATTGAGGTAACCGGCGACGTAAAGGCGAAGGTTTCGCGCTAGGGCTACAATGCGTGGAGGCGAGCGATGCCAACATTGTATCGTAGCAGCCTTTTTTTAAAAAGGTACCTATGTATAGTACGCGACAGGTCGAGATAGCAATCCGGATATGAAGCGGGTGTACCCCACACACCTAAAGGGAAAAATAGGGGTTTGAAATTTGTGTAGTCAACTCGGACGAAGTCACGGGAATAAGCTAGTTGATTTATACATTGTATAACCAACCAATTAATGATTATAAAAGCTTTAATATATAATGGGTGTAGACTGTAGAGCCTAAAAACATTCGACCATCGATTAATTAGAGGGTCCTGTTTTAGTTCAATAATGCATGAAGGCAAGCCGTACAGGACTGACAAAGGCTCTACGAAGAATTTAGGCTAATGAACATAGAATCTGAGGTATGCCGCGACAACACGACATCAAGATAGAATGATATGTAGGTAGTCACGAAGTAAACCCGCATGTGGTCTTTGGTACCAGTTCATTCATATTATAGTAGGTATATCTAGTGAATTAGCTGGGGCTGAAATGAGCCACTTCTGTGGCATTCGGTAGTTACATATACTAATAATGATATTCAATTCCTTAATAAGTGCGAGTTCTCGCACTCTTTCCTTGAGGACTAAGTTTTGCGATCTAGCTGGCAGATCTATAGGTAGTTTATCTTCCATACACAATTACCGCACAGGCACCGCATGAGGCACAACCTTACATTCAACGTTTATTAATCCCTATCCTCATCCAATAACCATGGCCATTAATTTATTTACAAATATCTAAAGGGTTAATGAAATATTACAATAAAACTTTCTATTTGTTAAATAATAATGAGTGATAGTAAGAACTTTTTAATTTTCCGGGATAAAAAGTAGCATATGTCCTTCCCTGGGATGTAAGATAACTCTGTACCAAAATTTCACCAAAATCGGTTAAACTGTTGGGCCGTGAAAAGCAAGCAGACAGACAGACACACTTTCACATTTATAATATTAGCATGGATTAAGTGGGTTTCACACATTTTAAAAACTACATAAATCATTAGAAACTGCTGGCGCCGCCCGTTTAATTCACTAAAAGCCGGTGTAAGCACCCTATAACAATCACATTGTAATTGTGTGTGTAAATTCAAGACAGTATAAAAACTTCAATTTTTTTAGGTAATACATTGAAGGGGAACTATTAGTCTTCATCGAAGGTAGATACATACTCGACATAATATTTTAATGTAACATTTTAACACTCCGGAATTCTCCAATGTCACATATTTCCACTTTTGTAAACTTTATGGTAAATCACTGCAAAACTAAAGTTATTTTTCCGGCGGAATTCCTTATTACACATCCTTATGTAATAAGGAATTCTTTGACATGCTTATAAAATATGATGACAATTTAGAGTCTTATAAATATTTTAAAAAATCTGCTATGCTTACCTATTACCCGTACCTAGTACTAGTAGTATCTGTACAGCCTTTCGAATTTCGCACAAGGGACCACGGGCAGGGAGCAGGGTAATAACCCAATAGTACTTAAGTACTTACCTAGATAAAAAGGTACTTTAATATTCGTAACTTATAGTTTAACCTATAACATTTTCGTAGCGTATTTCAATAGGCCTAAAACTCTGTTGACTATTCCAATCTACCAAGGCTACATCATCATCAAAGCACATTTATTACATTAGCTAGCTACCTTTACGAAACTACATTATTTATTTGAAAGCCCAAGGCGTTGAGCTTCACAGTGGCATTTCCCAGTCGACAATCATTTATAATGGATTTCCAACGTTACTTTATACACTCGATGCTTTATACTGAAGTAGATACAAAATTAGTGCCTGGACACATACAAACCGTGACCGGACAACGCCTCAAAACGGCTATTAGAAGATTCTTGAATTATAAGCACTAGCCAATAGCCATATTTAACGTGATTAAGGCCCGATTTCCTCCCAAGAGAGCACATGGAGATGTTTTCAGTCGACCAATCAGATTTTTAAAAGATAACAGATAACGTGATAATTCTTTACACGTCATCCATTACGAATCTGATTGGTGGAAACAGGGCCTAAAATTTCCCACTACCCTCCAACTATAAGCGTGAATATTGTACTAGGAGTAGGTACGACAATACGGTATTTGACAACTGGTCAAATCAGTAACTTTTTATCAAACGTCAAAACGCGCGCTTAGTATGCGCGATTCTATGAAATACCGTTGTGTGACGTCACAATCATTTGACGTGCTTTTTTTAGTTTAATCGATAATTTAAAATGGTTATTACACTTAAAACCAACAAAGGACGTGGATTTTACGTATTTTGGAAGACCCTCTATTTAATAATCACTGAGAAATAATTTATTATTGATGTAGTCAAATACCCAATTAGTGCAATGGATTAGGTTTGATTCGCTGATTTTCCAGATTTCAGTCCTTTCCTTGACCGTGGAGGCTGGAGCTGCTGAGGCTTTAAGTTCAAAATTGAAATACAAGGCACTGGTGAAGTATGAAGACTTTCACAATACGAAGCACCCAGAAAGCGCTGCTAAAATTGCACACCATCGCAATTGACGTGCTTTGTACAACCTAAGTATACCATAATGAGTACGTACATAAACGCGCGATTTAGTGTGTCCTCTTATGCCGCACTATGTGTGGGTCCAAGCCCTTACAGGCTAAGGCCGCGAGCAAAACTTCAATATCAATCAATAAATAGCTTTAATGATGATGTATTTGCCCTGGTGGTATAGCGTGCATTGTATATACTATAGGCCAAAAGATGCTAGGCTTACTTTTCTGTACTGATGTGTGCGCTGTAAGCTGTCCTTATAAATAAGAGGTTCCGGGTTTGATATTCGGGTAGGTCAGGTAGGAGACTTTGGCCGTGGCTAGTCACCACCTTACCAGCAAGACTACGTGACCGTACCGGTACGATGCTATATTTCATGCGCTATTGGATAATTTAAGTGTAATTTGTACATGGTTTAGGTTCGTACAATTTTTATTAATGTTGCTCAAGCAATCCTACCGCAATTTTACATACATTTTTACATTAGGGTGCTAATAACCTCAGTCGTAGTACCTATTTAGTGGACACCAACCAAGCTACGTCTATGAAAAATGCGATTGAGGCAATCCACGGTCACGGATGGCGCAATGCACTACGCCGAAATTACTGACCACAACAATATTAATTTAGTTTTTTTGGAAACTAATAAAACATTGGTATTTTTAGGGTTCCGTACCTGAAAAGAAAAGGAGCCCTTATACGATCACTTTGTTGTCTGTCTGTGTGTCTGTCAAGAAAACCTATAGGGTACTTTCCGTTGACCTAGAATCTTTGGCAAGTAGGTAGGTCATATAACACAAGTAAAGGAATAAATCCGAAAGCTGTGGATTTGTGGTTACATCACATAAAAATGTGTTACTGAAAAAATAATTCGAATTTTCAATTTTCAAAGTAAGCTAACTTTACCAAGTGGGGTATCATATGAAAGTGGTATCACATGAATATTTACCTGTATATTCTAAAACAGATTTTTATTTATTTTTATGCATAGTTTTTGATTTATCGTGCAAAATGTCGAAAAAAATACCCGAGTACGGAACCCTGGGTGCGCGAGTCTGACTCGCACTTGGCCGATTTTTTGTCGAAGAGCAGAACTTTATCAGTCCGCACTTGGCAAGTGTGGCGGTCCTATACCCTTCTCAATCTGAGAGTAGACCCATTCTCAGTAGTGGGTCGGTGCTAATCATTTATTTGCAAGAATATGTTGGTACAAGAAAGATAGAAGTACATACAATATAGTCAGAGGCAATAACATACTTAATAAGTTTGTTTGAGATAATGGAAGGTGGGGCTAGTCATCTAAGGGTACCTACCTACTACCATTGATGTCGTAGTAATCTACCCTTTATCAACTCTACTATAAAAGTATCCACGCGTAGACATTTGTGATGTATCTAAGTTAGGTATATAAATCACATGATTTATGTCGGGTGCCACGCCTGTTCAATGACTTCATTAAAATTGTCTGCTATCTATTCAAAGTGATATATAAATAATAATATGTTAAATAATACATAATAGATCACGGATAGACACGATATAGCGTTACATATTGATAAAATGACAAATCTACTGTCGACTGTTCACGATTTCCAATTAGCATATAAACAGCTCTATTGTTTATTTGAGTCTAGGGTTAACGTTGCCTACTAAATTCGTTTAAGATATCCACTTACATGGCAACTTGTTCATACCTAAATGACTTATGTGGAATGCCTTTACAAGTATATTTAGAAACACCTTTTATTCAAACAAACTTTTACAAGTGGTTTTGAATCGTCAAGAAAATCTACCACTGGTTTGGAATGCCCTTCCGATTGAGAAGAACCAGCAAGAAGCTCAGCGGTTGCTCCTTTCAAATATTACAATAAGTATTATGCCATGAATTACTAGTGACAGTCCAAATCCACGCCTTTTTATAATTTACTTAATATCTCTATGGGATCATAAAGTAAGTAAAGTATAACCTACAGAGGTTCGACGAAGCCACTAAATAGAGCAATCGGACGTTAAGAGTGTGATCTGAGACGGCCGCCCCAATAATTCCAGGACTTATAGGTATGGCAGAGTTGTGGTCGTCATTTACCACTAGATCAAAGGCGTCGGACTACTGTGTCTCTTTTTATACTGTGATGACACACTATTTTTTTTAGTGAGTCAGTACAATATTTTTGTCTGGTGGGAGGCTTCGGTTAGGTACCACCCTACCGGCTAAGCTGTGCCGCCAAGCGATTTAGCGTTCTGGTACGATGCTGGGTACAAACCAAAGGGCGATTGGTTTAATAAAAACTGCCAAACCCCTTCCAGGTTAGCCCGATTCCATCTTAGACTGCATTATCACTTACTACCAGGTGAGATTGCAATCAAAGGCTAACATGTAGTTGAAAAAAAAATATATAGACGTAGATATAGAGTCGTTAATTTTTCAGGAAGTTGTAACTTGTAGCAATCACAGAAGTAGTGATCTAAATCTCAACTGATTTAAAGTTTAAACAAACCCTTAGATTACCGTGCAAACTTGAACATTCATTTTATGTGTCTACATAGTTATGTTATTACTTTTATTATAGGTTTTGTTCATACATGGTCCATTGTTATCGACATTCTTGTACGAGTATCTTCTCAGCCTGTCTGGCGGCCAACGAAGGTCAATTGCTGATTGACGCCAAGAAAATGCGCAATTTTGCAATAGTTCGAATATCAGAATATTTACAATCAACTCCGATGCGTTCCAAACTTTTGACCTCAAGCCAATAGTCCCACCTAAGGTGTTACATTTCATTAGTGTTTAGAATTTACATAAATAAAATATGTGAATCTAAAGGATCTCCGGTGAGCTCATGAACCGTGGGAAATAATTTCACTAGAGTCATTTTGTTTAGTTTCTACAATAATAATTAATTCACCTGAGGATATACACCTACTAATAAATTTCTATTTAGGTACCTTCCTTTATAGCTTACCACGAAAGGTCGTGATGAACTAAACCTAACTATATCTAATTTATCGCCGCGACGCCACGGATAAGAGCTAAGCTAGATTTACCGGTCAACAACCAACCAACTAGGTAGGTAACAACTTACTAAAATTAAAGGTACATGTTCAAAATATAATAGGTATTTTATCTTTAAAGTTTACAATTTTTTGTCGTTCGTTCGAGTCATATTAACTTGACTCATTTATGGAATTTCCAATACAATGCAGTTAACGGCTTTTATAGATATATTTTACAGCCTTTGGCCAAATTTCTCATAACAACGAGGCCTAACCATATAAGTAAAGCACCTATATCAGATTTGAGACGCCCAAATCTGTCAAGGTGGTCCTGTCTAATGTGTTCCATATCTTTTCGCTCAATAAACTTTAGGTATTGGTATATCGATCATAAATTGACATTAAGTATTTCGATGACAAATGTGACCGTGTGATAATGTCGAATTCGTGTCAATGGTTCAGTGTGAGCCACCGATCTGCGCCGGCGCCGGCTGCCGCGCCGCTGCGTGCCATAACACTCGCACCGCCTACGCCGCGAGTCGCAAGACCTGCTTCAAAGATTCTTAATCGATGACTATAGCGATAAATCGATTTGCTATTGATAGAAGGTCAATAGAGATCACTCTACGTTACTACTCTACGTATGTACATTGGCGTACCTGCATTCCATAAAGACAGAATTAGCTACTTGCACTTGCACTTATTAGCTAGCACTTGCTTATCCTACCGATAAATACGTAAAAATTACATCTGGTGTACGCCGTTGTACGCTCCAAATCGCCAGAACGAAGCGAATTCTAATTTCCATATCTAGTCTACAAATTACTTACCATAATTTTTTACATAGGTAGGTAAGTAGGTATTAAAATATCTTTGCTATAATTAATATTTATAAGATGGTATTTCTACCTAAAGAGGTGAAGTTCTTCTATCTTACCTTAAACACGATCTTTTCCTTTTCCATTTTTCAATTTCTTCTTCTTTACTGCGCCTGGAATAAGAATAATAAAATTAATAAAAAAGTCCTAGACTCTTGATCTCTATAAATAGGTCTAAAGGGTTAGGTATAGAGTTACATGTGAGATGTATTTACCGAATAAAATAATAATTATTTTATTCGGTAATTACGTCATGTTTATTTAATTAGGTAGATATTAAATAACAATGGTTACCATAACGGATATGGATTTCGGGGGGTTCAAAGGATAGAGGGCAACTCTCTGAAGTTAAATATGCCACTCTTCCGGCGCTGAGTGGTTGCTAAAAGTGTTTATGGCGCCTGAAAGACGAGTGATCGTTACCAAAAATAGCATGATATGGATATGGCTGCTGACTGTATAGAAAGTAAGTACTAGTTATGCTCATGCAAACTGTGTAAGGACTGATCACGATAAAGTAATAGCTTACGCAACGTTACCCCAATGGAACGAAATAAAAAGACATACAGAATATTCATTGTTGCAACAAACAATTCAGTATTTGGTACAGTTATAACTTAAGACGAGTCAGACGATTTCGCAATCCAATGATCAATTTGGTATTGTTGTGTTTCGAAATGTTTAAAAACGCCGTTGTCGCTCGCGCTGTAAATTTCAGATTATTATAGCTGTTTTGACTTGTTTATTGTGGAGTGGAGCTAAATACAACGCAAACTGCCTACCTACTTGGTAGGCACCTACTTAGGTACTTATAGCTGAGACGATTTTGGGTCTATACAATATCGGATCCTGTAAAACATATGGATAGTCCAAAAAAATCTTGCTTATAAAAAACCTAAATCCAATGGACGAAGTCACATGCATCATCTATTTGGTATAGATACCAAATAGAATGGATAAAAATATATATCCTACGTACCTATATATCTAGGATAGATATTTTTATTCCGAACCCAAAGAGTCCTCGTAGAATTATCAAAAACCTTAATCCACGCGGATGAAGTCACGGGTAACATCTAGTTTTATTATAAGTTTGAAAAAAAAATTTGACGTTTGAATGTAACTTTAAGTTTTCTTTCGTTGTCTCCGTCACTCATACCTATGCGACGTTTTGTCTGTCTCAACGACAGATTCAATGCTCTACACCCCTATCTCTTTCTAAAGGCATTGTACGAAATGATGTACATTATATTATTTCGCCGCGTACCTACTGTAAGAGGCTTCTGTTTATATTTTTTTTATTTTATATTTAAATGTTTATTCTATTTATTAAAGTGCTTATATATCATTTATTAAAAGACTGCGAAAAAAATAGGTATAACTTTGCTTTAAGCAGGAAAAATATCTCTTAACAACGATAGATCCCACGATACTGTTGGTAAAACCAATAATCCACACGCGATTTCTTAATTGATCAATGATCATACTAATTATAATGCAAAAGAAGCCGATATGCTTGCACGGGTCTTGCATAAGGGCATGGTTGCATATATTTTTATGGGTTAGCAAGCAACGAGCAACCTAGAAATTGTAAATAATTATATGGTCATATTACTGGACTGAAGACCGCGGGAAGTAAGTAGGTACCTACGTAGGTGGATGAGAAAAACGGAGGATCGTGTAGTGGTGTGCTCTCGGGAAGGCTGGACGTACACAGGCTGATTTATAGACTAGCTCATATTTAGATAAGTAGACAGGCACGATAACCATACCTCTAGATATCTACCTATTCAATGTGCTTCTAGGTTTATAATTAAAAAAGATTACTTTCGTAAACAGCTGTTGGATTTGTCTTTTTAAATTTCTACCTATGGAAACTAGATTTTTTAGACTAGGAAGAATACAAACAACACTTTCAAGGCTAGCAAGTTCTATAAAGCGTCAATAGTAAAGAGGGAAAGCATAGTTGCATATTTTTATCTGCATGCAATCTAATTATTATGACCGGCCACTTATAAATAAATGTATATCTAAGACCAGTTTTCTTTGTTTATCTGCATGAGGAAGAAACCAGAGCCAGTCGCTATCAAGAGATGAATTAAACGATTATAGATACACACAAGAAAAATATGTTTTTATTCCACTCACGACCAAATTCATTTTACCTTGTCTTTTAAAAAACACAAAACTTAACTTGAAACAGGTTCCGATACTGAACAAGATAGGTAATGTTATGTAACATATCTAGTTAAGTTTAACATTTACTTTTATGCTTCTTCAACGGCCCATACAAAGGATGCACACATACACCTACGTGAGTAGTCAAATAGTTAGGTACAATATGGCGGTGTAGCAATCTGGAGAAGTGCTACCGCATTAATTTGTACAATATTTACTTAAATATGTAGATACCAACTATGTAATACGAGAGTATTTTATATAAGATGCACTTCAAAGATATTTTTGCAACAAGTTAACTACATAATACTTAAGTAGGTATATCTATTCATTAAAAGGATTACCAACATATGTATCTCTTTTAAAACATGATATTACACAGACTATTATTGTAACCTAGATTTGTCAGAGGGTACCATGTCCTGGTAATTATGTTGCTTAACCGTTGCGTCTCTAAACAACTGGGTAGGTAGGTATACCTCATGGTTATCTACTTAGTCATTAGAGGCATGCGGACCGGCCATTTTTAAACTCATATCGTTATGATGAATGTAGCTCTTTTTATATCTTAGATATACGAGTAGTGAGTACCAATTACCATCCTCGGCTTCCGATGGGTAGACCTATGTACCTACACGTAGTTTTCCTTCCTTCTTTAAGAGCAATTTTTCTGTTGTGAAATTCCTTAATTAGGTTGGTGAAGTAGGTAAGATGGTACGTCTACCTTACTACTATAATCATCGACCTCGACCGACCAACGATGCCTTCTACTGAAGGATATCCAAACCTAGAAACTCATAATCATAATCAATCCATCACCGGCTCACTACAAAGCACGAGTCTCCTCTCAGAGTGTGAAGGGTTTGACCACAGTCTACCACGCTGGCCAAGTGCGGATTGGCAGACTGCACACACCTTTGAGAACATTATGTAGAACTCTCAGACATGCAGCTTTCCTAACGACGTTCCTTCACCGTTAAAGCAAGTGATATTTTAATTACTTAAAACACACATAACAAAAAGTTAGAAGTGCGTGCCCGGGATCGAAACCCCAACCTCTGATTAGAAGGCGGACGTCCTAACCATTAGGGTATCACAGCTTACTTGAAACTTATACTTATAGAAATACTTAGGTAAGTCAAAACTTAGTCTAGTAAACCCAACAAAAAATATAAGCGTCGGATTTCAATGTATAGATATAGACAATTAGTAACTTGATTTCTTTTACCGAAACGATATTAAGTAATAGTCAAGATCTTATAACTCGCTATACTATTACTATTGTAACTTGATGTCTTTTTGTGGAAACAGCATCTATTATTAGGTACAATATTATTTTAAAAGCTTTGATACAGCTAGTGAAATCGATTCAACGGATAAAATAAGCTCCGCAAAAAACGCGCTTGGAAAAGACTTCAACGCGCACCGAAGCTCAATTTCTACCGTTTAAGCCCAAGTTGCGTTTTTTATGTCAATCAATTGAATATTGTATTTTTATTTGTTTTATAGGTAGGCAGTTATATTTTATTCCGAACCAGTGGCAGATGAATTTGACGATTCAAAAGTAATTGTAAAAGTTTATTTGAATAAAAAATATTTCTATTCTATCCAACCTCATCCATATCTACTAATATTAAAAATGCGAAAGTGTGTGTCTGTCTGTTAGTTACTTGTCTTTTTCCGGCCCATCCACTTAACCGACTTTGACGACAGAGATAGCTTACATCCCGGATACGGGCCTAGGCCCTAGGCTATTATTTATCCCGGATAATTAGTTTTTTAAAAATCTAAATCCAAGCTTACGAGATCTAGTTTTAGTAAAATGTAAAGCTGTTGTGAGCTTGATATTCAATAAGGAGCAAATAAAAATATAGGTAGGTACCTACTCGTACTTAGGTAACTGATCGATATTCTGTGTGATCTTTTAGATTTAGGTTTTTAAATTCCTCTGAATTCATTCTGTTAGGTATAATGTGATAAAAATAAAGGCCTTTTAGGCAGATATTTTTACTTATTTTTACTATCTTAACTATTATGAACATACGTATCTTTTACAGTTCATATTTTATATTCCAAGTTATTAATACTTACTTTCCTAACTAACTCAGAACAAACATAAACAAACACTCCACTGAAATGAAAAACTCCCGCGATTATATTGTTTACGCGGTTGTCATGACAACGCGTGATAAATCAATATGGCGCACGGTGCGCGCGCACTGAGATCGAGCGCAAACTGGCTGCACGCAGCGGCCAACGACCACCACCCGCTTCTACAGAAAGCGAGAGGAAGAGCAAGACGCAAGCAAGTTTTTATTGTGCGAGGACAAATGCGCATATTTTCGTTAATCCAGTAGGTACTTGTGCGCGCACGATCCTTCACATTACATTGCTCTGTTCAAGCTATAATACCTAAAGGTACTTACAGTTACTACTAGTGTACGATCTTTCGTAATCAACACATTGTGTATCCATCAATGAACAACCTTCCCCTTGAGATGTCAAGCAAAAATGTTACGTTGAGATTAGGTACTTTTAAATGTTCGTACAGTACCTACGCGCAAAGCAAGTAGTCCAATCTGAACACAAGGCTTATCACTGCGCGCTTTACAGAAGCAGATCTCAGCCGGGCTTTTGTAAGTATTTAATCTTTAGTCTAAGGTTGAGATTTTGGCTTTGCTCAGACTTAAGGGTCTTAGGACATCGCTAGAACGAGACAGCGTTATGTCACTGGCATAAATCTGTCTCGTTTTAACTGAAACTTAAGTCTGAGTCTTACCTTGACTTTAAGGTGTGCTCTACAGATCTCAGATATGACCTGCCCGAACAGCCATATTGCAACTTCAGATTGGACTACTTATTTTGCAGTTACTCTAACTTAAAATAGGTATCGAAATATCCGTACTAATAAAATAACTGCAATGTAACTTTTAAAGCTTTATTTCAATACAGCTTAATAAAATATGAGATAGAATTTGTTAGTACATAGCAAGTAATATTGGCTGCAATATCAAAATTAATATCATAATAATATAATAATAGCATTAACACAAAAATCCTAAAAATAAATTAATTTATATGTGCCGTGTGTCCATTTCATACAAAAAAGGACCCGTTTCGGGCAGATGTTAGTGTGAAGATGAATGATGAAATGGTCTAGGTTTGATAGAAGTCTAACATAAAATCGATATACAAACTAAATACCTAACATGTTTTCTAAGTAACATTAATGAATAGATACAATTAAAAACAAATGATATGATGCATTCTTGTAGCGTTCGGCACAGGCGTGCGACTCGCGGGTAATTTGTTGCTATTTCACACGGGACGCTGCGATATGAAGTCGCGATAAAATATCATTCTTTGTTAGAGTTCCGTACCTTAAGGATGCCAACGAGACCCTATTACTAAACCTCCGTTGTCCATCCAACTATCTGTCTGTCCGCGGGCTGTATCTCATGAAACGTAACAGGTTGAAATTTTCATAGTGTATTTTTATTGCCTCTATAACAACAAATAATAAACATTTCAAAATGGCCGCCATGTAATTTAAAAAGTACATAATCTTGTACGATAGATAGTACGGAACACTTCGTGTGCGAGTTAGACTCGCACTTGACCGGTTTGCTTCAAAATCAATTAGGTACTTAAACCGTTTTATGTACTAGGCATGTACCCTTTCTGTTTTTTTTATTAATTTCAGTAGTTCAGTAGTTTCGTCCTATTGCCGTGTCCCCGTGGAAATAGTCATCGGAGGCGCGCGACTCAGTATTGCGTCAGGCGACGGCCCCGCGAATGTGTCAATTCTGTTAATTAAAACATCACAAATTCGCAGTATCGCAACACCGCGTTACGCACCTCTGATGGTAACCATCCACTATCGGGATTCAGCAAATGATTCGTGATATCGCAAATTGTGTGGCCGTGAAACGTATCGTTCGGACACATTCGCTTCGACTAACCCAAATGTATTAAACGTGGATATATGTTTTTTTTTAAAACGCGGGAACTCTTTATTTTTTCGGGATATACGCCACAGCCATATGTTGCGTCTGCCGGCCGGTTTATTTGCAATTTTATTTAAAAATTCGCCAAACACAAAACATTCGCCATAAATCACGAATACCGAACTATTGTAGCCCGAACTCGAATAATAATTGCCAAATTCCGATAGTGAAGCTGTACCATAACAACATAAAATAAAACTCTAAACAAAAAGAACACATAATAACCAAGCAAAATGAACTTTTTTATCAATTATATTACTAACAAAGGTATAGTGACACGTGACAAGTTGACATGGCAATTGTGGAAGGTACACCCCGCACACCCGCACAGCTCCCGCGCTAACCCGGTGCGGTCCCTGGTTAGCGCAGGTCCGGGTGTGCGGGGCGTCCCCCCCGCCTCATAGCCGATTGCCATTTCAACCTGTCGCAGACATAGTACGCTAAAGAAGTCTTTAGTACAAAAATACATTTTTTTTGTTTATTTTACAAACATTTCATATTAACGAGGTATTTACAGTCGACTATTTCACCTTTGAACCATCTATATCTTAATATCATACACTACGCGATATTTAGGTAGGTACCTACAACCACTGGCATAACAACGCACCTACTTATACAATGATGATAATATACATTTGTATTTACAGTTAGCTTATCACAATATAGCACTTACTGGATATAAAGAAACCATCCAATAATCACGTGACAGGAACACAGTTTTGTATAGTATCCCTTGCTTCCTAAATTCTTACTTGAAAAACTTGAAGTTTTCGCATTTCCGCTCGATGTTTTCGTCAGAATCGCAAATAGGACATTGACGTCATTACCTAGCGTATAAAATCAGTTCTCACTGATGAGTAAGATAGAAAACGCACGAGAGTAGAAGCGATACCTATCTACAAATACAACCCAAAGTCTTCACTTGACGTGTATACACATGTTTTTCAATTTGTTATCGTTTTACTAATATTCGCTTTCATTCATTAGTAGTGAATCTAGCTCCCTAATATAAAGTAGGTATCAATCTCCTATACTACTTATCGATAAAAATATTGTTTGTCACAGTAACTAGTGGACCCTTTTTTCGCCTCAATGCGACATAATTAATGGATGGTCTATACAAAACAAACTAGATAGTATTAACGATTTGATCGAAGCATTTAGCGACAAACTGCTCTTTGTCGTCCAACTTTTTCACGTCTCTGGTGGAGCGACGCGTTAACATCGCGTCCTCGAGAGCCGAAAGGGCTTCCGAAGTGAACCTCTTTCCTTTGAGATGAGTTATAACGGACGCCTCCCCATGGAAACCGGATTCCACTAAGCCGGGAGGAATGTTCAGCGTGACGTCATCGATAAGGCCCTTCTCCACTGTCATGGTGATGACCAGCTCCTGGGTAGCCGAGTACACTCTGGGCGGAGCGAGGAGTTCCGCGGGCACGGGGAACGAACGACTCACAGTGAACATGGGCGTTCGACCGTACGTCCAGTCCCATGATTCTAGGTCATTCTTTACCTCCGAAAGACCTTAAAATCGAAAACATAAATCATTATAAAACGGAAGGTTGTCTCAACTACCGTCGCGTGGGGTTTCAATAAGTATTCAATCTATCTTTAATCTTTCAATAAGTTACATAACTATTTAAATTTGTAATTTGCCAAAAAATAAGACTAATTTTCGAGAAATAACAACGTCGGTAACTTAACCACAGATTACAGATAGATTTATTGAATTCGAACGCTAGCCCAGCCCAGTCAATATTTCCACAAGGGTCAGTTTTTCCACAAACACTTTTTAATAATAAAAAGGATGAATAAATTTATCTAACTGACAATTCTGTTTGTACTGAAAAACGTAATAATTATTATCAGTAGTCGTCATTCGTTGGAACATTCGATTCAGTTGGTTTTATTCCGCTTTATAGGTACTTACTTACTGAAGCTGTTAAGTCCGCCAATACTTTAGTTACCTATATGTATAAAAGTTATAATTTTTAGTATTTATTAAATAACAGAATAGTTAGAGCTTAAAAAAACTTACCAGGGAACCAGTCATCAGTGGGGTTTACGAATTGGAAGCCTCTCTGTTTCAAGATCTGCCGTTCGCCCCCGTCAACCAAGCGCAGAGCTGTCGTCCTCAGGTACTCGTACCCGATGGCCGTTTGCAGAGCCTCCACGGTCACCTTGTTGTCCACATCCGCCAGGTTCCGGACCGGCGAGGGCGTCGACGGCGTCGCAGTCGTCTGCAGTATGCCATGCTATATAAAATTAAGTGTCCTTAACATAATGTATCGGGAGGAACAGGTTGGGTTAATGTTAGTTGAACAGGTAGTGTTAGTGGCACAGATAACATAAATCAAAAAGATTACACTATTGACTAAACACAGGCTTCTGAAATGCTGATCCAAATCATTGGTTACTCAAAAACAGTAGTTAGTTGATTAAAATGGCCATCAATTTTAGTTTAGTTGAGGTTTCAAAATGATCTCGGAAATATCGCGATAAAACTGTTAATGATCTCCATTGCTAAACAACTAATTTTACCTAGTTATTATTTAGATAATGATATCTATTAATACCATAATACATATATTAAGATAATATTATTATTATTATTTAGATAATTATTCAGCGCTGCATTCTACAACACATCAAACTTGACCGAGACCAATGTTAGGAGTTCTTGGTTCCGTATTATTTTACAAAGTAGTAATAAATGTAAACATACATATTAAATAGTTAAAGACAATAAAATGATTCATAATATGGAAGCCGGGTGACCTGTGACACACATGAGCAATTCAAAGCAGTGTTGGGAAATAATAGGAATATACATTGTTGCCTAAGGCAAATAAAAAGGAGTGTAAATAAACGATACTTTTTATACAAATACTTTTAGGCGACACTGTAATGGACATAATATATAATACAAGTACCTACGCTGGAAGAGATGTGACATAAAAAATGAGTTATATTTTGCGCTGATTCAATTGGTTGAATAGACAGACAGAAAAACAGACTATATACCTTATTAAGTGACATCGTCCTTTAACAGGTTCAGTAGGGATTTGTTACCACACGAAACGAAATCGACAAAAAGATGACAGTCCATATTATTATAAGTCATTGATAAGTCACTAGCTTATCCCTGCGACTTCGTCCGCGTACACAAATTTCGAACCCCTATTTTACACGCTTAGGGATTGTTTTCAAAAATCCTTTCTTAGTGGATGTCTACGTCATAATAGCTATCTGCATGCTAAATTTCAACCCGTCCAATAGTTTGAGTTGTGCGTTTATGGATCATTTAGTCAGTCAGTTTTCTTTTTATATATTTAGATTATCATTATTTTGTTAATATTACACTATCAGGTGGTATACCTACATAATATAGGTACTTAAATACGCACACGGAAACGGCTAATTATAATTTCTATTATTTTAATTTACAATACATTTTCAGCAACTACTCACTAATTTTACTTTCTATTGAAGCAAAAAGAAAATATTCAAAGATTGAATTGTTCTCGTTTTTGTTGGAAAACTCGTGAAAATTCATGAAGTTTATGAATACAAAAGCTTTGCATAATAATATTATTAGTACTAAGTATATGGAGGAAAAAAATGTACTGGAACATTGATTTAACTTATTATCTTGAAAGCCCTAAGGTTATTAATAAATTAAATACGTTACTTGATTATAATGGTTAAAAACCACTCATGATAAGGAAGAAAATAAAATTAAATGAGTTATTATGTACAAACTACCCACCTCTCTTTTGGCTAGCGCCTTGCTGAGATCTGCCTTGTTGGCATTGACTAGAAGTGTGCAGTGGTGATATCCAACCAAACGTGATAACCTAGCAGCTGTTCCAGAGATCTAACAGTTACCATTAAGGAAATCAACTAATACTGTTTAGTTATAGTACACTAAACAAGTCTTTTTGGCCCGACCCAGGAATCGAACCCAGGGCCAGGAATCTGCAGTCGAACATGCTAACCACAAGACCAATGAGGTAATTTACTAATACAGTACATTGAATGTTAAAATAGCAAAAAGATTTTTTGAATTTAAAAATATTATTAACACAAGTGCTGCTACTAACTTCAATTTATAAGAAACTAGCTAACTAATGCCCAGCTTGCATTGCAATGGCCTGAAGCACCTTCACGCAAGTGCCAACAACAACTGTTCAAAGTTATAACTCAATCGAGTGAACCATGCGCGAAGTTTTAGGTAAAAAACAGTCAAAAATTAATGTGTTTTAAAAAGGATACTTTATATTTGTCTTGTACAATGATGTCATGGCGATCATTGATGACAGATTTGATTCCAAATCCCCTGTACAGTGCTCTCTTGATGAGCTCCAAGTTGTACTTCCTATCATGTCTCTCGATAGGTGTGAAGAAGGTAATGTTAAGGTTGCCACGGTCGTGATACACAGTGCCTCCCCCACTGTTACGTCGAGCCAATGCTATCTCTTTCTCGGCCAAAAATGGCACATTGGCCTCAAGCCAAGGATTCTGATGTTTACCGATCACTACACAAGGCTCGTTGCGCCACACCATCATCACATGGTGGTTACTGAAGTCCATGTTACGGTACATCCAATCCTCCAGAGCCAAATTTGTATAGATGTCTGTCGATTGAGACATGAACACTGATTTTGTGACCTCCCCCTCCGGCGGCAACTCGTTGCGGACCTTCTTGCTGGTCAAGTTCTTGCCTGTGACTAGGCTTCGTGAACTAGTTCTTCTCGTCAATCCAACCAGAACAAACATGTTGCCCATGGCAATCTTTCTCATCATCGATTGTGCCATTTTTAATGATTTGTGAAACTGATTCTTTTTTGTATGAACCTTTGACAGGCAGTCTTTTAAGTCTAAATTTCTTAAAATAACAGTCTATTGAAACAGAAGCACTAAAATGTTCAGCACTTTAATGCATGGATAATACGGCGTCAGTGTCTGCCGAGGAGAGGGAGATCAAGTATTCATGTAGGGCGATGGTCTGATGCAGCCACTTCCAAGTCTGGTGCAGGGTGTTAATTCGAAAACGAATTCCCAAACAGTCCCGGCAGTCACTTGGCATTCCTCCTCTTGGATGCAGGATGGAGAGAAAATCACAACACAAGTTAAAAAACTAACTTGAACTTAGAAAAACTTACAAATTATTTGTTGTACTTAGCTCAAGTCGAATTTGAAAGTTACGGATGTGCGATCGTGCGTGAGCGTACAACAGAATGTGGAATAATTACCTTCTGTCGTCTCATTTTATTCATGTTGATTGTGATAAGCGGGCCAAGGAACTAGGGGGTCGAGCGAGGGCACGAAGACTAGCAAACAAGTAGCTTGATAAGAGCCACGAAACGGGCACGAGTAACGCAGTGTTATCACTCGCCGTCGGTCGTATTTATCTACAACATTACAAATATCTGTTTGCTTAGTACCTATCTGGAAAATAAAAAAATAATCTGGACTAAAGTTAAGCTATTTGCTATCGATCAATGCAGTTTACACACAAGTTATCACATTTGAGAATTCTTTTTCTTACTGTTATTCGCTAGAGACCAAAGTTCAGCACCAGGATAGTTTACTTTAGGGTTAATTATAAAATATTGAAATAAATTATGACATTATCGTGGTTATTTTCATTTTTCATAGTTGTTTTCCATAATTTTCGCAAAGAAAGGATTTTCGTCTTGTTAAGTCAATTTTCAATGTCACTGTCAGTGTCAACACTTGACGGTTGACACTGACAGTGACATTGACACTTGCCAAAATCTACGTCTATGACAAATGACATCTAAGTCCTATGTATGGACCATAGAGTTTGAATAGTCTAAGGACGTTTGTGCACTCATCTGTAATTTTACGGATCCGTGAAAAAAATAAGAATTGAATGTAGGTACGTATTAGGCCGTCGATATGCGTCAGGTTTTTTCATCAGGTCTGATCCGGTCAGTTTACCTGAAGGCACGGCGATACACGTCCGTTTCTTGCGTCAGGTCTTTTCTGAGCTCAGTCCTGTGACCCGTAAACATATTTTTATTTTATACTAGCTGATGCCCGCGACTTCGTCCGCGTGGAATTAGGTTTTTCAAAAATCCCGTGGGAACTTATTCATTTTCCGGGATAAAAAGTATGCCTATGCCATGTCTTTATCTGTACCCATGCAAAAGAATCACATCAATCCTATGCACCGTTGCGACGTGATTGAAGAACAAACCAACAAACAAACACACTTTCGCATTTGTAATGAGGGTACTGATTGTGTTTATCTGCCCGAATAGCCTTCATAATAATTATCTAATTAATAAAGATGCATTTAGCTAACTAGGTAATATTTATTGAAATTAAATCAAAAAGTTGAGCGATCAGGTTACCTGACGGACGTTACCGGACGTGTATTGTACATTCAAACAAATGTATGGCTCCAACCTCCAACCCAGAAACCTGGAAAAATCGATGTACATAATATGTACATACATAAAAATAAAAAAAAGTCAAAAAAAAACTGGTCCGAATTGAGAACGTTGATAGAATAATAGGTAGATTTAAGTACTGTGTAACCGCGTATGAGATAGCGATAGCACGACGTAACGATGAATAACACGACAATAGGCTAGTTGACACTTGTTTTAAGTAGGTCTTAAATGTTTTAGCGTTTAAACTACCGTGAGTGATTTCCATTATAAATACTATCTGTCCCAGCTTACTCACGTGTGTAGTCGACGTTAGCCCGACTAGTTTCGAACCCATCCGGGGTCCTTTTTCAAGGGAGTCCGTCCGCGCACGCGCCGCGGTTCAGTCAAAACCGCGGCGCGTGCGCGGACGGACTCCCTTGAAAAAGGACCCCGGATGGGTTCGAAACTAGTCGGGCTAACGTCGACTACACACGTGAGTAAGCCGGGACAGATAGTATTTAGGTCTTAAATGGTTAATATTTGTCCTATTAGACCAAAAAAATTAACACTATATTTTTTGCGCCCTAAAAACCGTAAAACTTTAATTTAAAAATATATTTTTCTTAGACAGGTGAAAACACTGTCGGCCATGTTTGGCCGATAGATTATCTGTGCTCTGACGTCATGCATTTGTAAACAACAGCATAACCTCCCAAAGTTTAATAAATATGACTTCTGTACTAGTTTACATGAAAAATATAGTAATTATCGTTATAGGCTACTTAACTCATATCTAATTCCGTCCAATAAATGATTATTTATTATAGTATTTTGCTTAAGACAACGAAATATATCAATAACAATTATTAAAAACGCAGGATGGATATATAAATCCAATTTAAAAAAATACAGTTTTTATTTTTATTTGAAACGCAGAAAACGCTGTCAGCCATTATGTGACGTCATTAATATGTAAACAAAGAAATGTCATCCCTATGTCACGCAGGGACTGACGTAGTATCCATATATATAAAATTTAGAGTCCTGACTAACTTATATATCAACGCACAGCCTAAACATCTAAACAGCTGGTTCTAGATACATGAAATTTTGTGCGTGTGTTCTTTGTAGGTAAAGAGAAGGTATCCACTAGGAAAGGATTTTTTGAAATTCCACCCCTGAGTGGGTTAAATGGAGGTTTGAAATTTGTGAAGTCCACGCGGGCGAAGTCACGAGCATAAGCTAGTTTTTATATATTTCTAAAAACTCATAGTAAACGTAAAAAAATATCGTTTTCTCTTTATAAATTGAATAAGTTATTAAGTAAGACTTACAACAAAGTGATCTTTGCAAAAATAAATTTGGGTTGAAGTCGTTAGTCATATAGGATAGGATCCCTTTAAGCAAGTCTTTGCGTGTTACGTATATTTATTTCACTGGGCACTCTAATCCACAACTTTCCTGTGGTCTTTATCGATGCGTTTTTTACATTCTCGGATGATACAATAACGATAATTACTATATTTTTCATGTAAACTAGTATAGAAGTCATGTTTATTAAACTTTGGGAGGTTATGCTGTTGTTTACAAATGCATGACGTCAGAGCACAGATAATCTATCGGCCAAACATGGCCGACAGTGGTTTCACGTGGCTAAGAAAAATATATTTTTAAATTAAAGTTTTACGGTTTTTAGGGCGCAAAAAAATATAGTGTTATTTTTTTTGATATAATAGGACAAATATTAACCATTTAAGACCAACTTAAAAAAAGTGTCAAGTAGCCTATTGTATCATCCGAGAATGTAAAAAACGCATCGATAAAGACCACAGGAAAGTTGTGGATTAGAGTGCCCAGTGAAATATATATACGTAACACGCGAAGACTTGCTTAAAGGGATCCTATATGACTAACGACTTCAACCCAAATTTATTTTTGCAAAGATCACTTTGTTGTAAGTCTTACTTAATAACTTATTCAATTTATAAAGAGAAAACGATATTTTTTTACGTTTACTATGAGTTTTTAGAAATATATAAAAACTAGCTTATACTCGTGACTTCGCCCTCGTGGACTTCATAAATTTCAAACCCCCATTTAACCCACTCAGGGGTGGAATTTCAAAAAATCCTTTCCTAGTGGATACCTTCTCTTTACCTACAAAGAACACACCCACCAAATTTCATGTATCTAGGACCAGCTGTTTAGATGTTTAGGCTGTGCGTTGATGTATAAGTTAGTCAGGACTTTAAATTTTATATATATTGATACTACGTTAGTCCCCGCGTGACATAGGGATGACATTTCTTTGTTTACATATTTAATGACGTCACATCATGGCTGACAGCGTTTTCTGCATTTCAAATAAAAATAAAAAATGTATTTTTTTAAATTGGATTTATATATCCATCCTGCGTTTTTAATAATTATTGTTATTGATATATTTCGTTGTCTTAAGCAAAATACTATGATAAATAATCATTTATTGGACGAAATTAGATATGAGTCAAGTAGCCTATTATTACCATTGTTTGTAGTAGTCAATATTTGTATTAACCGATCAACAATATTTGTATTTTAAACGTTTTTTGTGTGAAAACAAGTAAATAACTAATGAGAAATACAATTAGTTTCGCCACGAATTCTCAAAGTTTGTTTCGCAACTAAAGTTATATGCCTTGTATGTAAGTTACCATACCAGTTACACGATAGGGGACAAAAAATAGGTTAGCTGCGTCTCTGTTTATCACATTAGTAACTTTGTCTGTGCTCTCTTTTTAGTGTCAATGAGAAAGCAAACGTTCCTGTATCTACCTTTATTACTCTGTCTACGATTGAGAACCACTTCCTTTTTGGAAGTCGGTTAAAAACCTGACGTATATTGGGGCCGATTCTCTTGTACACTTAATCTTAACTAAACTAAATTAACAGGTCTAAATCTAGTGCTATCCTTTTCCGCAAGCAACGTTGTGAAAGGGATAGCAATAGATTTAGACGTGCCATTTTAGTTTAGTTTAGAGATTGTGTACAACGGAATTAGCCACACTGCCGGCCTTAGAGTCACATTAGGGCTACTTTTACAGGTTTTTATTCTGAGATCAAACATCAAAGGTTCTGTGGTAATAAATAAAAATAACATTTTGAGAACATGAAAAATAAGCTGTCAAGTGTCAACAGTCAATTTGTCACTTGTCAGTTGTTGAATTTAGGGCGATTGTCTAAAACCTGCATCAATCATTATTACAATCTCAATTGTTCTGATTGGCTGAATTTGTGCGATTCTTGTTGCAGCAATGCATTGTGGCCAATAGTGAGCGAGCATTAACCAATCAGAGATGATTGCGATCGTGACATTGTAGCTGTCAAACAACCGCGGTAGGGCCAACGATTTACGAACAATCTCAGTTCTCTCTTCAGTGATCTCAATTTATTGCGAAATTGGGAATTGGAATTGCGACTTTTAAATTTTTGGATACCTGCATAAATCACGTAAAGAAACTTAATATAATTTCTTCAAAATGGCATTAAGAACCACTGCCGTTCTTCGTAGTAAGTGTTACATTTTATAGATAGCCTCTCTGTCTTAGTATTTGGTTATTATATAACGAAATGTTTTTCAGGTAGCCTGAATAAATGGGCTTATAATCTATCAGGATTTAATAAGTACGGTAAGTAAAACACATCAAGCTTAAATGGGTAACCAATCTAGCTATCAACTTAATGAATAAAATCATATTTTTAGGTCTACAACGTGATGACTGTTTGTACGAGACGGAGGATGTTCAGGAAGCACTACGGCGTCTTCCTGCCCATGTAGTAGACGAGCGTAACTTCCGCATGATCCGCGCTATGCAGTTATCAATGCAAAAGATCATTCTGCCCAAAGAAGAGTGGACCAAATATGAAGAGGACAAACTTTACCTTTCACCAATTGTAGACCAGGTCAAGAAAGAAAGAGAAGAGCGTGAAAAATGGGAGAAAGAATATTAGCTCTTGTCTGTGTTTAATTAATATTTAACTACATACTTATTTAATAAACTTAGCTGTATTCATTCAAGTTTTTTTTAATGAATCCATTAGAAAGTCGAACCAATAAAAGTCATCGATCCAATAGAATTTGTCTTACTACATTCTAACTTATTTTAAATGACAATTTAGTAAACACCATTCAGTTGTAAAACATTTTATTAAAAGAATTTGTGTTAAAATATAAATAAAATTATGGCATACAGTTTATGGCCAAAATGGCAGATAAATAGATAATCAATCTACAAAAAATGGTCCCAAATCATGAAGTAATTCCCAATTCTTCATAAATAATATTTAATAAATAAGATCATATTATACCTGCCTACGTTTCTATCTTACAAAACTGATCATTATTAGAAAGACAATTTATTAATTCATTAAAATAATGTAATGCGTAAAAATTACTTATCATGCTCTATTTTAACTTTTCGGTCAAGATTCACGGGAAAAGTACTATTTTAGTCCATATTATTTTAAAGGTTTACTTTTGAGACGACAGTTGACAGATTTAAAAGGGCGCATGAAAGTCGTTTTGTACAGATTATAACTTGAATTGATAACATAATATAATTGATTGCAAGCTAAGAAAATAAGAAAAGGTGTACATCTTATGTAGGCATATATAAAACTTATGATTTAATTAAGATCCTGCGGCTTTTGCCTAAATAAACAAAAAGCTATTCTTTGAGTAGAATTGATTTACTTAAAAAAACTTACAGGTAGCTATTGAATAGAAAATCGTTTTGATCACAAAATAAAATGATCTACTGCTGGCTAAATTCTACTCATAATATAAGTAATACGATATTTATAATAAAAAATGACAAATCATTACCACATAGTGGATAGACACTCAAGGCGATAATAATAATTTGTCATTATTTTTGAGAAAGATTATTTAATTCTATTGTAAACACTAAATTTTATAACGTATCTAATACCATATTTCAATAAAAAATCGATATACTTACTCTATTTTGGCCTTAAGTAAACAAAGTCTTCCATGTAGTACATATTAATATTTATTTACATATTGGTATTCCTTACAGATAACAGTATCAATTTAAAAACTTTCATAATTACCTACAATTTTAATTCCTATGATTTTAATAAATTTTATGGCAAGTGTATGGCCAGGAAAAGAAAGACTTTAAAATATGAACAATCATAGCAATATTTTATAACATAGGTAAGTATAATATTGAAAAAGTGTAAAAAAATCAAAGTATGTACATAATATTTGAGATATAATAAGAGTAAGTTTAAATTAATTAAGTATATCATAATATTGGCAACAAACTTTTTCAGTGACCTAATCTTTGGAAAAAGTTGAATTGTGTATGAAGTGCACTGGCAATTAATGTGTAATCCAATAACCAAAAAAAAAAAAAGACTGAACGTACCATACCACCAATACAGTACCATATTAGCCATAGATACACATTTATAATAATACTTTTTATTGCGCCTAAAAAACTCCCGCGCCAATTTAACTTTTTGTATCCAATGTCATGTCAAAAGTACGATTTTAGATTTTAGTCTTTATTTTAAAGACGTGCTTTTCAAATGACAGTTGACCCAGTAGAGTTAAAATGGCGCGGAGCACGTAAGGAGTCATTTTGTACGGACTTACATGACTACTAGATATACAATTGATGATGTTTTTGAAGCAATTGGACTATCACTATTTTGGCACTGATACTAGCGGTGAGCGTCATGTTAGCGTGCTCGGAACTAAATGTTAGCGATATAAGACATTTGTGAACACAAAGACTATTTGACAGTCAATTTTAATTCCCGGTACACTCAGTGGGGGGCGCTACAATTTTCTATGGCATGCCATGTAGCGTGCTATGTAAATAGTATTATTATATATCTATAATATTAGCCGATTACAAGCCGACTATCTCTATCTCTAACACAAATTGTTCATGAGTAGTCCATCCATTATATTACTTAGTTGGCTTATAAATTCGTATGTCCCAGAGTTGTATTTTTCATACCAGTTTTCGTTGCACCAAATATAGTATTATCACATTAAGAACATCGCAAACGAAGTTAGTGTCCTTTAGCCAATAGTTACAGAGTGTCAGCAAATCTGAAATGACTAACAAAGTTTGGTGCTAGGCCCCCTGATAATACAAGTATAAGAGAATGAGTTCAAGTGTATTTAAAGTTCTTCATCACCAATAGCTTCAAAAGCGTTATTTTCCACACAATCTCTTCCTGTTTTGAATGCAACGGATGCGAATTTTTCTGTGAGCTTCTGAACTGAGAATATTTCTCTGGAACTGCCCGAGGAGTCACCATTCTAAAAAAGATGAAATATATTTTTTGTTATTTAATGAAATAAACCATAGTAAAGCGTGAACAAACTATGGAACGCGTCCATGCGACGACTATGGAACGACTGATAGGTGTGCATAATCGTCTTGCAATAATGCTCGGGCGTCCGCGACTTACGTCCGACAGTTTGTACACTTCAGTGTACTATGTATTATCCAGATGTCTATAAGCCGCGGGATTTGACGCATCAAGGCGTGCTCTATTGATCGGCAAATGGCAACACTCACCACAGAGCTGAGTGTATCGGTAGAGGAGGATGGGGTGATGAGATGCGTGGAGCCGTCGCGACGCAGGTAGGTAAGACTAGCGCGCTTGCACCGCGGCGACGTTGGCCCTTCTCCGTTCTTCTGACGCATCAACTCATCTACTATTGACTGAAAACACGCACATAAAATCAATATTTTTGTAGAAAAAAAATACGCAAAGAACTTGTAAACAAACTTAATTGTTACCTGTAAACAGACGCTAATAAAAATAGCGTGTTCAGTCCGCAGCGTCACCCATACTAAATTGTCTTTACTTAGTAGATATTCAAATGACAACTCGAAGTTTTTACTGGGCTCATCTAGGAGAGAGTCATCTCCGTTTGTTTGTGATCGCTCCACCTGAAAAATGAGGTCAACTCAAAAGGAATAACCTAAGAAAACGAAGCGAAAGAGAAGAATAAAATAAAAACTTATGGTTAGCCTGCACCAAGCGATTTTTCCACAAAATTCTGTGACATGGAATTTGTATGAATCCATTCGTGCTTATTTTTTCGTAAATGCGTGCGGCTCCATGCAATTTCTATAAATCACAGAATTCTACGAATAAAATCACTCGGTGAAAATTCGCAGTGCAGGCTTACTCTTAATCAGAAAGCTGATTGCAGATTTACAATCAGGTTGTTAAAGTTATTGAAAATGATGCTTTAGAAGTAAGCACTCTTACTGCCGAGTTTCCTGCCAGATTTTTTTCAAAATCAGTAGAATTTACATATTTATTAATATGTAATGTCGAACCTGGAACCTCCCATTTATTAAGGCCACATCATACACCAACTGCGCCATAAAAGTCATCGATATTAAATACTCACATTGTGTAAAGTAGTTATACGCCAGCACCTCATCCGTGTGACTTTATACCGTTGCTCGTGAGTCGGGTGGGTCACACTCGCTAGAGTCAACTCTTTGGAGGCGAGGGAGACTCGAACTCGTATAGTGGCGCCATTAGGCTCGCCCACGTTCACTGCGTCCGTTAATGCTTCACCGGCTGGTATGCTGCTGTAGTGGCGGAGAGTCCGAGCAAGTTCGATATACTGGAAAGAAGTTGACAAAAACTCCAGATTCAAACTAGTTACGCGATAGCAGTGCCAGACTAGGGAATTTGTGTGATTTCACGCTTGCAGCTTATTTGAATACAACCTTATTTTGACTCTCCAAAATATACCTTTCAGTGGGTTGTATGATACCAGTATTATATTAAAGACTAGTAAGTATTAATTCAGTTGCTTCCTTAGCTACTATGTAAAGTCATTATATCATCATTAAAAGCAAATAATAATATATTTAAGTATTAAATACTAAACAAGTAAAAGTAGGTGTGAAATAATGTATGAGCTCATTTGTTGTTGAATCATCCGACTGACTGGAGGCATTGATCACAGCACCAATAACATACATATGATAATATCTATTACTTGATTAACATGCCACATGACCACTGCAAAACATATTATACCTACGTGTGCCATACACTGAATAACAAAATGATGTACACAGCCGAAATTATAAACGCATCATATTCCTGGATTAAAATACTAAGGATGTTTTGGATTTTTTTATTTCATGAACTGATAAGTCATCCGTGCTAATATTATAAATGCAAAACTGTGTAAACAGACAAACAGACGTATCTGTTACTTTTCACGGCTGAACCATTGAATCGATTTTTGAATGAACAAAATTTTACACAGAGACTTGCACCCTGGAGATGGCCATATTATGATGATTATACTGGCAGTGGTGATAAACGAAAAAAAAAACCTACCAAGTGCGAGTCACGCTCGCGCAACGAGGCTTCCGTACTACAGTCGTATTTGTTCGTCATTTTGCACGATAATTCAAAAACTAAGACGCATAAAAATAAATCTGTTTTAGAATGCACAAGTAAAGCCCTTTCATATGATACCCCACTTGATATAGTTACATACACAGCTTTCTCGCGCAGTGCTGGAGGAGTGTAGAGCCAAACTTGTGTCTGACATAGAAACCTGCCTAGGTAGAGTGTCAGAATGGGGCGCACAAAACCTAGTGCAATTTAACCCAACTAAAACACAGGTTTGCGCGTTTTCTGCCAAGAAGTCCCCTTTTACACTGCCTCTTCTCTTTCAGAGCACTCCCCTCACACCTTCCAACAGCATTGGGATCCTTGGAGTCCACATTTCGAGCGAGGTTCAATTCCGCGATCATTTGGAAAGCAAGGCCAAATTAGCCTCCAAAAAGCTTGGGGTGCTCAACAGAGCAAAGCGGTACTTCGCGCCCGAGCATAGGCTCCTACTCTATAAGGCGCAAGTCCGCCCTCACATGGAGTACTGCTCCCACCTTTGGGCTGGAGCACCCCAGTACCAACTCCTTCCATTTGATCGGATCCAAAGGCGGGCTGTTCGACTTGTGGACGATCCCAAACTAACCGGCTCGTTGGAAAGCCTGGAGCACCGCAGAGACGTTAGCTCTCTATGCGTGTTCTATCGCCTGTATAATGGGGAGTGCTCTGAAGAGCTTTTTGACCTCATTCCACCCTCTTTTTTCTACAACCGCACCGCAACGCCACCGTAAGGAATTTCACCCTCACCATCTGGGTGTCTGGTGCACTTCGACCGTCCGCTGCGCCAGATCCTTCTTTCCACGCACGTGCAAAACTGCAAACTGTGGAACCAACTCCCATCGGCGGTGTTCCCACTAGATTATAACATGGGGTTATTCAAGGGGCGGACCAACAAATTCCTAAAAGGCCGGCAACGCATCGGCGGCTCCTCTGGTGCTGCAAATGTTCATGGGCGGCGGTAATCACTTAACATCAGGTGACCCGCCTGCTCGCTTGCTCGCTATATCTATTTAAAAAAAAAAAAAAAGTTATCTAACTTCGAAAGTTGTAAATACTAATATTTAGTTCATGACCACAATTTAATTTTTTTTGTGTGATGTAACCACAAATTCACGGTTTTCAGATTTTTCCCCGAATGTCTGCTATAAGACCTACCTACCTGCCAAATTTCATGATTCTAGGTCAACGGGAAGAACAGGAACTCTGTAGGTCTCTTGACAGACAGACAAACAGACAACAAATTGATCCTGTAAGTGTTCCGTTTTTCCTTTTGAGGTACGGAACCCTAGAAAACACACTAAGTACATAATATATTTATTATAATTTTATAACAATTAATAGTTCCAAATGTAGCTTTTCACTAAATTTTCTATGGAAACAAATTTTGCTAGATTTTTACTTCCCTTCAGTTCAAGTTGTGATAGCCAAGTGGTTAGGACGTCCATCTCCTAATCGGAGGTTGGGGATTCGATACTGGACATGCACCTCTAACTTTTCAGAGTTATGTGTGTATAAGTAATTAAATATCACTTGCTTTAAAACATCATAATATGAGGGAAAACATCGTGAGGAGCCTGCATGCCTGAGTTATCCATAATGTTCTCAAAGGTGTGCCAAGTCTGCCAATTTGCACTCGGCCAGCGTGGTAGACTATGGCCAAAATCCTTCTCATTCTGAGAAAAGACCCATGCTCTGTAGTCAGCTGGCAATGGGTAGATCATGATGATGATGAGTTCAAGTAACATTATAATCTGAACATCAAGAACTTAAACTTACCTCTCTCTTTTGTTTCTTGGCTTCATATGAAGAAAGGATTTGCTTAATTTCTGCATCAGCCGTCATCCAACTCAAATCTAACTCCTCAATGAGCTGAAGGTATAATAAGTCTAGTGAAACTCTATCTATCATCAGATCAATGTCATAACATGGATCCCAGTAGCTGAAAAATTATGTTTGTACAGTTGTACATAAAATTAAAACATTAAATTGATTACATATCTACTTATAAATAAACATAAAATCTTCATTTCAAATAAATTTTAAAGAACACAAGAACAAAGTGTCTTCCAATAAATATATCTGTTATGATAAGTCAATGGACCGATTCTTAGGTATAAGTAAGTTTATAAGTATATAATATTATGCCTATGTGAGAGGCTAGCTTGTAATAATAGTAAAGTACCGTTGTCAGCACTTTATGAAATAAAAAAAAATCAAATAAGAAGTACAATATTTTACTTAAATATTATCAATTAGCTAAGTAGTATACGTAAACTAGAATAAGTAATAAATTAAAAAGCAAGTAATATATATTACAAAAATACAAAATAAATTTAAAAATGTTATAATTCATTTGCTACCTTTTTCTCAAAACAATTTTGTCTTCTGGCCTTACATATTTTTGAGAAATATATGGAGATTCATAATCCTCTAGTTTCTTCATACAAGGCTGGCTGTCCTTAGCACAGCTCCAATTAAAAAGGTATAAGGAGAAATATTTTGTAAAGTCTTTTGATAAGTTCACATAATTACAAGCAATATCTAGAACAGTACTGGATGAGTCAGTGGATGACACAGACAGTGGTATTCTGTACCCATTCATTAGAGATATTTCTATGTCCACTACATGAACTCTCACTGAATGTGTTTCTTGCTGAGCCGAAAAAAGGAATGTTATTAGGATACCTGAGTTTGCAAACACTGTATTCTGTCCAACTAAAAATAAACACTATACATTAGTAAAAAAAAATAGACAAATTATCTCCAAATGTTATACACACTACACATTACCTGACTGAACATATTTTTCTAGCAGAATCCTCCTTTCGTCCAACTGAGAACTAGTTAAATATATTTTCTTAGGAGGGAACTGTGGTAACTTGAAATGCGGGTATTGAGCCTGCAGTTGCTCGTGAAGACTAAGCAGTTGCTTATAACGAGCCGTACAGTGAAAAAATCCATCAATATAGATGTTGAAGCCCTTGAGAATCAAAAACATTACACAAGTTTAAAAATATATAGATCTGACTCAAATTCGACAAAATATAGAAGTGTTTACACAGAATTTAAAAGGTCAAACACATTAAAGCAACATTTATTGAGAGTATAGTCTTTGAGACGAAAAGAACGTCTTTATCTTACATGATTAATGAAATAAAGATACCTACTTACCGTGTAAGTGCTCCCATTATCGTCACGAAACTGTTGCAAATCAGGAATAGAAAAATGCATTTTCACAGTGTAAACTACGATTAAATGACATAACTTTTCTAACAAGGAATGTTTGTTTTAACAATTATATTTTTTTTTAAGAATAATAATTTTCTCGAACAAAAAGCAAAACAATAAAATTTGCTTCGCCCACTTTAGCTTTAATCTGTCATCTGTCAATGTCAACTGTCACATTGACATATTGTGATTCATAAACTGTCACATCAGAGAATATTCAGCCATTATATTGGCCATTTCAGCTAATCTGATATGTTGTGGTTGGCTGAATTTATAGTATTCTTGTTGCAACAACGCATTGTAGCCAATAGTGAGCGACTGAAGGCCTGAATCGGCCAATCAGAGGTGATTGCGATCGCCCTATCATTTTTTTTCCAGTCCATGACAACTTTTTTTTAACTGGTTATACGGCTCTGGGTTCTAACCTTAGATGAATGATTACCTGGATGGATACTAAGCTTCAAATGCGTGTCAATTCATTTATGCGTGCGTGAGTCATTTTGTCACTGTGTGCACCCATCTACGGTTGGGACGACGAATTTTTTAAGGATATCGATATTACAGCTAAATTAATTCTCTATGTTCAGATGACGGAACACTTTCATTAAAAAAACAGTAAATCTCTTCGAATATTTTTTATTTATAAATGCGAAAGTGTGTTTGTCCTTCCTTCACGCCCTAACTAAACAATCAATCGACTTGATTTTTGGCATAGATGTATTTGAAAGGACGGAGAAGTAACAAAGGAAAGGTACTAATCCTCGCGGATGAAGTCGCGGGCATCAGCTAGTACTTAGTATAAAAGGAAACACATTTTTATTAATTCAAATTTATTGGTTCTACTTCCCACCGCTTCAAATGTAGGTAGATAAGAAATGTGACTTGTTTTAGGATCGTCTTTATACGTGAAACAAATCAGGTTGAAATCAGCTGGCATATTATAGCTGCTCGATACTCTCTAGGATAGGATTTCCACACGCCACGGTTTTGCGCCAACACCATCCGACTCCCTGCGACTCTCTTTACAATCTGTTAAAAAAAACAAGTAATAAAATTAAAAAGCTATAAGACTCACGATGAACTACAGTGGCCCTGGTAAGTTCTATTTTCCTTATTACTGACCAAAAATAGATGCATTTGACGATTCAAAAGTAAGAACTTCTAAAAGTTTATAATTGAATAAAAAATTATCCTCAATAACAGTCTTTGCCTACTCTTGCAACATGACATTGAGGAGTTGGATTAGTGATTAGTTGTTACAAAGTTTATACCTACCTGGCAGCCAGCCTGGGTAGCCTAGTATCTATTCACAATCAGCAGACCCAAGGCTTCTAAGGTAGATAAAGTTAGACTCGTTTTGGTTTCACTATTAGCCAGCTCTTGACGTGGTTTTAGTTTCTTTATAACCTGAAATAAAATTTTATTTGTCATGCTTTTAAACATGCAAAAATCCTTATGATCGTCATAGGGATTTTTGCATTTTTAACAATAATTTAAAAAAAATCTGTAAAACATAAGGAATAATTTACTTCCTCAAAACTGCAAATTAATAGTTGGTCTCTTTTTGTTTAACTATGGTCAAATCAAGAAAATTGCAATGTGCTACTTATCTAGTAGTAGACACCTACCGGCTACCTACATACAAATTGAAAGTGCTTAGTACATACTGGTTGATAGTACCTAACTATTTAGGATATCCTTCAAATGTACTGGTACTGCATCTAATTCTAATTTCTTTATTTTAAACCAAATATATAGTTAACTGGATTTTCGAAATGTTTTGAACATAGGCGAGAATATTTCTTTGGCTCCCAGTTTTTTAGTTTTATGGCCCTGATCCACGCATTTCTAATTTCATGACATTTTGGAAATCTACAAAAGTATGCAAATATTATTAAAACGATAAATTTAATTTTATCGATAAAGTATGTACACACATCACTACAAATGAGGCCTAAAATAATGCATTAAATAAATATTAAATTACGCTATGAAACGTGATTTTGTTACTTTGTCAAGAGATGATTACACTTATAATATGCAAATCTTTAATTTTCAGCGATTTTCAGAGTAAAAATCGCGATTGGTAGCGATTAAATAATTATTAAAGACTTACCCATGAAAATACAATTCTGGAGCTTTTACGCCTCCTTCCGTAGATTTGGAGGTAAAAAACACACCGTCACACATTTTGTTTTCACTTTTAAGCTTACTTTTGAGCCAGACTTATGTGCTTTTTAAATATTTTTAATAAATATTGCATCAAACCCCAATGTTTTGTCTGCTTAAGGGGGCATCTGTCAACTAAACTGGTCACTATTTTCACCGATAGAGCGACGTTGCTAGACTTATATGAGCTATCGCTTTTACACGAATGGAGGTTCCCTGAAAAAGACGGAGATAACAATACCTCTTTGACACATAGATGTACAAGAGCGGCAACACGTTATGGTTACCTCTATGTATACTATCTCTATGGTTCTAACCCTTTTGAGCCTTCTATGACAACTGTTTTGGTCTTGACACAGAGCATTACTACAATGCCAGTACCTATAGTAATTAAGTCATAGAATTAAGTACTCAGTTTGTGTCAGTTTCATACTACCACAGAGTACTTTTAACATAAGGAAACATACTACTTTACTCTATGGTTTGTGTACAATGTTTGATGTTTTTCATCACTTTTTCATTGAATTTTTGAATAATGACTCAAGGGATTTCAATTTTTACAAGGTACCTACTATATAATCTAAAATTTTAGAAACACTTGTATTTTGAGGAACAGCCCTTTACCAAAACTTTGCTACTGCTGTCTTCACCATTTTATTACGATGTCCAATTTAATGCCGGTGGTAACTATTCAATGGGATTGGCACGAAATTCTCAGGTATATAAACTATTGCTTTCCATTTGTTATACTTGAACAGCTTCATGAATACATACAATAGGTAGTAGTCACATAGCTGGTGAAACTTATGTTATGCTGTTAAGATATCTTTTTGTGTGGTCATACATAACAGTTTACGATTTTGTATTGTAGGTTGCCTAATGATGAAGTTTGGATATCGGCAAAATATTTAAACACGAACAGTGTTCACGATAAAGTATGGACGACTCTTAACAAATCTGATAAGAAAGTAAAGATAAATCTCTCTGAGGCATACCAATTTGTTTCTCAATCTAATTTATGCCTGGTTTTGAAGCACACAGAATCTGGGTTGAAGGTAGCTTTTGTGGCAGCTACGAAGGCACACAATGTTCATAAGAAAGCAGTGTTATCTGTTGCACTGGCTGAAAATGCATTGGCAGTGTCTTCATGTGAGGGAGATAAACTTTTGGTGTGGGATACAAGAACAAGTAAGACTTCAATAATTTTATTTTTCCTGCAGTGTGTACTAAATTATATTATGGTATTTGAAATGAGGGAGGTAATTTAATAATGCCAGGGTGAAATATAAATAGTTCAGACAGAGTATAATATGTATTAATATGTATAGTTACTGGCGAATGACATTGATGTTTTTTTATTATTGCTTTTGATTGAAACAAACATAAATTTTCACAATTCACAATATTCCTGAAGCTTTCACAATCACTGTGTCTATAGTTTACATATTAGATTAATTTAAATTTTATCAATAATACACCATGGGATGCCATTATGCATTACAAAGCGAAATTCAATTTTATTTAAATATTTTTGAACTGATGCAACACATTACTTTTCTGTCTAAACTCCCATTATGTATAACTGCTAATGAATGTAATATTTTTGTCTTGCTTTTTTTGTTATTTGTGAGATGCTTGTGTTTAACGATAACTATGCTTAAAAAAACCGAATATGAGGTCTAGGTTGGAGCACACTTGCCTAGAAAATGCTTATTCACTCTTGCCTTGAAGGTATATAAATGTGCATGATTAAACAACTATAAATATTAAACAGCAAAATTCTTCACAGATGAAGCTCTTTTGGACCTGGACGGCCATGGTGGTCCAATTTACAAGTGCAGATTTTTCCCATCTGGCATAGTCGTGATTTCTGCGGGGGCTGATGGCTCTTGCAGGATCTGGTCAGCCGAGTCTGGAATAAACCCAGTAACATTACAAGGCCATACTATGTCAGTGTCTGATGTCTGCATAGTTGAAAAAGGCAGGAATGTAATCTCTGTTAGCAGGTAATTAAAAAAATCTGAAGTATAGGGATGAGTGAGCTCGCAACCTAGCTATTAGGTGCAAGACTCACAGATACAGTGCGACAAGGCTAACTTGGCGCGTGGCGAACATCAAAACTAACAATGCTGTCAAGTGTCCCCTTCCTTGTTTGAATATTCTAAGCCTTCGTTCTCCAACAGCACCCCCCTTATAAATGTCATTCAAGTGCCAAGAGAACCTGGAGAATGACATAGGCTACTTTTTATCCCGGAAAATCAAAGAGTTAGCACAGAATTTTTAAAAACCTAAATGTACTTAATGCAAGGGGCAGACCAACAAATTCCTGAAAGGCTGGCAACGCATCGGCAGTTCCTCTGCAAATGTTCATGGGCGGCTGTAATCACTTAACATCAGGTGACCCGCCTACTCGTTTGCTCGCTATCTCTATTTTTAAAAAATCTACGCCAACGAAGTCGCGGGCATCTACTACTGACTAATAAATCATTGATAAATTAAATATTGGAGTAAGCAACAGTAATCTGTCTTTTCAGAGATGGTTTTGCAAAGTTATGGGACATTGGTGAGTCAAAATGCCTGGGCGACCTAATAGAAGGACATGGGCCCATCAATTGTTGTGCCATTGCAGTCTCTACTGATGAAGTGGAAGTTGAGAATGAAAGAGAGGTGACTTTTAACCCTACTTAGGCTAAGTAGGGTAGTAATATTTTAGCTATTTAAACACAAAAATTGTTCTCACACTTTCAATGTAAAATACAATGTGGTACGCAGTCTTGTTTAAAAATTTTGAAAAAAATTCTTATGTATTTAAAAGTTTGTTACCCATGGGTTTTTGGAATCAGGGATTTGGAGTTTTATAGTTTCTAAAATTTCTGGTCTGGTCTGGTGGGAGGCTTCGGTGGCTAGTTACCATCCTAACGACAAAGCCGTGCCGCCAAGCGATTTAGCGTTCCGGCACGATGCCGTGTAGAAACCAAAAAGGCATGGGCTTATTAAAAACTGCCATACCCCTTCCAGATTAGACTGCATCGTCACTTACCACCAGGTGAGGTTGCAGTCAAGGGCTAACATGTACCTGAATTTAAAAAAAAAATGCTCACTCATATGGGCAATGTAATGTCTATCTAATCAGTTTCAAAAATAATAGGCTTAAAACACAAATTATGAGAGTCGAGCTGAGACCTGACACATCTTCAAAGTGACCTGAACTTTCCAGATAGCAACGGGAAACAAGGTCCTTGTAGTTGGTTGTGAAAACGGATTAATAATTTGCACCCATGTGGGAAAAAGGCAAGAACTATTTAGGAAGGAAGTGGCATCAGCATGTAATGCCTGTACTGTCGTTGATCAAACTATTGTCATGGGTTGCGAAGACGGAAGGGTAACTAGAACTACTTGTTTTATTCATATTTGTACAACTAGAATTAATAGAAATTATTATTTAACGGTTTCTGCAGATTAGATAAATTTTTAAATTTTAATCAATAAGAATTTTGCTTGCGTAATTATGTTAGGTAAAAAGGTTTTACCGGAAAACACTTCAGAGTAAGAATATTTACTCTAAGACTAATAGAGAGAGAGCCAGCGCGTGCCAGACCTTCCTTATTTTATAAAAGCTGAAAGTTTAGAGAAACTTTATAAAATAGGCAGAGTCCCCAACACTGGGAGGAACATTTGATTGTATGTTTTTTGGAACTTGGTGGCTTTGGGAGATAACAGGTAATAAAGGTGTAAAAAATCTTAAGGTATGGCACGCGCTGGCTCTTAGGCCATAAAAATGTCAATGTAAAAAATATGTTTCTGCAAATAAATAATTGGAATTCGCTTTTTTCTGTCTCTATTGTATTAGGTATAGTTTAATTATTTTTGCTACTGATGTAAACATCTGTCACGCTGCCAAAATTGTAAAGTTCAAAGCACATTGCGGGAGCCTCAAAGCGAAACTCGGCTTGTCGTGTAGCCTGTACCCTGAGCTGAGCCTAATAATTCGCCAGCGTAATATGATGGGACAATTTATTTCGCCTTTTGCATCAAACCAATTGATATTTCGATATATTGCATAGTATCAATTTTACCTACATCTATGGGCACATATTCTAACTTACAAACTTTTTCAGCTTGTACTCCTCAATCTTCAAGATGGCACAATAATCAAAGAAATACACGAATCGGCGAGTCCATTGTTTTGCATGGCAACATTAACAAACCACTTGTTCGTAATCGGAAGGCAAGATGGGAATTGTGTTGTCATATCAATTAAAGACGAATTTGCTGCAGTAAGGGTACAGCTGACTGGATCGGATTGTGATGGAATAAGGGATCTAGCTTTTAATGGAAAATGGATCTTAGCAGCTTGTCGCGATTCATATATAAGGAAGTACGATTTCAACCAAGTTAGTGTGCATTTTAAGTGACTGAATTGCAAGAACTGATTTTTTAAGGAATGTTAGTTATAAGGAGGTTTTCACAGGGTGTCTGCACTCACGAATGTATAGATAGAGATATTCAAATTCAAACTCAAATGATTTATTCAAAATAGGTAATAAATTACTCTTTTTGATGGTTAGATGTTGGTTTTGTAAGATATAGTGGTGATAATTATTACGAGGGTTCCAAACGCGCCCAGGTCTGAGAAGAGCCCACAACAAACTCAGCCGGGTATTCTTTTTATTATCACCACTTAACAAAATTATTGAAACTTATTAGAACTATCACAAAGACGTTAAGCAACTCATTCCCAAGCTTGTTTATCAAACTTTAGATCAAACGATAGATCAAACGTTCCTGATACCTATTTGAAGGACCCTATGATTTTATAGTCGAAATGGTATAGAAATAAGTAGAATGTAGTTGCTATTGATCCATCTTTATCTATAAATTCATGTCTACACTCCAGAAAATTTTGAATCAATTCTGTTAGGAGCCTGTGTGCATTGTGCATGTATAGAATTTATATAAAATTTCGGTATTAATGAGGAATTTTCAGGTAGAATGTTCCATAAAATTTTCATAGATGGCGCTGTTTACTGCACCCACTAAAAACAAAAAATAATTTCCGAGCGAAAGTATACGGTATAATAATTTGTGCGTAAATCATCCTGCAAAACAACAACGTCAATAAAACATACTGACAGCCAGGCAGCTTTTTCAGCTCTGTCCTCTGAGGTTGTTAACTCAAGACTGGTTGAAAACTGCAGAGACACCCTGGCCCAATACCGGGTGGTTCTACGCTAGGTACCAGAGCATGCTGGAATAATTGGCAACGAAAATGCTGACATTCTGGCTAAATCATATAGATATAGGTATTATATTTTTTCGTTTTTAGTGGGTGCAGTAAACAGCGCCATCTATGAAAATTATATGGAACTGAAACTTCCTCATTGAAAACCTAATATAGATAGGAGAGAGACTCATAAACATTGAACATCCTATTTAAGTTTTATTACCCATCAGGTATTTAAGGTTAGTCAGTAAGTAAACGGTAAATTCTATTAATATACAACATGATGGAACTGTGCGAATATTGCTTTTTCTAATAAATGGCATAGCACTATGAATTCTTGTTTTTTAAGTTCCTTCAAATCAAGAGTTAATAGACATCTTTTAGACCTTCACTTTGGGGTCATCGCCAACCAACGGAAGTGTTTTGGTGTTTTGGGATAACTACCTAAACTCAGGTTTACTTTGCTATACTGTTGAAATTGGTATAAAACAAAACACTAAGGCCGCGCTCAGCCATCGCTATGCCTAAGTAAATAAAGCTTATTCGGATTTGCTATCAACAAAGACACCGCGCCTCGGCACTGCCGGTGTGCCTTGTGCCTAAGGCTGCATATTACTTATGCACCAAATATCTGCAACTGTGGTTGCAACCAAGCGTTGGTCCTTTATGATCTCTAAATAATATATTCCTGGCCTTATCTTACCCTAGAACCGTTATAGTAGTTTCTATAGCTCTTCAGTCCAATTTGAAGATAGTTGCTTAAGTTAAACCACACCACTGCATCCAATTTGACATCTTTTTGAAATTTTATCCATTTTTGGGTACTTGGTCTTGTTTTTCGGGATTTATATTCTGCATAAAAAATACTCAATTAACTACTTGCAATATAAAGGCGCTGTTCTACTGCTGTGCATCCTTTGCACGGAGTACGTCTGTACTTCGATATAAGTCCCGCAAATTGCAAATGCGCGTGGCCGCCATTGTAGTGACAGCACTAGACTGAAGTTTCGAGCTGATGGTAGGTACATTTTTATTTCGGCTGACGTCAAAATGACGTCATTTCGATGTTAATGAGACATGGTTCCAACGCAATAGCAATTTGCGGGACTTATACTGTACTGTATGTGATTTTACGTCAACTGTCGCGTCGGACCATTTCACATATTGCGTGGGCTGCAAACTATTAGACCAAGATCCCCGAAGCGACGGACCTGTCTTTTTTTTTTTAAAGAATATTAGCCATGTTAAATTACTAATATTCCCCTTTCCTCTCCAACTAAGCGTCAGGCTTGTGCTGGGAGTAGGTACGACAATAGTGCAACGGGCGGGGTTTGAACCGTCGACCTTTCGGTTTTCAGTCCACTCCATTACCGGTTGAGCTATTGAGGCTCTAAATTGTCTTATTTTCTAAATAACAAAATGTGTGGGGTAGAGTAGTCTTTGTATGTACCTTTAACGTTCGCATATTTGCTAGCTTGACCAAAGACCAATTTAAAGATATCAGCTGCTAAAGGTACGAAAAAACATTACTCACTTTTCTTAAAGTCTGAGAATTATGCAAACCAAGACAGCATCATACGACATCGAAAGTTAAGTGACGGTGTGAGTAAAGAGAATATAATCACTACTCTTGTGAGTGTAATTTGCCGGAAACCTCGTGAAGAACAAAAAAGAGGGTAGTTCGCTACTGCCCTTTACTGCTCGAACTTCGTCTCTCGTAGCACCGCAGTCCCGACGTGACCACGACGCGTGCAATTAGGTTGAAATATCGACAAATAAAAACATCAAATAACCGTGGTATGTACCCGTTATCTACATTCAAATATACTATTTGTTCATGAACACATTTTATTGTAATGTAACCACAAATTCACGGTTTTCGGATTTTTTCATTTACTTGTGCTATAAGACCTACCTACTTGCCAAATTTCATGTTTCTAGGTCAACGGGAAGTACCTACCCTATAGGTTTTCTTGACAGACACGACAGACGTACAGACGCACAGACAGACAGCAAAGTGACTCTATAAGGGTTCCTTTTTCCTTTTGAGGTACGGAACCCTAAAAAATAAAAGCGCGTAACGCGTCCGTGCGCAGCAATGGATGTTTGCCTTTATGTTCTATTATTTCTAGGAACAAGGCGTACATTATACTTACCGTTAAGTTTAAAATACATCATGTAAGTGCACGTGTTTTCTATCCATGATGACCATATCTCCAAATTATTAATGACATTCTCCAACCCTTGACACCATTTGCGAACTTTGTCTATTTGATATTCAGCTGTTTCATACATTTTATAATTATTGATTTATTAATAATTAAGTTATACAATTGTTATTAAATAGTTATATCATTATCCAATATAATTATACTCATAGGCTCATATTATAATGCGAGCCTATATACCAGGTGTATTGATTTTATGGAGGTATACAATTAAAATCTGGGTAACCACAACCTATCGAAAAGTCTACTGTCTACTGCAGGGCATAATTCTGTAATGTAACAGCATAAATGAACTTCGACTATTTTGCGTTACGTACCCATATTTTAAATTCACATCAGGGATGATTTATGCTAGACTGTGCCGGGCCCGACCTGTGCCACTTTCGACGCGCAGACGATCCACTGATTGCAATTTTGTATGAAGAAACGTAACACGGACGAGGCTCGGATGACTCGAACACGGCCCGGCTTGATGTGACCTCATACAAAATCCCAATAAGACCCCCAATTGTGTAAGAAAAATGTATTCATCGTTATTGTAATCGTCAGCAAATTCTGCCCTTTGATTGGCTGTGAAAAAATGTAAACAGTGAATCAACCAATAAAAAGGCAGAATTTATTGACGATTACGATAACGATGAATACGTTTTTCTTACACAATCGGGGTTCTGATGCCTCGGACGCGGCACGGCTCGGGCCCGACACGGTCTAGTATAAATCAGCCTTCATTCGTAATGCAATGGTTCCTACAATTACGATCATTACAATATAGTTAACGTTGAAGGTATCCTTTGACCAAGTAATTGTACATACTTAAACTGCTATTACTTACTGAACTCAATGGTTTTAACAGCCGTTTTATCTGTTTGCACTATTTTCTCATTAGTGAACGGCTTATATTTAAAAATCTTTGGACTTATGTCGATAAATGGTAAATGAACAATAGTCATTCTTGAAAAAAACATTGTTTCTCTCAAGCTATCATTTTCTTTAATAATATGTTTTTCTTTAAATATAACAGAAGTAGAATGGTCCGAGAAGATTGTAGGTTCATTTAAAATGTCGTTAAAATCTATTATATCGCTCAAGATTTCATTTTCTGTAATTATATTCTTTCCTTTGAGTATTTCAGAGGAATGGTCATAAATTAGTATAGAATCATTTTTTGTATCGCTGTTATCTTTATTGTTTTTGTATTCCCACTCGGTTTCTGAAGAATCATCACTCCTAAGAAATGATTCGACATGATCTGTACCTTTATTCTCATTAAACAGTAAATTGTTTACATTTTGTAGTTGCTGTCCTGGTAGGATATTTACTACTGGTTCTTTACAGTTTGTAAGTGTCATATCGTCTTTTTCTTCTGGTGGTGTCATATATTTTTCTTCTGTTTCGGTTATCTTTCCTAAAGATAATACTGACTTACTTACACTTAAAGTGACTTTTACCATTGAAAAGGACAAATTAACTGGCCATAGTTCATCTGCTTCACCTAGGAAAATAATATAAGTGTAACATACTCCTGGCTAATAAATAAATAATCTATATCATAAACTAGCGACACGCCCCGGCTTCGCACGGGTAGTTTATTACAATTTTTGTAGTGATCTCAATTTTTTTGGAAATAAAATATAGCCTTTGTTACTCAAGATTAATGTAGCTTTCTACTGGTGAAAGAATTTCAAAATCGGTTCAGTGGTTTCAGAAATTACTTCCTACAAACAAACTTACAAACTTTAGCTCTATTTGTAATATTAATATAGATAACTACTTACTGAGCAAATTGTCGTTTGGCGGTGCGAAATGAATATTAGATTTTAGAGTAATTAGATCTTTTGATGTTTTATGGGCATCACTTTCAACATGTTCAGAGATACCATTGTTCATCGGATTGTTACTGTAAAACATGATAAAAAAGTACTTTATATAATACCCAATTAATAGAAATAATTTGTCCATACTATATCAGTTAAATTGGTTTACTCGTACCTTCTTATATTTAATTCATTTGCTCCGTAGATACCTGAAAATAAAAATAAAAAATTATTTTATGTGTAGAGCGAATTAGATAATATAATAATATTTCACATTGTATAATTAGAAATGTATTTTATAATTTTTTAGTGTCCCTTTAAATAATCATTACCGATATTTATATCAGAAAATTTTACTTTTTTAATGCTATCATCAGGAGTGTAGTCGTTTGCTTCTAATGGGCCAGTGGTGTTATCAATAATATTTTCGTCATTCATATCAGTTTTAGTAAGAGTATTGTCGGTTGATAATTTGGCAAATTGTTCATTATCATTTGCCACTTTGATGTGATTATTATTCACAGTACCATCTACAACTATGTTGTTAATATCTTCACTGCTAATTTGATTATTTGTGCTTGAATTATTTATATTTAACGCATCTTCCCAAAAAATATTTTCTGGCAATATTATAGACAGATGGTTTTCATTAATTGTCTGTTCAATATTGCCAGCGTTGGTGTTAACAACATTGTCTACGATATTTTCGTCATTTATGTCAGTTTTAGTAAGAGTATCGTCGGTTGATGATTCGGCAAATAGTTCTTTAATGTTTGCTATTTCGATATGACTTTTATCCACAGTATCATCTACTTCTTCAACTATTTCGTTAATATTTTCACTGCTAATTTGATTATTTGTGCTTGAATTATTTAACGTATCTTCCAAGGATTTCTTTTCTGGCAATATTACAGATAAACGGTTTTCATTATTTGTTTGTTCAATATCTCCAGCATTTATATTATCTATTAGTGCTTTAGCAGTATTGACAGTACTTATATTGATACTTTGATTATGTTTGTATGCATCTGGCATTTCATTTGTATTATACGCATACTCTGATGGCGTCCTAGAATATTTATCTTTAGCTTTAGCCAATTGTGTGTAATCCGAATCAAATGTGTTTTCTTTTACTGCTGTTTTAATATCTGCGCTATCACTACTTTTTCTTTCGCTTGGACTGTTAATATAACGTTCATTTTGCAAATCCGCCCTGGCTTCATTTACCAATAACTCTTGAACAAATGCATCTTCCTGTACTAAATTAATGTCCAAAGTTTTATTTTGGTCCTCAGTAATTATTTCAGATATTTGTTTATCTATAACGTTATTACTGTTATCTAGTTCACAAGTTTCATTTTCTATTGATGTATTTTTATTTTCAATTGTAATACTTTCATCTTGAATGACGTCTTCTACAATGTTAATTAGTATTACATGTATCATGTGAGATTGTTCAAGTTCAATATCAAAATTAAGACTGGGCTCGTTATTCTTTATAGTTGGTAGTCCAAATGGTAAATCAGATAAGGTCTCTGATATGCTTTTTGATTCATTTAGGCTCGGTAAACTCTCAGGTTCAGAAATAATCTGCAACAGAATTTGCTTGTCTCAATTTGTAGTATATGCCGAATATCAAGTCTGTAAAAATAATAACTCAGCACAATGCATACCACAGAATTATCAACCAAGTCATCGATTAATTCCCATACTACCCCTTCTTCCTCTTCCAGTTCTAAAATATTTTTTCTCATTATTTTAAAATCACCATTATAAACGTTTTTATTAATTTAATTACAATTTTTGAAACATTCTTAACCTTGGAAATCTTCGAGTAATAACTTGTAAGACGCGTCGTTGAGAACATCAGCTATCCAAATCGTTACCTTAAACAATTTTTACCAAATAAATGTCTTTTATTCTTTTTCTCGTTAAAAAAATTATCATTTCTAACCTTATCTGCAATTTCAGCTTGAATATGTCTGTTTATTTCATGTGTTGTTCGGCGTCTTTTGGATAGAATAAGTGTTATTTCATCATTTACTATTTTAGATATGTTTTTAAGTCTGAAATATAATAATACAGTAATGATATTTCATTAATCTTTTCTGCGAAACATAGCTTTCTTTACTTATTAAATACTTACTGCGGATTTAGTGTTATTTTAAGTGGTGAAAGTAATTTTCTTGTTATCTTATATCCAAAGATCCCACATAGTAATCTTGCCTGATCTAAGTTTGTCTTTTGTACATTTGGGTGTTGTATTTTTTCTGACCTGCCATCAATTTTATTTATTATCTTTAATTATTAAATAAAATTTGATTATGAACTTTGCATAAAATTATCACCTTGACTTGGTTGATGGTTTTCGTGCCCTGAAACAGTTTATTGCGTCGTGTATTTTCACTATAGGTTTTTCATCCATAATTATCTGCCGTAGTCTTTCCAACTGTTGGTTAAAAAGTTACTTATGATTAAATGTAGTAAACAAGTATCATTAATTTTGTAGATAACGCGTTTTTTTTTTGGTTTTATCAATTAGTAAATACTATTGTGTATGATTATTTATTGCTCTTATCAATTAATGTCCTTTCATCTAGAAAATTTTGAATACGTAATTTCCTATTCACAGCTAGGTACTTACCATAAAACTAGGAAGAGTCTCGCTTTTATTTCTCCAAGTTTCAATGCAGTGGCGCTTTGTTGGTACGGCCAGTTCAGCAATTCTTATTGGGCATTTCTTTTGGGCTGGCCGAGCTAGTTTCGATTTATTGAAATCCCTCATAGGACTCTTACGTCTTTTCTTCTTTCTGTAGCGTGAAGCCGCTTATTTGGTTAGATTCGAGTGGTCGACATAACATAATAAGTATTAGGTACATTAATAAGTAATATAATATAGGTGTACCGCTTGACTGAAACGGCTCGTAGTGAAGGAAGCAGGTTGCTGCAGGGTGACAGCGACTACAATTTCTTTGGCGACGTTAAATTCCTTAATTGTTACTTCAAACGTCACTATCCCGCTACTCATGCCCTACCTCATGAGCGCCTCAGTAAAGCAGTAGGTATACTCTTAATATACCACTGATCTCAGTATTATAAAAGAGGAGCTGGCGAATCAAACGGTGAAATCGCACGAGATAAAATTAAAAAGCAAAAATATTTATTGTAATTATACCATATCGATCGCAATCTTGAACGTTGAACTCAATTTTAGCACGGTTTTAGGCTGTTTTGTTTGAAAATGAGTTCTAGTTTGTATTCTATGAAAGTTTTAGTACAGTTTTAGGTCATTTTGTATGGAAATGAGTACAGATTTATATTAAAAAATATATTTTGATTACAAGTATAACTATACCGTTTTATTCACCAGCTCCTTTATACCTACCTTAGTCCTTATCTTGCCTATACTTGAGCCATTAAAAACGTGCGAAGTTATAAATCATTACGATCATAGGGTTGTGAGAATGCTCAGTATTCGTCAACGATAAAGGGATGACGTCCAAATGAAGGTAGCTGGGGTAGCATAACCTTTCCCTCGCTCTTTACAACTTGTTATCAATTTATTATCGACAAATCATTTTTTTACTGTTAAACACAACACCAGAACATCAGGTGCGAGTTCCATAAGGCCTTTAAGTGCGAGTGAGAGGTCCGATAAAAATGATTTATGACTAAGTTCCCGCGTTTGTAATGGCTCAACTATAGGTACTAATTTTATTAATACCTTGTATTGCTGTGAAATTGATTCGTTGAACCCGGCAGCTTGTCGAAATGAATATCGACAACATCGTATTCACGTGCAATTGGTTGAGATTTCAACTTTTGTTCTCTTAACTTCTTGCCTTTTGATATTTCAACATCGATACGTGGATTTGTCCAATACTTTGAAAAATTTAGGTCGTCATTTGCGGCTAGTGTTAAACTATTTTCTGACCAGTTTACTATTTCTAAAATAATTTATAACTTAAATAAACATTTATAACAAGTTGACCCGCACCTACTTCGCCTAGGTGGGCTTACCTATCACTACCCCTATTATAAATGCAAAAGTTTGTTTGTTGGTTTGTCCTTCAATCGACGTGATTTTTTTACATGGGTATAGTTGTAGACCTGGAAAGTGACATAGGCTACTTTTTATCCCGGAAAATCAAAGTTTCCACAGGGATTTTTAAAAAATTTAATCCAGGCGGTCGAGGTCGCGTGCATCAGCTAGTTTCACATATAAATTTGAATGCATAATACATGTACTTCTTCCTTGTGTAATGTTCTGAATGATGATCATGTACATGATTGCACTTAGATTTCATAGTGTTTTTAAATTAAATAGCTCACCAGAGTCCTTGTAATAATTAGTGTTTGTCATGGTTCTGTTTGAAAATTAAGTGTAATTTCACAAAAATTTTGACTTTCTTGTTTTTATTTTATATAGAACTAAGTAATTTTTTCAATTATATTATGGTAATAAAAATCGCGAAGGCTTAGAAAATAAGTGGGTACCTACCTATGTGCTTATGTGTATTTACACAGGGATATGTCTATCTTTCAACGCTGCGCCTTCCGGTGCGAGGTCGCTATTCCAGCACCTTGAGATCCCAACGTCTTTCGGTTTTCGAACTATGTACCCTATCCATTGCCACTTCAGCTTCGCCAGCCGCTGTGCTATGTCGGTTACTCTGGTTCTCCTACGGATCTTTTCATTTCTTCAAGTACATACATAAAATAGTTAACCGACTCAACGCAACGGCGACGTGCGATGAACGAATGCGGAAGACGAAGAAGAGATCATTAATTATAAAAAACACTACACAAAAGTTATAGTACGTATTAGGTAAGTAGTTATACGGTCATGGTAAGAGTGAGTGATAGCCGTGATAGCCACGCACAACAGACGGAAACGTTTAAGTGCGGAAACCAGCCCAGAGCGAAGAAGAAGCCGTGATAGCCTAGTCATTAAGAGGTCCGCCTCCTATTCGGGAGGTCGGGGGTTAGAATCCGGGCACGCACTTCCTTTCTTTACCTATCGGTGAAGGAAAACGTTGTGAGGAAACCTGCATACCTGAGAGTTCTCCATAATGTTCTCAAAGGTGTGTGAAGTCTGCCAATCCGCACTTGGCCAGCGTGGTAGACTATGGCCAAACAAAACCCTTCTCATTTTGAGAGAAGACCCGTACTCCGTAGTGAGCCGTTGATGGGTTCAGTGATCATGATGAAGGGTGAGTGAAAAGTGCAAACTAATACTACTACCGATATAACCTATCTGTGCTTTTATCGTGATTCCTATTAGGCTATTATATTCCTGTTATATGTGGTATAAAACTACCTACTCGATTAACTTAATTACTTTAGGTACCTACTAGACTGTTACTACTACTAGGCTACTTAGTTTACGTACCTATTATGATGTAAATTATTATCAGGCCAACCAACCAATGTACCTACTAGGACTGTAATCTGTATTGGGTGATGGTAGGTATAAAAAATATACCTGTTGCGACGGTTAGTTATCTATTTGGATAGACATATAATCATTTACAAGTTGGAATTACAGTAACCAGAAAATTAGCCGGAAATCGACTTGAGAAAAAAAACCAAAAGTAGGAGAGCGTATCACGGGAAAATAGTAGTTAGTCTATGGCGGAAATGAGGCGGATCAATCAATAAGTTCAAAAGGGATAGAACCCAGAGCCGTAAAACCAGTTAAAAAATGGATCAACCAATCTCTTTTTCCCGCACGGTTTGGCAGACCGCCAAAAATACCTAAAATCGATACTGCACGTAAAAATTGTATTTTACCTGAGATACTTAAAATTAATAATTAACTATTAGAAATTATTACGTTATTTAAACAGTAAATTAAATGAGTTATAATGATTATTATATTGGTGATTTGGAGTTGGAACGTGATCTCGTATGTGACGTTTATCATTGGTCTGTGGTGAGTGACGTCACTGCGAGAGTTGTGCTATTGTACTTGATTTCATCGATATCGGTATTATTTCGAATAGGTACAACTTAAAACTACTCAAATATTGGTGCTTTTGTAATAAAGCAAAATAAAAAGAAGATGATTGGTGCTTTTGTTTTTTACATATTGTTTAATTATACAAAACAAGATTAACAGGTTTTCAGAAATATGAAGATCGCAAAATGTAAATTATTGGTAGAACAGTTAACAAGTAACACGTCAGTTTTTATTTTACTTAATATTACCTGTTATTTTTATTAAACATCGTTTTCATTGGAATGTTTTGCATTAAACTAAAAACGCGCCAGAAAGGATTTTAGAGGTGCCAGCAAACTTGCTACATGATGCATGTTGCAAGTGCGTAGAGTCTGCCTAACGAAAGAATAGACTGGAAAAGCGCGGCGAAGATACCAGTACAGTAGCTCTGAAATTAGTATGAGATACCTGGAAAAACTGAATTTGATAGAGCAGAAATAAAAATAAGTAAGTCTTAAGTATCAAATTTGATATTAGGTTATTCCAAGTCTGTCATTCTAATTTTGGGGCTGCCATACTGATTTTTTTGAGCGCGGGTGTGCGGGGCGTTCCCTTGCTTTATACCCCGATTGTATTGTACTATACTTAGTAAGGTTATAAAAATAATGTGATAGAAAATATCGATAAGCAATAAAAATATCGACTATAAGACATCTCTAACAAGTAGAAATGTGACAGAGAAATGACATTGGCAACGGTCGGTACGGGTACGGTCTGTGATTGTTTGACAGCTGCTGTATGACGTACCTATCCGCCTGTACAATGTTTTGCAAAAGCAAAACCTTAAAAACATTCGTAAACTTGTTTTCACTGGAGACTCATGTTTCTTTTGTTGTACTAAAGAAATCCATAACATATTTTGCGTTTGGAACTTGAATCTAAATTATAAAGTGTCTCTACAGAAAGAAATCCTATCACAGAAATCGGGGCTTTTCACACGAATATACGTACTATGGGTTCACTACAGTTTTGGTGACTTTATTTATCTCTGTTAAAAATTTTCATCGAAACGACATTATACGCCGCTTGTAAACAAAGAAATTGGGTTGGGACAGAAAATGTGGTCGCACTTAGAACGTGGCAGCTCGCCAGTGGATTGGTGTGAATCAAACTATTCTATATCCCCTGTTATTGCCGAATTCGTTAACACAGTAAGTAACAAATAACTTCCTTTTGATATTAGTTTATTGGTCCCCAATATGATTCCACATTGTGTAACCGAATTTTTGAATAATGAGTAGGTAGGTACTTAATATTTAATTTCATCAATGACTGTGTCCATTATATACTTAAGGGCTTATAATATTTTATGGATAGCCCTACATTCATTCTTTTAATACTGAATTTTTTGACTATACCTACCTACTTAACTTTGGGTGATCTTTAAATATCATGTCTTTTTATCCAAATATAATAAAATTTATTAATAAATCAGAAAATCATAAGCACACACATGTGTGAAACATTTAAAACTGCTACAGCCCTGGCTTCTCCTGGTTTGCATATTGCCACATAATTATCTTGCTTTGCTTTCCCTTTAATCTTCCGCCTTCAAATAATCATGGTTTAAATACAAAACCTGTTATCAATAAATTAATTATGAGGTCACTAAAGAGGAGGGATTAAGTTTGTTCATGAAGATTATATTGGTATAATTTGTATAAAAACCTGTTTTGTTTCATAATACTTACGTACCTACCTCTCATTTGATTAGGTCTTATACATAGTACATTATTTTGCATTAACATATTTTAAAAAAATGTCTAGGTAATACAATAAATTTGTTTGTTCCAGAATGTAAACTTAGAATTAATTTGTAGGTTTAGTAAATGATTGTTTTTACTTTATGATCTATTTTTTATTTTTGTTAATATTGTTTCAGATCAGCAATGTCTTATTTCTCTTGTTGCCACCAGTGTTAATACATTTGTTCCAAGAATATTCAAAGTTTGTTAACCCAGGTATAAATGTACTATGGGTACTCTTGATGGTTGTTGGAATGAGCTCAGCTTATTTTCATGCTACACTGAGCTTAGTTGGTAAGTGAAAAAAAAATATACCCATGCTAATATTATAAATGCGAAAGTGTGTCTGATAGCTTTTAAGCTTGACCGATTTTGCGGAAATTTCGTATAGAGATAGTTTGCATCCCGGGGAAGGACATATACTACTTTTTATCCTGGAAAATAAAAAATTCCCATGGATTTTTAAAAACCTAAATCCACGCGAACGAAATCACAGGCATCATCTAGTAATCTAGTAATGTCTGCTACCTTTTCACAGATTTTGACAAAATTTGGCACATAGATTGCTTGAATCCCAGGGGCATTGACATAGGCTACTTTTAGTCCTGGAAAATTGAAGACTTCCCTGGGATTTTTAATAAACCTAATGAAGTCGCAAGTATCATCTATTTCGTACAAAGTTACTTGCGTCCTGGTATATACAGATATACCTTAGGTACTTTCTATCCCAGAAAATCAAAAACGACAGAAGGAGGAGGAAAAGGAGCTTTAAAAACCGAATTTACTGTGACAAAGTTATAGGCATCATCTAGTTCTATAAGTACAACCCGTCGGAAATATCTGTGCACCTCGCTGGAATGCGCTTTCCCGCAGCTCGTCCCGTTTCCGCCTATCCAGTACCGTTGCCAACGCAAGCGCGTTGCATGACGTCACTAAGCCAGGTTCTCAGATATTTCCGACGGGTTGTAAGTATAATAAGTTCATAAACTGTTTTTAACGAGTTGGTAATTGCAGAAAAAACATTTAAAAATAAACTTAATTGTTGCACAGTACATATATTATAACTATTACAATAAACTGCTGACTAATTAGACCGTGACACTTTTAATAATAATGAATTATTTTACACTTCATATGTACCTACCTATTCCTCCTTTTGTCTAGTTAACTATGCCTCTCTTTAAATCCCTACTAGCTGATGCCCGCGACTTCGTCCGCGTGGAATTCGTTTTTTAAAAATCCTGTTGGAACTTTTTGATTTTCCGGAATAAAAAGTCTATGTCAATCTCCAGGTCTTTATCTATACCCATGCAAAAAATCACGTCAATCCGTTGCACCGTTGCGAAGTGATTGAAGGACAAACAAACACACTTTCGCATTTATAATAAGGGTACTGATAGCTGTTTCCCGCGACTTTGTCCGAGTCCCGCGTGAACTGTATTTTCCCATGGATTTAGCAAAAAAAATCTTTCATACAAACCTTGCCCTGACAATTATAAACAACAAAAAAAGAATCGTTTGTGAGTTATTCGCGTACATACATTTTGGCGATTCATTTTTATTTATATAGGTGTTTATGTTTACGATGTCTCTTATATTATCTAGATGGAAGTTGTATTCAAATATCAACTATGCTACACCATTATTTATAAGTGCTATTGTATATTAGTTATCTTTTTACCATTAGTGAAAGAAAAAAAAGTAAATGAAAAAAATTGTTATGGAAAGTTTTGTGTGCATAATTTATTTTACTGATTTATCTTTGTTATTTTTAGGACAACTTTTGGATGAACTGGCAATTTTATGGGTTTTCATGGCTGCTTTTGCAATGTTCTTCCCTAAGAGATATTTTCCCAAATTCCTAGGAGGGAAAAGGTAAGTTTTATTTGATTTGGACCTACTAACTACTTAGTAGTCTAAGCAATGTAAGAAAAAGAAGAAAAATTAAAAATTGTTGACAAAGAAACCCTTATCTCTATAAGAGATCTTTACCAGTGACCTTGATCAATGGGAGAGGATGTAAGAGTTCTAGCAGAGATATTATAATATTGAGCAGTTAATCAAATTACTTAAGTTTTTTGATAATTGTATGTGTTGGTTCAAGAAGTATCTAGAATATCTTGACAAATATAATACATAAATAATTATTATATTCAAGATTAGTACACATAAGAGTCACAGTCATACTTTATTTAATACAAATTAGTTTGCTTTTCCAGCATTTATCTAAAAGTAGCAAGCCATAGCGAATTTCTCTTAAGTACTGATTATTCATTTATATCAAAGTTAAAAGTAAGCTTGTTGTTCCTTTGTTTGCTATATATAAACCGCGAAAACAAAATAACCGTTATTCGTAACGCTTGAAAAAATTAAAACCCGTTTTCTTTTATTATAGCGCTTAACCTTCACAGTTCTGTTTCCAGTGATAATGACTTAGGAGCATGAATTAACGCTCTTGGTCATGGTGTACTAACACGAGTATGGTATTCAGTAATTTGCGTTGCCAGTTGCCGGCACGCCTATTGCCAATCCCGCCTTTGTTTCTACATCAACCTATTTTTGTTATCACGAATGTGGCAACTTCATATTATTTATGTACTCATCGCTCATCGTAATTTTACGTTTTTATTTTTAAAAATATATTTTTTAAATAAGATATCGTCATCATCATTATCAACCATTTCATTACCTACCTTAAGTTTTCTAATATAATAAAAAATATGCAAATCAAATAAGTTTAAAAACGAGAGAAGTAAGCACAAAACCTAACTAGAGAATATACCTAATTGCTTCTTCCCATATTGTCCATGTACCTATTTGCTACGGACGGAAGTAGTGACAGTACGGCATATTGAGTTATAATGTCACATCTGTTGTCATGTCTTCTTTCCTAATGTTTAGATGCATAGAGATTAGGGATTCTTAACGGCGATTACGCACTGCACTTCCGTCATCCGTGAGAATACCAGCGATTATCTACGACTTATGTCATAACATAACCATAAGCTCCCATACAAAACAAAAAGGAACGTATTATCACGGACTAGGATCGGATGAGTGCGTAACCACCGTAACCGCTCTTAGGAATTAAAAATAAAATGTGATTTGTATAATTTTAACGACGATAACAAATGCGCTACAATGCAATAGGTATAATTTATAAATATAGTTTTGTATAAAAGTTAAACGTGCCTTTGTTTTGAAAACATTGTCGACGAATGGCTACGCAGAAACATCCAGTGCATAAGTACATACTGCGTGCTAAATTATATTATCGTGATAATTGCTACTGATTTGTTTTTATTTTATTTGTCCTTCGAATTATTAGTTGCCACACAAAGGCTGATAAGGTATTCTCCTATTATCACTGATTACAGGAAATCAGTTCATGATTTGTTTTTAATAAATGCCAAACCAATCTATAAAATAATACCTAAATATTTATTTTATATTTTAACTAGCTTATGCCCGCAACTTCGTCCGCGTGGACTGCTGCACCAAACCTCTATTTTACGCCCTTAGAGGTTGAATTTTCAAAAATCCTTTCTTATCAGATGTGAATGCTATAAAAGCTATCTGCATACCAATTCTTTTCCCAATTCGCCCAGAATTGGGAAAAAATTGGCGTTGATAGATCAGTCAGCCAGCTTTTCCTTAACGCATAAAATTTAACTCCTCACGCGCCATTTTAACTTTTTGTGTCAAATTTTATGTCCAAAGTACGATTTTAGTCCTTATTTTAAAGAGTGAGTCATTTTTACGGAGTAAAGATTTGTCAAAAACTTGAAAACTATGCTATTGAATAGGTATACTTATTTATCGAGCATACCCACCCAGTTTTCAGTTGCTACTTGCGAAGGATTTGTCTTTTTTTATCATTTTATTAATTTCAGTATCTATGCTACTGTGGTAGATAGGTATTGATTAAGTAGGTATAATACGCGACAGGTCGAGATGGCATTCGGGGAGGGAACGCCCCGCACCCGCATTACCCCCTCGCTAACCCGGTGCAGGCGAGCGCAGGTGACGTCGGGGTGTGCGGGGCTTCCGTGCCCCCGCCTCCATAACCCGATTGCCATTTCAACCTGTCGCGGACTATAATATGTACCTACCTGTAGGTACCTACTTATACAATATAATAGCTTTTGTAGATTATTCAATAGTTTTACTGTATTTATCTTGCTCAAATATCTACCGAAATATCAGTATGTTTAGCAAAAAATATAAAATTATTTGGGCCTCTGATATCACTTGGTGCGGTTCCACTATCGGGATTGAGCAAATTATTCGAGTTTGAGCTTACGGTAGTTCGGCATTCGGCGAATATTTCGGGTTTGGCGAATAAATCAGCCGGCCGCGACGCGACATTCTATGACAGCGAATAGTCCTCCCTGTCATGTAAATTAGATATATCCCGGAAAAACCCGGGATCCTACGGGATTAAAAAACTTATATCAACCCAAGTACGGAATGATACGTCATACGATTGACAGCGGCCACACAATTCGCGATATCGCGAATCATTTACCGAATCCGGTTAGTGGAGCCGTTTGTACCTAGTGCGGTTTGGTCCGCAACAAAGGATAATCCCAAATCAGCTGCGGATTGCACCAATGTTTGTGATTGGCTGAAATTATGCTACCACTGCTGCAACAGTGCATTTCAGACAATAGTGAGAGAGTGTCAGACAATCACACTGTACCTAACTGCGGCGTTAGGCCCCTAGTTATACATAATTTGATGTGATCCTCTTTTGTTAATTTCAGGAGGAAGCTAGCCTTCTATTCCAGTTTATTTTCCGTCGTGTCTACTGGCTTCCTGGTCATGCATCCAAAAGCCAATGCGTTTGCTTTGATGACTCTCGCCTTGCCAGCTATCGGGTTTTTATGCAAAGAACTAAATAGGTGCGTATAAATTAGAAAATTACAGGTATAATTATATCCACAAGCTACATGCCTGAGAGTTCTCCACAATGTTCTCAAGGTGTGAAGTCGGCCAATCCGCACTTGGCCAGCGTAGTGGACTATGGCCAATCCATTCTCATTCTGAGAAGAGACCCGTATCATGATGTCCATGACAGTGTTTACAGATGTATACATAGGTATTATAGATTATAAACTCATATAAAAATGTAGATAAGCCTAGTTTGACATAGCAAGCGCCCCAGGCGCTTCCCGTCCGTATAGATTTGCTGCCGTAGCGCAAGTTTCACTCGTTATCATAAGTTTGCTCCAAAAACATTAAGCATGTGAAGTGAAGACAGTAGTTAGTGTTTGACAGATCGATGTATGTTCACATCTCATAACCAGTTTTGTTGACTTTTCGTTCGAACTGCAGCAAATTAGGTAAATTCTTTGATAGATTTCAAGATGGCTATAAATTGTCAAAAAGTTCCTCTTCAACAAATTATATTAAGACAATGCAAACACAGTTTAATACATTACGTGTTTTTATGTCAACGATTCGTTAGTGCAAACTCACAGTTAGGTTTTTATATTTTAGGTACATACTTAATATTAAACAATCTTACCAAACATCTTTTGTTGCGCAAAATTTGAGTTGACTGGACTTTGAGTGGATATTAATCAACCGTCTTATCTTTATTAAAGCATTTGTTTCATCTCAATCGAGCCAGTTGATTTTGCACATTTCACGACAAAAAAATTTTTTTGCAATTGGCAATTCTATAATATTTTATATTAATAAAAAAACTAAAACCTATTTTTTATGTTGCAGAGTTAAATGCCCTCGTGTCTACAGGCTGGGACTGCGGTGCGTAGCAGTTTGTTTCTTAGCAATATTTTCCTGGATCATAGACCGATTGTTCTGCGAGGCTTGGCTGTCTATAGACTTCCCATATATGCACGGTGTGTGGCACGTTCTTATATTCATTGCGAGCTACACTGCTCTCGTTCTTTTTGCTTACTTTAACGTGTCCGAGGAGCGGCCCGAACAAAAGCCTCAATTAAGGTATTGGCCACGAAACGATTTCGAACTGGGTATCCCGTATATTACTATCAAGCATCCATGCAAAAAGGACAGACATTCAGCTATCTAAATGTTAAAAAGCATTTAAAAAATTATAAATATTGACAGATAGTGTACTATGACGTGCGAATTGATGCCATTAGGACCCGGGTATCGGCCAAATTAAATAACGAGCAATGCTAGCGTGTAACTACGTCACTAATCAGAATCACACTGCTAGCGCTTTTCTCTAGGTGGCACTCAAATCGCGCGCTGTACATAAATGTTGATTATGAATGGCAGCTAAAATAGCTGCATGGGTTGGGTTAAAGTTTAGATAAATTAAGATTTTTCTGATTTTGTGTTTATGAACAAGTGCTAAGTTTGATAGTAAGATTGCCATACATATTTAGGGGGCTCGAAGGGACAACAGGTGTTGTATTACCTCCAAATATAACTTCTGTATCTATACACATAATTATTATTTATCATAGAATATTGAAGTATGGTCTTTTAATGTTATGGTTGATGATATTATGATTTGTACAGTTACCATGACTTTAGCTCAAAATAAATGAAATAGCAACTAAATATTATAATATACCACTGTTATTTACTATTTCTTGGTCTCGTGGTTAGCAAATTTTAGTTTTCAGTATAAAACGATGGAAGAATTATGTGATTAGATACATTAGATAATTAAAAAAAATACCTCGACAGTACTTTACGAATGAACTATGAATCGGAATGTAAAACTTTTCCAAACCATTTTATATAAAAGCTATTTTTAACTATGTAATAGGAATGAAGGTATCTCCCAAATATATCAGAAATGACGGCCGACATCTCGACAAGAGCTAATCAATAATATTATCGTCGCTGATATCGATATTCCGGCCTGAATTTTTTATCTGACAGGGATATTTGTACAAAAGACAAATAGGTATTGTGGCATTTGGAAAGAGATGATTAAGTTTGTGACTTGCAAAGGAGTGCCAATCTGTGATGTTAAGACTATTCAGTAAAGATGTGCAATGTGTAGTATTAAATTATTGATATGTGATGAATCATGAATATTTTATTAATAATTGTATTTAATTTGTAGTTTCATTGGAAATATTAATGCTAAGAATATATTCTTCCTATAAACATAAAGGTAGATATATCCATGGTTGAGTCCAGTGAAACTATGTACTTACTTACTACTTTTTACCTTTTTTTGTTGTATTTTAAATCTTATTTTATTTTTATGACCAGTCATTTATGACGCTTTTATTATATTTTATGTTTTTTATTTCTATGTGTATTTTTACGCAACGCAAAGAAGTAGCTTAGAAAGCCATATCTACATATTTAAATATGATTGTGATTTGTGATGTTTATTATTTACCTGAAATACTTATTAAGGGAATTTTGTGAAATAATGATTTGTGTTAAAGTGAAAAAAAAGCTCAAGTGTATATTACAAAATAATATATGTATGTATAAATTGATTGATTGTTCGTTGATTTTACTGAAATACGAATATTCTTTAAATATAGGTACCTACTTTTCGAGCAGGTAACTTCTAACTTCAGAATAAAAACCGGTCAAGTGCGAGTCAGACTCGCGCACCGAGGGTTTGGTATACCTACTCGGGTATTTTTTTCGACATTTTTCAGACAAATCAAAAACTACTATGCATAAAAAAATAAAAATCTGCTTTGGTATGTACAAGTAAGCTCTTTCATATGATACCCCACTTGGTATAGTTATCTTACAATGAAAATACTAATTATTAGTTCATGACCACAATTTAATTTCTTTTGTGTGATGTAACCACAATTACAGGGTTTTCAGATTTTTCTCCTAATATCTGCTATAAGATCTACCTACCTGCCAAATTTCATGATTCTAGGTCAACGGGAAGTACCCTCAGACAGACAGATAGACAATGAAGTGATCCTATTAGGATTTCTTTTTTAAGGTCCCGTACCTCAGGAAAAACGGAACCCATATAGGATCACTTCGTTGTCTGTCTGTCTGTCAATAAACCAAGAGGGGTACTTCCCGTTGACCTAGATGGATTTTGGCAGGTAGGTAGGTAAGTCTTATAGCACACGTAAGGGGAAAAATCCGAAAACCGTTAATTTGTGGTCTAATCACGAAAAAAAATGTATTCATGAACAAATAATATTTTCAACTTTCAAAGTAAGATTACTACACCAAATGGGGTATCATATGAAAGGGCTTTACCTGTACATTCTAAAACAGATTTTTATGGTAAATAGTTTTTGATTTATTGTACAAAATGTCTAAAAAATAGGACTGTAGCACGGAAACCTCGGTGCTCGGGTCTGACTCGCACTTGGCCGGTTTTTCCTTTTGAGGTACGGAATCTAAAAACGAAATAAACACGTACTTACATGATGTAAGATATAAATTTTGTCTGTGGTATATTCATTCTTAAAATTATTTGTGACAATTATTTCTTAATAAAAATGATACAAACAATAACTATGTGTGGTAGCGAAAACAATTTTTTTTTTGTATTCTAATATGTAACGTAGCTCAGACGACGTACGTAATAAATTAAAATTAAATAATTCCGTGAATAAAGGCTTGAGTAAGAATTTGAAATTTTATTTTTAAAATCCCGCGATATACACGTAACTTGATTTAATATTTTTATTAAAATTACCTACTTCGTGGATATCCTAACGAGCTTCCTGAGGCTCCCTAGTGGCGCAGTGGCTGGTCCAGGTGTTACATGTTAGTGTATTTTTTATGGCTAGTTCCCACCCAACCTGGAGACGTCGCCAAGCGACTTTGCGTCCCGTTACGATGTTATGTAGAAACCGATTAAAATTTAATACGTTTAATAAAACTGCCATACTTACTGCCTTCCAGGTTAGCCCGTATCGATCTTATTCCTATACTTAACAAGTGAGATCAGTAGTCAAGTAATCAAGGGCTAACTTGTCATAGAAAAAAATCTATAGAGTAGATTAGTAACAACTACGAAGTCGTGGTAGAAGGCACTTTCATTCACAAATCATTAAGCCATACACTTGAACACAGCAAATAAAGCTCTATTATTGCAATATTTTTTAATTCGATATTAAAAATCAGATTATGGAAATATTTTTTATTTAGCATGTAACTTACCACAAGCAAAACGTTCACATTTTATGGCAGATACATTCAAGTCTTATCAATAAAAAAAATAGCAGCAGTCTAAAATGGCCTTAAGTTATCTTAAGTACAATCATCAATGTAATCAATACCAGATAGATTTCAGTGGATAAATGGTAAAATTACTCGATAAATCTTAATACATAAAAGGAAAAGGTGACTGACTGACTAATCTATCAACGCACGTCGCACAGCTCAAACTACTGAACGAATCGTGTTGAAATTTGGCATGCAGATAGCTATTATGACGTAGACGTCCGCTAAGAAAGGATTTTTGAAAATTAAACAGGGGTTTGAAATTGCATAGTCAACGCGGACGAAGTCGCGAGCATAAGCTAGATTTGCATTTTTTCTATTTAACTTATTAGTAATCATCATGGGTAAATACCATTTAAAACATATTAATAAACATTAAATATAAAAATGGAATGATGTAGATACAAAAGTAGCAATATGTCATGTAAAAAAATATTTGAATATGTTATTTATCTTAAATTCAAGAAAGATTTATTTGCTATAATTTAATCAGAATCTGAAGAAACATCGTGGTGGTTTGAATGTAGAGCTGCTGAATTAAATTTCTTCCTAGGGTATGTAGAACCACCTCGATACACTACATGGTTCTTTTCAGTTTCTAATATTTTAACTTCATGAAGCAACTGTGGTTTGTCCATGATTTTTTGAAGTTGGTCCCAAATAAATATTGCCAAGTTCTCTGTTGTACTTACCTGAGGACAGTGAAAAAAATCTAAATTTTTTTTCAATACAATAATCAATATAAATATTATAAATGCAAAAGTGTGTCTGTCTGTCTGCTAGCCTTTCATAGTCTGTCAGCTCAACCGACAGAGATAGCTTGCATCTAGGGAAAGGACATAGACTAATTTTTATCCCGGAAAATCCAAGAGTTCCCACAAGATTTTTTAAAACCCTAAATCCACACAACCGAAGTTGCAAGCAACATCTAGTAATAAATTATTTCAATCATTCGAAATTAATTAAAACAATTAATATTTTTCTTAAGTCACTCAAAGATATCGTGGTAAAATAAGTAGGTATATCAAATCTTTTATCAACTTACCACAGTTCTAAAGTATGGCACATCTAGGTCCAAGTTTTTGTGATCAAGGGGGTCCATAATAGCTTGCTGCATGTACTGTTTGAGATCATGTACATTCATCACCATCCCAGTTTGAGGATCTATAGGCCCTTTTACTGTTACCAGAACTAAAAACAATGACATTATTAAACTATTTTTCAAATCCTCATGATGACCATGTCCTTTCATATGATATCCATATTGTTGATATAATAACATCTTGAATCATTAACAATCTTTATATATATGTATTTCTTTATGATGCTTTTCTAGGATGGTGTATAATATGGGCATTGGGCATTTGCTGCCTTTTTACCTAGACTTATCCTATGTATGATGATTGCTTTAGAAAGTCTTTTTCATTTAATATTATACAGAACCATTTTTTAAAATATGAAACAAATTGTAATATCAGATACAATTATGAAATTGTGCCATTTTAAATTAACACTGCTAATAATTTGCCCTTTTCGCTTTGGCAAGAACGGAAGTTTGTGAGTAAATAAAAAAAAAACACCTAGGTGCACCTTTTTTCCTGATTCTGAAAATGGCTAAAAACCTAATCCATACTAATATTATAAATGCGAAAGTGTGTGTGTCTGTCTGTCTGCTAGCTTTTCACAGCTCAACCGTTCAACCGATTTTGACGAAATTTGGTACAGAGGTAGCTTGCAACCCGAGAAAGGACATAGGCTATTTTTTATCCCGGGAAATCAAAAAGTTCCCATTTTTGAAAACCTAGATCCACGCGGACGAAGTCGCGGGCATCATCTAGTATTGCATAAATCAGTATGTATTCTTTCTTTAGTCATCTGTTCTATGGCAGTATTTTACATGAAGAATGAAAGAATTATTGTCATCTGTCCAATCTCCATAGTCAGTCAAAATGTTTAAGTGATTATTTCACCAATGATTGTGAGTATTGAGTGAATAAATATAACCAAAATACATTTAATTAAAAATATTATTTACTTACCAACATAGTTGTGCCCATGCCCATTTGGATTATTGCATTTACCAAATAATTTTTTATTGTCTTCGTCACTAAGAAATGGACTAAATGGGCAAGAAAAAATTATATTAATAATTAGGGACTATTTAACAAAATTGATAACTTTATCATAACATACATTTATCTATTCTAAACAAAAGGTTAGGATCAAGCGAATACATTTTAACACGTTTTATTTTAGTGATAAAATCTTAATGTATTACTGTCCCACATAACCAAATATTAACTGTAAATGTGTACGATTAAAATAATTTACCTATGTAGCCTGTGGCAGGAGCTAAAAGTTTCTCGCCGTGTAATAGACACGATTGGTAACGATGCCATAGTAAAATTTAATAAAAGCTTTTTAAACAGGACTTAAATATTAGTAAAACTTAATTCAAACTACGTAAAATAAAATTAAAGCAAAAATAGTCAGAAAATAACAATTCATTAAAATGACCACAAAATGACAATGACACTGAAAGAAAAGAAAATTATAAACCTGACGTCTGAATTCTGATTTTTCTTTCAGCTGGTTTTTACGGCTCTGGATTCTTGCCTTTTTGAGCCTTCTGAAGACTATGTCTAACCCACTGTCTTACTGTGTTCGTTTGCTTTTTTTGTGCGCATGTGCGTTATTCGTGCATGTGCAGTTGTTTAAACTTGAAGCAAGATACTCTGAAAAGTGACATTTGCTTCAAGAAGTTTATACAACTGCACATGTAGGTATGAATCACGCACATGCGCAAAATGAGAAGCAAACGAACACGCACGACTACTTAAACTCTATGGTCTGACAGCTGTATCACACCATAGACCAATCCGGTCATTACGCTAAATATTCTGCGTTCATTATGGTACTTTACTCTGTGGCTTTTGTGATAACTTTCCGTGGACCATAGGGGTGCAACTCCAGAACATTAAAAAATCGCAAATTGAAATTCGCTTGTGGTGCCATCTAAGCGCGAGTACGGCTAAACAAATAGATAACAGTTAATAAAAGACGTAAATAGATGGCGGGCACATTGTTGTAATTTTAAATTACAAACATTTGGACAGCCACAGTCACCGTCAGTGGTGCCAGATTAGGCGAATTACCGCCATTTAGGCTACCTCGGCGGGCCAATCGGCGCCCAAAAATCCCGATTGGCTACCAGTAACCATTTAGGCTACCAGTAGGGCGATTGTCTAAAACCGGTATCAATCATTATTACAATCTCAATTGTTCTGATTGGCTGAATTTGTGCAATCCTTGTTGCAACAATGCATTGTAGCCAATAGTGAGCGAGCATTAACCAATCAGAGATGATTGTGATCGTAACATTGTAGCTGTCAAACAACCGCGGTAGGGCCCCTGGAAGATAGAAACGGGCGATTTTAGGCTACTCAGCAGGCAAAATCCTAAAACAAATTCCTAAAGGCCGGCAACGCATCGGCGGCTCCTCTGGTGCTGCAAATGTTCATGGGCGGCGGTAATCACTTAACATCAGGTGACCCGCCTGCTCGCTTGCTCGCTATATCTATTAAAAAAAAAAAAAAAAACGGGCGAATTCAATTGGTAAATATCTGGCAACCCTGGTCACCGTTGAAGTTCAAAACTTTTCATGTTTTCGTGTATTGTTGTTTGTGCGGTTCTAAATATTTCTATTTCTGATAAATTTATCTGACCCTGCTTTGTTTACTGGACTCTGTGTTTCCTTTAACCACCTCGATAACTACCTAAGGATTGATTTACGGACTCGATTCATGCCTGAACGATTGACCACGGCTACGGATTACGGACTTGTTTTTGCTTTGTGAAAAGATTTTCTGTCGATAGATTTGTGCAGGGAAAATGCCACGGAGATCTCGATGTGTGTTCGGATGTGAGCAATTCGGTAAGTTTAAAATCAGCTCACTTGTAATCTAACACAAATCTCTTAAACGAGTCAAACTCTATGCTCCATTAGTACATTAGGTATTTTATCATGATACTAAATAATTCCTGCGATTTCGTCCACGTGGATATCATCCAAAAAACCATTTTAGAAATCCCGTGAGAAGTCCAATTTTCCGTGATAAAAGTAGCCTACAACCGTCTCCGATGCAAGCTATCTCTTCACCAAATAGATGATGCCCGCCACTTTGTCTACGTTGGTTTAGCGTTTTAAAGAATCCCATGGGAACTGTTTGATTTTCCGAGGCAAAAGTAGCCTATGTCCTTACCTGGATGCAAGCTTCTCTGTACCTTCTAACTTTTATCATAAACGGTTACACAAATTGACTGTGAAAAGCTAGCAGACAGACAGCCTGACATACTTTTGCATTTATAATATTGGTAAGGATTATTGACTACTAATTCTGTACATTTTTTGTTTTGTAATTAAGTGTAGGTACGTAGGTACAACATTAGATATTATTTTGAACTTTAATGACTATGGTTTTTTTATATTTTACTAGCTGCCCCAGCGAACGTCTTACCGCCTAGTCGATTTCGGGCAATTCCATAAAAACCATCCTCGTACTTCAAGGAATATTATAAAAGAATTAGCGAAATCGGTTCAGCTGTTCTCGAAATTTGCGCTTAGCAACACATTCAGTGATTCATTTTTATATATATATTATAGAGATTAAGTAAATAAGTACAATAAGTATAGATAATACAATAATATATTGCATATTTTATGTTACTACTTTTTCAGATGTTTTGCATCACTTTCCAAAACCTGGCCACTCCTCTTTGAAACGATTTCAACAATGGAAAGAGATAGTAGGACAAGATTTAGAAAGCAAGACTGATGATGAAATATATACGAATTATCGAATTTGCAATCACCACTTTGAAGATCGTTTTTTATACCATCACAGTAAAAGACTAGCAAAGACAGCATTTCCTTCTCTTAACCTTGGTGAGTTTTATTTATTAGTTATTACAGTAGAGAGGATTTTGAGAAATTACATTGATTGACATGTCAATAATAGGTCAAAGCACAGATTGTAGAAGCTTGAAAACACTGGCCAAGTGTGGGTCAGACTTGTGCACAGAGGGTCCCATACTTCAGTCGTATTTTTCGACGTTTTGCACGATAAATCAAGAACTGCTATGTAGAAAATAACTGGCCAAGTGCGAGTTGGACACAGCACATAGGGTTCTGTAATACACAAGAGTAAAACAGATCACTTTTCTTAACAAGCCGCAAAACTGTAGAGGTTTATTGTTAATATCAAAAAAATCGACTTGGCAGCGCTACGGGATACCCCACTTGGTATCAAATGTAATAAGTACAAATGTTTCTATGGAATCTTCAAAACTGAAATCTCCTAATGAAGTTGCAGACAGAAACTAACTATGTATAACTAATAATTATAACATAAACACTTCTTCTAAAACTCTATTTTGCATATTTCAGGTGCCATTGATTCAAGTCTAGATGCTAATACAATAAATCAACCAGAAAGTTCTACACATAATCAATCGGTCGCTCAAAGTACCCCATCTGTGGTTCACAACATCCAAGCAGGATATTCTCAAACTCAGATTCAGAAAAAAATAATTACTAGTAAGTTGTGGCCATAAACAACAAATAATACACATACACACATACACACTGGGAGGTTACCTGGCTGGCACCCCACTAGACCTAGGTCTACTTAATTGTTATTACTTGTTTTTATCTGTATTATAAGTATTTTTTGTGTTCCTTATATGTAATTTAATATGTAATAATATCCAATAAATTTAATTTATTTTAATTAAATAAGAGATAAAAAATCTTTACTGTTTAACAAGATTTTAACAAGAATAGAGTATTGAAAATTGTCTAATAGTTAATGTATACTTAATAAAAACACCTTTTTTTTTTCAGGAAAAGCTGGTCAAAGACATGTGAATCTCAAAGTTCAGAAATTGTTAAGGAAAATAGTTAATTTGAAAAATAAATTATTCGAACAAAGAAACCAAGTAAAGATAGCAAAAAAAATGTCAAAAACAAAATTATTTAACAAGGTTCTAAAATACTTACCTATGCCTGCTCAAACACTTGTAAAAATGCAATTAACACAGCATAACAAAAAAAGCCGTGGAAGAAGATTTAATCATGCAGAAAAATTAATGTCACTCTCGATATATAAGAAAAGTCCAAAAGGCTATAACTTTTTGAGAAAAATGTTAACTTTGCCATCAAAACGAACATTACTGGATGTCCTTAAACAAATAACAATTAAACCAGGCTTAAACCCTGCGATAATTAAACTTTTGAAAAATGCGGCAGACAAATTGGGGATGGAGCAACGATTATGTGTATTAATCTTTGATGAAATGTCTTTGTCTCCATCCCTACATTTCAATACAGCATTCGATCAAGTAATCGGATTTGAAGATTTTGGGGGAAATGAAATTACAGAGAATATTGCTGACCATGTTTTGGTATTCATGATAAAGGGGCTAAAAGCTAAGTTCAAACAGCCAATTTGCTATTTGTTTTGCAAAAGTGCCACAAAGGCAGTAATATTAAAAAGGTGTATTAAAAACATAATTACACAAATTAATCAAACAGGATTGGCTGTCGTCTCAACTGTCTGTGATCAATCTACAATTAACAACAAAGTTATAAATGAGCTGATAAAAGAGACTAAAGTAGATTGTCTTAGATTAGGCAACGAGCCTAGGGATAGTAGTTTTGCTGTAGAAAATAATAATATATTCCCCTTATTTGATCCCCCACATTTGTTAAAAGGAATACGAAACAATTTACTGACAAAAGAATTAAGATTCACACAGGAGGACGAAGTAAAGACTGCTAAATGGATACATTTAAAGCTTCTGTTAGATATTGATGCAGGAGAAGATGACTTACGAATGTGCAACAAGTTAACAGAAGCTCATGTACTCATAGAGAAAATTCCGAAGATGAAAGTAAAACATGCTGCACAAGTTTTTAGTCAGCGTGTATCAGGAGCGCTACGATTTTGTGCAAGTAAGTACTGTTAATGTTCTGAAACTTTTAAAGACCTGATATTTGAAGACCTTCTTCACTTTAGAATTAATTCATCAGACTTTGGTACTACTTGACTAGCAAGGACTAATCTTATTCTCAATAATTATTTATTAGCAACATATATGGCGCTATTTTACATCTGTAATGTGATGATAGTGCAACTTTAAAACATCCACAACTCCATACTAATATTATAAATGGTTGACGCCAGCTCACTATTGGCTACAATGCATTGTTGCAACAAGAATCGCACAAATTCAGCCAATCACAACAACTGAGATTGTAATAATGATTGATGCCGGTTTTATGAAATCGACCCACAGCCCACCCAATTTTGACGTTTGGTATACAAATAACTTCTTAGGGAAGGACACTACTTTTTTCTCTGAAAATCATAGAGTTCATAGATTTTAAGAAACCTAAATCCACGCGGGTGAAGTCGCGAGCATCAGCTACAAATCCATGTAAATGTGGCCTGACATTTATGTATAAAAAAATATATTTAAGTATTTATTTAAGTATTTAATTTTTAATCTTTTTTCTTTTTCAGAAAATAATTTACTACCACAAGAGTGTGCTGACACAGCCGACTTGCTGCTATTATTTGATCGTCTTTTTGACTCCTTTAATGGAGGGTCTTATAAAAAGACCCATAAAATATATAAAAATTGTTTGAAAATGAACTCTGACCATTTTAAATTATGGGATGAAAGTGTGCCAATATTAAAATCAATGCGATTTAAGATGGAAACAAAAAAAAAAGATGGAACAGTAAGTATTCGTTATGAACAGGTTCCATCAATTAAAAATTGGATCCACAATATTAAAGTTATGAAAGAATTGTGGCTATATCTAAATGAAAAACATAATGTAACTAGTTTGTTAACGCGCTGTTTTAACCAAGATCCTGTGGAAAACTTTTTCTCCTCTGTGAGGAGCCACGGGGCTAGAAACACAAACCCTACCTGCCAGCAGTTTGAAAGTATTTACAAAACATTACTTGTAAATAATTTAAATTCAAGTCACTCATTAGGGGCTAACTGTGAGGAAGATCCTAACAAAATGTTACAAAATTTAGATTGTCTTTTGATAGAAAATGACATCAAAGAGCCCCCGATGAGCAATGAGCCAATGGATACAGATCTAAGTATAGAAAATTTGGCAGATAGTAGTTCAGAAATTGGAGACAAATTAATAATCTCTGAAACTAAAAAGTATGTGACAGGGTTTGTCATAAAAAAGCTAAAAAGGAATGTGTGTAAATCTTGTATAAAATGCAATAATGAATTGTGTGACACCACCCCACCTCAAGCAGATGAATACATACATTCTATCGATATCACAAGGAGATCTCTTTACCGACCCTCGCGTAACTTTTCAAATTGTGTGAGAAATATAATAAAAATAGTAAAAAGCATGTTAAAAAATGATCCTGGGAAAAGTGGCAAAAGTCAAATGATAAAATTATTAGTTGATCAGAGTACAAGTTTTGATTTTTTAACATGTGATACACACAAAGTCAATTTGAAAAATTATATAATAAATTTTGTGATCAAATTGATTATTCACAGCTGGTGCAATAATGTAAATAAAATTTTAAAAGGTAAAAATTCAGATACTGAAAATGATAGCATAAAAATTCAGGCGTTGAGATATTATCAAACACATAAAGGTAAATAATCTATTTTATGCAATCTAATGAAATCAGTAGTTGAATTACAGACTTCGTTTGATAAAACTAGCTTATGCTCGCGACTTTGTCCGCGTGGACTTCACAAGTTTCAACCCCCTATTTCACCCCCTTAGGGGTTGAATTTTCAAAAACCCTTTCTTAGCGGATGCCTACTTCAAAATAGCTATCTGCATGCCAAATTTCAGCCCGATCCGTCCAGTAATTTGAGCTGTGCGTTGATGGGTCAGTCAGTCAGTCAGTCACCCTTTCCTTTTATATATTTAGATAAGGGGAATCATTCAAGCTTCTGTCAACTATTGCACATTCGTAAGTCATCTTCTGCATCAATATCTAACAGAAGCTATATCCGTTTGGCAGTCTTTACTAAATTGTTTTCTTTAGTAAATTGTTTTGTATTCCTTTTAACAAATATGGGGGATTAAATTGTTAATTGTAGATTGATCACAGACTCTTGCCAATCCTGTGTGATTAATTTGTGTAATTATGTTTTTAATATTACTGCCTTTGTGGCACTAGTCAAATATAATATAATCTATATATAAAAGGAAAAGGTGACTGACTGACTGACTGACTGACTGATCTATCAACGCACAGCTCAAACTACTGGACGGATCACGCTGAAATTCGGCATGCAGATAGCTATTATAACGTAGGCGTCCGCTAAGAAAGGATTTTTCAAAATTCAACCCCTGAAGGGATAAAATAGGGGTTTGAAGTTTGTATGAAACTCTGTCAGTTTTGAAGTGTCTATAAAGTTTTGTAGTTAATATTTTTGCAATTTGCAGTATGACATATTTTATTAAGCTCATATGTTAAAATCTCATTGTTAAAGATCAACTCTAAGTGTGTGAAACAGGGGTTCAAAATTTGTGTAGTCCACGCGAACGAAATCGCGGGCATAAGCTAGTAAACATAAATTCCCATCAATAAAATCAATCTAGTAGATTGGTTTTATTGATTACTTGATTTAGTATAATTTATGTTTATTATTTTACAGTTTATTTACAGGGAATTTTATTTAATATAATTTATGTTAATTTTTTTTATTTTTAATATTACAATAAAACTTAAAGCTAGCTTTATGTTAATTATCTTTAGCTCATATAACAATTATTTTATTGTTTTCTGACTACACAAATACACCAATTGTGGTAATAATTTGAAAATTATTAAAAGTAAATAACCGAAAATGTTAAATTTGAATAGTAATTATTTCACAATCTTGCGGGTCTTGAATTTGGGTATGTATTTTATAGTGTTTACATACACTTCGTATTGTTTTCTATTCTATTGTATTTTATGTATCTACCTAGTTACGAATTTATGATAATAAATATTTACAAAACCTTAAAACCTTTTTCTTTCTATAATATAGTTATAATTAAGTAGCTCAAAGAGTCATAGTCTTGTAATATATATTTTTAAACATGTTTTAAACAAACGTTAATGGAATTATTAATGTTTATTTAAAACGTGTTCCAAAAATATAAAATATTCTAGTAAAGTACATTTAAATAGCATTTAAATTTTCGCGCTCTCGCACGCCTAGCGCGCTTTTAGTGCCCTCTTGATGTGAGTACACGCGTAACTTTGAAAAAGAAATCTAGAGTCGCACATCTATTTCTAGTATATAGTAGATAATCTATGCCGTGGACTTTGGATGATTTTTAACCTTTTTGAAAAATTATACTGTAAATACATAACTCAAATTGAATTAGTTTTAAGCTAAATTAACACAATGTTTTCGCCTTGTACGAGGAATTTATTATTATCTTCGCAGGTTTGTAAAGCGCTGAAACTGTTATAATTGCCTATCTATTGTGAGATTTAAAACTCTGTCTCCATTCTAGTTACGGCGATTGCAAAGTACATTGGTTATAGCAGAGCACAATAATGCAGCCTTGACGCCAGTAACGCAAAATACTCTCAGTGCGGCGAAGAAAATCGGCGGAGAAGTTTCGGTTCTTGTTGCTGGTACAAAATGTGGGGCAGTGAGTAACTGAACATTCATATTATATTTTTGTAACAACTATTATAACTTGTCTGTCTATGTTGTATATTTTCACGTTTCAACCTCTGAACCCAGCTTGACAAAATTTGATCCAGAGATAGCTAAAGCTAGAAAAACGAAAAGTAAGAAAAAAAAACTAAATTCATGCAAACAACTTCATGGGCATCAGCTAGTTTCAAATAGTTATTAAGCTTTGTAGATCATAGTTCTCCAAATTGTTCCTATAATCTCCTGTTTACTTTTTAGGCTGCAGAAGCTATTTCAAAAGCAGGTGGAGTGTCAAAGGTGCTAGTAGCTGAGAGTGATGCTTTCAAAGGATTCACAGCGGAAGCTCTGACACCTCTAGTGCTAGCGACCCAGAAACAATTCAATTTTACACATATTTTGGCACCTGCAACTGCATTTGGCAAGGCTTTACTTCCTAGAGTGGCGGCCAAGCTTGATGTATCACCAATAACTGACATCATTGGAGTGAAAGATGCTAACACTTTTATCAGAACGATCTACGCAGGTAATGTTATTGATTTGTGGCACGCTTTAAATTAAACTGGCTGACTAAGAGTATGGATCGAGTTAAGATCTTAGGGAGGGAATCTTTTAGTGATAATATTAATAATCCGTTAGCAATAAATTTGATAATCCAAATTTTTCGAACTATATGCTGAGTATGAGCATATTTAAAATATATTTTGTACTCAAATGACTAGAGTAGTTAAGTCACAATCATTTAAGTATTTTTGCAACCAAACTTATATTTTTGGGTTAAGCCAGTATATCATTAAGTATGCATTGTGTTCATCTCTAAATAGTGTAAAGCAAGTCCAATTTCTGTAAAAATGTGTAGTTTCAAAGTTACTCTAGCTTTAAAGATTAATCTTAAAGTGAATCTGTGTCTGTGGTTTCTTTAAAGCCACAGAATATGCATATATTTGTTTCTAGGTCATGTCTACAAAATTCATTGAGATTGATTAGTTAATAGGAAGTTAATATTCAAATGAGAACCAAACAATGTTTGTATAGTACGCAGCAGAAAGTAATGTACATCAGCGTTTAGAATGACATTTCGGCTTTGTAGAGCGTTGTCTCTGTCACTCATACCCGTATGACGTTTTGTCGGTCTCAACGACACAGACTCTACAAATCTGCTATCTCCTTGTAAAGGTTAATATACATTACTTTCTGCCGCGTACTGTATGTAAAGCGCTAGGTAGGGTATTAGGGTTACTTCTCTTAAGGTGATTAAACATCACATTAGGCAGGCTATATCACCACGTTGGCATACAGATCTATAATTCATTACTCGAACTTGAGGTCATAATTTTAGGCTTATCTATTGTTTACAATATAATAATAATAATTATTGTTGGAATTCTTCTTATTGCTTTTATTAGTTAAAAGTTTCATCATTGATTAAACAAATTAAGATGCATACCACAAGATTTTATTTTAATACATATGCCTTTTTTTAGTAGATAATGCAAATGAAATTACAGTGTAATTGGGGTGGTGCCTGTGTTAAAAAAATATTATTTCTTAGTATTTACTAGCTTATGCTCGCGACTTCGTCCGCGTGGACTACACAAATTTGAAACCCCTATTTCAACCACTTAGGGGTTAAATTTTTAAAAATCCCCTCTTAGAGCCCTCGCCCATGGCGACTTTTTGTAGCGATGCTGTCGCGCGTTTACTAAACACACGCCAGCATCACTACTAACGCGTGTTAGAGAACCAAGCATCAGTGCAACATTTTTTTCTCGTTTGCATCGAGACAGAAGCGCGACAGTATCGCGTTTGCATCGCGACTGAATCTAAGACCGTGGGCGAGGGCACACAGCTAGCGACCGCTTCGCGACTGTATCGATGCGGAAGCGCGACAGCATCGCTACTGTATCGCTACAAAAAGTCGCCGTGGGCGAGGGCTCTTAGCGGTTGCATACGTCATAATAGCTATCTGCATGCCAAATTTCAGCCCGATCCATCCAGTAGTTTGAGCTGTGCGTTGATAGATCAGTCAGTCAGTCAGTCAGTCAGTCACCTTTTTCTTTTATATAATTAGATTAAATAGAAAGTCTTCCGAAATTCATGAAATTTATGTTCACTGCTAGTTTTAAGTTTGCTAACCATTTTAAATTATCAATTTACAGTAGAAACTCGATTATCCGGCCCTCGGTTATACGGATTTGCGATTATCCGGACTACCAACCGAAAATTGTTCGGCCAAGTGCGAGTCAGACTCGCACACCGAGGGTTCCATACTCTGGTATTTTTTCCGCCATTTTGTACGATAAATCAAAAATTATTATTCATAAAAATAAATAAAAATCTGTTTTAGAATGTACAGGCGATGCCCTTTCATATGATAACCCACTTGGTATAGTTATCTTACTTTGAAAATTGAAAATACTATTATAGTGAACTACATAAAATGCACAAAACCCGCTTTTCTTCATACATTAGATTATCCGGATTTTCGATTATCCGGATCCCTAACGACAACAATTAGTCCAGTTAATCGAGTTTCCACTGTAACTAAAAATGACTTGTCTACTTTCATCAAATATTTCTGGTGACGTCATTTAGGTATTTCATACAAGCTCCCTTCCTAAGCAAGCGTTTTGATGTTTGATAAAAAGTTGCTGATTTGACTAGTGGGCACCATCCCTATTATAATTATGTAAATTGTATAATCTTAAGTTTGAGTTTATAATATAGCAAAATCTTGCAGGTAATGCAATTCTCACTTTGGAGGCCAAGGATGGTGTTAAAGTAATCACAGTGAGAGGCACTGCATTTGCTCCTGAGCCCCTAGAAGGGGGGTCAGGTGCTGTGGAGAAGGCCCCAGATGGCAACTATAAGACTGACTTAGTGGAGTGGCTATCACAGGAACTCACAAAGTCCGACCGACCAGAGCTTACTAGTGCTAAGAATATTGTCTCTGGAGGTAAGTTTATTTTCATCAAAAATTGTGTTGTGACGAAAGACGAAATTTGTGATACGTATGTTCTCTCAGTCACTGGCAGCAAGCGAAACCGTGGCCGAGTTGGTCAAGGCATCGGGCGCGAACCCAGAAGATGCAGGTTTGATTCCTGCCAGTTACGCAATTTTTGATATGTATTTTAAATTATTTAGTTTCCTCACAATGTTTTCCTTCACTGTATGCTTATTGGCAAAGGCCTCCTCCAAACTCCAGACTCTTTTCTCTTTGTTGCTTGTCTTGCCCAAGGTCTCCCTGTTACTGTCATAGTCTGTTTCATTTAACCTTATTTATTTTGTAGGTCGCGGCCTTAAGTCTGGCGACAACTTCAAACTGTTGTACGATCTAGCGGACAAGCTGAACGCGGCCGTGGGTGCCTCTCGCGCCGCCGTCGATGCGGGCTTCGTGCCCAACGACCTGCAGATCGGCCAGACCGGCAAGATTGTTGCTCCTGTGAGTATCAGCTCCTTAAGTCGGGCGATAACTTCAAGCTGCTGACAAGCTGTGCCTCTTGTGCGTTTGTGGTACTGTTCCTTAGGTATATGCGCAGTGCGAGTGTTCAGTGTATGGTGACTTAACTGGTACGTCAATCCTACTGTGCTGCGCAGTTGCCTCAGGAACTGTCTCAGTTGAGCAGTAGGTCCTACAGTTATGGATTTGTCCGGCGTCCTTAAAGATTCCTCCTGAATACATGATTGTACAATTTCATCCTTAAATTAGTAGCTACATGTTTTGGATTATATAACAAAATTTTATTTTATAATCATAACAGGTCAAATATAGGTAAGAATTCAAGCAAATAAATTATTAGTATTCTTTATCGCTTATATGTTTTTTCTCTTAGGAGTGTGCAATAAAAAGTTAATCTATCTATCTAAACTAGTCAATTTAAACGACTTCTGTTGTTTCAGGACCTATACATTGCCGTGGGCATCAGTGGCGCCATTCAGCATCTGGCGGGCATGAAAGACTCGAAGACGATCGTCGCCATCAACAAGGATCCTGAAGCGCCCATCTTCCAGGTAATCTTCTTAATCCATACTATATAATATTATAAATGCGAAGGTGTGTCTGTCTGTCTGTATGTATGCTAGCTTTTCACGGCCCATCCGTTCAACCGATATTGACGAAATTTGGTACAGAGGTAGCTTGCATTCCGGGGAAGGACATAGGCTTTTTATTCCGGAAAATCAAAGAGTTCCCACGGAATTTTTGAAAACCTAAATCCACCCGGACGAAGTCGTGGGCATCATCTAGTATAATATATCCTGGTAGATATGACGGACATGATAAATCCCGATTCTTTAGCAAATATCACAAAAATACAGAATAGACAAGCCTCTAAAAATGTGTTTTTTCAGGTATCTGATTGGGGTCTGGTCGCGGATCTATTCAAAGCAGTGCCAGAACTTACTTCTAAGCTGTAATTGTTGTAAATATATTTTAGTTGCACAATTTTAGAAACCTTTTGTATCCCATTTTTATGTCTGTGAATGTGAATGTTACATACATTTGTTTTCTTAACAATGGTATCTATGATAATTATGTGTAAGGTTTTAAAAGTTGTAAATAAATTAATATTTTATCTATCATGTCTTTTATTCTGTAGCTTCTAAACCAGCGTTTATGTAAGTTTATAATAATAATAATAATTTAAAATGGTGAGGTAATTCGACTACTTATAAACTAAGATGTAGTAAACTCTTCTTTAAAAGTACAAATTATCCAATTCGATCCATGGATCCAACCGCCAAGATTATCTACTATCTCTATCATCTTGACAATTTATTTACCAAAATTAGTTTTTGGTAACTTGGAAAATAAACATAAAAACAAAAGAAAAACTATTGTTTTAGAGCCTCAATAGCTCAATCGGTAAAGGAGTGGACTGAAAACCGAAAGGTCGACGGTTCAAAACCCGCCCGTTGCACTATTGTGGTACCTACTCAGCACAAGCCTGACGCTTGGTTGGAGAGGAAAGGGGAATATTAGTCATTTAATATGGCTAATATTATTTTTTAAAAACAAAAATCTTAAAACTTATAATGCTACTCGGCACTAGATGGCGTTCTATGTTTTAAAAATACGTTTTTGCATTTGTAGCTCTTCTATTTCTATTTCTGCTCTATTAAATTCGTGTTCACAGTCAAGAAATATAAAATTCAGTATCCAATTTAGAAACTGTAAAATTCGTTTAGACTACTTATTTAAAAGTTTGCCTACGGTACGTGTACCTATGTACCTTTGTAGGTAGGTACCTACCTTCTTATATTATTTTATGAAAGCTGACAGGTCGGTACTTAGGTATAAAACTAACAAGAGGCAAGAGGCGCAAGACCGTAGTCAATCATACCGGTAATGATATGTACTGGAGCAGAGATGCGGTTTGCGCCCAGAGTCGAGCCTCGTTATCATATTAAGTACTTGCCGCAACGAGCGTGGGTGCTGCGGGGCGGAGTCTCCGCGTTTCCCACCCATTCACCACGCCTGCCGACTCGATCGCGATCGCCGATCGTTCAAACTCATTTCGAATCGGTTTTACTCGTAATAGGTAGGTTTCGGCAAGAAAATAATACCTATCTGTTACAGACAGGGTTCCGAACCCTAATAGGATTACCTAATCCGTTTTTGGCCAGTCTAATTGTCTGTCCTTTAAAAGATTACGGCCAGTCGCACGTTTTGACACTCGCAAATAAATCCAAACGCGACAGGTCGAGATGGCAATCGGGGAGGGAACGCCCCATACACCCTCACAGCCCCCGCGCTAATCCAGTGTGGGCGAACGTGGGTGCGTGGACGGTTTCACGGAAAATTCCGAAAACGTGGGTAAATCCTTCAGCTTCCGCTTCTCCAAATATCTCATATGTACCTAACCTATCTACCTACGGACTAAGAGCCCATGAGGGCCAGACCTTGTTAGGCTTTTTATAAAAGAATAAAGTTTCTATGCGCATTGTCCCCAGGGAGGAACGATCAGCTAAGTGTTAATCTATATTTAAAAGGAAAAGCTGACTGACTGACTGACTGTCTGAAAGACTGACTGACTGATCTATCAACGCACTGCTCAAACTACTGGATGGATCGGGCTGTGGCGTGCATACCTAGGTATAGTTATCATGACGTAGACATCCGCTAAGAAAGGATTTTTGAAAATTCAACCCCTAAAGGGGTAAAATAGGAGTTTGAAATTTGTGTAGTCCACGTGCATAAAGTCGCGGGAATAAGCTCGCTAAGATTTTAAAAGCATTCATAAATTACCTACGTAGGTAGGTAGGTACGTATTAGGAGGTACGTTTTATGTAAGTAAGTAGGTACCTACTAACCTTATGTTTAGTCTATAAACAAACCCTCCGTAAAAATCTAGAATTTAAAAAAAAGTAAGTACCTAATGTCTACTAAATCGCCTACAAATCTACATTCTTACTTAGATCCAAAACTTATAATAATAATAATAATACCTAATAGTTTTTATTTTCAGGCATTACCTACACAAAACTTAGGTGAATTTATTTTAATTATTTATCTATATTAGGTGATTTTTTTATTTTAATTTTATTCATACTTACCTACTACTTAGGTACCTATGTAAGTAGACTAGGTATAGGTACCTACTGTTCACTGTACCTACCTATATAGAATTGTCTTATCTACCTATCCTAGTGAGTATTGTAGTTTTATAAGTTTCAAGCACACAACACAATAACACATTGATAACTCACCCCCTCTTAAGAATCAGAAATTGGCACCAGTTTGGGAGCCACTGGCATTTAGAGGGGATGATAACGCAGCAGTGCACCGTAACGTAACGATCGCTCCCCGTTTAGGGGCATTTTTTGTTATTAATGCTCCACGGTTTAAGGTTTTTTGAGCAATTAATATTACTTATTATGGTTGAATTAAGAACGCTTATACCCCCGCCCCGGGCGTAAACACCTTTCAAGAAAAAAATGACTCCTGATGTCAACATTTTATGGTTGATGAGTGATCTCATTGGTGGTAATTGTAGATAGAGCTTTTTGCCACGCGTAATAATTTTAGGTGCATATAGGTATACCTAGTACCTAACCTGAGTGTCTATAAAGTCTAGTTTTTACTAGTACCTACTTAGGTAATTATTTATTGCTATTTCACCTCTACACTAGAGGTAGGTAAAGTTTTACATAACGAAGGTGATGATTTGTTAGGGACATTTCATGCTTTACCTCGCACTGCAATAATTATTATTAGATAGGCTCAATATAGTAATTTACCTACCTAGTATTTTTATGAATGGAAGAAAGTAGGTAGATACCTATTTAAATAAAAATTGACTCCTGGTCAGGAAAATCGCATAATATAGGTAGGTAGGTAGGCTCTGCCCGAGTTTGATCCCGAGCACAATGGGTAGTTGCGGCTGATGACTCAATAACAAATATTGAACACCACCGGCGATCGTTTAGATGGTTTCCAAGAGAACTTAAAATCCTTGAGGCTTAAAAAACCTTATGCAGTGATGACTGTTGCGTCAATATACCTAAGTAATATAGGTATATACCTACCTACCTCCTAAGTACAATTTTTCAAAAAAATCTTAAATGTACCTACTTAGTATCTTTTTAAAAATACAAGCAGGTAAAACAAGTAGTCCAATCTGAAGTTGTAACATTGTGGTCTGCGTAGGTGAATTTTGAAAAAACGGAACGAAGTTCACCAGGGCAGCTAGTATTTAATATAAATATCTATCTATAATATCTCAAAGGTGTGTGAAGTCTCCCAATCCGCACATGGCCAGCGTGGTAGACTATGGCCAAAACCCTTCTCACTCTGAGAGGAGACCCGTGCTCTGTAGTGAGCCGGCGATGGGTAGATCATGATGATGATCTATAATATTAATAAAATTATCATTGAAATAAAAGAGGTACCAATGTACCTCTACCTATAGTCCGCGACAGGTAGAGACTCGAGATGGCCATCGGGGTATAAGGCGGGAGACGCACTATCCCGCACCGGGTTAGCACAGGGGCTGTGCGGGGCGTTACCTCCCAAATTGCCGTCGCTACAGACACACGACAGAAGTAAAACGAACAAGGAAAGCTTTTCAGAACATTTTTTCTACCTACCTACCTACTTACAGCCAAGAACACAAATCCTGCTGGTATTTGTTTTTGTGCACTGCGCAGTCATACCACGCCTCGTCACTATTATAATGTACTAGCTTATGCCCGCGACTTCCTACGCGTGGATTTAGGTTTTTAAAAATCCCGTGAGAACTCTTTGATTTTCCGGGATCCTTCCCTTTCCAGGTCCTAAACTAAGTATACCCATGCAAAAAATCACGTCGATCCGTTGCTCCGTTGCGACGTGATCGAAGGAAAAACCAACAAACCAACAAACAAACACACTTTCACATTTATAACAGGGGTAGTGATAATATGTTGACCTCGTGCCCGATTTAATTAGGTAGCTGTACCTACCTACTTATTTTGTGATCACGTTATCCTGGTCCTGTGGTCCGCTCTATCTTAAATCACAACGGCTTACCAAAACATCTCTTTATTCTGCTGGTGTTTCCTTTATTAGGTAGGTAAGTAGCTACCTATATGAAAAGTTAACGCTCGTCTGCGGTCTGCAGTCTCACCTGATGGTAATTTATTATTAATTTCAGTAAAAATTGAATTTGTGTAATCAGTAAAAAGTGATGAGTCCAATTTTATGATACGCTTTGATGGCAACTTCGTGAAATTAAAAAAAATCGTTCGAGATTATTTACTGTCACCGAACTAACTGTGCTAGGCCGGTTATTTTCTTTTTAGTTTTTATGTTTTCTATTTACCTGAATTCTCCGAAGTGTAAAAGTTGACAACTCAACAGGTAAAAGCTTTGACCAGAAAAAATGTTCTGAAAAGCTTTCCTTGTTCGTTTTACTTCTGTCGTGTGTCTGTAGCGACGGCAATTTGGGAGGTAACGCCCCGCACAGCCCCTGTGCTAACCCGGTGCGGGATAGTGCGTCTCCCGCCTTATACCCCGATGGCCATCTCGAGTCTCTACCTGTCGCGGACTATAGGTAGAGGTACATTGGTACCTCTTTTATTTCAATGATAATTTTATTAATATTATAGATCATCATCATGATCTACCCATCGCCGGCTCACTACAGAGCACGGGTCTCCTCTCAGAGTGAGAAGGGTTTTGGCCATAGTCTACCACGCTGGCCATGTGCGGATTGGGAGACTTCACACACCTTTGAGATATTATAGATAGATATTTATATTAAATACTAGCTGCCCTGGTGAACTTCGTTCCGTTTTTTCAAAATTCATTTTTTTTTAAATTTTTCTCTCACTAAGAACCATCCTCGTACTTCAAGGAATATTAAAAAAAGAATTAGCGAAATCGGTTCAGCTGTTCTCGAGATTTGCGATCACCAACACATTCAGCGATTCATTTGAATATAAGTATAGAGATTTGTATGTAGACCTTACACCTAAAGGCAAGTAGGTTATAGGTACCTACCTACTTTAAGTCAATTGAAAAACTTTATTCCCGCTATTCCCTAAATCCTTTTCATTCTGAGAGCAGACGCATACCAACTCAGTAGTGGGCTGGCGATGGGTAAATGATGTTGATGATGATCTGTGGGAATCCAGCGAAAAGTATCACGAATTAAAATTAAAAAATTGACAAGAAATAAGTTATAGAGATTATTTTATTGTTCGATATAAAAGAAACACGTAGAACACGTTTTATATAGGTAGGTACTAGGCAGGTATATATTTTCTAGTATTGTATTGTAAGTGAGTAAATCGGTTCTCACGGACACGCGCGACGCGCGACGTTGCCCGCGAGGTAAAAAGTAAGAACCTCAAGACGGTAGCGCGTATTAATCAGCTTTGAATGCTGATCTAGGCGTACAGGTGGTCACAGAGGTGTTTGGATTATAAAACTTCCGAAGCACCATCTACTTTCCCATTCAGAACTTATGCTGTAGTTTCAGAACGGTGAAATACTTACCTACTTACCTACTGGTTACCGGTCTAACCACCAAACAAGATTGTGAAGTTTCTGATCAGCCTTCCTGTGAATTTTTGAAGGTTCAAAAGTGTAATTTACTACCTACTTATTTTGCATAATCCATTTGATTTGATTTGATTTCACCTTGTGTGGTGTGATGGCTAGTGGCACGCACCCGGAAAGGCCTCTGATAGCAAATGCAGACGAGCTGATTGGTTGAGGTACTGATGTAGGTACCACTTATACATACATAATATTATAGTGAGGTTCTTGAAGTTAGTAAGTATGTGAGTGTGTTGTGCAGACGACTGTACATCCAGTAGTACCGCTCGGCTCAACGTCCGTGCGTGACGGATCCACTCAGCATCGAATTCACGGCAAGTCAAATGTTTAATTTGCTCTATAAATCACGCTATTAAAAACATTTCAAGGGTGTCATCGCGATCCGATCTCATTGGAAACGTGACCAACGGCGATCTGTGTGGTCGCGGCAAAGGCCGCTCATTGTACAAAGGCTCACAATAAACTTGTACTTACCTAAGTTTTTGGTTTTTCACTCTGGTACAGTTATAGGAAAGAGTACCTACTTACCTAGTCCGATCTGAATTCTGAACACAAAGCGTATGACTGCGCATTGTACAAAACAAGTGTTTCAGCCGGGCTTGTGTAAAGTCTACGACCTGCGCAAACCGACCTGCGAAAAATAAATAAGTATTTAGCGTTATTTAAAATCCTCGTCTACGGCTCTGGTATTAAAATTTGCGCCTCGACCACAGAATGGGTAGATACATAATATTATACTGCATTAATTGTAATTTTAATAGATTATTGCGGTAAAAAAAAGGTTTCACTACTGACTTCATGCAACAACTGCATTCAGCTACAGAACTTAAGGTTTACAATGCTCTGGAATATCTCATCTCTCTGTTGTTTATATGTCCGTAGTTAGATTGTAGAACAAATTCGTTTTAATGCGGAGAAATTGAATTAGTTGTTTTTATGTTTGAAAAAAGAGCTGGTATAAACAGAGTATTATATAGATCTATTTTGATGATGTCGATTAGATACGCTGTTTTTGGTTCGATGAGTTGTGCGTATTTAAGTAGGTAAGGTATACCTACATATATTTATACCTACCATAAACCTACATACTGTGCCATCTCGATGGTCTGAACAGAGTTCGAAGTCAGAATAGGCATTATTTAGGCTGTTAGTTTATGTAAGAATCTACTTACTCGGTGACGCAGTACGCTTGACCGAAATTGGCAGCGCACGTGCATGGTAACCTGTGTGCTTTTCACTAATTGACATTGTATGCGAAAGGTGGTGGCACGATGATTTGCACCTAAATCAAGCACATGAAAAGGGTTTAGGAAAAGTATTTTTGAGAAAAAAATACTAAGTAGGTAAGTAAATGTGTGTTTGCAAAAATAAATTTAGTGTTAAAATAATTATTACCCACCTAGCCTAAGTACCTATTAGGATAAAAATAAAATTAGGTACTTAGTTATTAATTTTCTAGTTACAGTAGATGCAGCTAATGTTGAGTAATTGAAGTAAGTACTTATTAGACATGAATGAAGGCATTCTCTTTACATTTCCCTACAGACCGGCGATAGACGAAAGGCTCTATAATAATCTCTAGCTACATTATCCATTGCGTACCTAAGTACCTTGCGTGACGCGCGTGTCCGGGAGGAACTCCACTCACATCTAATTGATTTCTAAGGACCATTTATGGGCCAAGAGGTAGATAAGTTAACAATTACCTAGTATCTAGGTATAAGGGATGATTTATGCTAGACCGTGCCGGGCCCGAGCCGTGCCACGTTCGACGTACTATATTAGGAATTTGTATGAGGTCACCTCAGACTACAAAATTGCAATCAGTGTATCGTCTGCGCATCAGACGTGCCTTGGTCGAGGCACGGCTCGGGCCCGGCACGGTCTAGACTCTAGCATAAGTCATCCCTAAGTCTTGATTCTTATATAGGTAGGTATCTATCATACAAAAGTCTTTAGCGTGAGAAAGTTTCCACATATTATTTTAATTAATTGATTGATTTATTGAGAACATTCATATAATTTTTAATGCCTGGAACGAATTTGTTGATATGGAAGTATGGGCACGTACCTACCTACCTATGGGTACTCGACTCTACCAATCGACGTTTTTCTCTTTATATTGTTGTAGATAGGCAGCATATACTTAGTTGTAGGCCTTCTAGGTACCTTTTTTACAGATATAACTAACAAACCCATACCTACTAATATGTGAAAGTGTGTCTGTCTGCTTGCTAACTTTTCATAGACCATCCTTTTAACCGACTTTGACGTCAGATAATTGATTGGATTAGGATAGATAGATAGTTATATAGATACAGGGATAGATTGTATCCCAGGAATGGAGTATGGGATGGCTACTTTTTATCCCGGAAAATCAAGAAGTTCCCGCGGGATTTAAAAAAAACGGGCGTCCTGAGTCAGCTAGTATTAAAGTTGAAAGTGTGTGTGTGTGTGTGTGCGCGTGTGTGTGTGCGTGTGCGTTTGTGTGTATATTTGTTACTCTTTCACACAAAAACTACTGGTGGATTTGGCTGAAATTTGGAATGAAAATACATATTGGATTAGCACATAGAACGCGGACGAAGTTGCGGGAATCATCTAGATATAAAATAATACCTATTGTAATGAATGTCTATGGACGAAATCCCTAATACTGCGTAGCTTGCATGTCGTCCGGCCCGGCCGGGAGGAACTCGGCTCAAATTGAATTAAATTAAATTGATTTATCGAGGACCGTCCTCCGCCCTCCGACACCACGCTTCGTTCCGTCTTACTAATTAGTAATTAATGCTATTACACTCTGAAACTAAGTGGAAAAATTCGATTAGGTACTTATCTTTTTTTTTTTAAAGAATATTAGCCATGTTAAATGGCTAATATTCCCCTTTCCTCTCCAACTAAGCGTCAAGCTTGTGCTAGGAGTAGGTACGACACTAGTGCAACGAGCGGGGTTTACCCGTTGAGCTATTGAGGCTCTACAGCACAATTTTGTATCACTAATTCACTATACCATGCGACCCTTTTAGAGTCGTATTTTTGAAAAATTTACTATAGGCAAACGCTTGACCACAATCACACCTAAAGGAAAGTGATGCTGAGGCCTAAGATGGGACGCGTTTACCTACCTAGAAGAGTTTGACTGTAACAAACAGTGGTTTTAAATAGGTAGATAAACTAGGCTCAAGGGTTTAAACGCTGAGATAAACTAGGCTTTGATCAAGCCTAATTTACATGAGCTTAGCACTTGTAGATTAGAAATTGAGACTTTATAAAATAAATCGAATAGTGAGAAACTTTCCTGCGAACGTTCCATAAAATTTTCATAGATGTCTCTGCATATACCTAGGAAAGATAAAAATACCTACTATCTATACTTAGGCAGTTATTAAAATGACATGAAGAGTGAGGGTTGACTGACGCGCACTGCAGTTTTCCGTTCATGTTTTCCCCCCAAAATCCGTTAACTACTTATAATAATATAGAACTACGTAGAAGTGGTGCACTGCGGAATTAATACCTACCGTGCCATACTTATACCTACTTACGCTTATTACTTTTTATCTCGGAATATCAAAAACCTACAGGATTTTTAAAAATCCAAATTAACACAGACGAGCAGACGAGCGAGCGACGCAGAAGTCACCAGCTAGTAAATAATATACCTACCTATACCTAAAACCAATTTTCATTATCATCATCATCACCATTGTCAATCTTATAGACCACCAGGTGAGATCACGGGTTCACTTGTATTAAAAATACATACCTACCTACTTATAGTACAGTATACAGACTAGTTTGTGTATCAAATCTCAATGATGGATGCTTAACAAGCGGCTTCAACTAAAAGGTAAATTAACCTAAATTTAATGTGGCTACTATACGAGCATACAAAAAATCCTATTATTAGGCGGTTGAATGCACCCAAACATTAAACAAAGACGGGCCGGTGTCCATATAAACGCAAGCGCCCGAGCTGGGCTAGCAATAATTACCGTATATTATAAAGGGTGAAATAAAGAGCATTCCAAACAAGCGGATCTGAGCTATGTATCTACGAGGCATTCGGTAGTTCATGTCACAGGTCATGTCTGAACTCATCAATCGTGACTACATTTAATTTTGGAATAGAACACACGCGGCAATTCGAAGGCGGCCCGGGCGGCGCTGCGGCCGGGACTGCGCGTGAATAGACCCCATGCGTAGGGTTGCCCTCTGTAAAATCTATAAAATAGGACAATGAGCTCGAAAACCCCAGATTTTAAGCGTAGCACCCGAACATAATATTATATCAGCTATCTATTATTTTTCACCTCACAAATTAAATTAAATAACTAGGTATAAATAATTGTTATTAGTTAATTATGATAAAGAAAAATAGGTACCTTAAACTTTGATAACAATATCATTTAGAAATTCAACAGTCGTTTTCTCTTACCTATGATTGAATAACTAATAATTGAAACAATTTTCTCAGATAGATGCAAAAAAGCTCTACAATGTTGGATAGGTACTGCAACATGAAAATATCAATCTACCAATAGTCTCAGAACAGTTCTATGTGAATTTTCATCGTTACAGATTTTTATAGGTAAGTATATATACATAAAGTAAGTATGTAAGTAAAAAAATTGACTGAAGAATCTTCGGAAATTAATTTTTAATTTTAAAATGTTTGAAAGTTAAAACTGTAAAGCTATACAAACCGCAGATTTGTCACTTTTTTACCATCATGGCATTGAAACCTGAACAAAACCCCACAAAGCCCTGTCCGTACGCTCTCTGGACGCCCTCTAACCTAGGAACAATCCAGGGAAACCGGACGGATGGCAACCCTACAGGCTACACGTACGAAACAAATGCGCTAGCGTGCACAATGAGCGCCGCGCGAATGGAAAACGAAGCGGATACTCCATTGTGGATCCACAAAAGAAAGGCAATCATTCGACATGAATAAATATCTTTGAATAATGGTGCCCCGCTTCCTATAATAAAATGTTTTATGTATTGGAATTATTCGTGTATAAATCGCTTTACACATTCGTGTGGCCGCCTAAATGTTTTGTACTTCTTCCGCAATTTGTTAACATTAAGTGCGATTGATTTATGGCGTGCCTGTACTTATGTAGGTATTTTTTTTGTGAATTCTTTACCCATAGGTATTATCATACTTTAGAAAGTGTTTATAAATTATTATCGAATAATTTAGAACTATCGATGATGGCGTTTTGTTAGTTAATTAATTTAATAAGCTAATAAGGTGGTACCTTTAGTATTAGGTAGGTTATTCTTAGGTTCAAATTCTGTTCTATTATAAGTACCTAGTGACAGAATATAAATGAACTCTGCACATTTTGTTTTCTAGATGCTGTCCGCAACTTTGTCCGCTTGTAGTGTAGGTACAGTACGCGCCAGAAAGTAATGTACATCGGCCTTTAGAACATTCCGGCTGTTTCTGTCACTCATATCCTATTTGACGTTTTGTCGGTCTCAACGACAGGGACAACGCTTTACTTTGCCATCTCCTAAAGGTCGATATACATTATTTTCGGCCGCGTACTTTACCTCCTGTATAGGTGCTTAGGTTTCTTATCTTGTTGGAATTCTTTGATTTTTCGGGATAAAAATATCGCCCATGTCCGAGGACTCCAGGGTGCAAGCCTATCTCTACTTTACCAAAATTAGTACTTTTCGCCAAAATCGTAAAATGTAACAGTTAGACGACACACTTTCGCAGTTATAATAAAATTAGTTAGTCATCACAAATCAATATCCTGCTGTAAAACTTATTTAAAGTTCGAAATAAGTTAACTTTGTTTTTGTTATTGTCACTACATAATTTCGAGGAACCAAAAGTTACTGTTACAAACAAAACTAGTAATACGACTCAATTGGGGTTATTACAGGCTAATTCGAATGTTTGGTTCCTCGCGTGAAATTGGAGCAAGCTAGTAGTTAGAGGCGCCTTGTAATTTGTGAACCGCCGAACCGCGTGCTTCTTAGAACTAACTATTCGTTCTGAACGCATTTGTTTATACACAAAATAACAGATTATAAGATGCTGCGGATAGACCATAGACTTAAGAATACACGTCTGTTAGTCATAGCAAAATATACCTAGTCAATTTATTTCAACGATATAATAATATAAAGAATAAGATTGACTATTTTTGCAGCAGATGCGTATCGATATCACTATCCCGACAGGTAGGTACTTCGTCTGCGTGGATTTCGGTCTTTTTAAAAATCCCGTGGAAGTTGAAACGGGACAAAAGTAGCATAATATTATGTCCGTCGCATACAAGCTGTCTCTGTGCAAAAGAGCCGTGCAAAGGTAGCATATCTCAAAGGCTTTTGATTGGGTCTGGTTCGACAGTCTTCTCAGTAAAGCTAGCCCGTTCGCGTACCTCGGAATAGCTAAAACCTACCCGCTGGTTTTTGCAACTGGATATCTGATTTCCAGAGTGAGAGATCATTTCGGGTAGTAGTTGACGCCTGCTCATGTGATCTAATGGCTGTCAATGCCGGTGTTCCTCAGGGGGCTGTTACGCCTATGACAGGAGAGCTAACTTCTGCAAAGTTTTATTGCTAGTGCTGGACTTATCACTATGTATAGTCCGCGACAGATCGAGATGGCAATCGGGGTATGAGGGGGGGGGGACGTCCCGCACACCCGCACGTTACCCGCGCTCTCCCGCACCGGTATAGCGGGGGGGGGGGGGGTGTGCGGATGTGTGGGGCGTTCCCTCCCCGATTGAAATTTCGAACTGTTGCGTACTATAAAGATTAAGCTTTCTGAGAATAAAACGTCAAACGCAACTTTCAAATGTTAAAGTGCACGTATAAGATCTGTTTTGTTAGTTTTCGTAGGTCGATAGTAGGTAATCCTCTAATCTGGATTTTTATCTCCGACAGCAAGCCGCCGTTTCCATCGCGGTAATTACAGAGTTTAGAGGCTACAGTGAATTATTACACCCGCCGCGGTATAATCAACGCAATAATTGTTGTTCTACGTCTTGTGTTTGTGGTCACTCGGTCTGACCTGGATAAATTGAATTTCGAACGGTTAGGGAATAACGGTTTGTTTTTGCTGCTTTTTTTAACCGATTACTTACTTATCTATTTGAACTGTAACGGGTCTGTAATAAAATTATTACTTTTTATTACATTATGGCCTACCATTTTAAAAATTGGTAGGTACGTAGGCATTTATTATGTGACATGTACCTAATTTGTTCGAAAATAAAATATCGTGGCAACAGTCAACACGATTTTTAGCTATTTGGTTTACAGTGTCTGAGTCGAAAGGCCGCGACCCACCGAGGAGGCATAAACCTTGATAAGCCTCTTAGTGAAATCCTAAATATGAGTAAATAACCTAGTACTTAAATGACAGCAGGTTTGGAGTTGGAGGCCACCATAACAAATGATGAGTGAAAAGTCTTCACACTCGTTTCTTTTATCAATCTTTGTTAACAAAACTACAATTAATAAAATCAAATTTTTATAATAGTAAATATTGTAACTAACTTAAGAATCTAAATAGTGGTTGGTACTGGTTCTGATCAAAACTAAATTTTAAAGTATTCGGCATCCTTTTCTTACTAATGTTATATGAAAAGGACAGACACAGTTTGACAGTTTTAAATTTAATTTAGAGCTGTCAAAACTCGTGACGAGCGAGTCTATTGTTTAAAGTATGGTGCTGGTGCACTAAAATTTAGAGTCTGTAAATGTACCTAATGTTCCGTCCTTTTTAGCAATATTAAAAAGAAAAAGATGTAGACACTCTAAAAGTCTAGAGAAAGACTACAGAATCGGCACCAGAACTGTCAAAGTGTCTGTCCTTTTCATATTATAGTATTAGTTAGCAAAGGATGTGAATAGTCTAAAATTTAGTTGTACTCAGAATCAGTACCTACTTACCGTTAGTTGCTTACTCAAATATTTTATTATTTAGCGGCTTGTTTGATGTTTAAAATTGCTTTGTTTTGCGCATCTAGACGGGGATTCCCATTAATTAGAGTAATGTGTTGTTTTAAGTTTATTGACTATTCTTTAATGAAATTAGAATTATCTTGTTGGATCTCTCAATCCGCGTGCACAGAAGCAGAACAAGGTTGATTTAATGCGAAAATTTCCAATGCATAGCTCAGATAATTACATAGATACCTACTACACATTTGTTTAATCATACTTTGCATAATTTTAAACTAGATCCTGTTTAGTACAATTTTGAGAGCGTTCTTACAAGTTGTTATGCGATTAGGTAGGTTTAGTTAGGTACAGGCGACTGGCGAGGCTTTACTTTGCGCGACCGTTGAATGAACCTAGCTTATAGCTAAATGTAGCAAGACTACGATTTTGGGCCAGGAAAAAAGGTGGTGCGACGGCGGGGCGTCTATTCCAAAGCGCAATTAGTGCGTTAATCAACCTTTCATCAGGACAATGATATACCTAGTAGTTGTTCTATACTCTTATTTGTATAGCACTGTCAGGAGTCGATTTGCTTACCTACCTTAGGTATACTATAATGATAATATATTCAACTGAGTAAAAATAATATCTATTATGAAGTTTTATTTACATTGCTTGCTACGTTTGAGAATCATTTAAAAAGGAACCTTTTAAGTATTTTTGACACCGTTTTCCTTTTTCCCACTAACCCATTACTAAAGCAAACTAAACCTTTAAAATCAAAACAACAGAACTACAGTACCCGTAGTATAAGATTTTACGTCTCACCAAACGTTGCTAGAATTCGAGAGTCGAAACACAACTACATCAAAGTAAAATGGACCTAAAGAGCCTTGAATTGAAGTCAAATATTCAATGCCACTGATTTTAATTTCGCAATGTTTCCGCTTGGAGCGCTGGCTGTAGAAGTGTAGACAAACTTGTGCTTTAAAACAAGGCCTTTAAGATCCAGTTTACTGTAACGCGGAAGTATTTCGACTCTCGAATTTGGTTTGGTTTGGTGAGACGTAAAATCTTGTACTACGGGTACTGGGCAATTTATTTTCATAGGGCGGCCGCCCTCGCAAATTCATTACTAGCTCAAGCTGGCGCTTCCGTTTCCGACAACCCTCACTCGACCCATGTTTATATTACAGCATGAAGAAATTTTTTCTATAACATACATACATTGCTAGTTATTCCTCTGAAAATGTGTTCAATATAGGACTTAATTACGCAATGTATACTGATCCCGGAAAATTCATCGGGTTTCTAGGCAGCTGCCACCCTGGTGATTGCCACGACCTGACGTGACTTCGTTTGCATAGCGCCTAAAGGAAAACTAACATAAACTTGATGCACTTTGCTCACGATTTTGCGAGCGTTCTTTTGTATTATGGTTTTCTTGGGTTTGATTTGAATCAACTTTGTTAGCACCCGTCGACAATGACTTTCTACGTTGTCGTATGATAGGCATGAAAATAAGACCTATTTATGCGTATTTTTACCAATGGTAGGTAGTAGGTAGGTATATTACAGACTAAGGTTTGGTACCTTCTTATTATAAACACGGGTAGCTGTACTCGAAGTGACTGTCTACAGTATGTAATTTAGAAACCTATAAGTAGGTATTACGTAAAACGGTACTTAATTATTTATTATCTATCTAATGTTGTATTAATAATTATGCGGGTTCCATACAGGTTGCAACTTTTATTGTTGAAATCAGTGAAAATCTCGACTGGTTCCGTCATATTTGGGACCATTTTTGGGAGTGAAATTAGCTCTTAATTCGAACATTTCAAAACTAACGAGATAAAAATACTTCTTACTGTTTCCATAATTCGATGATACGTAATTTAATATCGAAATCTGAAGCTATTTAACGCCGCCGCGCCGCAATCTCTATATTATAATGTAACAAAAGGTCTCACAAAAACCTAAGAATAATTCTTAAGAAAATAATAATAAGGTCTATTTTTGTGTATTTTGTTCTGCAGAGAATGAGATGAAACCTGTAAGATAATAGGGCGGCTAGTTGAGCTTACAAATAACAAGCTGTTATGTGATTCGTCACGTATGAGATCAATGTTTTGTACTTCTTGCGTCTTGTTATCTTGTGCACTTGCATGTGTAGGATTATAGGTAAGTACCTACTTAAAGACAGTATTAGGTATCTACTAGGTATTTGTACCGACTAGAGCTAAGTATATCTTTCATAATAATATGTCCAGACTAGGGAAATTTTCATATAATACGCCTTAGTCCCTTACACATTCTGCCCATTTTCTGACTCTAAAAACGGGTCCGTTTAGGGTACAGTGCTATCATTGTAATCTTTCTTAATTAATTAATTTAATTTAATCGTTTTTGTGATAGGGAATATCACAAAAACAATGATGGCACTGTACCTATAACGGACCCGTTTTTAAAGTCACAAAACAGGCAGAATGTGTAAAAGACCAAGAAAAGAGCTTTAAATTTGGAAATAATATATTATCGATACGATATCGCGGCTATTTCCACGACGAAAATTATAAAAGAGCCTAATAGATTGATTGGAATCTGTATTAAATTCCTTAGAGCGTTTATGTAAGCGTCTGAATTTGTTGGGCATACGTCTGAGACTAAACGTGATCGTCGACCGACGCACACACAGGGTTGTTCCAAATATAAGAAACGAGGAACGCTAAAAGATTTTGTCGCCTCAGAGCAATCTCTTGAGAGACGAGTTAGTAGTTGAGTAGACACGCATACGAACTATAAGAAATATCATTTGCTTGTAGATAATCATTAGGTATACTTACAACTTAAACAGAACTTAAGTAGGTATTTTAGGTAGGTACATATTTTTCATTTTTTTTTCATCTATTAATAAATGTGATTCGTTTTAACTTGACTAGATGTTTAAGTGTGCTATGCCAGAAGATTAGGTTAACCCTTCATTCAGCTTCAACTACTGGACCTTCGTTTCGCTACGTAGGTAGGTACCTAGGTTGCCAGCTTGCTTCGCTCGCCACCTCCCCCTTCGCTCCACTTAACTTCGTGACTCACTTCATTCAGGTTCTCTTTTACAAGCTTCTAATTTTGCGCTTTAGAAAAAGGTAGGTAGGTAGGTACCATTATTATTTCACATATTTTAAGAGTAACTAGTAGTAAATTCTCTTGACATATCGAAAGCAGTTTGTAAAAGTTAGATTAAAAAGTTTCCAATTCTATAACTAGATCGATATTCGCCCGCTGTGCAAGTTTTTTTTACAAGAAACGGACTATACACAATCTACGATCTTGCACCGTTTTTGCTCAGCAGCGCCCTGCAACTTGATTGATGTCTATCTATAGTACTCGACAGGTTGAGATAGCAACCGGGATGGTGACGCCCCGCACGCCCGCACAGGCACCGCGCTAACCCGGTGTGGGATAGCGCGGGTGACGTGCAGGTGTGCGTGGCGTCCTCCCGCCTCATATCCCGATTGTCAGCTCGACCTGTCGCACACTATAGATATGTGGCAACCCTATTTGTATGCGGTGCGAATTCGTCACGGGTGCTTATCAAGCGGGCACTCGATAAAGGCGTGTCGATGTTTCATTATGTTACGGAGAAGCTCACAGTAATCATAGCTGTGTGATATCCGAGCACAGTGCTTGGACTCGTTACTTCACGATATTTATCTTCTAAAAAGAAATTTCAATACAATTTTCTATGTACTTAGCTTTAATGTAGCTTTATCGTTTATAGCTATTTAGGCAGCTTCTAAGGCGTACCTATACCTACGTCCTCAAGAAAAAAATTGTTCACAAAACGAATCTTCAAAATCAAAAAGGACTGAAAATAATTCGAATGAAGGAAGACGACCTACACCTAAGCCAAGTTTTACATGAAAATATTATGTAGGTATGTGATGCAATTTTTAAAATTTAAATGGCATAAAAAGCTAGGTAGGTACTTACGGCCGATTACATTGATACCTACTTACTTACCTTAAAAAAATTACTACCATTGTTACATGTAGGTATTCTAATAAAATAATGGTTTTATGATTTATGCCATCTGGAGTGGGTAGATAATGGGTGGGTACAAATAGGTGATTTAAATGTAAGCTTGGTAAATGTGACTATAAAAAAGTTATACCTTGTAAGTAATTAAATTATCTACCTGAGTATCTCCCTTGTTTTTCCTTCAATTGTAAAAAAAAAACATTATGCAAAAATGTGAGCTATTTTATTGTCAGACGAGCTGACATTGGTTCGCTTTTACCAAAATAAGTAATTAATTCTAAGCACCGCGCCGTCCCAGGCAACTTAAAAAAGCTCTCAAGGCGTCCGTCGTTACTTGCATATTTTTTGTTCAAAGTAGAGCGCATTTTCGCGCCCTAAAGTGCCCTAAGGGTGATTTATGATAAAAGTTATAAGCATTTTTAATATCAACGAGCCTTAAGGCCCTTTGCAGATGCCGCCGGAATGATAACCTAATTAACAAACGTTATATATCATTGGGCGAGCGCAAATACGAGATAATATTTATTAACGGTGGAAAAGGCAGAAAAGGTATAGATACTACGTCGAGGGTTCGCCATATATTCGAGCGGGCTTAATTGCTTCTTTCTTGATCTGCAAATCAGTGGAGTTAAATTTCCGTGGTGTAGGGAACAATGATAGGGGTGCCTAGGTATTTATAGCAACGTGGTTTAGTGAAACTGCTCTCTACGTCGATAGATAAGTAATTTTTTTATCTCCAGAGGAACTACCACGATGCCGGCTTTTGAGGTAGGTAAGTAAGTATAGGTATGTTTATTTACTCTTTGAATGGCCCATATCGTCATTTTGAATGACCAACATCACTTTTGTCAGTTTATCTGTGTAATTCAATGTAGGTACCTACCTACCTAAACATAGCGACTGCTAGTGCTTGCAAGTTGCAAGATGAGTATATCTGTTTATTCTGTATTCTGAGATCTAGGAGTGCATTAGGAAAAGTAAAAATAACATTAATTAAAAAATCTAGAAACTCCCGGAAAGGAAATAATGCTATAAGTAGGTAGGTATATCGACTTTTTCTGGAAAGCTTTAGGTACCTAATTAATATTAATTAACAGCAATCAAATCCTTTTTTCAGTTTATCTGTGTAACTCTCAATGTACCTAACGACTGCTAGTGGAATGAACCATTTGCTATTTTAATTATTGAATGAACAAATCTTAATAACTTCCCACATTCATTTAGGTTAATAATGATTACATTCGTTAATTAATGAAAAGACAATAATTGCACACATACATAACTAGGAACTTAATCTTGGATGATATAAGTTAAATTTTGCCGGAAACATTTGTTGTTCTATTCTAGAGAATAGCTTTCTCACGCATGATGATATAAACTTTCAACATAATAAGTATGTTGATACAATAATGAGCACTGAAGAGTTATCTACCTACTTACAATACCTCTCTACAATCATTTATTTCGGTGATTTAAAAATAATATCTTGTCGATTGTACCTATTATTGCTAATAATACCTAATAGGTAGGTATCCTAGGTCCTTAATATTGAAATGTCTAAATAAATCTTGTTGAGTAGATATTATGGTAGTAAGTATTAGGTACAGGGGTAGGTACTTGTGAGTAGGAATAATAATATAAGGTAAGAGGTTTAAAAAACCCTGAACCTGAAGTAGTTATATACCTAGTATGTATATACACCATAGTTTAGGTCGATTAAGTAAGTATACCTAGGTATAACAACCCGTTAAGTATTGTAATTGAACGGTATTTCAGGTAGGTAGGTAAGTATGTACCTATATTAAAAATTGTGATAGGAACTAACGACTAGATAGGCACCTATCTATTTATCTAACGAAAACATGGCATGCCGCATGGCCATGGCTCATGAAACTGTGTGGGTGGATAAGTCAGTTGGTAACATAGATTTGTCGTTTTTTTTGAGAAATAGGAAAAGATCTGCACCTTCCTTACAATCCAGTTGAGATAAATGACATCGAAGCAATTGTTGAGAAATAAATTAAATTCGACATTTTCCAAGAAATCCGTGAAATAGGTAAGTATACCTAGCAAAGAAAAATGAATTACGAAAACGATGTAGTTTTTATTAAAGTTAAACACCATTGTGTAGTTTACGATTTCTTCCAACCAACGGTTTAGATAAAAAGTCTATTTCGTCGCTTGCTGTATTTTTTTAAAATGTTTTGTACAATTATTGATGGTTTTGTTGTAGAATGGTGCCAATTTAGTATTTGCTTCGATTTTAAATTGAGTTTCGGTAAGTTTTTACGAAATAAAATACATATTACCGTAGGCTATACCTAAATAAGGTACCTATAGGTACTTGCACCCAGTAATGACCACCTTTATCCTAATTAGTAGGTAAATTTATCGACCTATAAAATTGAAGCCAGGGTACTTAAGAGTAAAATTTTGTGATGATCCTATAGGTAGGTAGATAGGTACTTACATGGTGGAAAAAGTAATCCGCTTTCTTTATTAACTGTTTAATAATAGTGTTGCAATTTAAAAAAAGGGTTGTGTTTGCCAAATTAGGCACCCAGGTTCCTAATAAGGACCACAATAAAATTCCTTGAATTTTTAATTATTACTTTTCATGTAAAGTAGTTACTTATTATATAATGACTAAGTAATATCACATTGTATGCAAATATTTACGAATAGTGCAGAAACTTAGATGTGTGCCTTATTAAGTGTACCTACCAGGCTGAAAATTAGGCATAAAACTAATTTTGTTTCAGTGATTGACATTTTTTTATTTTTTTAGTAAATAATAACTCTTACTTTACTATTGTTATATCTTATTTTATTTTATCGTTATATTTATCTACGTACAGTATTTTAGGGTAAATGAATCTTATTTTACTATTCAATACAACGGTGGATCTTATTAGCAATATTTAAATTACTAGGTAATAGTTACGTAGATTTTTATTACTAAATTAGATACTCAGACCTAAACCACACACGGCAAACTGTAACATCAGTACCCTTATTGTTATTATAAATGCGAAAGTGTGTTTGTTTGTTGGTTTGTTGGTTTGTCCTTCAATCACGTCGCAACGGGGCAACGGATTGACGTGATTTTGCATGGGTATAGATAAAGACCTGGAGGCCATAGGCTACTTTTTATCCCGGAAAATCAAAGAATTCCCACTGGATTTTTAAAAAACCTAATTCCACGAGAACGAAGTCGCGGACGTCAGCTAGTATTATAATATTTTAAGAATATAACGTTGTGGAGAAATCGTGTATTATTAAAATCCTTGTCGGACTTGTGTTTTAGGCCAGTGCCCTGTTTATCAAACGTTACAAGTCTTGTATTACAAGCGTTTCTCTTGTAAATTTGTGCATTTTTACAAGAATGCGTTTATCAAAACTACACTTGTAAACTACAAGCTACAAGTAATATCACATGTAATACAAGTGTTTTTCACACTTGTATTTGTGGTTTTGTTCATCAAAAATGCCTTTGTAGCTTGTAGCTTGTAACTTGTAACGAAAAAGTTGGAGAGCCTCCGTTGACTCTTAATTTATTTTACAAGTTGTATGCAAGTATGATAGAATAATTAAATTATCTAGTACCTAGTAGAAATAGGTAAAATAACTATAAAATAATTCAAAGGTGTAATTTTATTAAACTTATCTGTTGCTTTTTTTAAATTTGACCAAAACGTGTCTCATATACATACGAGTATGCTGGCATAATCTTTTTCGGCAGATACAAGTCCAAGCGATTGACATAGCAATAGTATCTCTTTCCACTCTGCTATTTTTTGGTCTTTAGATAATTTATCAGTAAATGGGCCAAATAAAATATCTTTTTTGTCACGAATTATTTAATTGAAGAATAATTGTTACTTTCGCATCAGATTTCGCCATTTTTTGCGGTGTAATTCGAATAGCGAAATTTTTTAAAGTCTAGGTATCTATTTTTCAAACAAAAAGTTTAAATTAAAAATAATGTATTATTTTAAATTTAAACTTTTTGTTTGTTTAGGTACTTCCTGTTGGTGTACCGACATAGAATAAATCAAAGTAGGTAGGTTAATAAAATAAGAAGCAATAGGTTTTACAAATAGGTTTTTTAACACAAAATTAAATTATATGAAAAAAAGTTTTATTTTTAACAATAACTTGACTAGTTATGGTACCGTAATTGCTGTTTTATCGACATTTATTACGGTTAAAAAATTATTTTGCAATTTAGCAAAAATAAAGTGTGTATAAATTAAAAATATACAGTATAAGTTCTACAAGTCTTGTAAAATCCTACAAGTCTTGTGAAATTATTTGATAAACATAATTTACAAGAGTTTGTAAAAAGTTCTTGTAACTTGTAACTTGTGAGCTTGTAGACTTGTAATGTTTGATAAACAGGGCACAGGTCTCCAAATAAGGACCGGCTCTTATTACGAACCCATATCGTGGTCCTTATTACGATAACGACATCGTGGCAAAGAATCACGTTTTGTAGCAAAAATCGTAAGTAAAACAATAATATAGTTCCCTCTGCGTTCTATTTTTTTGCGTTAAGACTGCATGGCCCCATTATGATCTACTTAGAAGGGAAAATTCTGGTCGAATTTAGTTGAATATTAAAATTAACTGAACCGAAGTTCTCATTGGTTGGTATTTAAGCAGGTAGGTAGGTAGATACCTATAGCAAGCATTGCATTTAATTAATAACGGCGAGACTTAATATTATTCATTCGTCGTTGAATTGGTGTATAATTCAAATCTCTTTTTCTGTATCATCGTAATTTACATACGCTAAATAAAAAGCGGTGTCATCACAAAAGATGTTTGGAGGCAATATAAACATAATATCAATTTAAATTCCTTGTTAGTGAAGCGAAAGCCGACATCATACCTGAAATTGGGCTCCCGTCATTGGCCGGAGGGTGTACCAATCGCAGGCTAGAAGAGCGGAGCCCCGCTCGAAGCCCCCGGCCGGGCGGGTGGGCCGACCGGCCAGACAGGCTGGCTGCCGACCTCTCCGCGCCTCAGTTCTTTTTCACACCTCGTATTGAAGTGACGTGATCAGGCTCTGTGTAGTTCCTCAACTTTAAGTCTTGTCTGTTGTTCGGTCGTTGGTGCGAGTGACGATGCCGCGACCGTCGCGCGAGTCTTACGGCGACCAGAAGCCGCCATACTCGTACATATCGCTAACTGCCATGGCGATCTGGAGTTCGCCGGAGCGGATGCTGCCCCTGTCGGAAATATACCGGTTTATAATGGACCGGTTCCCGTATTACCGCCGCAACACTCAACGCTGGCAGAACTCCCTGAGACACAACCTTTCTTTTAACGATTGCTTCGTGAAAGTGCCCCGACGGCCGGACCGGCCCGGAAAAGGCGCCTACTGGACTCTACATCCGCAAGCTTTCGACATGTTCGAAAACGGTTCCCTGCTTCGCCGCCGCAAGAGATTCAAATTGCAGAAAGGAGAAAAAGATAATTTGAATGCGGAACTAGCAGCTCTCGCGAGCTTTAACAGAGCTTTCTTAGCGCGGCAGGCGGGAGCACCTCCGCCGCCGCCTTTGCCCACCGCGAGCTTGTACACGCCGCCCATGTGCCCTCAGTTGAGTCCAGAACCGGCTGAATTACCTGAAGTTGCGTCGATCACTATGCTGCCGCGGGAAAGACCGAGACGAGCGTTTACGATCGATGCACTACTAGAGCCGGAGCCGCCTCGGATGTCGCCTTCGCCGCCGCATTCCTTGCTAAGCATGCAAGCAGTGCAAGCTATGCCGCGGATAGAGTTCTCAATGCCGTCGCCGTACGTGTTGGCTGCGCAGCGGTACCAGGCCGAGCTGCTGCAGGCGGTGCACGCGCTGCGCCCCTGCTACCTGCCGCCGCCGCCGCTGCCGGTCGCGTGACATCATCCCTCTCTCGCAAACTGCTCCAATATTTCGTGCAATGCTAGGTTGTAAGTACAGAATACATTTTATACGACTTAATTCAGCCTCAAGTCTCATAACATCTCGTTTAATAACATTCATTATACCTACTGATTGAAATGAAACAGTCATTAGTTTTATTTAAGGAGTGTTGTATTATTAATAAATATAAGTATAGAAAGGTACATAATATATAAAATGTGGACGGTTGGCAAAGAATTCGCAAAAAAAAGCTTTTGCGATGTAAATAAATAAAAGCGCAGACGCGGCGGGAGGCCTAAATCGCTCGCACCGAGCAAGATCATTGTTACTGCCAGGACATTGTTAATATAAATTTTATTAGGTAGTGATCTCACTTGTAGATATTTATAAATACTTAGGTAGTGAATATTTAATAACATTATTTATTAAATCCAAAATATAAACTTTAAATAGCTACTCACGGTTAATAATGTCATTTTAAGATACGGCATGTAAATAATGTTTTTCATTTAAGTACTTAAATGTTTGTTGTAAATGTTGCATGAAAATCCTCTGAAATAAGAATTGTTATTTATTTTCCCTTTATTGTTATTGGAATAGATCATAATAGCTATCCATTATTGTAAATATTGTTTTCATTGTTATAATTATTCTAGTAGGTAAGTAGGTAGGTAGATAGTTATCTATCTACTTATTAAATGAAATACATACCTAATTCTAATTAAGATTTTTGTTTTATTGTGTAATTGTTGTTCCAAAATACAAATGTAGGTATACCATAACACCATCACACATATAATACATGTACTTAGGTCAAATTATTTACACACTTCTAAAGTTCGTTCAAGTCCTACATATAATTATATCTACCTAAGTACAATAGAAATAATGCTTAAAAGGTACAGAGAAAAACCTCTTACACACTTACCTATCCTATAAAGATGAGAAATTAGGTACATAGGGATGTAGGTAACTAAAACAAAAATACTTAATAAAAATACATTTAAGCTTTTAAATAGCCGTAAGCATAAGCTAGAATAAGTAATTATTAAGAAGCTTTCAAAATATAACATAAGCTGGTATCTTCATCATTATCAGGTATCTACTTAAAGGACAAAGTAAGATTGCATATGATCAGTTTTTACCAAAATGATCTTTTTAGGAGAAGAAAGAAAAAGGTTTTTCTTTATTTATAAAAACACCTAACCTGCCATACCATCTTTTGATCTTTGCATACCAACTATGAGTGTATATCCTATGTTAAAAAATTAGGTAATTATTTTAACCCGATAGGTAGATAGGTAACTACCTATACCTATTATTAGCCTGTATGTTTGACACAGATTTTAGTAGGTATTACACATATATACCTAACAACAGTCGTGTAAGACACTGTTTTATAGTTTTATGGAAACACTTTATCATATCAATTTTGATCGCAACTTTTGGTTCAAAGCTTTACGTAATACCGGATGGTATAAGTCAACCTAATCGAGTTACCACGCTTTTTTATTTAAATTGTCGGACATTTCCAATATGGCCGGTCCATCGTGGGGGGCGTCGGATAAAGGGCACATTTTGTATAGTAAAAAAGTCGTCGCGGAGGTGGTCTTTTTCACGGTCTAACGTACTGTAACGACCGCATTTGTAGACTAATAGATCGTGATATTGCATCCACTTGAACAGTTGCTGAGTCATTGATCCTTTGGCTAAATACGAGTACGTAAAAAGACGCTGTTTCTTTTAATTTTACAAAACTTTTTGTATTTATTTTTACTACACTTACTACTCTCTTGAGTAAACGTTCATGCTTGTCTCTTAGCCCAATAGTTACAAGTGCTTTCTTTTTCTCGGTACCTAAGTAGAAAACTTTATAAAATTGGAGATCTGCTATTTTCCATTTTTGTGTTCCACAGTCTCCACTTCTTATACACACACACCTATTTCGATATATATATATTACTTAACTAGATGATCTCCGTGGCTTCGTTTGCACGAAAAATCTCGTTGAAGCTTTTTGATTTTCCGGTATAAAAAGTAACCAACGCCTGTTTTTCGAATGCAAGCTATCGCTGTACCAAATTTCATCCAAGTCGGTTAAACGGATGATCCGTGAAAAAGTAACAAACAGAAAGACAGATGGACACACAGCAGACAGACAGACACAGTTTCGTATTTATAAAATTTGTATCAAGTAGATACATACAACTCATGCACAACGGGTTGCAAAGCTGAAGTTGCAATGGGCAAGGCACATAGTTCGAACAACCGATAGACGTTAGGACCCCAAGGTTCTAGAATAGCGGCCTCGCACCGGAAAGCGCAGCGTTGGAAGACCCCCTACTAGGTGGACAGACAACATCAAACGAGTTACAGGGAGCCTCTGGATTCATGGGGCCCAAGACCGTGGTATGTGCCTATGTGTGAGTCCCTACAAGGGACCTATGTCCGTAGTGGACGTCTAACGGTTGATAATGATGATGATGATATCATGTACCTACCCAAAAGTTGGTAGACCTAAGACTTCCAACTCCTTTGAGTAATACGATTTAGGTATAAAATAGTTTTATTCAATTCGTCAAATTTCGTAATATCGTCGTATTACTTTTCATATTTTCGGACTATCCTGCGTGCAAAGTGTGGACTCTACATTGGAGAATTAATTTTGATATAGGTAAACGTTTTAATTAAATATAACAGATTTTATTACTAAATTATAAAAGACAGAAATACCTATTGCAGTAATAAAAACTATACCCAAGGTTCAACCTTACATAATAACTATTATCTTTATGCTAATAAAAACTATTAATGTTTGTAAAAAGCAATTTAGTTATCTTTTATTATTAGGTATTCGGCATTAATAAATATGAAGCTTAAGCTGGTCTTTGGTTGTAAACCTTAAGTACTTAGTTAAAATTAGTTACGGAATTTCATTTGAGACCAAATATTAAAAAAAGAAAATGAAGGTAGGTAAATCAGGCATCAGCCTGCAAGTTTGATTAGCATGTCCTACATAAAGATTTAATTAAAAATCGGTCAAGCGCGAGTGAGACTCACACACCCAGGGTTCCGTACCATCGTACAAGATTTTTTTTTCATGTCGGCCATTTTGAAATTTTCATTATTTTGTTGTTATAGCAGCTATAGAAATACACATTCTATAAAAAATTTAACTCTATATATTACGGTTCGCAAGGTAACTACAACCCGTTGACAGACAGACGGACTGACGGACGGACAGCGAAGGCTTAGTACGTAATAGGTTCCCGTTGGCACTTCGGGCACAGAACCCTAAAGATGGTCTTATCTGTATTTTATTATACTTACATTTAATTTAAATTTCATTTTATTACTCGTGCTTTGGTATGATTACCTATACCAATTTTAACTGTAAGAATAATTAAGTAAATAAAGCTGAGGTTGAGATATTACCGGACGGATGGACAGCGGAGGTTTAGTAAAATAATAGGGCACCCACTCCAGGGTATGAAACGCTAAAAACCAGCCAAGTGCAAGTCAGACTCGCGTACCGAGGGTTCCGTACTACAGTGTTATTTTTTCAACATTTTGCACGATAAATCAAAAACTATTGTGCATAAAATATATAAAAATCTGTTTTAGAATGTATGTGCTGGTAAAAAGTCCTTTCACATGATTCACTTGGTAAAGTAATCTTACCTTAAAATTGAAAATGCTTATTATTTTTCATTAACACATTTAATTTTTTTTTTGTAATGTAACCATACAATTGGTTGGATGGTTTTCGGATTTTTCCCCTTACTGCTACAGTGACAGACAGACAACGAAGTGATCCTATAAGGGTTCTTTTTTTCCTTTAGAGGTACGGAACCCTTAAAAGATAAAATAAGGGTAAAAAAATCATTAAAAACAGTAACGCTACATGAATATTTTTATTTCGGTCCCTGCTGACAGGCGTTTTATTAAAAAATGAAATCTATAAATCTGCAACATAGAGCATTAAAAAAATATTAATATTAATAATCACTATTTTAAAACTATGAAGTATTTAATCAGCTTTAAGTAACTATTAAAGTGAGTATCGGGACAATCCCAGAAAAATCAGAATTTATGGTAGGCCTGCATAATTTTATAATGCTCTTGTTTGTACGTTATTTCGCTGGGCTTGTTTAGGCTGTCGGAAATTACTAAACCAGAGCAAATTGAGGATATGTGTAATTATTGTCAGGTAATTTTACCCGCGTAAATTAGAAAATGTGCGGGTACGGCATAACGCGGTAACTATTATCCGGAGATAAACTTATAGGCTTATTTGCTAACTGTAAGTAACTCCGTGGGTTAGTGGTCAAGTGCCTACGCATGTAATTTGATTAATTCTCGGACGTCGTTACTAGAAGGTCTAAAGGGAGTGAGCCAAGTCATTGCCGGCTACTACCACCTATACTATAGCTACTGTGGTACTGTAGGTACCTCTTCCTCTTGTCCTCTATCCCACGCTATGCTGGGTCGGCACAACATGTCCTTCCAGATATGTTGACAACGGCCGCCTGCCTGACGCCAACCCTCCTTGGGAAAGCTTTTGTTTGGTGAATGCATCAGAACCGCCACCATTTGGTTTATCCCTTTAGTCGCCTTTTACGACATCCACGGGAAGATATGGATTCATAAAAACCGGGACCGCACGGTAAATACAAACACCATTAATTATTTTTGATAATCTCACTCCCTTTTTGAGTCGATTTGGTAGTGATAGGCATCTTCACGTTATTAGTGCCGTTTCTCAGGGTCGCCAGTCCAAGCCATTTCCTTATGGCTATAAGTATGGTCAACAGTAGATCGTTAACGTCGTCTTAAGTGTGAGGAATCTACTATCGACGAAACAATTGCAGTATAAATAACACATGTTTACTTGTTGCTAACAAGGGTGTAACAAAGGGTCATAAATGTCGCATTACTAGGCCAAAATAGCGGAATTATTTTAAAGGTTCCACGGATAGTAAATATTGACATTTTATGTGAGGTTATATCGATATTTATTACGAACTGTTGCCATTACAAAAGATTATTTTATATGTGTTGTTGTTACCGCCTTCTTGCATAATATGGTACTTGTCCGAACGCCGACGATTAGCGACAAACGAGTTGAGCTAAAACTAGAATCGAGTTGGTGAGAAATGAGAAATACGAATGTATTGGGACAGTTTTGTGGCTGAGCTACGAGCGAGTGTGAGGGGGCGACGGGCGATTACTCGCGCCGGTCGCTCGGATAGGCGGCCGAGACAAATTATTGTACATTTTAATCCATGCGCAAACTGCGCGAATGTTTTACCGCCAAGAGAGCGTCGCTGAGCGAGTTTTTTCTTTGATAGCTCTTGTCGCTGCGACAAATAGTGGAGGGAGAATCGCGCCGACAACAGTGTGACACGGAATCTTACGTTTACAATTTGACGTTTCTTGGGCGAGAAAATAGTCGACAGCTAGTCGCTTCCTCGACAGCGGTGGGACATGTGCTTAAATATTAGCGGAAAAATCTCGAGAATAACGCCATAACCCTGACACTACATGCTGTCGGATGTTTGTGGGTAGTTTTATGTTATTTTATTCGATGCCATTTATAAATTATCCCTTGACCATAGTTCACGACAGTTAGGGAACTTCTAACAAAACGTCGAGGCATTGACGTCACTGGCAGGCGTCAAATGTTAGTACATTTGACGCACTATAGAGTAGCCCTATCTTTCTTTGATTTCACGTAAGTCGTCACCATAGCTTAATAATTGACATATCGTCGATTCAGGATCAAACCGCGAATTCCCTTACTCTAGTTCACTCTGCCTTGACAGCAGCTGGTCTGGCAGCTTTCCATTAAACCCGTATCCCTATCCTTGTTTTAAGCTGTATCGTACCAGAATGCTAAAATCCTTGGTCTTTCTATCTACTTAGGTACCTACTTATAGTTATCTACTTTCTGGCTAACTATGTAGGTACTATTATTTTTGGTTGGATGACTTACCTAAATACTAAAAGTGTAACAAGCTCCTCTAAATTGAGGGTGAAGGCCTTCTCCAGAGAAGACCATATTACCTATTTTCTTTGCTATTTGAATCCAGTTTATGCCAGAGAACTTTGCCTCTAACCATCTTGGGAATAGCCTACCACTTTTATGTGGCCTACATGATCAGGCCAGGGACGTCAATGTGGAAAAATGTAGTACCTATCATATTTATCTTTAAAATCTATAATCTACACTAATATTATAAAGAGGAAAACTTTGTTTGTTTGTTTGTTTGTTTGTTTGTTTGTTTGTTTGTTTGTTTGTTTGTTTGTACTGAATAGGCTCAAAAACTACTGGACCGATTTTAAAAATTCTTTCACCATTCGAAAGCTACATTATCCACGAGTAACATAGGCTATATTTTATTTTGGAAAAAAATAGGGTTCCGTAAGATATTTGGGTTTTTCGGACACAAGGTGTAAAAAATCAACCAGAAAAGTTACTTATTTTGCGTACGCTGCCTAAACTATAAAAGATAGAACCATAAAATGTTCTAATTAATTGTAGATCTTATAAATATCTACAAAAAAGTCCGCGACACACTATACCCATCTATGTCGAGTGAGGCACAGCAACCATTTTTTTATTTAAAAATCTTGAATTTTTTTTGGACTACATTTAAACGCGTTTATTTTACTCATGCTATTAATCCTTATCAAAATAAATGATTTCATCACTAAGAACAGTTTATGGAGATAATATTTGGTCTTTGAATGATTAAAATTGGACGTTTGGTTTTGAAGTTATGGCGAAATTAAAATATTACGATTTCTGCTGCACGGCCCGTTGTATTATATAAAGAGGTAATGTCGTTAAGTTTGTTTGTAGGGGGTAATCTTTAGAACTACTGAACCGATTTTAAAAATTCTTTCACCAGTAGAAAGCTACATTATTCCTGAGTGACATAGGCTATACGGGATCTTTAAAAACCTAAATCTACGCGGGCGAAGCCGCGGGGATCAGCTAGTGTCAGTATAATACAGTAATACACTTCTGTCTCAATACACAGCATACAAACCAAACAATAAATATTTGTAGAGGCAGATGTTTGTAGAGGATTATTATGGAACCTTAAATAATAATCGGTCTCTTAGCACTTCTGTTGATGTTTTTGCCCGAACACCTTTGAAGGACTATGCAACCTCTAATTTGGAAATTAATATCTAACACATTGTGTATAGGATCAGTCTGTTTTTCTGTGTTTAAAAAAAAAAGCGAAACGTGGTATTATATCGCATTGATATTATAATAAGATGCGGGTAAGAATTATTGTCAATTTTGTTAAACTACAACCCGGCTACGGCTAAGTCATATGAATGTTATGACGTAGGTAGGTACCTACTTTAGGTCTGTAATAAGGCATTGTCGAGCGAGTGGTGTGAAAAAGTATCATTTTAATAAAGTTTTGACAGTAGACAATCTAATCTAATCTAATATAAATCAGCCTGTGCTGTCCCACGTCTGGGCAAAGGCCTCCCTCCGATCCTTCCACCATTTCCTATTTCGTGCCTCTTCAGGCCACGTACCTGTAAAGTTATCTAATTCATCACGCCAACGTCGCCTCGGCCGACCACGCACACAACAGTAGACAAATAACTTAAAAATGTTTAGGTACATGATTATTTGTAATAAAGTATTTCAGTCCTTGTCTTTTTTCATGAGCATAAATCCTATCGTAGACGATCGCATAGGAAACAAAACAGTAGGCCTACAAAAATCGAACCAGGCTCTCGCCGACATCATATTTTAGATAAAGAATAATAAGCTCATTCTTTGTTCTATGAGAAGGATAGACGAAACTAAAGACGAAAAATAATACCCATATCTATATCATATATGCTTTAAATTTAATTCGGATGCGAAATTAATTAATTACTTCTATTATAGTGTAGGCAACACAGAAAACCTGCCATCTGTCACCCGTGAGTGGAGGTGTGACAGTGGTAGCGGCGTCGGACGGACGCAGCGAGAGAAAAAAGATGGACGATATAAAAGTAATTAAGCGAGATATAAGTACTAGGTGATTAATTAAGCTAGATATAAACTAAGTGGATGTTACAAGTGTACCTGAATATAAGACTGTGGACATCGGAACTGCGTTTGATTCATATTAGGGTCATCCCAAGACTAATAAACCCGGATTGGAGGTTAAGTTGTTTATATCAGAAGATTGGATGTGATTCATGCCCAAAAATGCGGGTCTATCCTGGAAGATGTTAAAAGTGCCTGTACAAGACGCATAGCAACATATTTATTAGGTACTTATATCGGAAATTATATGAAGAAACCTACCTGAACGAATAACAAAGTGAATATGAAATATATACAAACTGCAATGGTGCTACACTATTACTTTGGGAGTACTTGAGTAGACCTGTATCGAGTTGGAGGGCTTGTCTCCAACGCAACTACTCAAGAGATTGGTTTGAGGAAAGCACCTTGCACTGTCTGGAACAAGCAGAAGTACGTAGGTCGATGGGTCCAATGCATCCATAGGTTGTATTGAAACGGTGAATCTGTGTACTTACCTTCTTACAGTGGATGTTCATTAAAGCATGGGTGAATATTAAGAGTGCCTAATGTTAGATTACTGCATCAAAATACCTAAGTAGGTATTTGATAAGTTACAATATTACCAATTGATACTTTTAGAACAGAGTAAGTGAAGGCTATAATTATTAATAGTAAGTAGATATCAGCATTATGACTTATTTGAGAGTTCAAAGTAAGGGATTATAGTTTTGTTCTGACCGCTTTAATGGATTAGTATGTAGGGACATACCTAGCCCAAGATTTGATCTATGAAGTTATAAGTAGTATTAGTATTAATTTCAAGACTGGATGCAACGCACCGTAGTACTAACACCTTGTATTTTAAAATCGAAGTAAGGTAATAAGTGATATGAAATACTTTAAACCAAATAGGCACCTACCTATATTAAAGTAGAATCAAGAAAACAATTAGATTATTATGTAGGTAAGTACTTGATACATGAGCTAGTGTAGAAATATAAAAAATAGAGTTTATTTGCTAGAATGTGGTACAATTTGGTCTTAAATCTGTTTTGATCTAACACATTCAACCAATAACTGAGTGTGCAAATTATTACCTATAGTACATTATCATAGCATAATAAAATGTGAAAATTTAGAATGAATATCTACTTAACTTTATCTATCTAGGAAGTAATGTTAACAATATAATTTTATTCAAGTCTTAATTTAAATCATTCAACAATCATTTTAAAAAAAGAAATATGTACATGTGCTTTAGTTAAAAATAGAAATAATAATCTTACAATAACAACGGTCATATCTACATCAATGGGTCAATCAATGGTTTTAGTGCAAAATTTGGGTTATATACAGGGGTCTGATATAATCAAGTAGGTATGTACTTGATACTGGTGTCACTTAAATGAAATATTTCCGAGATTATTCAACTGTTACCATTTTTTTCATGTTTTGACAACTTTTCTGATGATGTCCACGACCCTGTGACCCCGACTTGACGATGAGGTCGACGAATGTGAGATGAACAAGTGGTTTTGGCCTGCATCTGTGGTGGAGAAGTGCAAATAACCTTCAAGTTGTGATTGGAAGCAGTCATGTACCTGCATGGATCGGATAAGAACACAGTAACTCTTGGTGTGAGGCCTGTTGTAATGATACAAAAGAAAAAAAAGCCATCCCGGCCTGCCTCATTATGATGGAGGCTGTAACCTCAAGGTATTGTTATGTAATACAGTAATAAGAAGGTAAGAAACATCTGAATACTACTATGGTTAATTGAGGCAAATCTAGTTTACCTAGTAACTAAAATAAAGTCTTAAAACTTTGAATTGAATAGTCTCAATATGAGTAGTTATTCTTCTTTAATTAAATAATTACATACTTAACTATACACATAGTAATATTTTAGTACAATTTAAGGATAGAATGCCTGAAATATGTGTCAGGTGCATGTGTTTTCATTACCTACCATTTAATGTAAGATTTTTGGATTTGGGTCTATGGTAGGCATGGTATGGTTGTGAGAATGATAGACAGTGATAGGGAGACTAATAGAGTCGATTGCCAGATGCATCCATTGAATACCTATCTACCGACTGAATAGTCTGTATTATGTACTGACAGACATAGATCAACCCGCAGGCCCTGCATAATCAAATATGATTTGAGTTCTCTACTAAGCTACTACTGGACATAAAGAAAAGATTTTGGAAAATTAGACCTGGGGTGGATCAGCTAATAAATAATTAATTGGTCCACTAGATAAAGTAGGTAACATTGAACCTATTTTGAATCTGTAGGTTTACTTATTCGACCAAATTAGAGTTATTAGATTACTTTGAATACCTAGTAAGTATAGGGTATGAAATATCAGGTTTGAATTAATCTAACTATGTACATACCAGAAACAGAAAGACATACAACACTCATGCTCACGAAAGTAGCCATGTGGATGTTGGAATTTTATTTGATTCTTATACCAATAAAATTTATATTAAGTGCTAGTATGTACTTTTGTTCCGTTTGCTCACCCTTGTGGAAATTATAAATTACATTTGCTGCAACCACCATTTAAGGAGAGGTGAGGTTATGAAAGGAAAATGAATTGAATCATTATTATATTAACCTAAAGTGAATTTAACTGATCAGATCAGATGAAAATAAATAAATGGACTTGAATTAAAATATTTATTTATCAGCATAACAGTGGTTCTTTCAAATGTTCTTAGAGTTTTATAATTAAAAAAGGTAAAATTATGTGAGCTATCACATTCATATAAAGTCACTAGTAGCTGACATCCTCTTATACTAATAGATGACATGCATTCGTGATTTTTAGAATTTGGAAAATAAAAATAATAATAAAATAAAAACACGTTTCCACTTCTCATGCTCGTAAGGTTCTATTTTACGCAGGCTATAAGAGGACTAAAGTGCGTTTCATGCTGTTATACACAAGGTATTTAGAGGTAAACAACAGTCTCTCTGAATGACATATGGATGAGAAAGAATTTATGTAATTTCTATGGTGCCAGTGAACTTTTGCACTTGTATTGAGGTTGCGACCTATACCTACCTACAAACTCATTACAGCACCCTCATTTAATCCCTACTCTTTTCGGTCAATCTATAGATATGTACTTATAGTAATATTATATTGTTACATTTCCTCGCAATCGAAGTGAAAATCAGTGTTTATAACTCGGCTCAAGTGGCTTGTTTGGTGCCCTTGTTGTACAATCTGCTTTCATAAATCAAAGCCTTTAGGTACTTACTACCTCGGAAAAACACACACTGAACAACAGGTTAACTACCAAGTACATCATATTTACTGTTGTTATTATTGGATTGGCTTACCAACTTAATAGATGATACTATCTGCTGTAATAATAGAAATTAGAAAGAAATACTAAGTTACGAAGTTCAATTTTTATGTACGAGTAAAGGAAACTTTAAAACATGTGTCTCTAATAACAAAAGAGAGTTACGAAGGTGTTATTAAATGAAGCGGCAATGACTGTGGCAATGTTATGTATAACAGGGTCTGGATTGTTGTATTTCTTTATATAGCCTACTAACACATAATTTTATCATATCGTTGTTTCTCGGGTATAAATAATGCACGAATAATTCGATCTCTGACTTAGGTTTAGATCTGAAATAAGAAATGAAATTGTCAGTATACAGAGAAGTGTAAATCTTAACCTTGCAAGCCCCATCGGATAAATAGTGGAGAAACGGATTCCCTACCTTTACTGCCCAAATTTTGACTAGCTATTTGACTTTGGAAAAAGGAGCTTATGAGATGCATATTTTTACTAAATAAATAAATTATTAATATAATTATTATAAACAAAAGACGGATTTGTCTCTTGTGTGTGTGCCCTTAAATTATATTAAAATTTCAAACGAGTTGCACAATTATTATCACCTGCAGACATTACACGTAGGGCGATTGTCTAAAACCTGCATCAATCATTATTGTTCTGATTGGCTGAATTTGTGCGATTCTTGTTGCAACAATGCATTGTGGCCAATAGTGAGCGAGCATTAACCAATCAGAGATGATTGCGATCGTGACATTGTAGCTGACAAACAACCGCGGTAGAGCCCACGGTGAACTAAAGATGTTTACTACTGTAGATACTCCACAAATAGTTGAGAATATCGATTTGAGTGTTGAGTTCAATAGTCTCGATAACTAGTCTTTCAAATCATTAATCAAATTACTGAAAGCCATAAAGCAAATTAAGAAGAAGATTAATCAAATGAGATATTAAGGGAGCAAACACTTAGCGGGTTTGCCATAAACGTTGACACTATAATATTCATTCTATTGACTGTACACAAATAATCGCTTCTGGTGGCTGTCTTGGGGAAGCTAATAAAAAAAAATGGTGTTTAATATTGTTATGATATAACGTGTCATTGTTATGAATGTGATTATTATTTTTAGACTCTAAACGAACTGACAACCAGTGAATAAGAGAAAAGGATACCGACTTATGTATGGACTTAGTCCTGGTGCGATAAGCGGTGATCCCTGAGAATATTAGAAACGAATACCGACTTATGTATGGACTTACTCCTGGTGCGATAAGCGGTGATTCCTGAGAATATCTGAAAAGAATACCGACTTATGTATGGACTTATTCCTAGTGTGATAAGCGGTGATTCTTGAGAGTATTTTATGATAACCTAACGAGCAAATAAGAGAGAAGAATACCGACTTATGTATGGACTTATTCCTGGTGTGATAAGCGGTGATTCTTGAGAGTATTTTATGATAACCTAACAAGCAAATAAGGGAAACGAATACCGACTTATGTATGGACTTATTCCTGGTGCGATAAGCGGTGATTCCTGAGAATAGTTGAAAAGAATACCGACTTATGTATGGATTTATTCCTGGTGTGATAAGCGGTGATTCTTGAGAGTATTTTATGATAACCTAACGAGCAAATAAGAGAGAAGAATACCGACTTATGTATGGACTTATTCCTGGTGTGATAAGCGGCGATTCTTGAGAGTATTTTATGATAACCTAACAAGCAAATAAGGGAAACGAATACCGACTTATGTATGGACTTATTCCTGGTGCGATAAGCGGTGATTCCTGAGAATAGTTGAAAAGAATACCGACTTATGTATGGATTTATTCCTGGTGTGATAAGCGGTGATTCCTGAGAATATTTTATGATGAACCAACCGGCAAATGAGAGAAAAGAATACCGACTTATGTATGGACTTATTCCTGGTGAGATAAGCGGTGATTCTTGAGAATAGTTTATGATAAGCCAACAAGCAAATAGGGGAAACGAATACCGACTTATGTATGGACTTATTCCTCGTGTGATAAGCGGTGATTCCTGAGAATATTTATGATGAACCAAGTGGCAAATGGGAGAAAAGAATACCGACTTATGTATGGACTTATTCCTGGTGTGATAAGCGGTAATTACTGAGAATAGTTTATGTAATATAACTTGTCCCAATTGTGTCAAAGGTTGTCTATTTTATATGTTCCAAATGAGACATATTGTTATTGGAAAATTTAATTCATGTCCCAATTGTGACATACAGCAAGTGGAAATTTTTGATTTTGTAGCAATCGTGCCAAAGGAGGGCAGCATTGACTATAATATAGACCTAAGAATAAGGAATCAAGAATGACAAATGGAAGGTGGCAATACTGACGTAAACAATGGATCGTATTCCGGTGACAAAAGCTGGTCCTAGTAAGAACCAACAAACGAATTGGAAAACGGCTGACGAAGCGTCTGAAAAATGACGAACAATAATAGTCTGGTAAAACCTGATTCGATAATCCCGATGCGAGTGGACGGTGATCTTCAGTATGAACTTCAGCAACTGATCGGGTCGCGATGGTGACAAGAGGGAGTCTAGTTAATTTGATGGAAAACAAGCAGACTAATTCGGGGTCGGCAAGTGGAAAGGGTGTATCCTTTTTATTAATAATAATAGATTTATCTACAGAATAGAGGTACAGAAGTAGATATCATGGTTGGAAATCACTTTACCTGTTCTAGCAGATACTCACTAATGTTCAAGGGTTACTTAAATTCAAATTAAAGTTCTTATAATTGACGTATTCCGTAATGATATATTAATTATGTCTTGCTGAATTCGGTACGTAGTAGCTAGAAGTTGTATAGACCCTTTAAAGTAGATCTAAAATGACATGCTGATTGTAAATGCTAAATATCGGTTCATGTTAATGTACATTTTCGCAGTCACTCATTGTATTACGTTGATGTTTGGTGGAAACAGCACAGTAAAGAGCAAATTCTTAAATACTATTTCAAGTAACATCTATTCCAATAGACTATATAAGCAGTTCGCGCACGAAGGCTTGCTTACTTCACTCGCTAGGTATTAATGTATGGATCGCTGATATGTTATTAAAGCGTATAAGTACACCAATGTATCACGAAATAATTTCCTACATCTTTGTCATTCATTTGTTACACACTGACACGAGACAAGCAACGGTGACCGATGCGGCAATTCACGGCTCAGCATGACGCTGGGTTGGTGCAGCGTTTGGTGCTGTTTGTCCTCAATCACCGTGTTCAAGTTAACCATATTATCATAAGAGGACGAGGGTCTCTGGCATCGTTCGTCCTTACGCGCTCAAGAATGTACAAGAATGGAAGTTTCCAGAAATCAGATTTTATTGTATGTTACATCAATTAAGTCTATAGTGCCATGAAGGACTCGTTGCTTGCGAGACAATAAAATGGGGCAACAAAACGCCGTCTGTTGCGCTCTCTATCGCACTTACGGGGCTTATGGTAGACACAGTTATGCATGCATCTGCCCCTAGTGCAAGGATGATATGGGGCATCACAGGTAACGAGTTTATAATAATACAATAATACCTTGGCTAACATCATTGTGACTTATTTTGTTATATTAATAATAGTATTTGTTGTGCTACAATCGAGATACAGTCAGAGGCAGTCGTCTCAGTTATTTGAAAATATAGGATTACATTTTACACATTGTAGATCTCATAGTGATCTGTACTGTGTGTATCATTATCAATTAGTGGATTCATGTTTCTTTAAATTTCTGGAATAATATGATTATTGGGGTCTCCTTAGAATACATTGTGGTTTGTTTCGATCTTAGTACTTATTAATAATAACAACTACATTTAACCATATTATTTATCTTGACTTCGTAGACATAGGTTCAATATTCAATAACTCAATTTGATAGGTAATTATCTTTTATTGTTATTCAAGTAGAGTACAAAATATGGTCACATAATATCTGTGCCGACATCTCTGCCTTTCTGGTCTGCAAAATTATTTTACAATCATTATTCATATACTTACCGATATTGCTTAGTATAATACTACATATATGCAATTAAAGATTGGCATATTGTTTTCTTATTATTTGTTTTACGTTACATACTTATATTGTAATATATATATATATTTTTTTTATTTTTTTTTTCAACGGTGTCAATCAGTAGGTACCACTTGAGAATAATTAAATGTCAATTCACGATAATCAAATTGGTAATGCATGAAACACTACAAAGACATTATAATCAAGGTCAACTCATATCAAATATTCATCAATTGTATGAGAACATTGGATTATAAGATATTCTTTTAATTTATTTTTAAGTTTAAAGAAATTATGAAGTCTACAGAAGTAGTTAGGTTCATTAGTATATTGTAAAACTTTGTGATTAATTTTGTATAAAGTGTTAGTAATGGTCAATGGGATCCAACAACTCTTACCATATCTCTTAAAATGTATATACTAGTGAAAATATTGTAATTTGTGTTGCATTAGAGCATTATGTAGGATTAGAATTCATGTCATTACAGTGGTAAGAAGGAAAGGGCAAACAAACTTACTTTAATTGAAAACTGATAGTGACATTGTTTAAAATCATAGAGTACTTAGCACTCAGAATTCAAGTTGGTGATAATTCACTATCCTTCTTTTCTTTCCTCGTTGTTGTTTTGTTTAAGGTTGATTATATTTTATTCGCTTTAAATGCAAATTACCAAAGATGTTTTATAATTCTCATAATTAGTATTGCCACATTTGCCATGCAAATATTTATTCACGTATTACTAAATACAAATACAAACTTGAAGAATATGTAGTTCATAATAATATTTAAAAATAAAATTATTGATTTCACTATAATTTCCTTGTATTAAGTATTAACATAAATTGTGTTGATTTCATTATTTGATTATACTATTGTGAATTGGTTGTATACGTATATCACTAACAATAACTAGATCATACAATTTTCTTAATATCAAGCTTAAATCAGAATGACTTATAGTATTTACTATTTACTTATCTCAGTGTGATTTGTTGTGTATTTATAAGAATTAGACTTAAAGATGTTGATTGCAATGTACATAATGATTATTGATACCAGTATTTTGTAGGTCTCATTGGCACTTGTTTTGTGCACTTGTTAAATCTAACAATGTTAGCTTTGATCTGTTAGAGGAATTATTATACTAATCATATTAATTATAATATAGGACTGTTAAGGTATTCTATGTTGCTCCTATTGAGTTATGGGTATGAGGGCATTACCCTCGGTTGGAAGGCCGAGTGGTCAGATATGAGGACATATCTGGAGCAGGATGGACGACTGTAGGCAACACAGAAAACCTGCCATCTGTCACCCGTGAGTGGAGGTGTGACAGTGGTAGCGGCGTCGGACGGACGCAGCGAGAGAAAAAAGATGGACGATATAAAAGTAATTAAGCGAGATATAAGTACTAGGTGATTAATTAAGCTAGATATAAACTAAGTGGATGTTACAAGTGTACCTGAATATAAGACTGTGGACATCGGAACTGCGTTTGATTCATATTAGGGTCATCCCAAGACTAATAAACCCGGATTGGAGGTTAAGTTGTTTATAATAGTTCACAGATTTTGTGGGGAAGAAACGTAAGGAAAATTGCAGTGCACGCTAGCTCTTACTCTTCATCTACTTATGTCATTGATTGACACGACCTATCATTCATCCAAGACCTAAACATTAAAGCATAGATCATATAGATATAATATAGGTATTATTTTTCCTCTTTCGTGGCGACCTATGTGAAATATTCAAGACACATCTATGAAAGTTTTATTGAACACACACCAATCAAAAGCGGTCGTCCGCGTGAACGCCTGTAAACTCATTGTTCACTAAACAACAACAAATATTTGTTAAAATGATTGCCTTGCTAACAAGTATCAAGGTTGCGACCTATGAAGCAAAAAATGCCGTTCTCATCTCAGTCGTAATAATATAAGTAGTTATAAGGATAATGAACTTGAGTCTCGATTTGCAGCTAAACATCCGGATCGAATTTTATGTACAAAGTAAATAATACCTCTACATATTGAATCAAAAACACATTTAACAAAACATTAGAAACCTCTCGTGTTCACGTGACTTTAGCTAGCTTAACAAAGAAGTAGGTAAGTAGGTATAGTACGCGACAGGTCGAGATGGCAATCAGGGTATGAGGCGGACGGACATCCCGCACTGCACCTGCACGTCACCCGCGCTATCCCGCACCGCGGATGTGCGGACCTGTCGCGTACTATAATAGGGTATAGCCTAGGTTATTTCATATAGGTAGGTAGATACTTTACATAGGTACCTAAGCGGTGGTAGGTAATATAGATGAAATGTTACTATAAAGACGAACAGAAGGTTTATTAATTAACTTGTAGCAAACATGAATAATAAATTATGAACATCGCAATTAGGTAGCGTTTTTCATGAATGTAAATTGATGATTATTTTTTCTAATCTAAAATTGATATTTATTTCGATGGGTTTCGTCTGCGCTGTCATGTCCACTCTTTACACAGCGACAGCTAATACGCTACGTAGCGAGCTCCATACAAACCTAAACCTAGTTTGGCTGTCATTTGAATATAACCAATCAAACTCAATGTGCAGACTTGTTTGTTTCCACAAATATGGGTGCCAGATTTCCGTAAAGATTTACTTATCTCCAAGCTTTTTGTGTAAATTTTTGTACCTATGTGACATTAAAACTTATAGGTATTAACTATACTAACACATTTTATCAGAAATTTGGTAGCAATAAAGGTTTGCATACCTAGAGATCGCTGGAGAGCGTGCTAGCACAGAGGGATGTCTAGATATAGTACGCGACAGAACGAGATGGCAATCGGGGTATGAGGCGAGCCGTTCCAGTGATGTGGTTATCTCCATAACTCTATGAGGCGTTCCCACCCCGATTGCCATCTCAACTTGTCGCGTACCTACTCTTGTGGTGCTAGGGAAACTTCTCTTTAATGCTGTTTGGTTGAATACCTATTTAATAATTTTTATTATGTAATTAGTTTATTATACCTACCAATTTTGATGTGGGACTTGAAACTCAATTGAATGTATCAGCTTTGAGTATACCTAATTTGAATAAGGATGTGCGGTGTGCCGCATTAATATAAGAGTTTAATTCAATGATTTGACCTTTCCCTAAAACATTAACATCGTCTTCAAAGATCCCCGCTCAAGCCTCGATAGAAAAGACCAGGGTATTTACGACATCCCGCGGTGTAGTTCCGGCGATTGTTCTAATCTCATAACCATACACACACATTATCACGATTGAACCTTAAAACGTATAGCATAGAGTTCCCAATGCAACTAAAAATAATTCAAATTATGAAACACTGTACCGCCCCTTGGCCAGATACATTGAAAGGTGACTTACAAATAGATAAAGCATATTGAATAATTAAATGAAATGAATTAATGTTTGGAATAGCCCTTCGTAAGTAATTCGTGTAGACGGGCTGTGGAGACAAAAAGTCTCCTTATGCCTTTTGATAGACAAGCATTTATTATTTACTGAGGTACTTGATTGTGATCGTGGAGATGCACTTCGTCTAGCTCCTACTTATGCTAGGATTTTCGAGCAAGTGAATAAAATTAACATTAGCATTAATCGTGACTCGTGAGGAAAGCTGCATGCCTGAGCATTCTCCATATACCTAATAGTCTCAAAAGTGTGTGAAGTCTGCTACACGTATTTGACCACTGTGGTGGACAGTGGCGTGCACAGGTGGTTAAAGTCAGGGTAGGCATTAGTTAGATAATTAAATATTTACCGTCAGTTCATAATAAATTAGCATTGAGATATTTTAATTAGGGTAAGCAGCGCTTTTACGCTTCCATGAGCTGCACGCCACTGGTGGTGGACTACGGCCAAACCCTTTTCATGAGATGAGATCCGTGCTCAGTAGGTACCTAGTGAGCCGGAGACGGGTTAATGATGATGAATAAAATTAATATATTCCACATAACTTTTTACAATCTTTTCCGTCATCTTTGTGCACTTTTTTTTTATATTTTCGCTGTGTTCCAGTAGCCATCACTGTAGGGGCTGCCGCCGCAGTCAAGCCTTTTTTTTTTCCTCTGACATGGCGGTCGGAGACTGTTCTAGGTCGGTACTAAGATTGGTTTTTTTTTCCATTTGCCTTTCTTATTGCTCTGTTGAAATTGGTGCTACTACACACTAAGTGCAGTGCGTTAGGGATACTACGTTACACTCAGTGGCGTGCACAGGAGTTCAAACCAGGGTATGCATTTAGGTATAAACTTATTTTACGGCAGGTTATAATGAAAAATAAGCATTGATTTACTACAATGAGGGTAAGCAGTGCGTTTATGCCTCTATAAGCTGCACGCCACTGGTTACACTAGGCTTATACTTACACTATGCTAGTTTTTTTTTTTTTTTTAATAATAATATTCTTATTTTTTTGCATCTTTCATAACATGACTCTTTGCCTGACACTGCTCTAAGGGATTAGAAAACGCTACAATAAAAATACTTTTAACTACATTCGGAAATTGGCATATTGGGTACTTATCCATTGTTGATCTAAAATTGCACATAAAAGAGATAAAATCGTTTCATGATAGCCATTAAGCGTTTTTATAAACAACGCGGAAAAATAAAACAAATTGATATTGTTTGTAGTTGTAGGTACAGTAGGTTCATAACTGCTAATTACACCAAACAAAGTTTAAGGAAAATTGTTTCTTCAAACTATCAATAATTGAACTTAGGTACAATGTACGAAAACCAGGTGGAAGAGAAGGTAGTTGAGAACTGGGTAGGTACCTACTCTATACCTAACTCTACAGCTACTACGTAGGCACCGGGGGTGGAGGACTACTTCTGAAATGAAATGATTTTATTTATTTCATGTAGGACAAACTTGTGCCACTTTATGATATTATGTCATGATTCATGATGACTCATGACCACGGAGGAGAAAAATAAGCTCATGACTCTACCAAAATTCGAAAAGCCGGCAATAAACTCAGCAGTTGCTCTTCGTCTTTGAACAACACGTTTTTAGGTAAGTATACTTATAAAACACATATTAGTTCACACAACACATAAGTACCTACTATAGGAATATAAAGGAACTTCAGTGAAGTCTACTGCATTATAATAAGGTACTTAATTATGTGTTGCTAAATGATGTGATGAAAATGATCAATAAATAGATAAGTACCTACAAGCATATTTTGATTGAGCTAATAATATTTTTTGCACAAATAGCACCACATTCCGAAATGTCTATTACGAAATTTTTTCTCATCAGCAACGTCATAAGTCACGATAGCCAAACAGCTATTTTAAACTGAACGCAAAAGACAATAAGGTTCAATGTAGAATTGTAGGTGTAAGTTGTAGTGTGGTAGAGTTTGTGATAGTTGTCATTAGGTCACGTATGGTAGGCCGAGGCTTCATCGTCGGATGATGGTGTGAAATGAGTGTTGCCGGCGCCTTTGTGCTCGCCGCCTGATACCGTTTTGTATGAGGCACTTTTTGTGGACTTCGTTTAGGATGCGTCCTATTTTTTGTAGTTTGTTTGTAATGCCGAGTGTGTGGGACTTGACACGAAGGTAACTATTGTTAATACCTGTTCAATAGTGCATTTGTGACGTAAGCCTAATTCTGTTTGTTAACGCGTCTTGATCTTATTTATAGGAATAAAAAGAGATTATAGGTATTCGACCAATAAAAAAATTAATAAAGCGTCAGGCTTACATTCTATATTTTAATCTATCTAAGTAGGTAGGTACATCTTATATTTGGTAGGTAGATATAGTTTTATAAAATGTAAATATTTAATACCGACAACTCATTTGACTTTTAAATTTAAATTTTTATACGGATTATTAAAAACAATCTGATCCCACGAATTTGTCCGCATAAAAGGTTTTCAAAAATCATGTGGAAACTCTTGGTGAAGTCCCGAGATTGTACACTTAGTACTTACTTGAGAAGCATCAAAATAAGCAAGTACTTAATTACTTATACCTACCTAAGTATTAGTTTGTAAAGTAGTTTTGACGACCTCCCTGGCGCAGTGGTGAGCGCTGTGGTCTTAATAGTGGGAGGTCCCGGGTTCGATTCCTGGCAGAAATTTAGAATTTTATAATTTCTAAATTTCTGGTCTGGTCTGGTGGGAGGCTTCGGCTGTGGCTAGTTACCACCCTACCGGCAAAGCCGTGCCGCCAAGCGATTTAGCGTTCCAGTACGATGCCGTGTAGAAACCAAAGGGGTATGGGTTTAACAAAAACTGCCATACCCCTTCCAGGTTAGCCCGCTATCATCTTAGACTGCATCATCACTTACCACCAGGTGAGATTGCAGTCAAGGGCTAACTTGTATCTGAATAAAAAAAAAAAAAAAAAAGTTAAAACTTGCTCATCGGAAAATGTCATAACGTCCAAGTCTTACTTACCTACCTATATAACGAGAGAAGTAGGTAGGTACCTACGTATGAAATAAAAAATATTTTATAAGTACATTGCATTAATGTTTTAGGTTTTCTATGGAATGCTTAGGTAGGTATTCTATACAAGAACAGAGTATACAGATTACCGGTAACCTATATTTATAGATTTGCGTAAGTCGTAGGTAAGTAGGTACATCCGGTTTTTTACTACTCAGTAAGCCGCTAAGCTACAGTTTACGTAATTTACGCAGATATAGATGAAAATTGTAATTAACTAAACATATTTTAAATCTTCCAGATGGCCGCAATTCTACTAAAGTGTTATGGAATTAAACGGTAGGTATCCATTAAACAAATCGTTACCGCGCGGGTTAGTGACTCATAAAAGATTTATCTAATGTTTGCATGCGAAAAGTTAATAGGTAGTTAGGTAGTTATTGTCTGTTGTCGATACATTTGCACAAAATTGACTACCATTATTTAATTGGTCGGTTATTATGCAAGTTTCTCAAAAATGATAAAAGATAGATTAAGTATCGGGAATTGATCTTTATAACAGTAAATCCTAATATTACGATAATATTTTTAGAAAGTTAAATAGTGGCCTTTATTTATTTTCAACCTAAATTTAATAAAATGTTAACCGAAGCCAATTTAATGGCGATACTTTTGAGAGAATTGCCAAGTAGATTCCTAACTATTTATTTTGATTGAGTTTCATTTTTGTATTTGCGAATTAGTTTTTATTAGTTCAATAGATACATTTATTAACTCGACTGTGATTGGATTTTTTACGTTTTCACGCAGGTTTTGAAAAAAATAAATAACAGACCGTATGCTTTCTGACTAACCCCCCATTCCCACTTGTCGTGAGGAGAATCTATATTATTTGTCCTGGATGGGAAATTAATACATCACATTTATAAAAACTGTTAACTTTGTAAAACTTAATTCTACATAGGTACCTACAAATAAAAGAAATCTCTCCTGAATCTTATTTACCTAGTAAGTACAAATTATTGTTTTACAAACAATAATTTTAGTAACGTTTCCTAGCTATACTTAGTATGCAGCGATAGTTTAACTTGAAACATGTGATGAATGATGATAATCCGAAGATAATTTGCGGCTAATCGGGCGGCGACAGAGCACAGACCTCTCCCTATCTAAGCACACACCTACGTGATTATAGTACCATTTTGTGTAATCAGAACATTTGTCACAAAGAGGGTTAGTCTACAAAACCTTTTGAATTCCTCTATACAATAAATTTAAAAAATTAAAAACATTTTTCTAAGAGTGGACGAATATTATCCAACCTCTGATCGTCCACTGCTTCTCTCGGCGAAAACATAAATCTTCTTTATTTCCCATCCCATCGAAATTGTGAAAAATTCCGTCATTGTCCACATTTAAAAAAAACCTCTGTGCAAAATTTCAGCTTTCTAGGTGCATGGATTTAGGCTGGGTGATGGTGAGTCAGTTCGTAAGTCAGCAATTTTCTTTAGGTATAAATTATTTTTACTGTGGGGTATTAGGCTTTTACTTTAAATGTATTTTCACCGAATTTCAACAAATTTGAGTTATTGATAAATCCATTATATTTTGTTGAAAAAAGTATTGAACAAATAGAATTCTCCTTTGTGTTTTCAATAGATGCGAGAGAATTTGTGTAAAATCTTCTTCTATTAGGTATGGAAAAGAGAAAACACATTAGACAAACTGTTCTACATTTTGTTGCGTAGGTAATCATGGTGTAGCATATATAAATAACCAAGCTATCGTGGAATAACCCTGCCAGGCAATTGGCTGGATCTGCTTACAGGGCCGGTGTTTATTTATACATTTGTAGGCGCCGCATTTATTTGCTCAGTTACTCCTACTGCCTTCATTAAACCATAGTTTATACTTACCAGACTTACCTACCTATAATTTTCCTCAGCGAAACACCTGTCAAAATGTTAAACTTTTTCTTTAAGTATGCTTGACTTAGTTATTATAAGCCACCTGACTGACACTTCTAGTCTTTGCAATAATTTATGCCTATAGGTACCTACCTAATAATACACTTATGATGTAAACATAGTAGGTAAGTATAAGTAAATAGTGTTTTATTTGTACTCAGTTGCAGCAATGAATAACTCAACAAATTACAGTCAATAAATAGGTACTTACTTTGGTACGAAATGACCTCAAAATTATGGACTTCCACATCCATGACTAACATTCAATGAAAATGACAGTAATTCGTAAAGATGAGTGCCATCCATAGGTCGGTGTGCGCTAGCTAGATTTTAAAAATTTTACATTACAATAATATTAAGTAGCTAATTATTTATTTCATACTGAGAAAAAACATTAGGTACTGTGTGTAACTTTTAGAGCGGTTGAAGAAAACTTCTTTGATATTTAAAATAAATAGGTAGGTAGGTAGTAGGTCTTTAAGTCCTGTTAGATAAACCTAGTGGTTTTGAAAATTAGTGATAGTTGAGGTAAAACAATAAAAAAACCGATAAAAGACGGTGGCCTAAAAATAGCTTTTCGTTTTGGAGAGCTTGTTTGGCGACCATTTTAAATACGGAATAAATTTTTTCGGAAAGAAGCAACGTTCGCGTTTCTCATTCGAAAAATTTGTACCTACCTACCTACTCTCGGGGTCACGTCTGAAGAAGTTTGACTTCAAAGAACCGAGAACGGTTTGGCAATACATTATTCTGTTGTTAACTCTTAGCTAGAATAATAGAATAACATGGACATGATATATCTATTAGGTACCTACCTACTGTCATGGGGACCTTCTTCATCAAGCTATTATTAGGCTTAGTTCTAAATAAGTCTATGAATATGGAACCCCCGTGTCAGTACATACCAATGCCTATTAGGTAGATTAAAAAAACATACTAGGTCAAATACCGGGAAAATGTTGGTCGAAAAAGAAGCAAAGAATGTCGGACATTAAGAATTAATTTTTATAAACTTTGCCTCGCCGGCGCGTCTGTCCGAAAACATTTGAATGCTATACGAATAATGCCCGACATTAATAACAGGCTGCGAAACTTTTATATCAAAAGGCATAAAACCCCAAAAGAGCACATTAATATTTCAACCATATTTTAATTCACAACAAAAGAAAAAATAAAGGAGCAACATTAGCTTTGTCGTGTACAGTCGAGAATAGGTTTAGGTGACTCAAATTCTATTTTCCAATTTAAAATTATACTTAACTAGATGATACCCGCGACTACATCCGCGTGGATTTAGGTTTTCAAAAATCCCGTGGGAACTTTTTGATTTTCCGGGATCAAAAGTAACCAATGTGCTTCCCCGGGATGTACCTAAGCTATCTCTGTACCAAGTCTCATCAAAATCGGTTAAACGGATGAGCCGTGATAAGCTAGCAGACAGACAGACATACTCAATCTTAAGTAACGATTAGCGACTCTGAGTACGGCGGTTAGAGTCATTACTGTCAGACATACAGACAGAGGATAGACAGACACACTTTCGCATTTATAATATTAGTACCTACTTAGTAGGTATGGGTTTGGATAGTACCTAAGGATAATTTACTGAGAGCCAGATGTTGATGTAAAGTTTGACTATTCTGTACTATTAATTAACAAACTAGGTATATGATGCGGCCTACAACTACATCCGCGTGGATTTAGGTTTTTAAAAATCCAGCGGGAATGATTTGATTTTTTACAAAGCTCCAAAATAAATTAGCAGGCTTATCATTTTCGGCATTATAATCTGCAGGCAACATACTAAGTATTATACTTACCTACCTAAATGATAGGAAACTCTTAGAAGATCTGTCAATTTACTTAGTTAAGATGTTTGTGTACAACCGAATAAGAACTTCTATCGAAATATATGAACTCGACTGTACACTGGAACCGATTTTACATCATTATGAATACGCAAGATTGATTCCCATACAAAAGCTGTCAACCTCGGCGGATGAATAAAACGCAAAAGCGGGCTTTGTTGTTGTTATAACAAAATGAAGTCGTAATGAGTAGGAGTCGGCGAAATGCCGTGATTGAATAAAAATTGCGGTTGAATGTTAATGTTTGACAAGCGTTGCGGGCGGTTGACGCCTGTCACCGACGACTTGACACAGGAGCTGCAAGCGCAAGGAGTGTAGGTAGGTACATCCGAGGGCGTTTCAAAACTGTAATTTAATAAAAAATTAAAGCTATTCAACTTACCGCCGTACTCAGAGCCGCTTAATCGTTACTTAAGTTTAGTTAAAACGAGACAGAGCTATATCTCTCACATAAATCTGTCTCGAGCGACTCTGAGTGCGGCTGTTAATCACTAAGTATAAATCACTTGTTATTAATCACATTAGTATTAAATCTCGCCAAACGCACGGCCCGTCATGTTTTCAGAATGATTGGGAAGTTAGTAAGAAGGTAAACGCGAGATATGGGGACGTGTAGTTAGCGGCGGATCTTTTGTCTTGTTTGTTAATAATGCACTGGAGGAAATTGTAGCAAGGCTAACAAGAAACTTTTGACCAAGCAATACGTTTTAACACTAATATTATATAAATGCGAAAGTTTGTCTGTTTGTTTGTCTGCTTCCTTTTCACGGCCCACCAGTTTAACCGATTTTTACGAAATTTGGTACAGAGTTAGCTGATGTTCCAGGGAAGGACATAGTCAACAAACAAACACACTTTCGAATTTATAATAAGGGTACTGATGAGCAGACATCATCGATGCTAGACGAAAGTTTTTTTCAAGGATCTCCACAGAACACGGTATTTGCATAACCTACAGACTAACACATCACAAATGTATTCAGACACGCATAATGTAAGCAGCTACGATCTCCCTGGCGCAGTGCTAAGCGCTGTGGTCTTATTAGTAAGAGTCCCGAGTTCGATTCCTGGCAGGGATTTGGAATTTTACAATTTCTAAATTTCTGGTCTGGTCTGGTGGGAGGCTTCGGCCGTGGATAGTTACCACCCTACTGGCAAAGCCGTGCCGCCAAGCTTTAGTGTTCCGGTACGATTCCGTGTAAAAACCAAAGAGGGTTTATTAAAAACTGCCATACCTCTTCCAGGTTAGCCCGCTTCCATCTTAGACTGCATCGTCACTTACCACCAGGTGAGATTACAGTCAAGGGCAAACTTGTATCTGAATTAAAAAAAAAACCTATTAATGGGGCCGATTCTCTTGTACACAATCTCTAAACTAAACTAAATTAACAGGTCTAAATCGGGTGCTATCCTTTCCCGCAAGCAACGTTATGAAAGGGATAGCAATAGATTTAGACGTGCCATTTTAGTTTAGTTTAGAGATTGTGTACAACGGAATTAGCCACATTATTTATTACAGCTACTCAAAATTGTTCAGGCAAATCTTTCTCGTAGCTCCGCCGCGCCGTGTAGCGCATCGAGCCAGGCAGTGTAGCGAGTGATTAGGCGCGTGCAGCCCTGTAATCACCCTGCTGCCCGTGCGTCTGCGATGCGTCCACTCTCGCCTCGCCCCCTGCCCCCCTCACTCCGTCAGCCCTCGGGCGAAACATCACTAGAGGAAAAAACACTCATACAACCAAACGCAACCTTTGCCTTGCTACTATGGTTTCAAATAAAGAAGAAACAACGGTAATATCACTCCGTAAGGGACGGATTCTGCCAATATTATAGATGATCATCTGCATAAATCAATTCCGCTAATCATGAGTGACAAATGATGTTTTTTTTTAAAGAATATTAGCCATTTTAATCATGACTAACATTCCCTTTTTCCCCTTCAAGTGCGTAAAGCTTGTGCTAGGAGTAGGTACGACAATAGTGCATAGGTGGGGTTTGAACCGGTAACCTTTCGGATTTCAGTCCGCTCCTATAACCGTTGAGCTATTGAGGCTTTATGACTGATGGAATAGGGAATGATCCAGATACTTATTTGTCATTTTGTCCTGCAAACATCAAGCATATAGTAGTAGACCGTATATCCGTCACTCGTCGTCGTCAGTTACCTACATCACAACTCAGCAGTGCCTTGGACCTCTTCTGGCTAAGCGTGTTCTGAATTTCTTGTCAGACCTGGCGCATTCAGATCCCTCGTATCTTTAAGTTGACAGTGATAGTAGACTTACGTACCTATACCTACGAATGTCAAACACACTCCACTCCAATTCTAGACTAATTAAGAATTACCTACGTCAAATAAGTAGAACAAAAATAATTATTTTTGTTTTACTTACTTTTCCTAATATTTCCAAAGTAGTTATTCATAACGGACCGAAAGAAATAAAATGAAACGAAAATAGAAGAGTTCTAAGTGCATGCATTCTAACTACGGGACCTCGTGTAAACTTGGGTCTATTTTATCAGTTTAGTAATTTGATTCAGCATTATTTAACAGTGTTGAGTCGCATACTTCCCTGCAATCAGGCTTTGCTGCCCGGACGTCTGCGCCGTCGCAT